>NC_068923.1:49612032-50237032 GCF_023091745.1 Budorcas taxicolor | reverse complement strand
AAATTGAACATAAAACTGCACATGTCTGGTTTGATCAGAGTTGACATATGGCTGTTTTTACTGCGTTTCTGACACTAACTGTGTAGGGATTCTTTTCCTCCATAGCAACCAATTCTCCAACTTTCTGGAGGCTAACAGGGTGTCCTACAGTTTGGTTCCTTTGCTCCCTGGAATCAGTGCAGCCCCCACAAATTAAGGGCTCAGGCTCACAAGATGCCCCGCTTTGCCAATCACAAGCCGCATTTTCCCATCTGTACTCCTGACCGAAATGGTGTAAATTCAGGGGGTTCCCACAACCCCCTTCTCAAGTTTGATGACTTGCTAGAACAGCTCACACAACTCAGGAAGATACTATCATGGATTTATTACAAAAGATTGAAAATGAAAGCCAGAGGAAGAGGTAGGTACACAGGGTAGGGTTCAAAAGGAGCTGGAGCACAGAAGCATCTATCCCAGTAAAGCTGGGAGATAAAACTCAAACTCAGACGCTTTTCAAACCTCCTCGTTTACCGGGGCTTGGGGCAGTTCCATTACGTAGGCATGATTGATGATTAAACTATTGGCCACACATGAAAGTGAAAGCGAAGTCGCTCAGTCGTGTCCAGCTCTTTGCGACCCCATAGACTATAGCCTGCCAGGCTCCTCTGTCCGTGGAATTCTCCAGGCAAGAATACTGGAGTGAGTTGCCATTCCCTTCTCCAGGGAATCTTCTGAACCCAGGGATCGAACCTGAGTCTCCTGCATGACAGATGAATCCTTACCGTCTGAGCCACCAGGGAAGCCCTCAAATCTCCAACCTCTCTCACCTCCCCAGATATCAGGGGGTGAAGCTAAAAGTACCTTTTTCCCCCTATTTTTATATTAGATATTATTATTTTAAAAAATCTTTGCCACTTATCTATACTAACAGAGAGCAGTGGCAAAGGTTTTTTAATAATGATATCTACTACTGAAATAAGAAGGAGAAACTTTCACATTTGTATGGAGTTATGAAATTGGCACAACTACTAGCATTTGTACCAATTTAGAGCAATTTATTAGTGTACAAAAAATAAAATTCATATTCTTTAACTAGCAGTTCTGCTTCTGAGTTAAGGAAATCAATTTTCATGTGAATAAGGATATAATTAAAAAGTATATGTTTCCCTGTGTTGTTTTTTTTAAAAAAGAAATAAATTAGATGTCCAGCAATACGAAATTGTTTAAAGAAACAACTGATATAATGAAATTTTAAGCTTAAAGTTATTAATGAAAGTACATAGTTTTATAAATAACAAAAGGATCATGCTGTATTTGTCTTTTAGCTTGTTTTTTCAATTAACAAAAAGTGTATAGGAAAAAAGACTATATTTTTAAAGCAAAATGTTAAAAGTAGTTTACTCTGGCTAGTGAGATTTATCTGTAATTTTTCCCCAAAGCATATGTTTTCTTTTTAAAATATTTTGTTAAAAATTTTCCTGAATGTAAAGCTAACAAACACAAAGGTATAAATTAAACCTGTAAAACGTGTGTGTTAGTTGCTCAGTTGTGTCCAACTTTTTGTGACCCCATGGACTGTAGCCTGCCAGGCTTCTCTGTCCATGGGATTCTCCAGGCAAGAATGCTGACTGGATTGCCATTCCTTTCGCCAGAGGATCTTCCCATCCCAGGGATCGAACCCAGATCTCCTGCATTGCAGGCAGATTTTTTACCATTTGAGCTACAGGGAAGTCCTTTAAATCTGTAAAATAGGTTGATATTTTATGCTGTGTAATTTATTTGTGTATTTATTCATTTGGCCATGCCATGCAGCGTGCAGAACCTAGTTCCCCAACCGGCTTCAAACCTGTGCCCCCTGCAGTGGAAGTGCAGAGTCCTAAGCACAGGAATGTCAGGGGAGTGCCATATATAAATTAGTTTTTAAAGCAGCCCCTTTATGTTTTGGGCTTCCCTTGTGGCTCAGCTGGTAAAGAATCTGCCTGCAGTGCTGGAGACCAGGGTTCCATCCCTGAGTTGGGAAGATCCCTTAGAGAAGGGAATGGCTACCCACTCCAGTATTCCGGCCTGGAGAATTCCATGGACTGTAGAGTCCATGGGGTCACAAAGAGTCGGATACAACTGGCAACTTTCACTCACTCACTTTATGTTATGACACCCCCAGGATGGAGTTCCCTGGAGCTTGGCCCCTCCCAGCCCTCCACTTCTCCTTGTTGCAGTACCCATCTCCCGCTTCTTGCTCCAGGGCAGATGTTGCCGGGTCTGCTAACCCCTGTGTCTGTTCATGCCTTTCCCTGCCTTCAGTGCCCTCCCTCCTGGGCCCAGTTCTCCTCATCTCTTGGGCTGTGCTGTCAGTACCATTGTAGGAAGCCTTTCCTGAGCTCCCAGTGCTTCTCCCTTCTCATTCCCACTGCTCCCCAACCCGTCTCTGCAGAGGCACCTGCCACACCATGATATTCATCCCTTTCGTTTTCCTCTCCTGAGAGACTGAGGGTGACCGGAGATCAGGACACTATTGGTTAGCACGGTGCCTAAAACCCAACAGTAGGAGGCTAACTGGTATGTGGGGGGCGGGGGGTTGGGGGGGGTGTGTGAGAGAGAGAAAGAGAGACTGAACAATAGAAAGAAAGCTGTGATGAGATCAAACAAGCCAGAGTATGGGGAGACGTGTGACTATGTCGGCATGAGGGGAGCATGGGATCTCCATGAAGATTTTAGTAGGATGGGGAGGAGAGGAGGAGCCGGAGCACTGAGGGCCTCATTTGTCATCCTGAGCTATTCTGATTTGATGTGTAAGTGATGGAGAGCCAGTAAAGACTTTAAAGTGAGAGAATGTCTAGCCTTAGCATTTCCTAGGGTGTTAAGATGTTATTAATGTTACATGGGAAGCCTGGATATAATATGAATTTGGGAAATCCTGGCTTAAACCAAGTTAAATGGATTTCTGTTGTTCTGGATTTCTCAGAGTTTTTACTGTGCTAACGTGCATTTTTAATCCTCCCGAAGGGATGTTTGTGTGTGATATAATTTGCATATTTCCCCCATGTATTTATCATGGAACCCTTATATTTGGGGATTGTGGTACAGACCCATTTTGGGGAATGGACAGTGGGGAGAGCAGCAGTGTGACGCTTTTAGCGATGGTTGCCATAGCCCTGTCGGAAACACTGAGGGCCTGAATCAGGAGGGTGGTGGTGGGAAAGGGAGAGGCGGGACCAAGGGTCAAAGTTTTCTTTCTCAGGGCACGTTCTCCAAAACTGGTGATTGATCAGTCATTTTAGAAGATAGTGTCATGATGTGAGAGTCGTTAATATCTGATCCAAAGATGTTAGAACAAGCATGTGAAATGTGGTTTGAAATATCTCTCAGACAAATGGAAGTCAAGGGAAATAGTTTACAACTCTGCCAACTGATGCCACAGCCCCAGGCTCACTCCTCTTGATGTTAGAATCTGCATATGGCCTGACTTGAGCTAATATACTTGATAAGCTGACAGGGCACATTCTAGACTGCACGTGGTGGCTACTTGTTTGTGAGTGGGTCAAAGCTGGTTGCCAGGAGTCTAGGTTGGGCAGCTGAGCAGGTGGATGGTGGTATCATGTTGTTTAGTCACTAGGTCATGTCCAGCTCTTTTGTGACCCCATGGACTGCAGCCCACCAGGCTTCTCTGTTGTTGGGCTTTCCCAGGCAAGAATACTGGAGTTAGCTGCCATTTCTTTCTCCAGGGAGTCTTCCTGACCCAGGGAACAAACCCACATTGCCTGCATTAGCAGGCGAATTCTTTACTACTGAGCTGCCAGGGCAGCCCTATCACGTTGAGGAGACATCATGTCTCCAGACAGGAGACAGTTTGGGGGAAGAAGATGCTCTGTCAGTTTTTAACATGTTCATTAGGTAGAGTTGACAGTGGGACATCTTTGTGGAGAGAGGAATACCAACAGGCCATTGGATGTGAGTTTTTTGCGCAGATCATTTGGACTGACCCAGCCGTCATTTTACCTCTGTGTCTCAACTGCTGCATATGTTAGGGATTTACTGTCTCTTTTATGAGATCATAAAATATTAAATTGCAGGCTGAAGACCCTACACACTCCTAACCTTACCCCCGTGCACTTCTACACATTCCTCCCCATGTTCCTCCATAGCTTCTCCACCACGTACGCTTTCCCTTGAAGTCCCTTTTGTGATTTTTTTTTAAGCCAATGATTTTTAGGAATATTGAAATGTACATTTTTCGCCTCCAAAGAGCAGACTGCAGTTGCCTTTGCAAGTATGGGGAAGATGGGTGCTTAACAGTGTTTTTCATTGCCTTGTTTCACATGAAATCCTTGAGTCACTAATGCTCTAACATGTTTCTGTTTCACTTATTTTAAGTGTAATAACAATGTTCCTTTATTTTACTTATAGCTCCAAAAGGAATTCTTCATTTGTCTCCTGATGTTTATCAAGAGATGGAAGCCAGCCGCCACAAAGTAATCTCTGGCACGACTCTAGGCTATTTGTCACCCAAAGATATGAACCAACCCTCGAGCTCTTTCTTCAGTATATCTCCCACATCGAGTAGTTCAGCTACAATTGCCAGGGAACTCCTTATGAACGGAACATCTTCTACAGCTGAAGCCATAGGTTTAAAAGGAAGTTCTCCTACTCCCCCTTGTTCTCCAGTACAACCTTCAAAACAGCTGGAATATTTAGCAAGGATTCAAGGCTTTCAGGTATGAATTAAAAGCAAAACCAAGAAAACAAAGCACTTCATTAGCCCCTAGTCCTCCATCTCTCTCCATCAGAAAGCTCATTCTTGCCTGCTAGCGTGACTTCTGTGCCACTTACATTGTAAATCATTAGGAACACGGAGGACAGAAAAGCGAGCCATGTGCACATGCCTCATTTTAAAGATTTTTCATTCTCTCCAGTAATTATTTTTTGCTGCCTGGCTCGCCTCCATATTCTTTCTTCCTCCTCTATTTTTTTTTTAAGACATTTTTCATCCTCTGTTCTGTCTTTTGATTGGTCTCAATTGGGCGCATCTATTCCCTCCACTTTGTCTTCCCAAGTAAAGATCCTGCCTTCATACATTTGGTCTCAGTATTTAACACTAAGTGCTCCCCCAGTTTACAGTAAGGTTGAGTTTTTCTAATGCTGATTTTACTTTCATAGCAATTTTGAATTTGGCATTCTGTTGCTAGTAATGATTCAGAGATGCCACTAAGGTACAACATCCTAGAAGTCTATTGTCTTAGGAGTTTATTAACCATGGTGTTAGAACAGTAATAAATGCTTTTTAGCTGTTTGAGGCATAAAAACATGTATTGTTTTACTGGATTGTGTTTTGAACCATCTAGGGTAGCACCTACCTCAGATGGTACCAATAATTCTATTTCACCGGGCAGTCTACACCTAGCTTATAGGCCTCTTGTTGTGTATAAGAATTTGGGGCTGGAAACTCTCCCCTTCCCCCATTTAGTCATTGTTCCCTTTTGGAAGAAAAAAAAAAAACCACAATAATTCTCTGTGGGTAGATCTTTTAAAAGAATTGTTAACTCTAGGAAGAGGAAATACCTGTGTTTTGACATCTTAGTTGCCTTGAAAATCCTGTACTGAACTGTAACCACTTGACTGGATGAACAGCAGTGTGCTTGTGTGTAGAAAGAACAGAATGTCCCCACAGAGTTCACTATTTTCACACCCCTTTCCATCTTAGTCTTACTCCCTAAGACCAAAAACTGTAATTTCCTTTAGAAATGCTCTAGAAGGTCTGTATTGTCTAAAATCATCAGGTACTTATAAATTTTTTTCAAATTTAGATATGAGAGAAGATCACGTGGTTGAGGGGGTGGAATTTTTGCATGTTTTCTTTTGTTTATTTCCCTTCACAGAAACCTGATTCTTTCCAATCTCTTGGCAGGTAGTGGTTAGTGTTTTTTAATTAGATTATTAATATGAAGTCTAAAAAGCTGTTACCAGTTTTTGGCTCTGTCATCTGAAATTTTAATCATTTAATTTAAAAATTAAAATTGTAGGGTTTGTTTTTGTGGTTTACTTTAAGAATAATAATAACTCACTGTTTAAAAGGACCTTGATTCACACAGTTAAAGTCCTGGAGAAAAAGAACTAAGCAATTTTTAGTTCTATCTATAATGTGCATAGGATGAACTAGAAATAAACTGTGATGGAAAGGAATTCACTGTTTATTTACAAATCTAGTTGTCTAAAAATGTCTGAAAGTAATGCTACATTTGGATTTTTATAGAAACAAAGCACAAATTGATTCAAGCTCTGAATTGAGTTTTTTGCTTGGAGAAGTTACTGTGGTAGATGTTCATTTTGCTGCCAGAAGAATTACTTAAATTTTTTAATCTGTATTTATTTGTTAATTCTTGGCAGTGACAGCAACTATAATTTTAAATTAGGTTTGCTTTAGTCAAAATGTAGAATCTGTTACTCCTATATTTGGGCTGACTACTCAGACCCTTTTTTTTCTTTAAAGTTTATGCTGAGATAATACACTCTTATTTATGGACAAGTTAGTAAACATTTCCAAATTGTGTTTGGTGATTTTTACATACTAATGAATATAAGCAGATGGTTTGAAACATTACTGTGC
Source organism: Budorcas taxicolor (assembly GCF_023091745.1). NCBI lineage: Eukaryota > Metazoa > Chordata > Mammalia > Artiodactyla > Bovidae > Budorcas > Budorcas taxicolor. Next base: position 50,230,452 of record NC_068923.1, on the reverse strand, counting down.
TTCTTTGGTCAAACGAGTTTGGTGTTGATATGAAATATTGTGTTGCTGACAAGCTGCAACCTGCAGCTGTGTGGTGAACAGACTGTGGGAAATGGCTCCATGCCCTGACAGGTGCCCAGCACATCCTCATAATGTCACAGTAGAAGAGTCTTTGTGGTTAAGAGTTTTAAAGCCTATTTCTTTATAGGTAACTTTCTCAGGTGTATTTACCTGCTAGAAAAACATGTAGATTGTTTCTATTTCTTAAATGTTTTAATTGGACCATAGTTTAGAAAAGATAGGGCCAGCTTGTTACGGATTCCATGCTATTGTGTTATTTTTATTTCTGGAACTTAAAAACAATAAATTCTTTCTCTGTGTCTCAAGGTTAGTACTTTTAAAATTTTGTTATTGTACACTGAATAGATATTGTTGCTTATTGAATATTGTATAAACTCTTCTCTGGCCTTCTGTGCCCATTGACATCTGATTTAAGCCTACCAGAGCCATTGTATGTGACAGCTATATTGTATTAAAAGTAAAAAATATATTAGTGTACTGAAAACTATGTTGTTTTAACTTTAAATTTTTTTTCATTACCCACTCTTTAACTGAAATTTGAGTGACAAAAAGCTTATTTACTGAATGCAAGTATTAAGCTCACATCCTTTCCCTTAAGTCTATAAAATAATTAAAATTATTATACAATTAAAGTTATTATTAATAAAGCTGGCTCCGCAGGTCAGAAGATGACTGAACACTTGCATATTCTCAGTAATTCTTTTATCCTTGCTTGGGCTAACCTGAAGTTTTTAATCACATTTTAGATGCAAGCTTTTGGATTTCTATCATAAATGAATATTAATTTTTTGAAATTTTATTTAGTATTTTTTTTTTAATTTTCTTTCAGAACTTGAATGTTATTGACTTATTACTTTTTAGGAAAAAAAAGTTTTATATCAGCAGTTCTGTGAACCTCAAGCTTTGTCCAGCCCAGTTAGTATGCTTCTTTAACTTCCATGAAAGTTAAGAAAATTCATTTGAAATACAGGTGTACCTTAGTGTCCAGGGTTCCTTGGTGTATACTTGATACTCTCTAATTATAATGCCAAAATGTTTCAAAATCATTCAGCTTTTTAAAGAAAAGTAATATGGAGGAGACATTTTTGAATTGCTCATCAACTTTTGAGCTGAAGTAGATTCTGTTTCATTATGAGTTTTTGCATCATAAATATGTTTTTTCATACTAATTATATTAGAAATCTCTCTGTATAATTAACTGTAAGCAGTTTCATTGTTTAATTGAGTCATTAGAAAAATTAGACTGGAAATTAAAATGAATTATTTTAGTAAATTATCCTTTCTAGATGGGTTTAATTTTAATCTTTTAGTCTGTACCCTTCCTTGTGATTATCATCCAGTGAGCAGTGTTGTTTTTAAAACCTCCAGAGTGAAATATAAAAAACTAGATTTATTTTTTTCATATAAAGAGTGTAAAGAAAGTACTTAGTATCTTAGTTAAACCATATTTATTTTATAAAAAACAGGGAATGTTTTACTGGACGGGGTGCCTTTTCATTATTGTGAGTTTTAGATATTAGTGCGATTTTTAGCAAGATGAGAATATCAGTAGAAGGCTCAGAAGTATCTATTTAATTAAAAACTTTCTTTTTAAGTACAATTCAAACATAATACCTTTCAACTAATATGTCTTCTTTTTTGAAGTTTAGTATGATTACAGCAGATTTCTTTTACGATTATGGGCTTCTCTTAAAGGCATGTATGACATAACATATTTCAACAGTTTGGTCTTAGTACAGTTTACACTGAGATGGGACATGGGGCGTGGGGCTTACCCAACTCGAGAATCAATGTTTGTCCTTTCTCTTTTTTCTTGTTTTCCCTATACCTCACTTTTTGTAATCCATGTATTTATAATCAGAGTTTTTTTTTATTTATAATAAGGCTGTTTGTGGCTAGTTTTTTTGGAGTAAGGGGTCTGTTTTTTAAAAACCAGTATGAGTAAAATTTTGTAGATTTCTAATAGGAAAATATGGAGAAAGAAATCATGCATGGACATATACTCCTCCACTTAGAAATGGTTTCCCCCATTTCTAATCTGTCCTCGAAACATAACTTACCGTGTCACTTCTGAGCCCAAATTTTCATCTACACTGTTACACAATGTATATAGAGTGATGAGAAATTACTCAGAGTACAATGAGCAAAATACATTTATGGGTTTGGCATGGGGTCAAGAGATTTTGCTCTGATTTATGGTCACTTCTTACAAAGCCCTCTTGGATTTAGCCTCAACTTTCCAAAGACCTTGGAGAAACTGGAAGAATTCTCCTGAAGTCTTTGGTCTTCCTGTGGTGACCCTAAAACTCAGGTTTGTTCTTTAAATGGGCGGCCTATTACCTGCAAACTGACCTGTTGTCTGGTTTCTTCGGAGTTTGATATACTTGGCCAAAACCTCAAGGGCACACAAACTGTCAATACGTTTCACATAACTATAGTTCATACAAACCATTAGAATTACATATCATCTTACTTGGCTGAAATTTCCAACTATATAGACAAAAATATTACATTTGAAGAAAGAAATCCTGATGCATATAAAAACATAGTGTGATAAATAACAGTTAAGAATCAAGCAAGACTTAAATAAAATAGTCCATTTGTTGTTTAGCCTCCCAAGTCGTGTCTGACTCTTTGTACCCCACGGACTGTAGCCCGCAAGGCTCCTCTGTCTGTGGGATTTCCCGGGCTAGAATACTGGAGTGGGTTGCCATTTCCTTCTCTAGGGGATCTTCCCGATCCAGGGATTGAACCTGCATCTCATGCATTGGCAGGCTGCTTCTTTACCACTGAGCCACCAGGGAAACAAAATAGTCTATTATTACCACATAAACTATTCAAGACTAACTCTACCCTAGGTCACTGCAGAATGTAATCAGGATAGACATACTCTTGAGCCTTGATACACCAGCATATACATAATAAGACACATTTCAAAGAAAGCGTAATACATAGAAGAGCTGTCCTAACACAGTGACTTTGATGTGGATCTGAAATGAGCCACTGATGTGCAGAAAAAAATAGTTGCCGTATGTGTCATCCCCAACTAGAAATATCTGTAGCCTTTTTTGTTTGTATTGCAAGAGATTTCAAGAATTCTATTTGAAATTATTTGAAAAGCAATAAGCAATCATTTCTTCAATCAAGTTGAAGAAAGAAATTATTTTTCATCTAAAGGTGAATTTCATTTCCCTTTGCTAGAAATGGTTGGCAATGATGTGGTTTTTAACTTAGTAACAGAAGATTAATTGTAGTACCCATCAGGTACTACATCATGTCAGGCTGGTGTGTGTATGTATGTGTGTATATATATATACACACACACACCTATTTTTTCTAAGTCATGTTGAAATGGTCTGTTTTCCTCTCTTCAGCATTCAGCCACAGCTGAAGTTTTTTTTTTTTCATGAATGACTGCGTCTAAAATTTCAAATGTATTGTTCTCTTCTCATCCAGGACAACTCTTGAGAAAAAGAGAGCAGTATGTGGAATGCTGCATGTAAAGATATCTGCACACTGAAAAAAAACTACTCTGACATGCCAGGGATATTAGAAGATACATGAGTAAACAAGGAAATGAAACTGACATTTATTGACTGCCTTGTTATGTATCAGATAGCGAAAGAGGCATTACGCATATTATTTTATGACACAGCAGAAATGCCAGTACATTTTTGCTTCTTGCTTACAAATCTTTATTTTAAATCCAACTATTGTATAGTGTTTGAAGCCTGATTCCTGAAGGTAGGATTAGTGTTCATGGTAGTCTGTGGTCTTTTGGATATTGCTTTGGTTTAGTCATAGATTGCATTAATAAATTTATTTATGCCTTCCAATCTGGTGGCTCAGATGGTAAAGAATCAGCCTGCAGTGCAGGTGACCCAGGTTTGATCCCTGGCTCAGGAAGATCCCCTGGAGAAGGGAATGGCTACCCACTCCAGTATTCCTGCCTGGAGAATTCCATGGACAGAGGAGCCTGGCAGGCTGCAGTCCATGGGGTTGCAAAGAGTCGGACATGACTGAGCTACTAACACTTTCACTTCTTTTTTCTTTCATGCATTCCACTGTGTACACAATTGAGTCTGAGTCATTTAAGAGTTCTCTTTCGAGCTGGAAGGAACTTTAGATTTTATTCAGAGATACAGCTTTATGATGTAAATACATATTTGCGGAACTATACAAATAAAACATCCTATTAGTAATGCGGGTTACTCATGTTCACATAGAGAATTATTAGTTCCTTCTAATCCTTGGAAGATTTCAGGTTCAGGGAAGTTCTGTCTTCACATAGTCTCATCAAAAAGCAGATTTAACTGTTAGAAGTAAGAGATGTTTGAAAAGCTTCTAAAATGTTTTTATCTGTAGTAGTATTTTTTAAAGTACAATAAAAGTTCAGAATCAAGTCCTATAGTACTGTGGTCCCCAACCTTTTTTGGCATCAGGGAACAGTTTCCTGGAAGACAGCTTTGCCATGGATTGATCAAGGGCTGGTATCTGGGTGATTCAAGCACATTGCATTTATTGTGCACTTTATTTCTATTATCGTTACATCAGCTCCACCTCAGGTCATCAGGCATTAGATCCCAGAGGTTGGGGACCCCTGCTAGAGAACATTTGAAGAAACAAGGACTACAATTGGAGAAGAATACACAGTCCACAACTTCAAAAAGTCTCAAAATAGTAGATAGTACATCAGGAATGTATGTGAAGAATAGATGGATATGAAGTTAATTCATTTATAAAATATTATTGAATACTGGAATTGATTTAGTTAATAAATAAATTGAATATTTATTTAATCACTCTGGGCAGATACTTAAGAAGTACCTACACATGCCAGGTAGCATACTAAGCAGTGGGCACAGGAAGTGTTATGGTCAAATTGGGGTCAGATGGGAAAATAAAACCAATACACAGAAGATTGATTGGCCACTATTACAACTGCATGCAGCTTCCAGGGATCAGTTTTTGAACATCGTGTGACAATTTAATTTAAAAATTACACATTTGTAGTAAATATGTAACATGCTACAATATACTGCAGGAAATAATGAAATGCCTTCCTCATGTAATAAATGTCATTATAGATGTAATGTGGTAAGTGATCGGGGGAGGTGTGGTCAGCCATGTAAGAAAAATGGGTGGGAATAAACAGCTCTGACCGATTGAATTAGGAAGAATCCATAGCAGAGGGACTTTTGAATAAATTTTAAGAAGTACATAGATTCTTAAGGTGAATTCTAAGAAGGAAAGGAATTGTAGGCAGAAGGAGGTAAGTACTTGAGACATAAAAGGGCACGTGCTTTAGAAATGCTTAGAATTCAAAGCGGAAGTGTCAGCAAGGAAGCTGAAAAGACATGTGTTGCTGAGAATTTGAAGTTAGCTGTTAGAGACCACCAACTTATTTTTTAAAGGATGGTGACATTGGTTTTTTTATTTTAGAAAGATAATTTTGTAGGCATGTGGAGGAGGAACTAGACAAAAAAAGATTGGTAGCAGAAAGACCGATTAGAGTGACTTTGCCTGAATTCAGTAGAAAAATAGCAAAGATTAAATTAAGCAAAGCTAATGGTTGTTGGGGCTTCCCAGGTCATGTGGTGGTAAATAATCTGCCTGCCAATGCAGGAGATGCAGGAGACTCGAGTTTGATCCCTGGGTTGTGAATATCCCCTGTAGAATGAAGTGGCTACCCACTCCAGTATTCTTGCCTGGAAAATTCCATGGACAGAGGAGCCTGGCGGGCTACAGTCAGTGGGGTCACGAAGAGTCAGAACAACTGAGCTCCAAGCACACACTGGTTGTAAAGGAGTGGGGTGGAGGTGCAGGTGTCCATGGTACAGATAAGACGATTAAATGGTCTCTGGTGCTGACTTCTGTGAGGGTACTTTCACTGGTCTGATCAGGAGGGAAGCTAGATTCAATGCAGTGAAGAGTAGTTAGAGGCTATGAGGATATGTTGACCATTCCAAGAATTTGAGAATAAAGTAGGAAGATAGTATGAATGTTTTAGGAAAGGTTCTATTTTTAGTATGAATGTGATGAATAAACTTAGAGGAGGTTAATAAGTTCCATTTTAAACATGGTGAACTTGAGTTGCCTTTGGGACTTTCAAAGACAGCTTAGGTCTAGTAGGCATTCGTCAGTGGTTCTGGTGAACAGCAAGAGGGCATAGGACACAGATATTCAAAAGTCTTTGGTGTGCAGATGTAACTGATGCCATAAAGATAGGTAAGACTGACCAAGAAAAGTGGGCAAAGACCTCAGAGATATTCCCAATGAATACTAACAGTTTAAGGGACTGGTTCATTCATTAAGTCAGCTGAAGTCTATTGGGCACCTGCTGTGAACTGGATGCACTTTTTGGCACTAAGGATATAGTGTAAATGACAGTCAAGTGTCCTGTCCTCGTGGAGCCGACATCAGGATGGGATTGATGGGAGTGGGATGTGGAATATGGCCGGGGCGAAGGGAACAGGACAGTGGAAGGGTACACAGTCACATCTGGACACAAGATAAATTCAAATGATTAGTCTCCTAAGGTAATTAATTGGAAATTAATTGGGAGATTAATTATGATTATTTATGAGAGGTATTGAGCAATGACATCATTGCCAGCTGTTGTATCAGTGTATCAAATAACTATACCTTTTAATTGTTTAATCGATTGCATTGAGGTATAATTTACACACAATAAATAACACCCATTTTAGTTATATAGATTGATGAGTTTTGAAAAAATGAATGCCACTGTATAACTATAGCCACAGTCAAGATGGGAATATTTCTATTACTGTGAAAAAATTCCCTGTTGCCTCTTTGTAGCCTGTTTTTCTCACCTCTCTGTGGCTTGGTGGCAACCAGGCTATCCTTAGGTTAGTATTGCCTAAAATTTCATAAAAATGGAATCAGACAGCGTGAACAGACAGTTTTGTTTCCTGCTTCTTTCACTCTTGTAATGTTTTTGAGATTGCTCATGTTGTGCATAGCAGCCTTTGTTCCTTTCTATTGCTAAGAACTAGTTCATTGCATGCACCTATACCACAAACTATCAGTTTATCTGTCGGTGGACATTTGCGTTGTTTTCAGCTTGAGGCTAATATGAATAAAGCTGTTTGTGACTATTCATGTACAAGGTTTTGTGCAGGGTTTCCAGTTCTCTTGAAAAGAGTACCTCAGAGTGAAATTCCTGGGTCACATGGTAAGTGTCCTTCCAAGCTGATGAGAAACTGTCAGGTTCTCCTTCAGTGTGCTGTGTCATATTGCGTGGGCTTCTCTAGTGGCTCAGTGGTAAAGAACCCACCTGCCAGTGCAGAAGACATGCTTCAGTCCCTGGGTCAGGAAGATCTCCTCGAGGAGGAGATGGCAACCCACCCCGTATTCTTGCCTGGGAAATTCTGTGGACTGAGGAGCCTGGAGAGCTACAGTCCATGGGGTTGCAAAAGAGTCGGACACAGCTTAGAGATTTAACAAGAAAAGCAACAACAAATCATGTCACCTTCCTCCCAGAACTGTATGAGGGTTTCATACATTGATATGAGTCTTATTCTATGAAGGATACAGTGCTGTCTCATTGATATTTTGGTTTGTGTTTTTCTGATGACCCATAATATGCTCTTCTTTTCTTGTGCTTGTTGGCCAGTTTTCTATCTTTGTGAAATGTCCACATTTTTTTCTTAGTTTCTGGTACTGATTTTTTAAAATTATTGTGTCATCAGAGTTTTCTTTATATATTCTAGATACAGATCGTTTCTGTTGCAGGTATTATCTCCCTGCTTGTGACTTGTCTTTTCAGTGTCTTAATGGCATCTTTTAAAAAGTGGGAAAGTTTTCAATTTTGATGAAGTTCAATTTTTTTTCCATAAATTATGTCTTTTTTTGTCCTATCTAAGGAATTTTTGACTACCCCAAGGTTGCAAAGATTTTCTCTGATTTTTTTCCAAATACTTTATGATTTATGCTTTTGTGTTTAATGCTGATATTCATTTAATTTTTTGTGTATGGTATGGGTGAGAGTTGAAATCTGTTTTTCCCACAGGATAACAAGTTGTTTCTCTACCGTATATGTAATGTATTGTTTTACTCTAGCTACTCTTAAGATAGCTCTTCATTTTTGGTTTCACCAGTTTGGCTGTGCTATGTCTAGGGTTGTTTTTAATCCTGCTTGGGATTCATTTAGCTATTTAGATTACCGTAATGTTTCTCATTAGTTTTGAAAGATTTGGGGCTAGTTTCTGTTTTTTCCTTTCCAAAAAACTTTTTTTGCCCTTTTCTTTGTCTTCTCCTTTCGGGACTCCAGTTATGTATATGTTGAGCCTTTTGATATTGTCCTGGAGATCTTTGAGACTATTTACAGTTTTTCACCGTCTTTGGATTGTGTAACTTTGGTTGGTTTATTTTCAGATTTACTGGTTCTTTTCTCTGTCCTCTCCAATTTGCTGTTGAGCCCATATAACAAACTTTTCACTTCAGTTATTCTTTTTGGAACTGGGGCTTGATCTCTGGATTGGGAAGATCCCCTGGAGGAGTGCACAGCAACACACTCCAGTAGACTTGCCTAGACAACCCCATGGATAGAGAAGGAGCCTGGCAGGCTACAGTTCATAGGGTCGCAGAGTCAGATACAACTGAGCGACTAAGCACAGCACATTGTATCTGTTTGATCTAACATTTCTATTTGATAATTTTTTAATTGGTGATGCTATCTACCATCTCATCCTCTGCCACCCCTTTCTCCTTTTGCCTTAAAACTTTCCCAGCATCAGGGTATACAGAGTGTCTATATAACTTATTTTCCTTTGACCTTGGAGAAAGTTTTCCTTGTTGAGAAGTTATTTCTTTGCAAAGCCTGTAGATTTTCCTGTAGCTGGTTTTACATATGTAAATGGGTGTGTGTGAGTGCATCAAAGCCTGGAGTACAAACTATGGAAGAGAGGAACTTCTTTTCTAGTAGATGTGTACTTGACTGTTAAAAATTACGTAGTGTTTTGTTTTGATGGAAGTGAAAGTGAAGTTGCTCAGTCGTGTCCGACTCTTTGCAACCCCATGGACTGTAACCTACCAGGCTACTCCGGCCATGGGATTTTCCAGGCAAGAATACTGGAGTGGGTTGCCATTTCCTTCTCCAGGGGATCTTCCCCACCCAGGGTTTGAAACCGGGTCACCCGAATTGTAGGCAGACGCTTTACTGTCTGAGCCACCAGGGATGTAAAACTAAAATAATTCTGTGTGTGTATGTATAATTTACATATTAATTGGCTGCCTCTTTAGACCTTCACATAGTCAATGAAGCAGAAAAGGAGTGAACAGAGATTTAGGATCTGTGTCATGTACAAACTCACCACTTAAAGTAAGAATGCAATTATCTGTCTTAATAATACTGGGAACACATCTGTTGTTGCATTTGTTAAGACAGTTTTTTTGTGTGACTTTATACTAGAAATAAATCTGTACATCACTGCTGGATTTTGTATACCAAATAAAGCTGTGTAATTTTCAAATCTTTTCCTAAGCATAGAATTTCCAAAGGAGAGAAAAGATAATTACAAGTTGAGGCTCAGTCTGTATAATGTGATTTCATTCATTCACTTATCCCTTTAGAGGCATTAATGTGTCAAGCATATTGTATGCAGAGTAAAATAGATTACTCATCCAGCTAAAACACTGGTACATGACTGAGCACGTTAAATATATGTTTACATTTTAGTTATAAAGGACTTGACTTTAGTTATGAAAAGTATTGAGGAAATAATTATACATCATGTCGTATTTTAATTTTTAACATTATTATGGTATGTGTTATTCTAATAATATCTATTATTTATTTTAATGATAACTGTGAGCTAGGCATCATTCTAAGTACTTTTCCTGGGGGAACTTCTTTTATTTATCACTTATAAATTTGTTAGTTATAAACAGATAAGAGTGTGGATTTGTATTACTACCTGGGAAAGTGAAAGTGTTTGTTGCTCAGTCATGTCCAGCTCTTTGTGACCTCATGGACTGTAGCCCGCCAGGTTCCTCTCTTCTGTTCATGAGATTTCCCAGGCGAGAATACTGGAGTCAGTTTCCATTTCCTTCTCTAAAGGATCTTCCCGACCTTGGGATCAAACCTACGTCTTCTGCAGTGGCAGCTTTCTTTAATATTGGGCCACCTGAGAAGCAACCCCCCCTCAAAAAAAAAAAAGGTGTAGTTAAGAAATGTTTATTGCCAATTAACTCTACATATTTATCAAGGAGTATTGTTTTATGCTTTGCCAAGAATATGCTGATTTTCATGTTAATAAAGATTTAGATCTTTTGTACAGCTAGTGTGCAGACTGCAAGAATCAAGCATGTTTTGAGTATTTTAAGATCTAGTACTAAATTGCCACCCTTTGGCTCTTTGCTGCCTTCACCCCTCCTTGGAGGTAATAGCTACAATGTGATCTGTACCTGCTGCTGTGGAGTAAACTCATGAATGGGAGGTGTGCTCATCAAGCATGTTTTCTTGACACAGTGATGATGTTAATTATCAGACGTCAATGTACAGACCTTTGTCTTAACGATCTACTGAGCAGCTTTCTTTAAATATGGACCTTTTCTACACTTTCTTCATTTTTGTCCCACAGCAGGTGACCATTAAAAATATGTAACAAACAAGCGGTTAACCATTTCCCTGAGATTAGTAACATAGTAGTCCGATATTAGGGAATTTCTCAATCTCTGCAAGTAACAATTTGATTCAACTTTTTTTAGAGGTAGGGCGTATAGAATTAAAATTTTTCATTTGAATGGTCCCTCATGTTTTCAGAAGGGCATGAAGAAATTCACATATCTAGCTTTTTATGTAAGTTATTTTATAGCTTATAGTATTTTCCCTTATTTCATTTTTTTAAGGAATGAGGATATTTATTGAAATCAAATCAAGATTTGCCATTTAAACATATCACAGATTGAGCTTTAAATTCTTATTTCTTAAGTTATATGAGTATCAGTCTCAGATACAAATCACTTCTTCCTTCAAGAAGAAGAAATCTCTAGACTGGCAGAAATTGTTAACAGAATGCACAATTATAGCATCTCATCTGGGTTTATGTGATTACAAATCAAACTAAGAAACTTATTTTAACCTAAAAATTATTATAGATTTGCAGATTTCAAAGGAAGCTGCATTATTTAATTTGCACATATTGGAATTTCTGACCCATTATTTTTAGTGGAATATTTTTTGTAAGCCCAAGAGAAAGAAACAAAATGTCAATTTGCTGTGGTCAATGGTGTTATAAATCCAGAACTAGTGCTACAACAGTGTAAGAATCAAGATGAGTTGTGTACATTTCAGAATACAAAAGACAGCAAAATGATATGATTCATAAACAGTAAATCTTAAGCATAGGAGATGACTTCTGTAGTTTTCTAAAATTATCTTTATTCATTTCTCTTTGATCAAAATCAAGATCTATGACACTGGAATATTATCATTGTACATTGGAAATTTTAGGGCCACATTTGTAGAAACAACTGTTTTGTTGTAGCAGAAATATTTCACCCATCAATCCTGAAGATTTGTACATTGTAGAATGCAGTGGGATATTATTACCCTAATTATTTTAGAGTTCTAAGATTCCTGGTTTCGCTAATGCTTTGAATCATCGGAAGCATTTTTAGAGTTAGAAAGATGAAATTTAAAATGTCATTCATACATTATTCTCCTTTAGAAATTCACAGTTTTATGAACTCTAATGTTTCTATGTCCAGGAAGAGAATAAATAACTGAAGAGCCATATCCAACCTGTTTTATTAGTGATTAATTACATAAAATATGATTCTTTCTTAAGGCCTTTTGTCTGTATATTATAACTTTTTATTTAATTTGAAATCATGTCCTCAAGCACTAGTTTCCTATATATATATTTTTTTACATATTTTTATCTGTTTGGAGGGAGCAGTCTCAGTACAGTGAGGGTATAAACATGGAATGATTTTATTTCTCCAACCACCACTTTTCCCCATGATCGGTCATATCTCTCATTCGTGTTTCTTTTTATATTTGGAAAATCCCATGGTTTTCTGGTCACCTTTAGTTTTGAAAAATTTAGTGCAGTTCACTGTAAAACTACAAGCTCATGTTCCCCACCCCCCACCCCCGGTCCCCCACTGCCAGCCGTCTGTGTTGGCTCAAGACGCATAGGGGAGGAAGGTATACGGTGATTTCTTCTTGTCTTCCTCATACCCCAGCACCTTTGAATGTTTGTGGTTGTTGGACCTGGGGACTTGATCTGCTTCTGAGACATGTTCCTCCACATTCTACCTGTTTCAGGCCTAGTCACTCCTCTGATGGTAGCCCTGCAGAATGAGGAGGCTAACACTTAGGAGGCTAACATCTAGTTTCATCCATTACTGATTCCATGTAGATGATGTTTACTTTTTTTTTCCTTTGTTGAAGTATAGTTGCTGTGAATATTATGGAAGTTGCAGGTGTGCGATATGGTGATTCACAATTTCTAAAAGTGATACTCCATCTATAGTTATTGTAAAATGCTACATGATTTTCCCAGTTCCCTCCGTCCCTGAAGGGCAGCTATGTTTTCTTTGGACTTTACCAGTGGTCCATGCCCCTAACCTTGTTCTTGGTAGATGTCACTTTGCTTGGCCTGAGTATCCCTTTGGCTTCTGCTGAGACTCTTTTTCATTTAGTCCTACATGTATTGTTCTGCCAATATTCAGTGTCTGTAGGATGTCTTAATATTTTACAGGATATTGCAGGCTCATGGTGAATTAGAAGGAAAGTTAAATCTTTCAGTTCTAGTATCCAAGCCGCTGATGGAAATGAAGTTTGAAATTTATTTTTTGACTGGAATTGTCTTGTGTTCTTTTTGTCCTTCCTAATTTTCATTTCTCTAGAAGAAAAAATAAAGCTGCAGTAAGTTGGCTGACCTATGAGCATGTTCACTATCAATTTGGGTATTTGGGAGAGTGTCTTGTCTTTCATATAGTCTTTCAATTGATGTCAAAAGGTGATTATATTTCATTTTAAAAAGCATGTTTTATGATAGCACTATATCAGACATAATATTTTAACTATACCATAAATGGTTGTGAGCTGTAGCTATTATAGTGTCGCCATTGATTGACTTTTGCATAAACCTGTTATGTGGTAAGTTTCATTCGCCCCCCCCGCCCTCTCATATTTCACTGCTGCATAGTAAACAACAGGCCCACATTCTTGAACTCATACACTGAGTGAACTTTTAATTTGCTCAGGAGGTACAGTGAATTCAAACTGTCATCAAATCCTTTTCCCCAAAGTTAATTTGGAAAAAATATTTTTATAACAAAATCTTTAAAGTGCTTTGGAAACAAAGCTTTGTATGTTGACTTGATTTGAACCCTAAGCTACTTTTTATAGATTCCAGGAAGTTTCCCTGCCTTAAGGGACACTAATGGCGAATCTTAACCTTACTGGTTTAAAAATGTGATTAAACCATTAGATGAGGATTTATATCATCATTTTCTGTCAGATCCATATTATACCTGTGTGTGTGTGTATATATATATATGTATGTTTATCACAAAAGCAAAACTATTTTTACTTTATTAGCTTAGAATTAAACACTGCTTGATAGAACTTTTTTAAAAGTAGATAAATGGAAGGATGGAAGTTTTTCCATTGGGCAGATGGACTAATATTCCCCTACTCCCACCCCTCATACCTTGCCTCTGATAGAGTGTCTTACACATGGTTTTAATAATGGTTGGTTGTATTCAACTAGAAGAAAAATAATATTATAGTAATGTTATTTTGGTCTGTACATTGTAAGTCATTTCAGTTTAATTCATTTTGATTGTAATGTCAAAATTCCAGACAGAACATGGTATACTGAGATACATACATACATATATATATATGTATGTGTGTGTGTGTATGTATAACATTGGTTTTATAGAGACTATAATGTAGAAATAGAAGAATGTCAGACCAATCAAGTGGCAGATGAGGAAAATTCAGGTTGACAAAATTTTATTGGATTCAAATGAACTTGACTTATGCTGACCCTAGAGTCCTTTATGCATTATGAAAAGTTGGACAAAACAGATGAGTGTAGCATTTAGTTGTGAATTTTTCTTCTGGCTGTACTAATGTAGAGCACTCTGCAAAGCATTTCCTAGTATTCTTTTAAAGAATATTAATATAAAATACTAATTTAAATTAATAGAGTCTCCATAGATCTTCGAGTCCCAATAAGGTTTTAAATACTTGAATTGTGTTCTGCATAAGTTACGTGAATTTCTTCTTGAAAGCTAGAACCTTTGCAAAGGACCAGTTGCATCTGGCTCCCTCTTACTGGTGGCGTTCAGCAGCTTGCGTGTGTTCTGTTATAGGTGCACTACTGTGATAGACAGAGTGGCAAAGAGCATGTGACCTGTCTGACATTAGCCCCTGTGCAGATGACCTTCCATGCTATTGGAAGCTCCATTGAAGCCAGCCATGACCAGGTATAATGTGCCACTACCATTTTGCTGTGCTATGGCCCAGCTAAAACATCCCAGACCATCAAAGTGGAAGCTATGTGCACACATACAGCTTTGCTTACCCTAATATATCAGCCACTAGGGCCACTTACTAGACTTTTGAGAAATCAAAATTCTGTGTGTGTGTGTGTATGTGTTGGTAACCTGGTATCTATCTTAGGAGATGTAGATTATTTTAGACTTCTGGTTTGTGATGCATTATTAAATATACAATTCTCTTATAAGGAAGAAGTAATGGCCCTATGTTATTTTTATTTTTAATAATTACATATGGAAAGAAGGGTCAGCAACACAATATAGATAACACTGGAATCTCACTATGATAAACTCACTAAGATACGTATGACTTAGTTCTATTGAAGAGAGTTTCATGTTACAGAATATAAAATAACTGAGTAAACTTTTACAACCATCCATTTATTCTCATAGCTTGGGATATTATTAAAATGATGTTCCAGTGTTGTTTTTACATTTAAAAGTTTTAGTTCTGAAATAAAGCTAAAAATCTGAAAAGTGTATTTTCTGAAAAGACAAATGCCTTTGATTGTTTAGACAGCAGCTTGAGAATGCATCCTGTTTATAATACAAATTTTCAATTAAAATAATCATGAGATTAGACTAAACTAATGATCTAGGTCATAGAATTTCTAGTTTGGAGTCAAAATAAATAGACATATAGAGCTTACTGTATGACTAACCAGCTGTGCTTTTTAAATTAACCATTTTCATGCAGAACATTCATAACACACTTTCATATCCTTTTCTCCGTAAATTGCAGAATTTCTAATAGTCTTGCCTTACTCTTCTTTTCTAAGTAGTATCCTTGCATGAAAAGAATAAAAGAGCATAATAGTGTTATCTTCTCAAATACATGGTTTATTGTCTAGCCCAAACAAGACCTAAGAAAAACATTCCTAAGGGCATACCTTTCTAGTTCATGATGTCCCTGACATTATGGATTTCCAGTCATCATTTGCTTGGTGACAAGGCATTGTTGTGTTTTGGAAGGAGCAATAATCGAATTATAACTAATCTGAGTGTTAGTTACTAACCACAGCATACATAAGCTGCTACAGCCACCTGGGTGAATACTGTCGTCTCTTTGGGACTCTGTTTCCAGGGATGCTAAGTGAGGGAGTTGAGTTAGTTGAGTTGCAAGATTCATTCTAGTGCTGCCATTTTACAATGCTCTAAGTAGTCTTTGTGGTCTTGGTTGAATGAGCCCAGCCAGTTATTAACAGATAATAGCATGCCAGTCTGGGAAGCAGCTTAGAGGTCTCTCCAGTTGCTTCTCAGGGCTCAGCACTGATGTTAGCTCCAGCTGCAGAAGAGACTGCAGCAGGGCTCAGAGGCACAGGGTCTGACCTAGAAAATGGAATGTTTTGTATTTCCCTGTATAAAGCTGTAGCTGAGCTATATGTTGGGTGCCACAGAGGCAAGGTATGAATGGTAGACATGGTTCCTGCTCTTATGGAGCACACACTCCACTTCTTTCACCCCTCTGAATAATTTGCAAGAAGTCTATCTGCTGCTTATCCATCTCTATATATTCACTCATGCCAAAAAAACAAAGGGCAGCAGCAGCATGAGATATCCATCCTGCAAAGGTCTCTCCTTAGGCAAAGCAAATAAATAAAAGCATTCTCAGAACCCACACACTTGAGAAGAGCAGCTCACTGTTAGTAGAGGTAGCTTGAGTATTGGACTGGGAATGGAGACCAGAATCAAACCCAACATTGCTGTGAACTAGCTGTGGGACCTTGTCTCTTCACCTCTGGAATTTGGCTTCCTCAAGAGTCAAATAATGAGGCTGGTTCAGGCTTGTACCAAGTCCATATATGTGGATATATATACCAAGTGGCAGGGCTACAGTTAGCCCATAAGGCATTTTTACAAATTAGAAAAAAAAAAAAAAGAAAGAGACACCTCTCACTTGAAAAGCATGCAATAGGAAATTGTCATAATAGACAAATCCACAGAAACTACAGTGCAAATGCCCTCCTGATCATGATGTGTCATGCACAGCCTGCACAACTATACACAGTGGTCTTATTCTACATTTATCTGGAATGTTAGTTACTCAGTGGTAAGTAAATAAAGAGATTTTTATACTAAAGGAAATACAACTACATTACAAGTGACAAATTTACATGAAATTTTAAGATGGAAAAAAAAAAAGATTTCTAGGAGATACGTCAAATGGATGGGCAGATAGACAGATGCATAAATGGAGCTGTGACTAGAATGACCATCCTGTGTATCAAGCACTCTGCTTTGGTGGCCTCAGAGGTGCAAAGTGGGGGTGGGGTGTGATCAGTGCCCCTGCCTTGTGCTTGGGTAATTGGGCTCCTAGAGGAGAGCAGACACCGAGTAAACCTCTGCTCCACGTCTTCTGGCTTTTCTGCATTGTGTTGCCATTTCCTCATACCGAGGGTCTGTCTGAGCAAAAGTTACTCCCCTCACCATACCAAAAGCGTAGGCTCCAACTCATCAGGTGAAAAGATGGGCCACTGAATGCTTTTTCACCTATTTTGTTCTGTGTGTTGTATTTTTTTTTGGTAAATACTAGACAGCAGGAAAGTACTTTAAAGCAAGAAAAATTAGTAGTATTTAGTAAGTGTTTTCTATTCTTAATTCATCTGAACCACTGCAGTTGAGCAAGAGAATAAGTATTTGGGAAAAAAAAAAGAGTGTATGTAAAATTTTGCAGCAGTCCTTCCTAGGAAACTCAGATTGTTCTTATGTATATAGAAGATGAGGGTGAGAAATGGAAGACGTCTCTAGCCTTGACCCTTTACAGCTCTCCTCCTCCTCCTTCTTTTTTGGGTGTTGGAGCTCCAAGTATTTGTTTTAGATTGACACTGCCGGCATCATCAAGTATCTTAGTACAGACTTCGCTCACTGTGATACCTCATTTTTAAAAATTAAGTTCTATTGTAGTCTAGTTGATTTATAATGTTGTATTAGTTTCCACTGTGCAGAAAAATGAATCAGTTATACATATATCTGCTCTTAGATTCTATTCCCACATAGGTTATTACAGAATACCGAGTAGAGTTTACAGCTTGTCTCCTTAATAAAAATAAATGTAACTCTAGAAACCCAGTAAAGTGGAAACTGAATGTGTGGTATACCAGTGCATTCCCCTCTCTGTACCAAGAGTAACAGGATGGGGGACAGTAAGTGAAATTCTTTATCAAGGTCAATATAGATATGGAAAATAGTCAGGGAAGAGATTCAGTATCTATATGCTAGTGATATCCAATTGTACCAAACTCTTAATTCTCCCTTTCCCCTATCACAAACCTGCTCTTCCCTCTTGTTATCTTTTATCTCCTTTCACTTCTGTCCATCCTGGTAAGTGACCATCTACCTTGTCGCTCAGGCCACGCCCCTTGAAGCATCCTTGCCTCCTCTCTCCCCTTCACGTGCTACATCCAGTCCTAACTTGTCTTCCTCTAAATTACATCTCCAATCCGAACACTTTTCACCACCTCCAGCGTTACCATTCTAGTTTAAGTCATTAGCATTTTTAACCCAGACCACTACATAAGTCTCTCAACTGGCTGACCAAAATTATTTTTAAGATATTCAGATCATATTGCTCAGCTGCTCGAAAACTTCCATTGGCTTCTCATCGCACCTGTTGTAAACCCAAAACTTTGGTTATGGCCTCCCAAGTTCCTGCGTGATGTGGCCCCACTACCTCTCCAGTTTCAAATCCTGCCACTCTCCTTTTCACTCTGTCCCAGTCTCACTGGCCTTGTGGCCAGTTGCATCATAATACATGAAAGAAACTAGACTCAAAAGACTACGTTCTATAGATGTGATATATGTGATGTTCTGGAAAAGGCAAAACTATAGAGATAGAAAATACATTGATTGTTGCAGAGGATGGCGAGGGGTTGACCATATATCTTAATGGAGTTTTGGGGGGTGATTGAGATGTGCTGTATCTTGATTGTAGTGATAGAAACACGACTGTGTACATTTGTCAAATTCACAGGACTGTGCACTCAAAGGGGTAAATTTTACTATATGCAGAGTACACCTCAATAAACCTAACTTTAAAAAACCTCAGACTCATTATTTTATCAGTTACTCATGTGGTATTGATCCCAGGGAAACGTGGAAGGATGTCATCCCCTTTCCTATGTTCTTTGAGTGTTGGGTCCACCTTGGGAACGTGCTGTGTTTAATAGCTTGGGTTAGAGCTCCTCTGAATACCAGTGGTTGATTAAGGCCTCCTAGAATAATTATTAGTCTCTGAAAACTGGTCTTAGCCTGCCCCTATCTGACTTTAGGGAAAGGGTCTGTAGGCCAGTGTTTCCCACTTGGGAACTCTGAATTCTCATTCAGGGCGGAATCTGCCTGATGGTCCCCACCTGTTTGAGTGAGAATGTTCTACATGTGTTTGCCTTATTCACTGTAAGAAATGTGATATTATACATTCACATTAGTTCAGAATGTTTAATTGTCCAGAATATAAATATAGTTTAAATTTATAGGTGTTGAGTTTTGTTTTAGAAACATTTGTTAACAACTGTGTTGGAATCCTGCACTAGATACTGGAGCATCCAAAGATAAACTGCTTTAACAGTCCTTATAATAAGCTGCTGCTGCTGCTGCTGCTGCTTCAGTCGTGTCCAACTCTGTGTGACCCCAGAGATGGCAGCCCACCAGGCTCCCCTGTCCCTGGGATTCTCCAGGCAAGAACACTGGAGTGGGCTGACAGTTCCTTCTCCAATGCGGAAGAGTGAAAAGTGAAAGTGAAGTCGCTCAGTTGTGTCCAACTCTTAGTGACCCCATGGACTGCAGCTTACCAGGCTCTTCCACCCATGGGAGTTTCCAGGCAAGAGTACTGGAGTGGTTTGCCATTGCCTTCTCCATTATAATAAGCTAGGTAACTTATTACAGTCCTCTCTGGGCCAGTCATCTTGCAGAATTTAAAATTTATAGATCATATGGTGATTTCAAGGACCATCATCCTTATTCATAAGTCGAATTAAAAAAAAACACTTATTTGTTAAGATTGAGCTAGTGAGGATTTTGGTCAGTATTTTTCAGAATATCCTATTTGGAAATTAAATTTCTATTGTAGACTATATATTAGTAAAAGCAAAAATAATACTGCAGAAAGATTTTTGGAATATCCTGTCTTGGTATAACTCAGAAGATGCTGTCTGTCTTCTCTCCTGGCCTGATACCCTTTTGCATCTTTGTATATCATTCCAAGATGTTACTGAGTGCTTCTCCCTCTCTGTCTCTTTGAATTATGTCAGTCACCTTCTGTCGCAGCCTCAAAATCATAAACTTCCTTACTTGTCTGTATATTTTCTTTTTATTCATTTTCATTCAGACTCATTATTAATCTCACCAATTTCACAAATACTGGGTAAGCAAGATTAGTCAAAATACTGTAGCTTAATTTCTGGTTAACAGTGTTACCACTGCCTACCTTAATTTTTTCAGATTAGCTCTGAAACTCACCTGCTTTGTATAACTAAAAGAATGAGTTAATAAATCAACCACCTAATGAAGCACTAACTACCCAATGAAGTGTAACCTGTCTGCTTGTATTTGCTGTAAACTGACCTCTAGTCATTATCACTGAGATTACCTTGCAGAGCAAATGACAATGCATGTTTAACACATTACTTAGAATCTTAGAAATCAATGATTTTACAAAAGAAAAAGAACACAAGCCAAATTTATTTTCTTTTTTTAAAAAACTGAGGTGTGGTTTCAAGTGTACAACATAGTGATTCACGATTTTTAAAGGTTATACTCCATTTATTGTTTTTATGAAACATTTAGCTATATTCTCTGTTTTATACTATATATCCTTTTAGCTTATTTATTTTATGTATAATAGTTAGTACCTCCTCATCCCTTACCCCCAGCTTGCCTCTCCTCCCTTCCTGCTCCCCATGGGTTACCACTAGTTTGAACAATAACCAGATTTATATATAATGTGTTTACCGTGCACTAGATACTGTGCTAGACCCGACTTAGATTCTTTAATTCTTCGGACAACTTGATGAGGTAGAGACTGTACCATTGCTTACTTGTTTCACTTGCCATATTGCCTTTAAGGGTTTATGTCCAGGTTAGTAAAATCAAGTGTAGTTGTTCTCGATACGTGTGCTTTGACTAGAATTCAAGGCAGACTTCTCAACGAAAGGGCAACCATTAAACTGAGAATTTACAAATCTTAGGAGTATTTTCTTCTACTTTTGATTAAATCCTGTTCATAGTTCTTTTTCTGACTAATTACAGGTCTGTTCTTTTTCTGACTAATTACAGGTCTCTCTGAGTAATTGGGGCTTCCCTGATAGCCCAGTTGGTAAAGAATCCATGGTTGGGACGATGCCCTGGAGAGGGGAAAGGCTACCCACTCCATTATTCTGGCCTGGAGAGTTTCATGGACTGTATAATGCGTGGGGGTCCCAAAGAGTCGGACACGACTGAGCGACTTTCACACTCTCACACTCACTTGAGTAATTGTGTCATAATGCCTTACAGTTGTATAGTAATGTAAAATTTAAGAAAAGTACTTGACACATACTATCTAAGTATATGCTATCCCACCGATCAATACTATCACACTGTAGATTATAGGCTATGTACAGAATTTCATAGTGCTAGAGTCCTAAATGAAAATACATATACTTCCTTGCCCTTTAGTCTAATGGAGTGTATTAGCAAAGATGCTTTTGGCCACAACTAACAGAAAAACTGACTCATTTTGGCTTAAATAATAAAAAATCTTGTTATCTCACATAACAGGAAGTTCAGAGGAAGGGTGAACTCCAAGGTTGGTTGATAAAGCTGCTCAATGATATCAACAAGGGGTTTGGGTTTTACTTCATTTATAAACTCTGCCATCCTCTGCTTTATCCCCTGGGTCATGGAAAGATGGCCGCAGTGGTTCTCTGTGTCACTGGTTATATAGCCACATCTTAGGGAAAAAAAAATGAGTTCTGGTCTCCATCTGTCTCCTTTCTGGGGCAAAGATATCTGTAGCTGGAACTCCTCCTGCCATCTTTCCTTCCCAGCTCAGGCCTGGAGCTGCCCACATCTAAACTAGTCACTGGCAGGAGAAAAGAGATCCCTACTAGTTTAAATGCTTGAGATGAAAGGGTTATTGAGGAATCAACCACAAGGACTATTACATGAGGGATAAAATGCCACATAAATAATTTACAATTTTCTAGCTCAGTCGTGTCTGACTCTTTGCGACCCCATGGACTGTAGCCTACCAGGCTCCTCCCTCCATGGGATTTTCCAGGCAAGGGTACTGGAGTGGGTTGCCATTTCCTTCTCCAGGGGATCTTCCCCATCCAGGGATCGAACCCAGGTCTCCTGCATTCCAGGCAGATGCTTTAACCTCTGAGCCACCAGGGAGTCCTACAATTTTTTTTTTTCTAGTAGACCCACTTAAAAACTAAAAAGAAACTGATAAGTTTAATCTTCATAATATTTTATTTAACCCAATATATCTAAATTATCACTTTGACTTGTAATCAACTTTTTAAATTATTGAGATAGCTCATATTTTTTTACACATCCCATTTTGGACTAGCCTCTTTCAGGTGCTCAGTGTGTTAGAAAGGATGAACTCCAAGGGCACTGTCACGCGGTCCTTGCCTGTGTCTCCAGTCTCACCCTTGACCGTTCTCCATGTGCCTAACTTGTACTCACACTTTATGCCTTGGAATGTTTCTTCTCACATCTCTTGCTCTCTTGTATCTGTCTGTCTTTGCACAGTTTCCTCCACTGGGCCCATTTGCTCCTTGCTTATAAGAGAGATTTTGTTATGTCCATCAGATCCAGCCAACATGTCACTCCAGTCAATAAGCCTTCCCCAAATCTACTTTTTTTGAACACTTTTAACTGGAGGATAATCACTTCCCTGTTTCATACAGCAGTTTCCCACTCGCTATCTGTTTCATATCTGGTAATGTATATGTTCGGAGAAGGCAATGGCACCCCACTCCAGTACTCTTGCCTGGAAAATCTCATGGATGGAGCAGCCTGGTAGGCTGCAGGCAATGGGGTCGCTAAGAGTCGGACACGACTGAGCGACTTCACTTTCACTTTTCACTTTCCTGCATTGGAGAAGGAAATGGCAGCCCACTCCAGTGTTTTTGCCTAGAGAATCCCAGGGACGGGGGAGCCTGGTGGGCTGCCGTCTATGGGGTCGTACAGGGTCAGACACAACTGATGCGACTTAGCAGCAGCGGCAGTGGCCATGTATATGTTTCAATGCTACTCTCTCAGTTTGTCCCCCCCTCTCCTTCTGCCGCTTCCCTGGTGGCTCAGATGGTAAAGCGTCTGCCTGCAATGCAGGAGACCCAGGTTCAGTCCCTGTGTTGGGAAGATCTCCTGGAGAAGAAAATGGCAACCCACTCCAGTATTCTTGCCTAGAGAATCCCACGGATGGAGGAGCATGGTAGGCTACAGCCTATGGGGTCGCGAAGAGTCAGACACAACTGAGTGACTTCACTTTCACTCCTTCTGCCACTGTGTACAAAAGTCTGTTCTTTGTGTCTACATCTCTGTTCCTGCCCTACAAATAGGTTCATCAGTACCATTTTTATAGATTCTGTTATATATGTGTTAATATAATTTGTTTTTCTCTTTCTGATTTATTTCATTCTGTATAGCATACTTTAAGTTCATCCACCTCACTAGAACTGCCTCAAATACATTCCTTTTTATGTCCGAGTAATATTCCATTGTATATATGTACCACAACTTCTTTATCCATTTATCCGTTGATGGATATCTAGGTTGCTTCCATGTCCTGGCTATTGGAAATAGTGCTGCAGTGAACATTGTGGGTACATTGTCTTTTTCAGTTGTGATTTTCTCAGGGTATATGCCCAGTAGTGGGATTGCTCAGTCACGTGGTAGTTTTATTCCTAGTTTTTAAAGAAATCTCCATACTTTTCTCCATAGTGGTTGTATCCATTTATATTCCCACCAATAGTGCAAGAGGGTTCCCTTTTCTCCACATCCTCTCCAGCATTTATTGTTTATAGATTTTTTGATGATGGCCATTCTGACCAGTCTGAGGTAATATATCACTGTGGTTCTGATTTGCATTTCTCTAGTGATGAGAAATATTGAACATTTTTTCCTTGTGTGTTTGCCATCTGTATAGCTTCTTTGGAGAAACAAAACCTACTTTTTACATCATCCCACCGTTACATTGATGAAATGATTTTCCCGTTATTTTTTTCTGTATTAGTCTACCCCACTGAGCACTGAGGTCCAGGGTGGTGTCTTCTTTGCCTGAGTATTCTCTGTGACTTTGCTCTGGCGTGATAAAACTGATAGTGTTAGTTGCTCAGTCATGTCCAACTCTTTGTGGCCCCATGGACTGTAGCCCAGCAGGCTCCACTGTCCATGAAATTCTCCAGGCAAGAATACTGGAGTGGATAGCCATTCCCTTCTCCAGGGGATCTTCCCAGCCCAGGGTTCGAACCTGGGTCTCCCGCATTGGCAGGCAAATTCTTTACTGTCTGAGCCACCAGGGAAGCCCACCAGGCTCCTCTGCCCATGGGATTCTCCAGGCAAGAATACTGGAGTGGGCAGCCATTTTCTCCTCCAGGGGATCTTCCTCAGCCAGGGATCAAACCCAAATCTCTTGAGGCTGCTGCATTGCAGGCAGACTCTTTACCACTGAGCCACCGGGAAGCCCAGTTAGGAGGCACTCAATCCATATTTATAGCATGGAAATGAATTTCTGAGAAAATTTAGAATGACTTGGATTTGGTAGGATTCATTTGATACAACTGATGAGAGAAATAGAATGTTTGGCCCAGGTTGTTTCCTCTGGTGGTGGCTTTATAGGTATGTATTTTATGAAAGCATCTTGAGGCCCTCCAAATGTGACCTCAAAGTATCTAAATAATCTGAATACATGTAACTGTCTTTGGGAATCCATCATAGATCTCCATTAATTTCTTTACTGATCTATTTGTAGCTTTGAATTTCTCTAACCTGAGTACATCCTCTCAGTGTCTAGATTCCTTTTTTCAAGTTCCAACACTGCTTTCTGGTTCTAACATTTCACAATGTAATCTACACATCGGTAAGGCTTCTCAGGTGGCCCAGCGGTAAAGAATCCGCCTGCCAGTGCAGGAGACACAGGTCGATCCCTGGGTCAGAAAGATCTCCTGGGGAAGAAAACGGCAACCCCCTCCAGTGTTCTTGCCTGGAGAATCCTATAGACAGAGGAGCTGGGCGGGCTATAGTCCATGGGTCACATAGAGTTGGACACAACTAGTACAGGTGCCATTTAAGTCAATATTCACTGAATAGTGTCATGGAGGAGTGCATCCCTCTGAATATAAAGAAGCATGGACTTCAGAGGTTTGAGCCACAATTTCCCAAGACAAATAGGGCTTTGTATTACTATACAGGACACTTAAAGACTGACATTATGTGACAGCAGGCCTCACTGCATTGTCCTAGACATAGCTGCAATAGAGTTGTGGCAGTCTTTGTATTACATGGACTCAGTATAAGTTTTGAACTTCACTTTTTCACTTGCTCAGCTGTCAAACCACAGTGCTGAGGGCCATAGAGTTTTGAAAGAGAAGGTATAAACACTGCCATTGGCAGCTTCTAGGAGGTTCTGGAGCTGCCAAAATTCAACACGAAACTTGATTTTTGTTTATTTTTTATGAAATAGGATGCTGAGAGAGATACTAAAGAGACACATCAGTCTTAATGTTTGTTTTGGGAAAGTGCTTTCATATTTGTTGTTTTTGTATTTTAAGATATTTCTTTTATCTGAAACTTGCCCTGTGATTATAAGAATAAAATTTGTTCTGTTGGCTTTTCATTTGCAGTGTAAAAGTCCCATATGTTTTTTCTTTACGTTTTGTATGTCAGTAATTAGTCCAGTAGTTCGAATAGCATTTTTGTGTTTTTCCCTTCCTTTCTAAATTTTGTTTATTTCTTTTTAACTGGAGGGTAATTGTTTTACAGTGTTGTGTTGGTTTCTGCTCACATCAGCGTAAATCAGCGATAGGTATACATGTATCCTGTCTGTCTTGAGCCTTTCTCCTGCTTACCCAGTCCCACCCCTCTGGGTCGGCACAGAGCGCCAAACTGAGCTCCGTGTGCTCTTCAGCCGCTCCCCGCCAGCCCTCTGTTTACACGGGGCTGTGCGTGCGTGTCAGCGTCGCTCTGTCAGTCCATCCCCCCTCCCCTTTCCTCGCTGTGTCCACAACTTCCTTCTGGTTTTGTTTTTCAGCTGTTTGTTTCTAAATTGAGATATAATTGAAATATAACATCGTATTCGTTTTTGGTGGATATATGTACATATTGTGAAAAGATTGCCACAAGTTTAGTAAACATCCATCACCACCCATAGTTACATATTCAGTCATATCTTCAAAAAAACCTTTCAGGAGGGAAGGTTACCAGGCAAAGCTTCTTATCACTGGGTAGTTATTACTTAATGGACTAGAACGGGAATCAGGAAACTACAGCCCATGGGCCAAGTCCAGCCTACCAGCTGAACTGAGAATGACTTTTAGACTTTGAAATTTGGGGGGAAAAAATCAAAAGAAGATTAATATTTCATGAGATGGGGGCTTCCCTGGTGACTCAGATGGTAAAGAATCCACCTGCAATGCAGAAGACACAGGTTCAATCCTTGGGTTGGAAAGATCCCCTGGAGAAAGAAATGGTTACCAACTCCAGTATTCTTGCCTGGAGAATTTCATGGACAGAGGAGCTCGGCGGGCTACCGTGCATGGGGTCACAAAGAAACACGACTGAGCGACTAACACATTTGTACACACATTTCATGAGATAAGAAAACTACATAGAATTCTAATGTTGATAAGTTTTATTGGAATACAGCCGTGCCTACGTGTTCAGGCATTGTCTATGACCACTTTCACTACAACAACAGAAACGAGTAATTACAACAGAGACCTTTTGCCTACAACACCTGAAATACTTACTGTCCTCTCCTTTATAGAGTTTGTTGATCTAATCCCCGAACTAGAAGGAAGAAACATCAGGCATGCACTTTTTGAATTTTGTGTCAAATGTTACTCTAAACATGGTCATTCAGAGTTCATTTTCTTTCAGAAAGGTGTCATTTTACTGAAATTGTTGCCTATAATACAGTTAGATTTGGTTGTGAATTTTGGATTTATTTACAATAGAAAGCAGTTTAATTCACTAAGGGAAAAATAATTATCTTTATTCATCAGTATTCACTGAAGCCTTGAAAGAAAGTTTACTGATAGCAAAAGGTTACTTTTGTGTCATTTTTTGAAATCCCATTTAGAAATGCTTCTTAACTGAGTTTTGTGTGTAGGTTTTAAGTAATAGAGAATATTCTGTTGATTCCGTAATGATCTTTTGTCTCTTCATTTCAAATATATAACCAGTTTCCAGAATCAACAGCTACAGGGGAAGGTAGTGGGAAGATTGAATATTATACATTTTATAGCATGTGAAAGTCGCTCAGTCGTGTCTGACTCTCTGCAACCCCGCGGTCTGTATAGTCCACGGCCTTCTCCAGGCCAGAATTCTGAAGTGGGTAGCCTGTCCCTTCTCCAGGGAATCTTCCCAACCCAGGGATCGAACCCAGGTCTCCCGCATTGCAGGCAGATTCTTTAACAGCTGAACCACAAGGGAAGCCCACACATTTTATAACTGACTCAATTTTATTTATGCTTAGTACATCATGACCACGTTTCCAAGAGGTTATATATATCCTCATATTGGACACACAAGTGACTTATGAACTTAACCCATAAAATAATTTTGGACTATAGTCAAAACCCGCGAATTTACCTTATTGTTTTCCTTCTCTTTTTTTCTTGAAATGGTGGAAGCATGCTGAGTTACTTAAGTTGTATCCTACTCTTAGCGACCACATGGACTTTAGCCCACCAGGCTCCTCTGTCCATGAAATTCTCCAGGCAAGAATACTGGAGTGGGTTGCCATGCCCCCCTCCTCCAGGAGATCTTCGTGACCCAGGGATCAAACCCACATCTCTTAAGTCTCCCGCACTGACAAGCAGGTTCTTTACCACTAGGACCACCTGGGAAGCTCCCTATAGTGATGAATAACAACTGTTTTCATTAACAGAGAGTGTGAAATTTTAAGTTTTACAAAACATGACTTTTTCCAGTTGCACCAAGGAAAAATATATTTCAATGTGGTTATTTGCTCTGTACCTCACCTTACCTGTAGCTCAGTGTTTCACAACAGACTTATCTCTTTGAAGATAATTTCATGTTTATGATCTCATAGGAGACAAATAAGAGTTCAAAAGGTGTTGCCTAAAATTTTTCCCTAATAAGTTTTGTTCTGTTTTGGACCTGTATACATATTCCATTTCAATAGGTTCGTTAATTTTCAGTTCAGTATTCTAGTTTCAAATTATTTAAGTAGGAATTTAATATTCCAACTTTTCCTAGGGCTAGATGTTTCATGTTGATTTGAAGATTGTTGGAAAAATATCCTAAAAATCTTTCTGTTAACAGTTCTTACTGGTGAGTTATAACCAGATACATTA
Source organism: Budorcas taxicolor (assembly GCF_023091745.1). Taxonomy (NCBI): domain Eukaryota; kingdom Metazoa; phylum Chordata; class Mammalia; order Artiodactyla; family Bovidae; genus Budorcas; species Budorcas taxicolor. The sequence goes on along the minus strand of NC_068923.1, from coordinate 50,202,319 downwards.
TTGAGTCAGTAAATACCGCATGTGTATAATTGGCTAAATGGATATGAAAGTTATAATGGAGAACTGTTGCCTATATAGACCTTTTTAAAGTGACGATCAATAGAATATAGTTCCCTCGGTCACAAATTTGAGAGCATTATTGCCCACTAGAGGTCACTTTTATAACCTAAAGAGTATTACGTTCCTCGTAAACTCAAATTATGGTGTTGTGTATGATTTATTACACTATTTAAAACTGAAAAACAGTCACTTTCTCTCTCTTAGCAATGCACCTTCAATTAAGTCACGCCTCTCCCCATTTCCAAAACTCGTTTTTAAACAGGCAAGTCACTGGTTATTTTTCCTAATTCTCAATTTTATTCTGTCATCACTAACAGTTATTTGACCTGCTCTCTTTGTTTCTAAGTTGATAGCTAATGTCTCTCCACATATTTTTAAAATACTCTTTGGTTCATTGGTTTTTGTTTTTTTTTTTTTCGCATCCTCTGATGGGAGGAATGTAAAGACAGTTTTTAAACCCCCAAATGTTTAATGGGTTTGAAATTAAACAATAAGGGCCGACATAGTTACTTTAAAATGTCTCTGTTGCCCTTCATAGCCTGTACAGTAATGTGCTACCAGCAAACCTGGTACCTTTGGTAAGAAGCATCATCAGTCTAGCAAGACCCACACCTATAGCATTTCTCACTCTAACAGACTGTCAACTGATAGGCTTTGTAGCTGGCTCACCTAACCTCATATGCAGGTAGCACCTGCTTTTGCATAGCTTCTTGCCATAGTAGGAAGCCATTCCCTCTTCCCAGGGAATCTTCCCGACTCAGGGATCGAACCTGGGTCTCCTGCATTGCAAGAAGATTCTTTACAGTCTGAGCCACAGGAGGGATGAAACCCTAGTAGGAAGCACGTAGTAAGAGAATCTCCAGCTCAGGGACAGAGTTGTCTGGCTGCCAGTCTCCTTGTTGCTTACACATTTCTGCTTCCTAGACAACTGTTCATCACGATCTTTACCCAGTGTCTTTACTCTCTGCCTGGCTGAGCCTGCCTTACCTTGAACTCTGACTCCTGGTTACGTACATAGGGTCTGCCATGTTTGTCTTGGCCTGCTAGTCCTTTTGTACTCTGATCTTGTACCTCCTAACTGACCCTTGACATTGGCTTCTGACCCTTTCCTATTCTTGTCTGCATTGTGCATTTCAGAGACTTGCTGTTCTCATGTTGCGGTCCAAATCCAAAACTGTTCATGATCAATAGAAGTCCATCTTATGGATAATATAGTCTATATTCATTATAACATCCAGATTACCAGTTTACTTACTGGCAGAACTGATATTTAGTCTTTACTTCCTGATATAGTTGTACCAAGAGTTAAAGTATCTAAATACTTTCAGGCCACTTGGCCGATAGTTTCTGCTCCATGTTTCAGCCCTGTCATCATAGCCTCATGTCTAGGACCTCTGGGGTCTCCCCACAATCTAATCGAGCATTTTTGGGGCCAGCAAGAGTTTTCAGGTCTCTTTTTTGTTGTTTCTTTTGGTTGGTATCTGTACCACACTAATTATTAAATACTTTTAATATTTCTCTGCTTTCAGAGATATTTGCAAGAGTTAAGTTCTTCAAAGGAGTAGGAAGGTGGGGGAGATACCCTAACATGATCATTTTTCTTGAAAGATTTTTGAAAATGTCCATGGGAAATCAGAAGGCATTTTAGTATAACATTCAGCTGTCATGTACTGAGCACCAGCTGTGTTTCCACCACTGTTGTTTAGTCACCAAGTTGTGTCCCAACTCTTTTGCAACAAAGTAGGAAATTATTCTTTAGCATCTGGTACTCTACCACTGTACTAGATGCTAAAGAAGTATTTCATATTTTGTAAATAAGGAAAGCCCTCAAATTGAGTGCAGTTAAAAGTTAGAGACAGGGTATATGAGAGCTCTCTGTGCTCCATTTTGCTGTGAATTTAAAACTCCTCCAAAAAATAAAGTATTTAAAAGGTAAAAAGTTGGAGAAACAACAACACATATGCAGAAACAGTTGAGGATTGATTGCAAAGCGACATGATTTAGTGTCAAGAAATGTTTTAAAAATCCATATACCTATCTATCCATATATATATATATGAATTTTGAAGTTTGACTGTAGCTTATGGAAATGATCAAGAGCAGAATTTACCTGATTAAGCTTCTTTTAAGAGTTGATGGACTATGAAGTGAAAGACAAATTATAAGGGCTTTCCATATAGGGAAAACAACATGAAGGAAAGCAGAAGCATGGAAATTGGCGAGGAATACGTGGGTGAAGAAAAACTCAACTTGGTGGAAGCTCCAGGAATAAATGCTCCATAAGATCAAGACTGTTGAGTAAGTTCTTGACAGCTAGATTGAGCAGTATGAATTATATGTTCTTTGCATCAAAGAAGCACACTTCAGTCAGAAGCAAGGGATATTATTATACTGGTGCCTGTAAGGTTATTCTATTAGCCAGATGCAGAATTGACTGTGATGAACACTTCTGTCGTTGTAATTCAAGAATGAATGGGTGCTAATTACCTTGATGGGTGTGACTAAATACAGCATTGTAGAGAAAGAATCAGCAGACCTTGGTGACCAGCTGAGTACAGTGGAAAGAAACAGCAATTAAAAATAACATTTAAGGCAGGCTACCAATATGGCATAGTGAGAGCTGAGCAAATCTTCCAAAAAAACAGTAATAAACCTGGACTGAATTGTCAAAAACATCAACTTTAGGACTTGGAAATGGGTCAGAGGCATTCACCGAATTGAGAAATATTTACTGATGGAAAAAGTACTGAACTTCAGATGAGAAGGATAGAATTCTTCGGTGTTCTTGCCTGGAGCTGATCTCTTTCCCCACCTCTAGGCTCAGCCCACACATTAGTTCTGCCAAGGCAAAGCAGCCATGGAAATCAGCAGTTTCACTGGAGGAGTGGCCTTACTTGATTTAAGTGGAATGTGAAAAACCCATGCCAGTGGCATTGTGAATAACAGTAAGTATCTTGGTAGCAAACCAACAGGAAAAGCTAGCTAGCAGCTCAGTGAAACTGAGCTTATAGTCTTTGACCAATACACTAGCCAGAAATTTGTTAGAGAGACTTAGAAAATGATACAGTGATAAGGGGCTTCAGTAAACTCAACACAGCTGATCAAAAGACTTCATATGCATGCAGGAGAGACCAGAGAGGGCTCATGCTATCTACGCATCCCTGGCTGAGTGTACGTCCCTGATTCATCTACATATCCCTGCAGAGGAAATGTCAGAGGGCCTGGCAGCAAGTAGAGCCAAGGTAGACCTGAGACCTGCCTGATCTTTGAATGTAATCCCCAACCCAAACACAGATTCATTGTCAGAGAGTAGAAGCTTTGTTGGCTTAGGGTGTTTAAGTACAACCACTGTCCAGTCATTGACTGCCGCTAAGCTGTATAGACACAAGGGTTACCCCTAGGAGACTGGGTTTAAAAATAAAAAAGGAAAATAATTTTTTAAAAAACTGAGAAGAGACACAAGCAGGCACATGCTGTGAGGGAAATGGAGTCCACAGATTTAATCTAGGCAAATTAATAAACAAGAAAACCACAGCAACAGTCCCGGAGAGAAACATTAAAACCCAGAGTAACTAGAATGTATTATCTAAATTTCTAGTTTTCAATTAAAAATTACAAGATATACAAAGAAAGGAAAAGGTAACCAGTATTCCTTGGAAAAAAGCTGTGGGCCTAGATGTTGGACTCAGCAGACAGACTTCAAAGCTGCAGTAATAAATATGTTCCAGGAAGTGAAGGAAACCATGCTGAAAGAATTAAAGGAAAACATAGTGATAATGACTCAACAAATAGAGATTCTCAATAAAGAGATTTTTTAAAAAAAATAGAAATTCTAGAGGTAAAAAGTAATTGCTGAAATGAAAAATTTAGTAAAGGGATTGGTTTCAATAACAGATTTGAGATGGCAGAAAAAAAGAGTCCATAGGCTTCAAGATAGTTCAAAAGAAATAATCTAGTCTGAATAACAAAAAAAGGAATAAAAAAATTTAACAGAGCCTCATAAATTGTTTGACAACATCAAGCAACATATAAAAGGACTAAACACAATTATCAAGGTTGATTTAACATCAGCCTTGAAAATCAGTTGCTGTTCATATCAATAAAGGAGAAAAACCACATGATAATCTCTAGACAAAAAACATTTGACAAAATCCAACACCCATTTCTTTCCTTTTATTTAAAGAGTAAAACTCAAAGGTGTGAGTCATTTTTATTTAGCTTAACCAACACCCATTTCTGATTAAAAACTCTGAACAATCTAGGAACAGGAGGGAACTTCCTTAACTTGATAAAGGTCATCTACAAAAAAAAACTATAGCTAATGTCATCTTAATGGTGAAAGATTAAATATCGTACCTTTAAGTTTGGGAACAAAGCCTGCTTTCATCATTTCTACTCAACATTATTCTAGAGATTGTATCCAGTTCAATATGGAGAGAAGGAAAAAGAAAGAAAGAAAAAAAAAAGACGTGGTTTGGAAAGGAAGAAACAAAACTACCTTTATTTGCAGATGATATGGTCCTGTGTGTAGAAAACCCTAGGGAAAATACAACCAACCAACCAAACGAAAGCCCTATTAGGTCTTAAAACAAGTTCAGTAAAGTTACAGGATATAAATCAATATACAAAAGTCAATTTTATTCCTATATATGAGAAACAATCCAAAAATAAAATTTCCTGTGTCATTCATAATAGCATCAGATAGAAAATGCTTAGGAATCAATTTAACCAAAGAGATGTTGACTTCACACTATAAAACATTGCTGAGAGAAATTAAGGATCTAAGATGGCTCAGTGATAAAGAATCTTAGTGTCAAGCAGGAGATGCAGGTTCGATCTCTGAGTCAGGACAATCCTCTGGAGAAGAAATTGGCAACCCACTCCAGTATTCTTGCCTAGGAAATCCCACTGATGGAGGAACCTAGTGAGCTACAGTCCATGGGGTCACAACGAGTTGAACACGACTTAGCAACTAAACAGCAGCAGCAAATATTACATGAGAGGCATTCAGTTTTCATGGAATATAAGACATTATTGTTAAGTTGGAAATTCCCCAGGTTGACCTATAGATGCAATGCAATTGCTAACAAAATTCCAGCAGGCTTTTTTAAGTAGAAATTGATTGACTGATCCTAAAGTTTATATGGAAATGCAAAGAACTCAGAGTAGCTAAAACATTTTTGAAAAGGAAGAAAAAAAAACTGGAACACTTACACTACTGATTCACATTTAACTATAAAGCCACATTATTCAAGTTAGTGGCTTAAGGATAGGCATATAGATTAATGGAACAGAATCAAATGGAATAGTCCAGAAATGAGACTTTATAATTTATGTTCATTCAATTTCAACAAAAATGCCAAGGAAATTAAATGGAGGAAGGATAGTCTTTTCAACAAATGGTACTAGGAAAGTTAAATATCCATATTAAAAACAATACTTCAGATTCTTATCTCAGCCGTATATAAAAGTTAACTTGGAGAATAGACTTAAAGCCAAAAACTGTAAAACTTCAGAAAGAATCGTGGGAGAAACTTGCCTTGAGCTTGGGTTAGGCCAACACTTCTTAGATTCATCATCAAAAGCACAATCCAGGATTTCCCTGGTGGTCCAGTGGTTAAGAATCTGCCTGCCAGTGCAGGGTACATGGGTTTGATCCCTGGCCTGGGAAGATTTCCACATGCCGTGAGGCAACTAAGCCTGTGGGCCACGACTCTGAGCCCATGAGCCACAGCTGCTGAAGCCCGTGCACCCTGAGCCCGTGTTCTGAAACAGGAGAAGCCCACACACCGCCTCTATATAATAGAGAGTAATCTCTGCTTACCACAACTAATGAAAGGAGTCATACAGCAGTGAAGACCTAGCACAGTCAAAAACAAAAGCACAACCCATAATAGGAGAAATCGGTAAATTGGACTTTATCAAAACTTAAAACTTTTGTGCTTCAAAAGACACCATTAAGAAAATGAAAACACAAGCCACCAACTTGTGAAGAAAATATTAACAAATCATGTGGAAATATGAATTGTATCTCAGATATACAAAGAGCTCTTATAATGTAATAAGAAAGCAACTCAATTAAAATTATTAAATTATATGTATAGACAGTTCATCAAAGAAAATATACGACTGACTAATAAATTCCTGAGACTATACTCAGTGTCATTAGCCATTAGGGGAATATAAGACCGCAGTGAGATACCACTTCATATTCACTAAGATGATTTTGCTAAAAAAGGCAGGCAATAACAAGTACTGGCAAGGATAGGGAGAAACCAAAACCTTCACAGATTGCTGGTGGGAATAGAAAATTGAACAGCCACTTTGGAAGACAATTTGGCAATTTTTTAAAAAGTTAAACAAATTTACAATATGATCCGACAATTCCACTCCTACATCTGCCCCCGACCCTGCAACATATGTTTTCACAAAGATGTATATGTGAATATTCACAGCATCAGTGAGTATTCAAAATGGCCAAAAAAACTGGGAACAATCTGAATGCCCGCCAACTGAAGAAAGAATAAGCAAAATGTGATATAGCCATGTGGGCTTCCCAGATGGCTTAATGGTAAAGAATCCACCTGCCAGTGCAGGAGATGCAGGAGACATCAGTTCTGTCCCTAGTTGGGAAGATCCCTGGAATAGAAGATGGCAACCCAGTCCAGTATTCTTGCCTGGAAAATCCCATGTGGCATGTTTTTGAGGTTTGTCTTTGTTACAGTGTTCATTCTTTATTGCTAAATAGTATTCCATTGTCTGATTCTTTCTGACTCCATGGGTTGTGGGTCAAGAATCAGACCTGATACACATCGTAACAAAGACAAACCTCCAAAACATGCTACATTGAGAATTTCCTGGTGGTCCAGTGGCTAGGACTAGATTGTGGTGGTGTTTCTACAACTTTCTAAGTTTATTGAAACTGCTCACATGAGATGAACTTTGTGGTATATATAATTATATCTTAATTCGTGTTTGTTTTTTCATTGCTAAGTCATGTCTAACTGTTTTGCAACCTCATGGACTGTAGCCCCCCAGGCTCCTCTGTCCACGGGATTTCCCAGACAAGAATACTGGAGTGGGTTGCCATTTCCTTCTCTAGGGGATCTTCTCGACCCAGAAATTAAACCCATGTCTCCTGCACCTCCTGCACTGACAGATGGGATCTTTACCACTATGCCACCTGGAAGCCCCATCTTAATAAATGAGTTTAAAAAAAAACAACAAACCTTCGAAGCCTCAGAGACCAAGAGGATTAAAGTGCCGTTCATGATCATGGCAGTTTTGGCAAGCAATCACTTATTTGGGTCAGGAACTCTTGAAGCTCTCCAGAAGCCTCCATGGCAGTTGGGCTTGGGTTGGGGGGGGTTACCTTATCACCACATTCTTCCAGGTCTGAGACCCCACTAGTCTGCTGGTCCTCACCCCCTTAGTCCTTGCATGTACCTAAGCCTGAAAGCTTGAGCTGTGATAGTTTTCCAAACTCTGTCCTTTTATTTCCAGTTTTCTTTGTTTTAAACTTCCTATGTTCCTGACCTCAATTCCTGCTCATTTTTATTGCTCCACCAAACTCATGTTCATCATGTTTCCTCCCACCCTGCCCAGTAAACTGATCCTGACTGTTCCTTTTGCCTAATTTTTTTCATTAATTTTCACACACTTGAAAAAAAATTTTTTTCTGCCATTTTTAACCCCTGGTACTGCTGCCTAGCTCTGATTAAGCCTGCCACACTGGCTCTAAAGGAAAGCCCATTCTTTGATTCTTCTGAAGGATGACGGCAGGTTTTTTTTTTAACATATTCAGTGTCATTTCCAGGGATGATATTCAGTAGATAACTGAAGATTTGAGATTAGAACCACAATGAGAAATTAGGGATTAAGACATCAATTTGGTCCCCACCTAAGTATGTAAAACAGGAATGAGGGTCTTCCTTGGTAGAGAATCCCCCTGCCAGTGCAGGAGACATGGGTTCGATCCCTGCTCCGGGAAGATCCCACATGTTGTGGAGCAACTAAGCCCGCGCACTACAGCTATTGAGCCTGTGCTCTAGGGCCCAGGAGTCACAACTGCTGAGCCCAGTGGGCACAGCTACTGGAGCCTGAGTGCCCTACAGCCCGTGCTCTGCAACAGGAGAAGCTCACGCACCCCAACTGGAGTACCCTGTGCAACAGTGAACACCCAGCACAGCCCAAGATAAATTTTTTTAATTGCTTTAAAAAAAAGGGAAAATGAGGGAAACATGGGGGGGAAAAAAAAACAGAAATGAGCAAAAGCATAGACTTAGTGAAGCTTTTTGAAGTCCTACGAGGTAGGAGGATGGAGAATGATTGGAAACCAGGAAGAGGTCAGTGTTTTTAGAGTTAAAATAATACGTGTATATAAGGAGGCTTTATTTTACCTTGCCTCCTCTAGGTTGATCATTGTAGTAAAAACTGACTGCTCAAAAGAAAATCAATGCATATGGGACAGACAATCTGGAGAAATTATTTATGGTTATTCCCAAACTTTCTGGGCTTCCCAAGGTAGCACTAGTGGTAAAGAACCCACCTCCCAATGCAGAAGAGAAAAGAGATATGGGTTCGATCCCTGGGTTGGAAAGATCCCCAGGAGAGCATGGCAACCCGCTCCAGTATTCTTGTCTGGAGAATCCCATTGACCAAGGAGCCTGGAGGGCTACAGTCCATGGGGTCGCAGAGTCGGGCATGACTAAGGTAACTTAGCATGCACCAAACTTTCTAAAATCCCCAATATGAAAGAGAAGTATGTTTGATCATACTGAAGTATGTTTGATTATATTCTACCAAGAAGCTCACCTTTGCTCTTAGAGTCCTGCAAAACACAAACATAACTAGGAAACTGCCTCCCCCACTAGGTGGCAAAAGTAAGCTGCTGGAGAGAGAGAAAACAGCAGGGCTTCTACACCCAGCTTTGCCATTCCTTCCTAAGTGGTGTGTCCTTAAAAACCGTCATTTTGAAAAAATCAAACCCTCTATACATTTGAAATACATAGTCTGTGTAATCTTGAAGTTTCCTGTGAAGTGGAGCGTGAAGATACACCTTGTGTTGAGTTTTGGCAGGAAACAGTTATGAATGTTCGGGGATACACACAAAATACTCAACTATTTATATGAAATACAAAGACAAAATGACTGTGGTCATTCACAGTCTTGTCCCTCAAGTTCTTGGGAAATGCTATCTTTAATTTTTTTTTTAAATTTTCTATTGAGATGTAGCCGATTAACAAACAATGTTGTGATGATTTCAGGTGAACAGCAAAGGGACTCAGCCATACATATACATAGATCCATTCTCCCCCAAACTCCCCTCCCATCCAGGCTGCCACATAACTCTGAGCACAGTTTCCTGTGCTCTACATAGGTCTTTGGAAAATACTCTTAAAAAACCCTGAGCTAAACGACCAGTTCTATTTTAAGTAAGCTTCTGTATCTACTAGTAACTTGTAGGAAGCTCTCAGAAGTCCTTTTTCAACCAATGTCTATCACTGTAGGTTGCATTTCTCTCTTGCATGAATTCAAAAGTTTCTGGAGGTTTCATTAATTTCATAGGACTTAGGATATGCTTCAGAATAGCCTGAGACAAAACAGCAGTTTAAACTGTGCTATTCAAAAGATTTCCTTTGTTAGAGTCAGCAAGTAATGATCCACTTTTATTTTCAACACTGACACTGCTAGTGATTTCTCTTCTTTTAGGTATTGTTTTTTTCTTTTCATATATGTTTTTACTTTGTCCTTCTTGTATCCAGACATCTTTAAAAAGGCCACAGACCGTTGCTTTTATTCTAACAGAAACGGACTCCCCCACACTAAAGTTTGTAAGCTCAGGCCAGAATCACAAAGAGCAATGGAGTTCCCCTGGAGCTGTAGTTCCACAGAAGCAGAAATAGTATAAAATTGGAGGAACATTTCTCAAATTGCACCCAAGAAGCCAGTTTTTAGTTTCTTCCTCTAAAGTACGTGCTCAGATATTAGCATTGCATCACTAGTCACAATGTTCGCATTTAATATTCTGATTTTTAAAAGCAACCAGTCATCTATTCATCCATTCAACAAATATTTATTCAATATCTCTATGTGCCAAAAAAAAAAAAAAAAGCACTCTTGTGTTTTAAACCAGAGGCAAGGAGCTTAGATGTTTTGTTGTTGTTTTAGATGAGTAACTTTCAAATTGTGATTCACTGTTTCAACCAGTTCTGTGAAAGAAATTATTAATCCTTTCATTACAAGCTTCTCAATTTATGCAGATGACAGAACTCTGAACAGAGAATCATGTATCATCCCAGGAAATGAGCCTTGCTATTACTTTAAGCCTCATTGATTTAGAGGTTTTAAAATTTGACCACTTCAGTAGCGTAGGAAAGAATATATTCAGCAAAACTTCATTATCAAGCACTTCAGTGTACTATGTATTCATTCCTGTTTTACATCAAATGGTATGTCCCATGCACGCTTTGATAGGCAGTATATCTTTTTCACAGTTACGAGGAAACCTATCATTCAGGGCCCCTTGCTTAGTCCCTGGTTGTCAGTATTGTTATGGGCTTCTACTGTCTCATTTTATGAATGAGGCTGATCTCTAGTCTCACCTTCAATTGAATTTATAATTGAGAGATTCATCATTTCTATTGTTTGCTTTTGAAAGGAGATTATAGGCAGTGATGGTTTTTGCCTCTGGTTTTACAGTGACTGCTCATGTAAGAATAAATCCAGAATAAAAGATTATGATTACATAAAAGTTAATTCACTCCATAAACCTTTACTGAATGTCTGACGCATCCAAGCAGTGTGGTGATGTGTGTCTCAAGGTGTGTAGGAGAAATGGATGCTGCCCCTAAAGACTGATTACCGTGATGACAAGATCTATAATGCAAATTAAAGACAATGGACCTATGAGAAACATCAGCAAAATGTTTAAGAAATCTGGGGGATCCTTAAGGATGATTTTGACTAAGACAATTTTATGCAGAAGGTGGCCTCCTCTAGAAAAGGAGGATAGATCAGGTTTCCCAATAAACAATAGAGAAATAAGGCATTTAATAAAAGGTATTTGGTGTGGCAGCTGGGCTAGCAGGAGCCCAGGCACTGGCAGGGATGGGGGAGGCTCGTTTGGGGGGCAGAACCCTTCAGTTGAAGTGTAACATTGGTCTTCAGATCTTAGTGAGGACAGGGGCTAGAGAGACAGAGATCAGACTGTTAAGTGTCTTGGATGCCAGGACAAAGAATTTGGATCTCATCCAGCAGGTCATGAGAAGTCAGGAAAATTTGCAAACATGCAAACCAATCATGGCTAATGTACTGGCATAGGGCATACCCAGCCATTAGTATTAAGCCACAAATAATTCAGCAAATTCAAGAAAAATCTTTTTTTCTAGTTCTAAAATTCTGTGGAATAAATAATATAATGCTTCCCCTGATAATATAATTTATTATTATATGGCTCAAATGATTTAGGTTTTTCTTTCATTAAGAGCATAAGTCCTAAAATATCTAGTGTGTGGCGGAGGAAAATCCTAGTGTAACAGTAGGATGTTACTTCTGCTGGTAACACAATAGGTGTTACTTCTGTCCCTCTATCATTAGCCATTAAAAAAAGCAAAGAATTAGATCCTGGGTCTTTTGAATACCATTGAAAGGAGCCTGAAGAATCATCTCCTGTGGGCCACTTCTGAACACCCTTCTTTCACTGACTGTAGAAATGGAAACTCCTTCTTTCTTGTTCCTTTGTGGAATAAGAGGTACTTTCCCAGGATTAGTTGCTTCTGGAGAAGAAACAACAGATAAGTGAACATGTCTTAATTTACATTTATATTTTGCTTGACATTTGTAGGCCAAAAGACAAATTGCAAATGGCCTTTGTCAACGAACAATAATCTTATTAAACATGATTGGGAAATACTTGTTGAATTTTGTACAGCTTTTTTTTTTCTTTCCTATTAAGGCTGAAATTATGGATTCCATGATAGGTAAGAGAGAAAAAAGGCAGAAGTCTAAGGTTTCTTCCTCTGGAAAAATACATTAAACGGTATAATACAATATGATCAGGAAACTGACCTAAGTCTTTACCTTCAGAAGTTTAGAATCTGGGAAATGTTTTACCTCTTCTTGCTGGGGAAGATTTATAGAAAAGTGAAGTGTACTACTATACTTTTTTCATAGATGTACCTGGAGTGTGTGTATATATAATAGCAACAGATGTAATAGATATTTAAAATTTGAAGACATAAAATATAAATGCATTGAATATAAATACACAGTTCTAAAAGAGGTCATACTTTGCCATTAATATCTATTTTCTTTGAATAAAGATATGTTTCCATTTAAAAGCCTAAGATACATTTTTAAGACCTAAAGTACTTAGTCCTCTTTTTTTTATTAAATAGCATTTTTAATGAGACTTCAACACTTCTATTTAGTAAATATCCAACTAGGAAGGTTTCTGCAATTTTTTTTAGTAGGGAATTTTGCACAATAGAAGTGTTTTCTTATTAGCGAATTAGTTACTTTGAAGTATCTGGCAGATTACATCAGTCTCTTATTTGAATTGGTACTACAAGAAGACATCTATTGTACATTATTAGTGATGCATTAAATTGGTTATTTATGTTTTAAAATCTAAGCATGGAAGAATCTTTTGTGTTTGCCTTCGAAGATTGCTGTTATAATAAAACATTTTGAAATGAGTAAAGTTGTCCTTTTGGTTCAGTTAATGCATCACTGGAAAACGTAAAGATTTTAGCCTCTAACCACCCATCTCACAGTTTCACAGAATGTGAGAAAATGTTCAAATTCCTTTCTGTTTTAAGGAAAACATGTTACATATTATTTGTCTAATAGCTTTACATTCATAGTTGTGAAAATAATAAAGAAGAAGTCTTATTGATCATTAGTCTCAAATGTAGTCTTCTAAATGTTTGAACATGGTTAAGATCAAAGAATACTGTGCTATTTTATCATGCTTTTATATGTAATAGTGATCTCTTCATATAGACACTAAGATCACATAGTTATTTCTTAATTGGAATTATAACTAAACTGTGTGTTCTTGCTTAGTCGGTAAGTTGTGTCTGACTCTTTTACAACCACGTGGACTGTAGCCTGCCAGACTGCTCTGTCCATGGGATTCTCCAGGCAAGAATACTGGAGTGAGTTGCCATTCCCTTTTCCAGGGGATCTTCCCAACTCTGGGATCAAACCCATGTCTCATCCATTGGCAGGTAGATTCTTTACCACTGAACCACCAGGGAAGCCCCAAACCGTGTACTGGAAATCTTATTTTCAAGCTTCTATTTAAAAATTTCTACAAATGATGAAAAGCAGAGGACCAATAGTAATTTTTACTAATTCTTGACAGAAATGGGCGTATTTTGCTAAAGGTTTCCCACAATATATTGTATAACCCCATATTAGTAATACTTTAACTCTAGGAATGGATAAAAAACTCTGTTCAGTGACTAAATATGTACTAGGTCATATTAGCCGAACAAGTAGACTGGTAACAAGTGGGTCTCATGCTTCTTTGAATCCCTTATAGTACTAGACTGGGCTTCCCTGGTGGCGCAAATGATAAAGAATCTGCTTGCAATGCTGGAGACCTAGGTTTGATCCCTGGGTTGGGAAGATCGCCTGGAAGAGGGCATGGCAACCCACTCCAGCATTCTTGCCTGGAGAATCCCCATGGACTGTAGCCTACCAGGCTGCTCGGTTCATGGGGTCACAAAGAGTCGGGCATGACTGAGTGACTAAGAACATAGTACTAGACACATATTATTTAATCAAGACTCTCAAAGATAACCTCACCTCTAAATTTCCCTGAGAAAATAAAGGATAAATAAAGGCATGGAGCCCCAATGTCATATCTATACACTGCTTGTTTTAGACAAAGAGCTTTTCACTTCTGATTAGTGTCATCCTCTACCCCTGGGGTCTAGAGCCCATATTCTAGGACGTTCCATGGCTTTAGGAACTTCATTTCTCAACAGTTGCCATCTACCTTTATTTTCTCCAGTAGCCTATCTCCCTCAACTTGCAAGTCTCTGGCTCATCTAAAATAATCTTCCCCTCTACTTTGCCTTCCTTTATAAGCCATTATTTTCTTCCTTTCCTCAATTGCCAAACTTTTTCCACTTTTTACCCTTTTCCTTACTGGTAGGTAATCAATGAATACAGTATGATTTCCATCCCAACCATCATCACAACTGCCCTGACCACAGTCACCATTGTCCTCTGTTCAGTTCAGTTCGTTTCAGCCGCTCAGTCATGTCCGACTCTTTGCGACCCCATGAATCGCAGCATGCCAGGCCTCCCTGTCTATCACCAGCTCCCTGAGTTCACTCAAAGTCAGGTCCATCGAGTCGGTGACACCATCCAGCCATCTCACCCTCTGTCGTCCCCTTCTCCTCCTGCTCCCAATCCCTCCCAACATCAGGGGCTTTTCCAATGAGTCAACTCTTCGCATGAGGTGGCCAAAGTACTGGAGTTTCAGGCTTAGCATCAGTCCTTCCAATGAACACCCAGGACTGCTCTCTTTTAGAATGGACTGGTTGGATCTCCTTGCAGTCCAAGGGACTCTCAAGAGTCTTCTCCAACACCACAGTTCAAAAGCATCAAATCTTCAGCCCTCAGCTTTCTTCACAGTCCAACTCTCACATCCATACATGACTACTGGAAAAACCATAGCCTTGACTAGACGGACCTTTGTTGGCAAAGTAATGTCTCTGCTTTTGAATATGCTATCTAGGTTGGTCATAACTTTCCTTCCAGGAGTAAGCGTCTTTTCATTTCATGCCTGCAATCATCATGTGCAGTGATTTTGGAGCCCCAAAAAATAAAGTCTGCCACTGTTTCTACTGTTTCCCCATCTATTTCCCATGAAGTGATGGGACCAGATGCCATGATCTTCGTTTTCTGATTGCTGAGCTTTAAGCCAACTTGTTCACTCTCCTCTTTCACTTTCATCAAGAGGCTTTTGAGTTCCTCTTCACTTTCTGCCATAAGGATGATGTCATCTGCATATCTGAGGTTATTGATATTTCTCCCAGCAATCTTGATTCCAGCTTGTGCTTCTTCCAGTCCAGCGTTTCTCATGATGTACTCCGCATAGAAGTTAAATAAGCAGGGTGACAATATACAGCCTTGACGTACTCCTTTTCCTATTTGGAATCAGTCTGTTATCCCATGTCTAGTTCTAACTGTTGCTTCCTGACCTACATATAGGTTTCTCAAGAGGCAGGTCAGGTGGTCTGGTATTCCCATCTCTTTCAAAATTTTCCACAGTTTAGTGTGATACACACAGTCAAAGACTTTGGCATAGTCAATAAAGCAGAAATAGATGTTTTTCTGGAACTCTCTTGCTTTCCATGATCCAGAGGACATTGGCAATTTGATCTCTGGTTCCTCTGCCTTTTCTAACCAGCCTGAACATCTGGAAATTCATGGTGCACGTATTGCTGAAGCCTGGCTTGGAGAATATTGAGCATTACTTTGCTAGCATGTGAGATGAGTGCAATTGTGCGGTAGTTTGAACATTCCTTGGCATTGCCTTTCTTTGGGATTGGAATGAAAACTGACGTTTCCCAGTCCTGTGGCCACTGCTGAGTTTTCCAAATTTGCTGGCATATTGAGTGCACACTTTCACAGCATCATCTTTGAGGATTTGAAATAGCTCAACTGGAATTCCGTCCCCTCCACTAGCTTTGTTCGTAGTGATGCTTTCTAAGGCCCACTTGACTTCACATTCCAAGATGTCTGGCTGTAGGTGAGTGATCACACCATCGTGATTATCTGGGTCATGAAGATCTTTTTTGTACAGTTCTTCTGTGTATTCTTGCCACCTCTTAATATCTTCTGCTTCTGTTAGGTCCATACCATTTCTGTCCTTTATCGAGCTGATCTTTGCATGAAATGTTCCCTTGATATCTCTAATTTTCTTGAAGAGATTTCTAGTCTTTCCCATTCTGTTCTTTTCCTCTATTTCTTTGCATTGATCACTGAAGAAGGCTTTCTTATCTCTCCTTGCTATTCTTTGGAACTCTGCATTCAGATGCTTATATCTTTCTTTTTCTCCTTTGCTTTTCACTTCTCTTCTTTTCACAGCTATTTCTAAGCCCTCCCCAGACAGCCATTTTGCTTTTTTGCATTTCTTTTCCATGGGGATGGTCTTGATACCTGTCTCCTGTACAATGTCATGAACCTCATTCCATAGTTCATCAGGCACTCTATCTAGTCCCTTAAATCTATTTCTCACTTCCACTGTATAATCATAAGGGATTTGATTTAGGTCATACCTGAATGGTCTAGTGGTTTTCCCTACTGTCTTCAGTTTAAGTCTGAATTTGGCAATAAGGAGTTCATGATCTGAGCCATAGTCAGCTCCCAGAGCTTCTCCATCTTTGGCTGCAGAGAATATAATCAGTCTGATTTTGGTGTTGACCATCTGGTGATGTCCATGTGTAGAGTCTTCTCTTGTGTTGTTGGAAGAGGGTGTTTGCTATGACCAGTGCGTTCTCTTGGCAGAACCCTATTAGTCTTTGCCCTGCTTCATTCTGCATTCCAAGGCCAAATTTACCTGTTAGCCAGGTGTTTCTTGATTCCTGCTTTTGCATTCCAGTCCCCTATAATGAAAAGGACATCTTTTTTGGCTGTTAGTTCTAAAAGATCTTGTAGGTCTTCAGAGACCCATTCAACTTCAGCTTCTTCAGCGTTACTGGTTGGGGCATAGGCTTGGATTAATGTGATATTGAATGGTTTGCCTTGGGAACGAACAGAGATCAGTCTGTCGTTTTTGAGATTGCATCCAGGTACTGCATTTTGGACTCTTTTGTTGACCATGATGGCTACTCCATTTCTTCTGAGGGATTCCTGCCCACAGTAGTAGATATAATGGTCATCTGAGTTAAATTCACCCATTCCAGTCCATTTTAGTTCGCTGATTCCTAGAATGTTGACGTTTACTCTTGCCATTTCCTGTTTGACCACTTCCAATTTGCCTGATTCATGGACTTAACATTCCAGGTTCCTGTGTAATATTGCTCTTTACAGCATTGGACCTTGCTTCTGTCACCAGCCACATCCACAAATGGGTATTGTTTTTGTTTTGGCTCCATCCCTTCATTCTTTCTGGAGTTATTTCTCCACTGATCTCCCGTAGCATATTGGGCACCTACAGACCCAGGGAGTTCCTCTTTTAGTATCCTATCGTTTTGCCTTTTCATACTGTTCATGGGGTTCTCAAGGCAAGAATACTGAAGTGGTTTGCCATTCCGTTCTCCAGTGGACCACATTCTGTCAGACCTCTCCACCATGACCCGCCCATCTTGGGTGGCCCCACAGGGCATGGCTTAGTTTCATTGAGTTAGACAAGGCTGTGGTCCTAGTGTGATTAGATTGACTAGTGTTCTGTGATTATGGTTTCAGTGGGTCTGCCCTCTCTCAACACCTACCATCTTACTTGGGTTTCTCTTACCTTGGTCGTGGAATATCTCTTTACGGCTGCTCCAGCAAAGTGCAGCCACTGCTCCTTACCTTGGACGAGGTGGGTATCTCCTCACAGCCTCCCCTCCTGATCTTGAACGTGGAGTAGCTCCTCTCAGCCCTCCTGCACCCGCACAGCCACAGCTCCTTGGACGTGAGGTTGCTCCTCCTGGCTGCCACCCCTGGCCTCACCATTCTCCTACCATTTGCCAAATATTAGGGGCTCTACTCAGCCTTCCAACCCACTCCAGTATTCTTGCCTGGAGAATCCCATGGACAGAGGAGTCTGGCGGGATATGGTCCATAGGGTCACAAAGAGTCAGACACAACTGAAGTGACTTGGCACACACACATACACAGCTCTCCTGTTGGGCCTTTCTGCAGGATTACTTCCCTCTTTTATGAAATCCTCTTTTCCTTTGACTCACTTCTTACTTTTGACTCCTCATCTTTTACTGGCCCCTTAAATGCTGCAATACCCAAGCTTTACCCTTGAATCCTTGGTTCATCTGTGTCATTCCACTTTGATGAACTACATCGACATCCATACTTTGATGCTTCACCAACCTCTGTACTTAGCTATGACTTCTTGTATCAGTGAGGGTTCTCCAGAGAAACAAAATCCAGTAGGATGGATACATAGAGAGAAACATTTTAAATTAACAGTTGGCTCATGCAGTTGTGGGGGCTGCCAAGTCCAAAGTCTGTAGTGCAGGTCAGCAAGCCGGAAACACAGGCAGAGTCGATGTTGCAATCTTAAGTCTGAAATCTGAAGGGCAGGCTAACAGGATTTCTGTGTTACAGTGTTGAGGCAAAATTCCTTCTTTGAAAACCTAATTTTGCTCTTAAGATCTTCAACTGATTGGATGAGCCCCACCCACACTATTAAGGATAATATCCTTTACTTAAAGGTAACTGCATATGAATATTAATTACATCTACAAAATATTATCACCACAGTATCTAAACTAGTGTCTGATCAAGCAACTGTGTACCACAGCTTAGCCAAGTTGACACATAAAATTAACCATCACATTTCCTTTACAGCTCTTGGTGTGTTTCAGCTCTGGGAATAGTTGGAAGATATTTAGATTGAGATTTGACACTTGATTCTTGCTGGGTTACCTTGGGCACATTTCTTAATCTCCCAAATAGCAATTCCTTTGTTTATAAAACAATAATGATTGGTCTGTGTATTTGTCTCCATGATATACTTTTTCTTTTTGTATCAGCCCTGTGCTTATCATATGCCGGCTACCTAAATATAAATGAATGGAGTTCTTAATGAATGAAAACAGGAACAAGACTTGAGTTTTGATGTCACCCAAACGGAGAGCTAAGATTCAGACTTTAGAATCAGATTAAAAGTTCTTACCAACAAATTTCTCTAGTTAGAAAAAAAAAGGAAATATGCATACACAGTACATATCAGTTCAGTTCAGTTCAGTCGCTCAGTCGTGTCCGACTGTTTGCGACCCCATGAAATGCAGCATGCCAGGCCTCCCTGTTCATCACCAACTCCCGGAGTTCACTCAGAGTCGCGTCCATCGAGTCCGTGATGCCATCCAGCCATCTCATCCTCGGTCGTCCCCTTCTCCTCCTGCCCCCAGTCCCTCCCAGCATTAGAGTCTTTTCCAATGAGTCAACTCTTTGCATGAGGTGGCCGAAGTACTGGAGTTTCAGCTTGAGCATCATTCCTTCCAAAGAAATCCCAGGGCTGATCTCCTTCAGAATGGACTGGTTGGATCTCCTTGCAGTCCACAGTTCAAAAGCATCCATTCTTCGGCGCTCAGGCTTCTTCACAGTCCAACTCTCACATCCATACATGACTACTGGAAAAACCATAGCCTTGACAAGACAGACCTTAGTCGGCAAAGTAATGTCTCTGCTTTTGAATATGCTGTCTAGGTTGGTCATAACTTTTCTTCCAAAGAGTAAGCATCTTTTCATTTCATGGCTGCAGTCACCATCTGCAGTGATTTTGAAGCCCCCCAAAATAAAGTCTGCCACTGTTTCCACTGTTTCCCATCTATTTCCCATGGAGTGATGGGACCGGATGCCATGATCTTCGTTTTCTGAATGTTGAGCTTTAAGCCAACTTTTTCACTCTCCTGTTTCACTTTCATCAAGAGGCTTTTTAGTTCCTCTTCACTTTCTTCCATAAGGGTGGTGTCATCTGCATATCTGAGGTTATTGATATTTCTCCTGGCAATCTTGATTCCAGCTTGTGTTTCTTCCAGTCCAGCATTTCTCATGATATACTCTTCATATACTGTGTGTATATGTGTGTTTCTTTATAGATAGAATGCATGCGAGCTACAGTGTTTATAGCACAGCTGGAATCAAGATTGCTGGGAGAAATATCAATAACCTCAGATATGCAGATGACCCCACCCTTATGGCAGAAAGTGAAGAGAAACTAAAAAGCCTCTTGATGAAAGTGAAAGAGGAGAGTGAAAAAGTTGGCTTAAAGCTCAACATTCAGAAAACAAAGATCATGGCATCTGGCCTCATTACTTCATGGCAAATAGATGGGGAAACAGTGGAAACAGTGGCAGACTTTACTTTTTCGGGCTCCAAAATCACTGCACATGGTGATTGTAGGCATGAAATGAAAAGACGCTTACTCCTGGAAGGAAAGTTATGACCAACCTAGATAGCATATTCAAAAGCAGAGACATTACTTTGCCAGCAAAGGTTGTCTAGTCAAGGCTATGGTTTTTCCAGTAGTCATGTATGGATGTGAGAGTTGGACTGTGAAGAAAGCTGAGGGCTGAAGATTTAATGCTTTTGAACTGTGGTGTTGGAGAAGATTCTTGACAGTCCCTTGGACTACAAGGAGATCCAATCAGTCCATTCTAGAGGAGATCATCCCTGGGTGTTCTTTGGAAGGAATGATGCTAAAAGTGAAACTCCAGTACTTTGGCCACCTCATGCGAAGAGTTGACTCATTGGAAAAGACTCTGATGCTGGGAGGTATTGGGGGCAGGAGGAGAAGGGGACGACCGAAGATGAGATGGCCGGATGGCATCACCGACTCGATGGACGTGAGTTTGAGTGAACTCCGGGAGTTGGTGATAGACAGGGAGGCCTGGCGTGCTGCAATTCATGGGGTCGCAAAGAATCAGATACGACTGAGCAACTGAACTGAACTGAACTGAGCAGTGTTTATACACATATATACTATATACTGTATAGTATATGTGCTGTATGGCCATTCACACAACAAACATTACACATCCCCAAAGTGCCAGGCAGTACAGGAGTGGACCACATAACATTAAGGGTTTTCTGACTCTGCCTTTGTTACTTTCTTCATTGGCCGCTGACATGTAAAAGACAATTGCCTGGTGGGATTAGTTATAGTAACTGCAGAATAGCAATAATGCTTATCTTTTTTCCTCCAGACATGACAATATTATGTGTCAGACTGGCTCTGCTGAATGCTCCTTGAATAGTATAAATCATGTAGGAAATTGACTCCAAATAACATGATTTTATCCTACTGACAAATTTATAAACATAATATGCCTGTGTGCATGCTCAGCCCCTCAGTAGTGTCTGATTCCTTGTGACTTAGCAGACTGTAGCCTGCCAGTCTCCTCTGTCCATGGTCTTCTCTAGGGAAGAACACTGGAGTGAATTGCCATTCCCTTCTCCAGGGATCTTCCCGACCCAGGCATCAAACCCGCATCTACTGAATTGCAGGTGGATTCTTTACACTGCACCACCTTGGAAGCCCTTATAAACACAATGTATGTTATGCCCATTGTTAAGGGATCACTGTTATTAGGTTGCTACCTATGAATTAGTATCATCAGCTTTCTCTTTATACAGTGTTGAATTACATTATAGAGATTTGCAGAGACACTTATTACATAAAGCATATAAGATGTTGTATTAGCAACTTTTTTTTTTTTAATAAGAATTTTGCTAAATAAATGCCCTCTTCCAGGGGATCTTCTTGACTCAGGAGTCGAACCCTCATCTCTTACTTCTCTGGCATTGGCAGGCAGGGTATTTACTTACCAGTGCCATCTGGGAAGCCCCAATGATACAGAAACACTCGAATGTTCTATTATTATAAATTTGAGGAGGAAAGAGAAGTTTCAGAAGATTATACTAATGTCAGAGAGTACATCTATATGACTTTTGTAAAGTTTGGTGTAACAAACTCATAATCTGATTGAGATGATGTACAGTTGTACCTGGAGATAAATAACTTGTAAGAATCTGTCATAGGTGTAATTGATAATTTAAAAGTTATCCTGTGATGCAAGTAGGTTTTGCTCCAGCCTTTAAATGACTAAATGATTAATGATACCGCGTAGCTAATGGCTTAATTCTTTTTCTCAATTATCATTAAGAAAATATTATTGGGGGTCCCTGCAGTCCAGTGGTTAAGACTTCACCTTTCATCGCAGTGGGTACGAGTTTGATCTCTGGTTGGGAAGCTAAGATTCCACTTGTCTCGTGGCCAAAAAACCAAAACATAAAACAATATTGTAACAAATTCAATACAGATGTTAAAGATGGGCCACATCAAAAAAATATTTCAAAAAAAAGAAAATATTATTGGATATTATTACCTGTTTTAATGAACATGGCTTTTCCAGTAATAAACTCCCAATAATTGACAAAATGATATCTTATTATTGAACACTAATGCACTTGTGCTATGATTTACTGATATAAAACCCTGATAGTGTTAGTCATTTGGGCTACATGAAACAAAGCAAAAATTAAATAGACTTTATCATTGTAATAGTAACTTTGGATGTTTGTTCATTTGCAAAAGAGTCTTATGATTTTTATGATTACATAAAGATCTAAGCTTTAGATTAAGGCCAAATCTGCATCACACAATATGAAATGGGGGTCTTGGCAATTATTAACAGGCTTAAACCAGTTTGATAGATTAAGTAATCTGCTCTCTATGGGGTTGAGTCCAGAAGATAATTGCCGTTCTTTACTTCTTAATGATTGTTCAGCGTTGGGAAAAATCATCCGGAGTTTAAAAATGCCAGATAAGACAGGAAATTAATGAACCTTTCCTGAGTAGGAATGTTCCTACTCAGGAAGTAGATGCTCCTTGAAAGCATTTAATCTATGGTTTTCATATGTTTGTGCTGAACTTACTATTAATTCTGATGCTAATACATTAAATTTTGACAGCAAAGTAATAGAAGGTTTTTAAAATAAAAAGAATTGTTAGCAACTATTTAGAGCCATGCTATCCAATATGTTAACCATTAGCCACATGTGACTACTGAGTGTTGGAAATGTGGTTTGTTCACATGTGATATGTACCATTAAGCGTTTCAAAATTCAGTCAGTCAGTGAGTTCAGTTGCTCAGTCGTGTCCGACTCTTTGTGACCCCATGAACCGCAGCACACCAAGCCTCCGTGTCCATCACCAACTCCCGGAGTCCACCCAAACCCATGTCCATTGAGTCCGTGATGCCATCCAGCCATCTCATCTGCTGTCATCCCCTTCTCCTCCTGCCCCCAATCTTTCCCAGCATTAGGGTCTTTTCAAAGGAGTCAGCTCTTTGCATCAGGTGGCCAAAGTATTGGAGTTTCAGCTTCAGCATCAGTCCTTCCAATGAACACCCAGGACTCATCTCCTTTAGGATGGACTGGTTGGATCTCCTTGCAGTCCAGGGGACTCTCAAGAGTCTTCTCCAGCACCACAGTTCAAAAGCATCAATTCTTCGACGCTCAACTTTCTTTATAGTCCGACTGTCACATCCATACACTGGAAGAACTATAGCCTTGACTAGACGGACCTTTGTTGACTAATGTCTCTGCTTTTTAATATGCTGTCTAGGTTAGTCATAACTTTCCTTCCAAGGAGTAAGCATCTTTTAATTTCATGGCTGCAGTCACCATCCGCAGTGATTTTGAAGCCCCCCAAAATAAAGTCTGCCACTGTTTCCACCATTTCCCTGTCTATTTGCCATGAAGTGATGGGACCAGATGCCATGATCTTCGTTTTCTGAATGTTGAGCTTTAAGCCAACTTTTTCACTCTCCTCTTTCACTTTCATCAAGAGACCTTTTTAGTTCTTCACTTTCTGCTTATGCATTAAGGGTGGTATCATCTGCATATCTGAGGTTATTGATATTTCTCCCAGCAATCTTAATTCCATCTTGTGCTTCCTCCACCCCAGCATTTCTCTGCATATGATGTACTCTGCATATAAGTTAAATAAGCAGGGTGACAATATACACCTTGACGTACTCCTTTTCCTATTTGGAATCAGTCTGTTGTTCCATGTCCAGTTCTAACTGTTGCTTCCTGACCTGCATACAGGTTTCTCAAGAGGCAGGTCAGGTGGTCTGGTATTCCCATCTCTTTCAAAATTTTCCACAGTTTATTGTGATCCAGACGGTAAAAGGCTTTGGCATAGTCAATAAAGCAGAAGTGGATGTTTTTCTGGAACTCTCTTGTTTTTTTGATGATGCAACAGATGTTGGCAGTTTGATCTCTGGTTCCTCTGCCTTTTCTAAAACCAGCTTGAACATCTGGAAGTTCACGGTTCACGTATTGCTGAAGCCTGGCTTGGCAAATTTTTAGCATTACTTTACTAGTGTGTGAGATGAGTACAGCTGTGTGGTAGTTTGAGCATTCCTTGGTCTTGCCTTTCTTTGGGATTGGAATGAAAACTGACCTTTTCCAGTCCTGTGGCCACTGCTAAGTTTTCCAAATTTGCTGGCATATTGAGTGCAGCACTTTCACAGCATCATCTTTGAGGATTTGAAATAGCTCAACTGGAATTCCATCACCTCCACTAGCTTTGTTTGTAGTGATGCTTCCTAAGGCCCACTTGACTTCATTTCCAGGATATCTGGCTCTAGGTGAGTGATCACACCATCGTGATTATCTGGGTCATGAAGATCTTTTTTGTACAGTTCTTCTGTGTATTCTTGCCACCTCTTCTTAATATATTCTGCTTCTGTTAGGTCCCTACCATTTCTGTCCTTTATTGAGCCCATCTTTGCATGAAATGTTCCCTTGGTATCTCTAATTTTCTTGAAGAGATCTCTAGTCTTTCCCATTCTAGATCCAGTACCAAAAATAAATGTGTAAGATCTCATCAATGACTTTTTATTGATTAAATATTGAAATGAGGTTATTTTGGATGTATCAGGTTAATAAGTATATATTCTTAAAGTTAATTCCATCTCTTTACTTTTTAAAATGTGGCTATAAAATTTACAAATGTATCCCACTTTATATTTCTATTGGACTATCCTTGTCTAGATAAACTTCTATTTTAAAAATGAGAAAACTGAAACCCAAAGACGTGAAGGGACTTACCCAGACTTGCACACCTTATAAACTGTGAAGTAGAGCTGAGATTCAAATCCAGGCTTTCTGATATCTGACCCAGTTCTTTCCATTCTGACACTTCCTTCAGATGTGGCAGTTATAACACACACACACACACACGCACACACATTCCAGAGCATGTACGTTTCAGTAAGTATTGGTTCTTCCAATACTTTCAATAAGAAGTGGCCATCTTAGCATCTTGGGAGGCACTTTATGTTTGTTTATTTTAGGGATACATGTAAGTTTCCACTCTCAGAAATGTCTTCAGAATTTTCCAAACATTCTTTTGGTAGCAACTTTATCACTTTTTGTGGGGCTTTGATTTTCAGAAATAACTACAAATTATTTCCAGTGTCCCTGGTGGCTCAGACAGTAAACAATCTACCTGCAATGCAGGACACCTGGGTTCAATCCCTGAGTTGGGAAGACCCGCTGCAGAAGGGAATGGCAACCCACTCCAGTATTCTTGCCTGAAGAATTCCATGGACAGAGGAGCCTCGTGGGCTACAGTTAATGGGCTCACAAAGAGTTGAACACAACTGAGTGACTGACACACACACAAATTATTTAGAGATGTTTGCAAAGTAATTTTATTGTATCTGAAAGTGTGATCTTAAAAGAAGATAACTTCATATTTGTGTACCTGTGTGTACGTGTGTACCGATTTGTGTGTGAGGGAGAGCGAGTGAGAACCGGTACGCTTGAGGTGGACAGTCTTGTGAAAGGCAATTCCAAAATGGACTTCTCCAACTGTATTAATTGCTGTTTCCCTTGGTGAATATTAAGAGTGTTCATTTGGCCATGTTTTTCATGAGATAAACCCAAGAATTAGTGTTAACTAAATATATATTATATATATTGAGCTTAGTAAGATATTCTTACTGGTAATTTATAATTTAGTTTAAGGTCTCTTGTCTTTAAATGTGGTAAATTAAGTAATGAAAAAAACGTGACTTTTTATTGGCATTTTGTTTAATAACTGGAAGACTCTATAATGTTACATTAAATAGAGAGGACATTAAATAAGTAATGAATCAGTTGGTAAAGTAACTGATATGTGTTTTTTTAAATAACTAGTTAGAAATATAAATGCTTAAAATAAACTTTCTAACATTTTAACCATTACTTTTACTCATTAACTAGTAAAAAAAAAACCCAAAGACCTCTCACTTCCAATTAAATGGCAGAGCACTTTTACTTCATTGACCTTTATTGATATGTGATGCTATGCATTTGTGTAACTGAGAACAAAAATATTATATCACCCAAGAAAATGAAGAAATCCTGCTGAGGCTTGTTATGTGGTTTTTATAATATGAAGTAGCAAACTTAATATCTGTAAATTAATGAATACCATAATCATATTTCCCTATATTTCATTAAATTTTATACATAGTGATATATTTAGTGCTTAGTATACCTAGAGACCAGTCCACTTCTAATTTGAACAGGTCAGTTTCCTTGCATGGTATTTTGGGTTATAGCCAACCAACCCAGAATGTGATATAAAGTAGATTTATTGTTTCAATTGCAAGTAAAAAAATCATACCAAACAAGAGTAAAAACTCTTCCTTTTATCAATAGAATATATTGCTTTAGAAATGGGAACAGAGTTAAGGTTTTTATACTAAATATATGATAAAGGAACTCTGAGATTGTAATAAAGTGTTCTTATTATACATTACCCTGGGGGATTCTACAGTGTCTTGTAATTTTTTAATCTCCATTTTGTTGACGTAACACAACTGGAAAAATGTTTTTCCTTCTGTATGCAAATAAGCAATCTGCTGCTGCTGCTAAGTCGCTTCAGTCGTGTCCAACTCTGTGTGACCCCATAGACAGCAGCCCACCAGGCTCCCCCGTCTCTGGGATTCTCCAGGCAAGAACACTGGAGTGGGTTGCCATCTCCTCCAGTGCATGAAAGTAAAAAGTGAAAGTGAAGTTGCTCAGTCGTGTCCAACTCTTAGCGACCCCATGGACTGCAGCCCACCAGGTTTCTCCATCCATGGATTTTTCAGGCAAGAGTACTGGAGTGGGGTGCCATTGCCTTCTCCGAAATAAGTAATCTATAAGATTTTAAATGTTAGTTGTTATCAAAACTTTTCATTAAAATTTAAGTTAATGTTATTTCTTAAAATTTTTTATATTTCTAATTGCAGTGCAAATGGTTTACAGTTTATTGATAATACAGATCATTTTAAGAGTCTTAGGGACTTCCCTGGCAGTCCTCTGATTAAGACTTGCCCTCCAGTACAAGGGATGTGCATTCGAGCTAAGATCCCACATGCCTTGAGGCCAAAAAAACAAAGGGACAAGAGGGAACCAATATTGTAACAAATTCAGTAGAGCCTTAAAAAATGTGAGACCTTTTTTTAAAAGAGAGAGAACTCATAAAAAAGAGTTTTTACTCTGAACAAAGATTTTTAGATTTTTAATAGAACTCCGATATTCAGACCTATAGATCAAACTGAACTAGTTTTACTTTATATCTTCTTTTGAACTTACCATAGATGGACTTGAATATCATTCAGTCATCAGACTTGATTGCATATAAAGATGAGAGAAGTACCTGTTCATAGAGGCAAAATGTCAGTTGGCAAAAATGTTATTTTGAAAAATTCTGTGCGTTCATTGTATCACCTACAGTTGTAACTACTATACTTGCTTCACCATATATGTCTCTATTTAAGCATCTCTCTAGTAATCTCTCTTTGGGAGATACATTTCAAAAGAGTAGACATTCATGTACTCCTCCTCCTCCCCAGTAATTTAAAATGCATGTTATTAACTTGAATTCAGTGTTTGTTGATGATTCTTCTGTTGCCTTTTGAGGTAAAATTTACATATAATAGAATGCACAAATCCTAAGTATACCAGCTGACAAGTCTTGACCGTGTGCCTGTGCAACTCAAGCCTCTATCAAGATATAAAATATTACCATCGCCACAAGAAATTCCCCGAGGTCCCTTTTCCATAAATCCCAGCCCTTGCCATCATCAAAGGTAACTATTGTTCTGGTATTATTCCATGATCTATTAGTTTTGCCTCTTCCAGAACTTCATATAAATAAACTCATATAGCATACACTTGCTTGTGTATTGCTGCTTTTATTCAGCAAAATGTTTTGGGGGTGTATCCATGTTGCTGTGTGTATCTGTGGTTTGTTTCTTTTTACTGCCAAATAGTTCAGTATTTTATTGTAGGAATAGACCACAGTTTGTTTATTCATTCTCCTTCTGATAGACACCTGAGCTCTTTCCAGTTTTCAGCTACCATAAGTATAGCTGTTATGAACATTCTTGTACAAGTCTTTTATGTTTTCATTTCTCTTGGATCAGTCCCTAAGAGTAGATTTCTGAGTCATAGGGTAGGTGTGCATTTTGTATAAGACATCGTTTGATGCTCCCACCAACCACATGCAGAGTTCAGTCACTGCACATCTTTGCCAACATTGGGTGTGTCCTTTTAATTTTATCCATAATGTGGGTGTGTAATGATATCTTGTGTTGGTTTGAGTTTGTTTTTCGCTGATGACTAATGATGTTGAGTACTTTTTCATGTGTTTATTGGTCATGCATATATCTTTCTTTGTGAAGAATCTGTTCAGATTTTTGCCCATTTTAAAATAGGTTGTTTGTCTTTTTATTGTTAAGGTATAGAAGTTCGTTATTGGTCTCCTAGATACTAGTCCTTTGTCATATATGCTTTACAAGTATTTTTTTCCTGAGTCTTTGGCTTCCTTATTCTCTTCTTTGCAGTGTATTTTCATGAGTACAAGTTTTTAATTTTGATACAGTCCATACATTTTTACTTTATGATAATTTATCTTTGTTTTAAGAAACTTTTGCCTAGTCCCAATTTGTGAAGATATTCTTTTTTCTGTGTAAGAGCTTTATAGTTTCAGCTTTTACATTTAAGTCTAAGTGAAGTCGCTCAGTCGTGTGGGACTCTTTGTGGCCCCGTGGACTGTAGCCTACCAGGCTCTTGCGTCCATGGGATTCTCCAGGCATGAATACTGGAGTGGGTTGCCATTTCCTTCTCCAGGGGGTCTTCCCGACCCAGGGATCGAACCCGGGTCTCCCGCATTGGAGGCAGCCGCGGTACCCTCTGAGCCGCTAAGGTAACTCTAAAGGTAACTTTTGTGTGTGGTGAGAGAAGTCTAAGTTTTGTTTGTTTGTTTGTTTACACGTGGCATTCAGTTAGGGAATGCTAACATAGTTGGATTACTTTGATGTTTTGTTGAAAATCAAAGGACCAGATAGTGTGAGTCTATTCTGGTTTTCCTGTTCTGTTCCATTCATCTATTTGCCAGTCTGTATGCTGATATTTTTGTTGTTTAGTCGCGAAGTCATGTTTGATTCTTTGTGACCCCATGGCTGCCTCATACCAGGCTTCCCTGTCCTTCACTATCTCCCAGAGTTTACTCAAACTCATGTCCATCGGTGATGCCATCCAACTATCTCTTTCTCTGTCACCCTCTTCTCCTCCTTCAGTCTTTCCCAGCGTTGGGGTCTTTTCCAGTGAATGAGTGGATTCTTGGCATCAGGTGGCCAAGGTATTGGAGCTTCAGCTTTAGCATCAGTCCTTCCAATGAATATTCAGGGTTGATTTCCTTTAGTAAATATGCTAACATTACTGTACTTTATATGAAATGAATGGTGATTTTGATATCTTTATCGTAACTTTGTATTAAGTGAATGACGATGTTTAACAGCTGCATATATGGCGTTGTATGTATGTAACTTTATTTTCTGGCCAGTTTTTAATTTAATTTAATTTTAATTTAACTTAATTTCCAACTTTGTACTACCATAAAAAATACTGCCTTGCACATATATCTTTCCCTACTTGTTGAATTATCTCTTCAGGGTTAATTTCTATATGGGAATTCTGGGTCAAAAGATGAGGACATTTTTCATTTTGATGTATAAACCCAATCTGTCTTTTACACTCCCGTCAACTTTAGTATCAGGGTACCCTGTTTCCTCTTACCATGTGAGGAGTTAAACTTAATTTTAATAAGAAGAATTAGTGAACTTGGACTCTGAGAGCTTGTGTATATAGCTGTGTATCTGTTTATGGATTGTCATTTACTTACAAATCCTCCTAATTTTTCTCTCCAAATAAAGTGGAAAGTATTTTCCAACAGGGTATGTCTTGCCTATACGAAATGATTTCCTAAGCCTCAGGTTCTATTTTCGCTTTTGCTGGCAATGACTGTGTGTTAACAGAGCAGTAGGTGAGGCTGACTAAGCTGGTGAGCATCACTCTGACTGTGGAGTCACCTCCGAGAACTCTCACTGAACTCTGTACTTAGGCTTTCAAAACAACGAAAAAATCCTTGAACAATAGAAAATAGTCTGGGCTCATTTAATGGATACCTGGTAATTTTCTGACATAATAGTAGCTTGTATTGCACAGTTTACAGTGCCAATCTGAATCAGTAACAATGCAATGCTTCATTATTTTTGTACTCTATATTTGTACTAAACTCTTAAATGTTGAGAGTTGAAAACAAAGCTTGGTACTGGACCTCTTTTCATGCCCCCCCTCCTCCCTCATTTCTTGGTGATGTGGGAAGGAATTTTCCATTAACTCTCTTTGTGGCCAGTTTAAAGGAAAAAAAAAAAATCAAAACATGCCAAATCAGGAAAACACTGAACCATGAGATCTTGACCAGCTTAACAGTTTCTTTCCTTAAGTATTTTTACATTGCTAAATGAGGCTTAAATCTGATTTATTTCTTAAGGGTAAGTACAATAAATGTTAAGCTGAGACATCAGCAGATGGACATTCTAAGTCCTAAGACATAAAGAAATACCTGTGTGATCTTTGACAAATTGCTGATGTGTGTGTGTGTTCGTCACTTAGTCGTGTCCAACTCTTTGTGACCCCGTGGACTTGTAGCCCACCAGGCTTCTCTGTCCATGGAATTCTCCAGGCAAGAATACTGGAGTAGATTGCCATTTCCTTCTCTAGGGGATCTTCCTGACCCAGAGATCGAGCCTGGGTCCCCTGCATTGCAGGCAGATTCTTTACCATTTGAGCTATAGGGAAGTCAGACAAATTGCTGAAATCTTTACTAAATCTTTGTAGGTCTCCGTTTCCTCATCTGTAAAACAAGGGACTTGATCTTTGGTATCTCCAAGACTGCTTGCTGTTCTATAATTCTTTGATTGAATTGTCCCAGATTTCCAACTTAGGATAAAAGTTTATTTGAAAATCAGTAGATTTTAAATATAGCTTAGCTAAATATTTTGGGTTAGAAACAAACATAAGTACAGAAATTTTTTTAATGTATTTAAACTCCTGAAACTACAATTTCCTCAGCTATGCACGCTGTGCCCTCCTAAATAATGTCAGAGCAGAAATCTAGGATTTTTTTTCCATGCAAGCACACACAGAAATGTTAGGGGAAATAGACTATGTGCTTTTTTTGAATCACCTGTTGAGAAAATGGGCAACTATTGACAAGTCTGATTCATGGTTGAGTGACTGCTCTGCTAGTCTTCACATGATCCCCACTGAGCAAAATCTTTGACCGCCTGCTAAAACGAGGTCTGTTTGAAGTTTCTTTTTAACATTTCCAAAACGTTAATTCAGCAGGATGTCTCCACTGGGGTTCTCCATGTCACCAAGTCAGCAGCTGCTGAAATCCATTCACTTCAGCATGAAATGTTTTCATAAGTGCTTTTTCTATTTGTGACAACAGCAAAGTAAACAAAAGACTAAAATTCTACCTCATTCAACATTTACATGTGTTAAAACTGCTTCTGATTGCAGTTTACATTCATGGTATTTATTTGCAAGCGTTGATACCAAAAGACAGGTTTACTGCAGAGGATTTGAAAGTAGCCTGGCCTGCAAAATATACTACACTGTGTGCCTCTTTTAAAGTAATGTATCTAAATATTCAGACTTTGAATAAATAAGAATTTACGCTATGTTTTTAAAGTAAAAGTTTATATTTCTTATGAAGCTATGATTTTTGTGTGTGTGTACTTGTGTGTCCATAGTTGGTTTAGTATATATTTACATCCCCATGAACTGTTTGTTAATTTTGAAAATTGAATAGTATAATTGTAAAATATAGTAGTATTTATAAATTCTTTCAGAAGTTTCCTGCTTTAAAAGGAAAGATATTAAGCTTTCAGGGGCATAATTTAACAGGATAAAGTAATGCAAAATTCTTGAAGTAAAGAATTGAGGACGGAAAAATCTGATGGTAAAGATAAGGCACACCAAGGTCTACAGATGATATTGAATTGTTTAAATAGGGCTGTACTCCTTAGAGCAAGGATCTCTTATTCACTGTCAGTAAAAGCCAAATATATCTCTCATTGATTGCAGAGTTAAGCATGAGAACTGCTATGTTTTCTTGGTATGGTCTGAGCTAATAAGCCCCTTTGTCTGTTTATTCAGGCTTTAAAAGACCTAAGTGTACTTTTATAAGTTCATTAACCCTCTTCAGTCTTTGAGATGCATTTCACTTTCATATTATCAAATTTCATGACATACAAAGAATTATCAGATCAACCCATTATACAGCCAAGCAGCATGAAGTCTTTTTCCATCTACAGGGAGAACATTGTATAAATCAGGCTCTCAGGTTTCAGTGGGAGGCAGAGGGTTGCACCGTGTCCATTTGTCAATTTGATCGCACCGCAGCGAGGTTACATTAGCTTGTCTTTGAACAGAAGTGAAATCGTATGCGAAGCTCCCCTTTCTGTCATCTACACTAACATCCATCCTCTTAAACCAAGGCCTTGGAGAAAAACAAAGTGATGGCCCAATATAATCAGTCACTCAAGTTGTCTGTCATCTGTTTTCTTAAGGAAATGACTTTTAAGTCAGAGCAGAGAACTGTAGAAAATTAACAAGGTTTGTAGTAAAAGTAGGTGGAATTTTTTTTAAACTGCAGATGTCTTTTTGAGAAGATTTGATATGTAGAATGCCTAAAAGGACTCCCCCGCCCCAACCTCTTTCTTTAATAATGAACCTCCTGAAATTTATTACTTCTGGAACAATAGACCTACTGCTGTTAACAACCAGAGTCTTTTTTGCTTAATGTGACTACCAGTTAATGCTCCTGAGAAACTTTCTGTAAAACTGAGTCTACAAAATGTTCAGCTTCAGTGGATCCTCCTACAGCTAGCTCACCAACTTTCAATTTAGAGCTATCTGAATTTCAGTTGTGTAATGGCAAATCTTGCAGCTAGGAGTCTGCTGTAGGGTAAATGGTACTTTATATGTAAAGTATTAACATTTTGTCTAATATTACACTTAGACAATTTCTTTGAAACTGTTAGTCTCTGTGGAAACCCTAACTGTATTGCCAAATGATAGTCAATCTGAGGGGGGTGATCAAATTTGCAAGTTTTATTTCCCTAAGCTTATTTTATGGGCTGAAACACTCAGGTCATTTGCACCCTGTCTCATTCATCACAAAGTAGTTAAACTCAGATTGTTAAACCAGGAGAGATTAGCTGACAGACAGTGGTACATTAGATTAAGGCCTCCTTCAGTTGCACTCAACTATTTAGCCATTCCATTTGTGTGACATTTATAGCAAACTGTGTTTGGGGTGGACTTTAAAAGAAGCAGGAAGAGAATTTTAAAACAAGGGGAAATAACCAATCTTTTTTTTTCAGTAATATGATTCATATATTTTTTTAATCTTTTTCATTTGCTCTATCAGTCACTAATATTGAAGACCTCTTGAAAAAGAAGCAAGTGTGCTTAAATGTAAAGGAAGTCTCCCTTGTGTTTGCTCTGTAAACATACTTAATAGTTTAAATGATTGTTAGATTTTTTAATTTGGAAAAAACACCCCTTTTGTCAAAGTGTTGCTAAAAGCACATTCAATCTGTTCTTAAAAAATATTCTAGAAAGCCCCCAAAGAATTAGTAGACAGAACTGATCCATACTTCTCAGTACTGGAGAATAGAAACTTGGATTTTTCAAAAAGGAAAAGAAATGCACACTTATGTTAATTATAATTAATGCATTTTGCAAAATGCAGTAGTAACCCCTACATTACCACCCTCTGTGAGTTATTCAACATGCTATTATAGAGAAGTTTTATTGTTTTCTTCCCTTGTGAAATGTATGCGAACATTTGGAATTGGTGAACTTCTGAGAAATCCACAAGATCAATCTTGATTCGTTTATTTTTCTTAGCAAAGATTTTGATAGCCTGGTCTAGCTTTTTTCTCTTCTAAGAGCATTCCTTATTTTCTCTGTTAAGGAATGAAATGTTATTAAAAGCAACCATAAATGAAAGAGCGAAAAACAGTTTTAAGTAACTGAATCTTTCATTGTCAGTGAGGAGGCCTCAAATTTAAAAGACTGATCTTTAATTGCCCCTTTCCTCATATTTCTTCCCAATGTAACCACAAGGTGATTTTTAGAGTTATGTCTTAATTGAGTGGTCATTTTACCTTTGCTTTAGAGCAATTTATTACCACTTTATTTCCTTTATTAGAGGTTTATTTCCTTGGACTAGCCGAGACATAAATGCTGGGTTCTTTGTAATCAGAAGCTATTTTATGATGAATTTGTTCTTCAAATAGGAAATCTGAGCATATTTTTTTAACCTTGCATCCACAACTGGATGCAAACCTGATGTCATTTGCACAGAAAATATATAAAATACATATATGTTGTTTTGTGATTTTTAGTCCCATCTTTTTATTTGGAATTATGTTTATAAATAAAAATAATTTAAAAATTATATGCTACATAAGAGTCTACTTACATTGCCCCACTGTTCTTTTAAAGGACAAAATTGTTCCTAATAAAGTTTTGATTCATTCACCCATATATTCCCATAACATTTACCTAGTACAAACTTTGTGCCACAAAACTGAAACTGTTTTGCCTGGACTAAATATTTGCATCATATGAAATGTTTTTTGTTTATAGTAAACTGATTTTTTTCCCCAAAAATTAGATTAAAAATTTTCTATTTCAGAGTCACCAGTTCTCCCAAATAATTTCATCACTATCAGTTAATACATGTTTTGACTCACTATAAAGCATGAATTCATTTTTATGTTAAATATAGGTTGCACCTAATGAAAATTTATATCTGGTTTTTAAGTAACTTTACCCTCTCCTTTCTTAGATCCCAAATGTTGGTTTTCCTTTCTGGTGTCAGTTGTTAATTGGAATCAAGCTAATTTGGTCTAGAATTGTTTAAACCACCATTCAACATTAATATTACTGACACAATATTGCCTTCTACAGATATATTTAAAGCTCTTAAAGATGTGCAGACATGCCATATGTGGGGAGTTGGCAAGAAAAGTGTTCCTTTTTGTGTTGCAGAGTGCAGCAGGAACAGGCAAGAGTTGCACATTAAACAAACAAACAAATCAGATCCTCTATCATCCTCTTTATCAAATAGAAGGGCACTCCTGGGTGTTTATGTGAAGGGAGAGAAAAGTGCATTCTTCATCCATAATCACTGCCATGTTTGGGAACCTCCTCTATTATTGCAGAAAACTCACTGTCTCTTTACCTCTTTATTAATTTCCAATGACAATCAAAGGTTTTCAGTTTGAGGAGGAAACACCAGGGTCCCTCTCTTCTATCAAGACAACCAAACTCCACTCCCACCCCCCACTGGAGTTACTAGCAGGCACTGAGGCCCAGGGTCTTGTCCAGAGGTAGTATCAGGGAAGCCGTTCAATAAGACGTTCTCCACATCACTTCCCTGACTGCCTTATGGGTAGCACTGGCAGCTTCATGGACAAGAGTGTTCTTAAGCTAGGGCTCCATTAAAATGCTTCGTTGCTTGAATGATGTCACAAGTAGGGGTGAAGGAGCATATTACATTTGTCACTCACACCAATTTCAAGAGTTACATGGCTAATGAAAGAGGAAAATTCTGAAATGTTAGGTATGGTTTTCTGTGATCATTATAAGACATTTTCTTGGATTCCTACCTTAAAACAATTGTTTAAAAGCAGATATGGAGAATAGATATTTTTCAGGAAAAACTGATGGGTGTTTTCTGTTATTAGAACTCATGTTTAGTAAAAAAAAAAAATGTTTTGCATTTAACACACATACACATAGATAGTTAATCATACGCAAGAGCAGTCTCCAGTACAGGCTTGTAACATCCACTCCTTGCACATAGAATTTGATCATTTTTCTCTATTTACATAATATTTTGAGTAGCCTAGTCTCAGACTTCCCTGGTGGCTCAGACGGTAAAGCGTCTGTCTACAATGCGGGAGACCCGGGTTTGAGCCCTGGGTTGGGAAAATCCCCTGGAGAAGGAAATGGCAATCCACTCCAGTACTATTGCCTAGAGAATCCCATGGACAGAGGAGCCTGGTAGGCTACAGTCTGTGGGGCTGCAAAGAGTTGGACACGACTGAGCGACTTCAGTCAGTCAGTCAGTCTCAGGTAAGATGTCTGTGGAGAGAGGCCTGGCCTCCATTTTTTTTCTCCCTGTCTGGACTCCTTATCAGAAGAATCCAAGATCCTAAACAGTAGACCCAGACGTCCTTGGCAGCCTCTTCTCCCACCATCCCACAGACACTCTTTGGCTTTGGCCAAACCACCTAGTTTCCTTGGGCTTTCTTGATGGTTTATTTTGTTCTTGCTTTTTCTTTCATACTTATATCAATCATCCTACTTTGAAATCTCATTGCAGAGGTCACCTTTTTCCAGAAACAAGTTTCTTAATTCTCTGTTGTTATTCACTCACCAAGTCATATCCAATTCTTTACGACCCTGTGGACTGCAGCACACCAGACTTCTCTGCCCCTCACCACCTCCCGGAGTTTTGCCCAAGTTCATGTCCATTGAATCGGTGATGCCATCCAACCATCTCATTCTCTGTCACCCTCTTCTCCTTCTGCCCTCAATCTTTTCCAGCATCAGGGTCTTTTCCAATTTTTTTTAAGTTCTATAGTTTTTTAAATCAATTTTTATTGGAGAATAGTTGATTTACAATGTTGTGTTTCTACTGTACAACAAAGTAAATCAGCTATACATTATAACTATATCCCCTGTTTTTGGATTTCCTTCCCATTTAGGTCACCACATTTAGGAATTAAGTAGAGTTCCCTGAGCTACAGTAGGTTCTCATTCATTATTTATTTTATTCATAGTATCAATACTGTGTATATGTGAACCACCATGCACTTTTTCACTTCTCTCCTGGAGCCACTTGGTCGTTGGATTTTGTAAATTCCCTGTTGGGCTGAGGATCGTTGTCTCCTAAGTACACAGAGTGGGGCGGGA
This sequence comes from Budorcas taxicolor, assembly GCF_023091745.1. Taxonomy (NCBI): domain Eukaryota; kingdom Metazoa; phylum Chordata; class Mammalia; order Artiodactyla; family Bovidae; genus Budorcas; species Budorcas taxicolor. The sequence goes on along the minus strand of NC_068923.1, from coordinate 50,165,173 downwards.
TGGGGATGGGGAAGAACGTCAATGCTATATGTCATATCAAACTGATCGATCATTTTAGAACCAAGTATCATCTTAAAAGTGTAGGGATTTAGTTCCCTAAAAAGCAAAACAGAGCAACATTTTAAAAATTGCCTGTAATACCAGTTGCTGGTGTTGAGGACACATTATGAATTCTAGTAACAGGGACTTCCCTGGCAATGCTGGTTGACAAGCTGCTGCTTTTGCCCGTGGGATTTGGAATGTGTCCATCTGAACTTGGTCTTGGAAGAAAATTACTAAATAATTAACAAGGTATGGAAAAAGCAGATACCTTAAGGTTATGTCTTTTTCTTCTGTTGGGGCCAGTTGTTAAACATTATTTAATTAGAGAACATTTTATAGGAAACCTTAAACTAACCTCCAATGTGTGTAGTTTTTGCATTTTTTTCTTTATTTCTGTTAACATTTTTGGTCATAACTGGAGGAGCCTGGTAGGCTACAGTCCACGGGGTCGCAAAGAGTCAGACACGACTGAGTGACTTCACCTTCACCTCATGCTGCATGTGGCATCTTAGTTCCCTGACCAGGGATCGAACCTGCACCCCCTACAATGGAAGTGTGGCACCTTAACCACTGGGCCACCAGGGAAGTCCCAGTCTTTGCATTATTAATTGCCGTAGTGAGTGAGCTAGTAACAGAACTAGGAATCCCAGGCTGCTTCGTTCTTCTGTATATTCAGCAGAAATCATGAATAGGAAAGCAGGACCTTTTCTCTATAACTTGGGTGTTGGTAAACAGAAGTAACATCCACCTTACAAACCAACCTATAATATGTGGGTGTGTGTGCTAAGTCACTTCAGTTGTGTCTGACTCTTTGCGATGCTATGGACTGTAGCCCACCAGGCTCCTCTGTCCATAGGGATTCTCTAGGCAAGAATACTGGAGTGGGTTGCCATGCTCTTCTCCAGGGATCTTCCCGACTCAGGGATTGAGTCCGTGTCACCTGCATTGCAGGTGGATTCTTTACCACTGAGCCACTGGGGAAACCCAAGCTATCACATACTTACTTTTACTGTAAGTAATAGGTGAGTTTGGTAAAACATTATTGAACCCTCCCCACATCAGAATTCATGTAATAAAAAACCATCCATTAACAAGATTCTGTTGTGCTAGTGGAGATGATGGAATTCCAGTGGAGCTATTTCAAATCCTCAAAGATGATGCTATGAAAGTGCTGCACTCAATATGCCAGCAAATTTGGAAAACTCAGCAGTGGCCACAGGACTGGAAAAGGTCAGTTTTTATTCCAATCCCAAAGAAAGGCAATGCCAAAGAATGCTCAAACTACCGCACAGTTGCACTCATCTCACACACTACTAAAGTAATGCTCGAAATTCTCCAAGCCAGGTTTCAGCAATACGTGAACCATGAAATTCCAGATGTTCAAGCTGGTTTTAGAAAAGGCAGAGGAACCAGAGATCAAATTGCCAACATCCACTGGATTATTGAAAACCAAAAGAGTTCCAGAAAAACATCCACTTCTGCTTTATTGACTATGCCAAGCCTTTGACTGTGTGGATCACAATAAATTATGGAAAATTCTGAAAGAGATGGGAATACCAGACCACCTGACCTGCCTCTTGAGAAACCTGTATGCAGGTCAGGAAGCAATAGTTAGAACTGGACATGGAACAACAGACTGGGTTCCAAATAGGAAAAAGAGCACGTCAAGGCTGTATATTGGCACCCTGCTTATTTAACTAATATGCGGAGTACATCATGAGAAACGCTGGGCTGGAAGAAGCACAAGACGGAATCAAGATTGCTGGGAGAAATATCAATAACCTCAGATACGCAGTTGACCCCACACTTATGGCAGAAAGTGAAGAGGAACTAAAAAACTCTTGATGAAAGTGAAAGAGGAAAGTCAAAAAGTTGACTTAACGCTCAACATTCAGAAAACAAAGATCATGGCATCTGGTCCCATCACTTCATGGGAAATAGATGGGGAAACAGTGGAAACATCCTTATATTTATATTATATTTTTGGGCTCCAAAATCACTGCAGATGGTGATTGCAGCATGAAATTAAAAGACGCTTACTCCTTGGAAGGAAAGTTATGACCAACCTAGATAGCATATTCAAAAGCAGAGACATTACTTTGCCAACAAAGGTCCGTCTAGTCAAGGCTATGGTTTTTCCAGTAGTCATGTATGGATGTGAGAGTTGGACTGTGAAGGAAGCTGAGGGCCGAAGAATTGATGCTTTTGAACTGTGGTGTTGGAGAAGACTCTTGAGAGCCCCTTGGACTGCAAGGAGATCCAACCAGTCCATTCTAAAGGAGATCAGTCCTGGGTGTTCTTTGGAAGGAATGGTGCTAAAGCTGAAACTCCAGTACTTTGGCCACCTGATGCGAAGAGTTGACTCATTGGAAAAGATTCTGATGCTGGGAGGGATTGGGGGCAGGAGGAGAAGGGGACAACAGAGGATGAGATGGCTGGATGGCATCACTGACTCGATGGCCGTGAGTTTGAGTGAACTCCATGAGTTGGTGATGGACAGGGAGGCCTGGCCTGCTGCAATTCATGGGGTAACAAAGAGTTGGACACGACTGAGCGACTGAACTGAACTGATTGTGCTAGATTTCCAGTGCTTCACTTATATTCCAGAAAGAATACTTTAAAAACCAAGAATATTCAAATACATCTGGCTGACCTCTATTCCACTATATCATCACTTACAGTAGATATATATACTCAGAACTAACCTTTGTCTTTTAACATTTTAAGGATTTTGTGTTGTCGTCGTTGTTCAGTTGCTTAGTTGTGTCCAACTTTTTGCCACCCCGTGGACTGCAGCAGGCCAGACTTTCCGGCCCTTCACTATGTCCTGGGGTTTGCTCAAGCTCACATCCATTGAGTCAGTGATACCATCCAACCATCTCATCTTCTGCTGTCCCCTTTTCCTCCTGCCCTCAATGTTTCAAAGATTTTATGTTAACTTGAACTAAATTCCAATGCTCTGTAGCCATTCTAGAAGCAGCTTCAAAACAATGACTTCTTCCGTACTCCCATACTCATAAATATTAAATTTGTGAAATTGTTTTTATATCATGTCATTCTGCTGGCTTCTAAAATATTACCATTTATTAGCAATATCCAAAGGGACCTACTGATAGGAACATGGGAACTTGATGAGCTCATGGTCATTGTCATCCCTGTCTTTGTATGAAATGTAGCCTTTTAAATTGTCATTGACACTAAAAGCGAACACTAATCGCATCTTAATATGAGACTTAACTCTGGGCATGACTATATTTTTCTTTTCTTTACAAAAAAATGCTCCCTTGCTGATGCCATGGGTAAAACAAAATCCTTAGCCTTTAAAAGAAAAGGGTAAGAGCAGTGACTTTGTAAACATCACTTCAGTCAAACTCTGATACCAAATACCGCATTATGTTCAATGTGTGTAGGCATGGCCTCAGAATGTCCCACACAGTTAATCTCCAAGTCCCACATATCAATCACACCTCCTTCACATACCTGGCCTGGAGCCTTAATGGAATTCCTCCTCGTTATTGCAGTGATAGCTCACTTCCTCTGTTTTTCCAATTGGCTGGTCATTGTGCCAACTTCTTCAAGGAGCCTTTCTTACCTACGCAACCCTGTAATGTTGTAATATATGCTGACAGTTCATTTATACAGCCCTTCTGGTTCCAAATGTTTTTTTGTTTAATTACTGACATTTAATCATCAGAAGAGATTGCATTTTCTCTAGATCCTGCAGCTTGGCTTAAAAATGCTAAGTTAATAGTACATTACTGAACTGTAAGATTTCAAAGGTTTAAAAATTCAGTATTGAGAAAATTCATTAAACTTTGAACTGATCACCTTTGAAATTATAGATAAGAGCTGTGTAAAGGGTAACATTATAAATAACATATTTTAAGAGGAGTGAATTTGAAATTATAACAAACCAAGTCGATGATTGTTCATATTATCTAGACAATTTGTGGAGTTTTTTTTCCTGATTTCAAGTTCTTGTGGACATGCTTTTGCTTTCATATGACAGTCTCCTCTCTCCTTAATGTTGTTAAAATCCCTTCAAGGCATGATCCTTTTTAATCTTTTATCAGCATGTTGAAAACACTTTTTTCTGTGACTCCATTTTTATGCTACTAGAAATAGATACCAAAGAGGAAAGATCTACCACGCTGTCTTTCAGTGTTGTTTCTTGTTTTAGGCTTTCAAATTCTTTTGGTGACCACTGACTACTCTGTGCATGAGGCTTTTTAAAAAACAATTTCTTGTGTAAGGTACAAAGCAAATATTAAATATTATATTTGGTTCTGATACAAGGAAATTAGAAAAGGTATGGGAGCTCTGTTTACCATTCTTTGTAGAGAAAACCACCAAGTAAGCCACCCTAATTGACTAAATAGCTCCCATATTTAATATGAACCTAATTCTTCTGTGATCCCCAAAATGAAGTTCTGAAGTTTTATTTAGTGAGTGGTTCAAATCAATATATAAAAATAGTTACTTAATTACTGCTATATGATAAAATTTCTATACCACAATTAATGAGTCTTGATCTTTCTGATTGCAAAAAATTAAGTAATATATAGCTTGTAACCCAAATAAAAGACTTCTGTTAAAAATAAAACTTAGGACATTTCATATAAATATACAGTCTAGACCATATTAGAGGCGAAACACTGAAATGGTTTCTGCTACTGTTTCTTTTTTTAACTTTTTATTTTATATTGGAATATAGCCAATTAATGGGGCTTCCCAGGTGGCACTAGTGGTAAAGAACCCACCTGCCAGTGCAGGGGATGTAAGAGATGCAGGTTTGATTCCTGGGTTGGGAAGATTTCCCTGGAGGAGGGCATGGCAACCCAGTCCTGTATTCTTGCCTGGAGAATCCCATGGACAGAGGAGCCTGGTGGGCTACAATCCATAGTGTTGCAAAGAATCGAATGGACATGACTGAAGTGACTTAGCATGCACGCACACATAGCTGATTAACAGTGTTGTGATCGTTTCAGGTGGACAGCAAAGGGACTCAGCCATACATACACATATATACATTCTCCCATATACTTCCCTCCTATCCAGGCTGCCACATAACATTGCCTGTGACTGTTTATTGAAATAACTCTTGGCTTAGGCTGTTTGTGTGAGGGTGTGTGTAGTCAGTTTACAAAGTGCCAAGGCAAGGAATATCTTCTCCTTCCTTTGGATTCCTTTAATACCTAGACTATGTCATGTAGGCTGAAATATACCAACTTGTTTACCATTCAAATGTCTATTCAATTTTTGAACTAAAAAAATTTTTTTTTTAGATTTTGAGTCTTTTTCTTTGTTCTTTGTGTTTTGAAGTTATAACTCATAGTTCTGGTGGCTCCAGTGGGAATTCTTTCGATTTGGATTCAGAGTAATCTGCCACCTCATCTACAGACTCCCTGGCAGTGGGATCACAGGTTAGCTGTTCTGTTGGTCAGTAACATGAGTAGTACCTGCCTGGCAGGGTGATAGGGGGCATGAGATGAGATCATATGTATAAAGAACTGAGTGCAGCCGCACACCCGAGAGAAGCTTTAAAAATGGTACAGATCAGAAGTAGCAGCAGAAAGTAGTGAGGGGTATAAAAGTACATTTACATGAAAGGAGGAAGAGGGAATTCCTTGGTGGTCCAGTGATTAAGACTCCACACTTCCACTTCAGGGGGCACGGATTCAGTCCCTGATGAGGGAGCTAAGATCCTATAGGCATGCAGTGTGGCCAAAAAATAAATAAAATAAAGGGAAGCAGAATCCCACTTCTGTGGGATAGCACTTGATAGAGTATACATATACAGACCAACTGCAGGATAAGGAAACTTCACTCACCTTCTGTACTAGACCTTAAAGGAAACTAAAATTGTGCCCTGTAGAGCTGTTCCAAAAGGAGGGAATTGTTGAGTCATCCTGCCTTTGATTGATCCCCAAGACTCTAGTCATGTGCAGTGAAAATTCATTATGTTTCCACAAGCAGCATTGCCTGCCTTTAAAGATCACAGCAGAAAACTCAAAGCAATGAATGTTTCCCCATTTTCCTGAAATGTGATTCTATTTAAAACAAATTTTAGTTCTTTGTATAGTTATTTATTCTGTTATTACACTTTAATCAGGAGTTTTATTATATAACTAACATTCAAAAATGGGCCTTTAACTGGGGCAACATTATATAAATGTAGGGTTGCAGAAATACCCTTCTAGCTTGAGAAAGGGTTTTGGGGTTCACTTCTACCACAAATAAATATTTTTATCCAAATACTTATTCCTAGAATCAGAAGTGAGAATGGGCTCTAGGCAGGGACTCTCAAACTTTGGCATGCACTGAAATTCCCAGGTATACTTGTTAGAACATAGATTTCTGGGTCATCTTGCAGAATCATGATTCAGTAGCTCTGGAGTGGAGCTGAGAATTTGCACATCTGTCGAGTTCCTAAGTGATGCTGATATTGGTGAGTCGCAGTGTCCTGCTCTGAATGTCATCTTTTCAACCACACAGAACTTGTCAATATATTAGTGTTATGACTTTTGTCAGATGTTTTATAGAGATAATTGTTCCATACACGGCCCATCGGTTTTTTGCACTTGAAGAAGATTAAAAAAAAACTGAAATGGCTATATTAATATGAGACAGAGTAGATTTTAGAACAAAGACTATTCCCAAAGATAAAAATGATCGTTCATGGTAGTAAAGAGACCAGTTCATCAAGAGGCCACAATCCTAAATGTGTATGCACTTATCAACAGAGTTTCAAAACATATGAAGCAAAAACTGATAGAATTCCAAGGAAAAATAGACAAATCTACAATTATAGTCAGAGATTTCAACACCCTTGCTCAATAACTGAGAAAAAAAGTAGACAGAAAATCAGTAAGGATACAGAAAGCTTAAATATTATCAACCAACTTGACCAAATTGACATTAATAGAACACTCCACTGAGCACTATACACATTATTTTCAGGTACACATGGAACATTTACCTCTACAGACCATATTCTGGGCTGTAACACAAGTCTAAATAAAGTTGAAGGGACTCAAGTCACACAACTGTGTTCTCTACCACAATAGGATTAAATTCAAAATTAATAACAGGACAAAATATGGGAAATCTCCAAAACTTGGAAGCTACAAAGCACACTTCTGAATAATGAATGGATCAAAGAAGAGATCACAAGGGGAGTTAGATCATATCTTGAATGAAAACAAAACTACAACTCATTCAAATTTTTCAGCACAGCTAAAGCAGTAATTATAGGGAAATTTATAGCACTAAATGACTATATTAGAAAAGAAGGGTCTCAGATCAATGGCTTCAGCTTTCATCCCCAAGGATTAAAAGAAGGAAAGCAAATAAGCCCAAAGTGAGTAGAATGAAGGAAATAACAAAAATCAGAGGAGAACTCAGTGAAATAATAAAAAGAATAAAGAAAATCAGTGAAACAAAAAAATTGATTCTTGAAGATCAATAACATGATAAACCTCTGGCCAGACTAGAGGTCAGAACAAAAAAAGAAAAAAGGAAAGACAAATTTTACTATCAGAGATGAGAGGTAATATCACGGCAGAGTCTACAAACATTAAAAGGATAATAAGGAAATATTATGAACAACTTTATGGAAATACATTCAATAATTTATATGAAATGAACAAATTCTTTGAAAGACACATTCAAGATTTTACCCCTGGTAGAAATTTATATTCTTATGTTGGAACGTGGGGTCTTCAGGGAAGAAATGTTTTTGGCTGTACAGCTTGAAGGATCTTAGTTCCCTAACCAGGGATCAAACCTGGGACCCTGGCAGTGAAAGTGCCGAGTCCTAACAACTGGACCCAGGGAGGAAGAAATTTTATAACAAGTCCTCTGAGCAGAGAACAGTTGAATAAAGCTGACTATTCAGTAGACCCAAAGAATTAGCCACACACTACACTTACAATAACTTCACCTGGTCTTATAGCTACAACTGCTCTTTGGCCTCATTTTCCTTTTATACTTGGCCTGAAACTTTTGCTTAGAAGATGTTCCCTAGTCTTTACTGCAATGTGGCATACAAATTTGATGAGGCTATTTCCCAGAAATATGCTTTTGTTTGCTAATAGGAGGATTAGAGGAGAAGGCAATGGCACCCCACTCCAGTACTCTTGCCTGGAAAATCCCATGGATGGAGGAGCCTGGTGGGCTGCAGTCCAGGGGGTTGCGAAGAGTCGGACATGACTGAGCGACTTCACTTTCACTTTTCACTTTCATGCATTGGAGAAGGAAATGGCAACCCACTCCAGTGTTCTTGCCTGGAGAATCCCAGGGCCGGGGGGGCCGGGTGGGCTGCTGTCTCTGGGGTCGCACAGAGTCGGACACGACTGAAGCGACTTAGCAGCAGCAGCAGGAGGATTAGAAAATGAAGTTGAGAAACGTTGTGAAAAAGCAAAACAAAAAGATAAAGAGATGGAAAATAGGTGTGGGAAAACAAAAATGTCCAAATATTATGGGTCTCAGAAACAGAGTACAGAGAAGAGAAAAACATGAGTTTCCATATTGAAAAAATCCAGAGTGTACCATGAAATGGGTGAAAATCGCTCCCCATGAAAGCATATCATTGTGAAACTTCACAACATCAAGAACAAGGAGAAGAGCTACGAACTTCTAGAGCTTACATGTAAAAGCTCGGGAATCATAACAGCTCTGGGCTTCTCAGAAGCAATGCAGGAAGATGACACTGGAACAAAACCATCAGAGTTCTTAAGGAAAATAGCCACCGACTAGATTGTCTACCCACCCAAACTATTCATCAATAGTGAGTGAATCAAATATAGTTTCAGACCTGCAAAATCTCAAAATAGTTACCTCCTGTGCTCTCTTTCTCAAAAAGCTTCCTAAGGACTTTCCTGCTGGTCCAGTGGTTAAGTGCCTCCAGCAGAGGCTCTTGAAAGTCCTCAAAGAACCTGAAGCCAGGATAGGCCCCCGCTGAGTCCCTCTTCTCCTGGCCTTCCATCTAGCAACAGCAATATCGCTTGAGTTTCCTTAGACTGTTAGGTCCGTGCTTGCTGTGTGTTTTCCTACACTAAACCCAAGGCTTGTTTAGGCAGTAGGATATAGATGGTAAAGTTACAATAAAAAGCAAAGGAATGATTAGCACAAAAAACAAGATAATGGTCACCACTCATAGGAAAGGAATGGGAAGCAATGGGGGAGGGAGGTTCTTTGGGCTTTCAAGATCCTAGTCATCTTCTATTTCTTAACCTGGGAGTTAGGTACATGGATGTTTGTTGACTTTTTAAAAAATGAATTTGTATATATGCACTCTTTGTTTTATAATCTTCCTAAGAATTTTAAAAAATATTTTAAGTATTTAAATAACATCAGAGTGAATATAGCATTATGTATGTCTGTGTGCTGTGTGTGTATATGCTAAGTTGCTTCGGTCGTGTCTGACTCTTTGTGACCCCACGGACTATAGCCCACCAGGCTCCTTTGTCCGTGGGATTCTCCAGGCAAGAATACTGGAGTGGGTTGCCATACCCTACTCCAGGGGATCTTCCCCACCCAAGGATCGAACCCATGTCTCTTACATCTCCTGCCTTGGCAGATGGATTCTTTACCACTAGCGCCACCTGGGAAACTAGCAAGTAAGTATGGCGAACTCAATAGAAGCTTTACTTCTCAGTGTCACATTGAACTACAAGAATCATGAGTCTGTATTTTAGCATGTGTGGTACTCTATTGGAAGAAATTGGTTGAGTCTCTCCGTGTGTATGTCACAATGCTTGGCCTCCCTTTGCTATCCTCCACTTCCACTTTGGTTCCCACAGATTTTGTGTTTATTTAGTAACAGTGGCACCCCACTCCAGTACTGTTGCCTGGCAAATCCCATGGGTGGAGGAGCCTGGTAGGCTGCAGTCCATGGGGTCGCTAGGAGTCAGACACGACTGAGCGACTTCACTTTCACTTTTCACTTTCATGCATTGGAGAGGGAAATGGCAACCCACTCCAGTGTTCCTGCCTGGAGAATCCCAGGGACCGGGGAGCCTGGTGGGCTGCTGTCTCTGGGGTCGCACAGAGTCAGACACGACTGAAGCGACTTAGCAGCAGCAGCAGCAGCAGTAACAAAGACTTCTTAAAGTAACGCAGTTATATTTGAGTTTGTGATTACAGTCTGTCCTCAGCCTTACCTGTAATAAACTGTGAACGCTTTTAGATGAAACTCTTGAATATAGCCATCCCATGGCCACATGTCATTTATCCATACTTAATTTCGGAGGTGCTTAAAGCATAGGTTGGACCTCCTTTTTCCATGTGTTTTTGTGCTTGTTGTATTTCTGCATGCTTACTAAGAGTCTCATATCCGTAACACAATTAAGTCCTCCCTTCTTTGTGTCACCACCCAACCTAGTATGCATATTAATACGTCTATACTCATCACATTTCTATTGAAATGTATTCACTTATCTGGGTTTCGCATCAGCTTGTGAGCTCCTTGAGAGCAGTGATCATATTTTATTCCTAACTTCATTTGCAAGATCATATTTATTACCTGCTGAATAAATAGTAAATATTGTATTTGGGGCAGAGGGAACAACACCAAGGTGTGAAGAAGACCAAGGGCGTGGAATGATTGCCACACACAGAGGGACTGGTGTGGGAACACAAGGTGGGGTACCAGGTTGCAAAAGCAGGCTGGGAGTGGATTGTAATAACCCTGGACTCCCACGTACAGAAATTTGAACTTGGTTTTATAGACAATCGTTAGCAATGGATGATGTTCAAGAATAATGTGTTGGATCTGGGTTTTAGAAAACTAACTCTGTCAGCATCTATGTGTTGGATGGCATGGAGGAGAGACTGGAGTGAGGGAAACCAGTAAAGATGCTGACTAGAGCGGTGGAAGGAAAGACATTTGTGTGCTCTTTTTTTCATTCCCCTAAAGCCATTCACTTCAGTATGTCTGTATTCCTAAAGACATTTTGTTTGAATATTCACAGTAAAGTGTACTTTTTTGGCCTACACACACATACATAAATACCTACATATGTATGTAGATATATTTGCATGTGTGTGCATGCTAAGTCACTTCAATCATGTCCAACTCTATGTGACTCTGTCAACTGCAGCCTGCCAGGCTTCTTTGTCCATGGGGTTCTCCAGGCAGGAATATTGGTGTGGGTTGCCATGCCCTTCTCTCGGGGATCTTCCCAACCCAGGGATTGAACCCATATCTTTTGCATCTGCTGCATTGGCAGGCAAGTTCTTTACCACTAGTGCCACCTGGGATGCCTGTAGATATATATACATACATATATATGTGTGAATAGTATTTATATATATCAGTATTAAAAAACAGGCTGCTCAAAGATTTGATAATTGTTAGTTATACATTTCATAATTCTTAACAATGTTCTTAAGGACTTGTTTTGCCCGTTTCTCTGTTATATTACAGTTTTCGGTTTTATATCATTAGTTTTTATGTAAAAAAAAGTTTCAGTAAGTTTCAAAGCTTCTCCCATTGTGTGTGTGTGCATGTGTGCACATGTACTCGTGAACTCAAGTTGTACACAAAGATGAGCAGATTGGGAGGACTACAGGATGACAAAAACAAGTTTAAGGAAGAGCTGGAAGAATCCAGCTATGGGCCAGGAAGAGAAGGTTCCTTGGTAAGTTTCCCTTCCTGATCCTAAGCTTAACTTACTGAGGAACTGTGACTTCCCTGGTGGCCCAGTGGTTAGGATTCTGCCTTTCAGTGCAGGGGGTACAGGTTTGATCCCTGAGCAGGAAGCTACAGTCGCACATACCACATGGTGCTGCCAAAAGAAATTTTTAAAAAAATTGTCCAATATAACTTACCGAGGAACTGTTTTAAAAGTTGATCCAGAAATAATCTGTGTCTAAAATTCAATTTGATAAAAAAAGTTTAAGAAACAATTTGGGGGAAAAACTTGCACTGGCTAGTGTTTGATGGCATTAAGGAGTAATTGTTAACTGTTTTTAGGTATAATAATGGTGTTATGGTTATGTTGTTAAAGAGTTCTTATCTTTTGGAAATTCATACTAAAACATTTATTAATGCAATGATACAGTGGTTGAGATTTGCTTTAAATTAATCCAGGAGTTTGGGAAGTGGGTGAGGGTTTAGATGAAACAAGATTGGCCATGAGTTGACAATTGTTGAAGCTAGCGTATGGATTCATAGGGGCTCATTATACTAGTCTATCTAGTTCTGTATATGTTTTTAGAAGAAGAAAGATCCAAGGCTCAGTGAACTAATTCAGCTACTCAAGCTCATAGGCCTTTGATTAATGATTAATAATTAACAATCAAACATGCAGCCATCCATGAATTTGGGCCTTGACTTTTTTCAAAAAAAGAGTTAAAATGACTTCAAAACTTCTCAGGGATATTGTTTAAGTGGAGGAATCGAGGAAAAGCCTTGAAAATAAGACTGAGATGAAATAAAATTCCGAAAGAGATGGGAATACCAGACCACCTGACCTGCCTCTTGAGAAACCTATTTGCAGGTCAGGAAGCAACAGTTAGGACTGGACATGGAACAACAGACTGGTTCCAAATAGGAAAAGGAGTACGTCAAGGCTGTATATTGTCACCCTGCTTATTTAACTTCTATGCAGAGTACATCATGAGAAATGCTGGGCTGGAAGAAGCACAAGATGGAATCAAAATTGCCGAGAGAAATATCAATAACCTCAGATATGCAGATGATACCACCCTTATGGCAGAAAGTGAAGAGGAACTAAAAAGCCTCTTGATGAAAGTGAAACAGGAGAGTGAAAACATTGGCTTAAAGCTCAACATTCAGAAAACGAAGATCATGGCATGTGGTCGCATCACTTCATGGGAAATAGATGGGGAAACAGTGGAAACAGTGTCAGACTTTATTTTTTGGGGCTCCAAAATCACTGCAGATGGTGATTGCAACCATGAAATGAAAAGACGCTTACTCCTGGAAGGAAAGTTATGACCAACCTAGATAGCATATTAAAAAGCAGAGACATTACTTTGCCAACAAAGGTCCGTCTAGTCAAGGCTATGGTTTTTCCAGTAGTCATGTATGGATGTGAGAGTTGGACTGTGAAGAAAGCTGAGTGCAGAAGAATTGATGCTTTTGAACTGTGGTGTTGGAGAAGACTCTTGAGAGTCCCTTGGACTGCAAGGAGATCCAACCAATCCATTCTAAAGGAGATTGGTCCTGGGTGTTCTTTGGAAGGACTGATGCTGAAGCTGAAACTCCAGTAGTTTGGCCACCTGATGCGAATAGTTGACTCGTTGGAAAAGCCTTTGATGCTGGGAGAGATTGGGGGCAGGAGGAGAAGGGGATGAAAGAGGAGGAGATGGCTGGATGGCCTCACCAACTTGATGGACATGAGTTTGAGTGAACTCCAGGAGTTGGTGATGGACAGGGAGGTCTGGCCTGCTGCAATTCATGTGGTTGCAAAGAGTCAGACACGACTGAGTGACTGAACTGAACTGAACTGAAATACACAAAATGCCCATGATGAGTTTCTGTATACTTACTAGAGGTACATCATGGATTTGCTCATTAACTTCTTGGTAGCCCTTTTAAAATAAAAAACATGATCAGTTGTGTGAATGAAACCATCATTTGTTAAATCTAATTATCAGATTATTTGAAATATACTCATGTAAATAGTTTATATCTTGCTATATCTTGAGACCTGTTGACAAAATATAAGAAAGTGGTGGGAAAGAAAAACTAACAAGTGTTGGAGTATCTACTGTGTGTCAGGTGTTATGTATGCTTTATATACATTGTCCGGAATCTTTAACCTTATTCTATTAATGAGTCTTTTTTTTTGTCTTTTTAAAAATTTATTTTTAATTGGAGGATAATTGCTTTACAATGTTGTGTTGGTTTCTGCCACACATCAACATGAACCAGTCACAGGTATACATACATCCCCTCCATTTTGAACCTCCCTCCCACCTCCCTCCCCATTCCACCCCTCTAGGTTGTCACAGAGCACCACATGACCTCCCCGTGTCATGTAAAAAATTCCCACTGGCTATTTTAGGAGTCTTAATTGCATTTACTTCAGAAAGTGTCTTTTTTTCCCTACTTGTTCCTAATGTCTGAACACTTGCAAATCCCTTATGTACTTTCCTTACTGCACACACACACATACTTGTATTTCTAACATTAATATCAATATCTATGCTAATGAAAGTGAAAGAGGAGAGTGAAAAAGTTGTCTTAAAGCTCAACGTTCAGAAAACGAAGATCATGGCATCCGGTCCCATCACTTCATGGGTAATAGATGGGGAAACAGTGGAAACAGTGTCAGACTTTATTTTGGGGGGCTCCAAAATCACTGCAGATGGTGATTGCAGCCATGAAATTAAAAGACGCTTACTCCTTGGAAGAAAAATTATGACCAACCTAGATAGCATATTAAAAAGCAGAGACATTACTTTGCTGACTAAGGTCCGTCTAGTCAAGGCTATGGTTTTCCCAGTGGTCATGTATGGATGTGAGAGTTGGACTGTGAAGAAGGCTGAGCACCGAAGAATTGATGCTTTTGAACTGTGGTGTTGGAGAAGACTCTTGAGAGTCCCTTGGACTGCAAGGAGATCCAACCAATCCATTCTAAAGGAGATCAGCCCTGGGATTTCTTTGGAAGGAATGATGCTAAAGCTGAAACTCCAGTACTTTGGCCACCTCATGCGAAGAGTTGACTTATTGGAAAAGACTCTGATGCTGGGAGGGATTAGGGGCAGGAGGAGAAGGGGACGACAGAGGATGGGATGGCTGGATGGCATCACTGACTCGATGGACGTGAGTTTGAGTGAACTCCGGGAGTTGGTGATGAACAGGGAGGCCTGGTGTGCTATAATTCATGGGGTCGCAAAGAGTCGGACACGACTGAGCAACTGAACTGAACTGAATTGATGCTAACTTTTAGCATCAGACAGACACTTGATAATGGTTGGTTTGTAGAAGTTCTTCTATCGTGTTATCTAAATTGTGCTCTTCATATTTTCAGCGTTGCGCCTCGGTGTGTCCTAACCTAATCATTTTCTCGTGCCTTCAAAACCACTTTGGCACTAATGTTTCTTGCCCCAGAGAAGAGAAGCAACACTCATCCGGTTGCTCAACCAGCCGCCCAAGGTAGAAGCTTGCGCAACCCAGGTTGCACTGGTAACACCTTCCTGTCCTCCCTCTCGGCCCGCTCAGCATCCTGATACCCATCTACAGAAGGTCCGTTCATCCTCACGAGTTCCACCTCAGGTAACACTGTCACCTGCGTGTAGCCTGGCTGTGGCAACTGATCTTACTGTTCTCACGCCTCTTCCCTTCCAGTCCTTTCTGTGTGGCAGCCAAATTGATTTTCCAAAGTGCAAGGCTGTTTGTATCATTTGTCCACTTAAATCCTTCAAAGAAGTGGCCTTTAATCTTTGAGTCTGCGGCTTACAATAAGAAATAAATTTAACATCATAACCCAATACACACACAAGTATATAAACAAGTTTGATGTTTTTTATTCTGTCCTATCTTATTCTGTTTGATCTCTTTTGTTATAAAAGTAATGCGGGTTGAAATCCATGAAAATGATTTTGGAGCTAACTAATAGATGAGACCCTATGGTGTGGAAGGCACTGCTTTTTGTGATTCTTACTGCACAAAGGATAAAAACCAACCTCTGTAATGAGAATGATGGGGCTCTTCATACTCTGCCACCTGCTCACCTCTGTAACCCCCTTGCTCCTGCTACTTGATGTCTCAGCTTTGCCGGACCCCTGACCGTCCCAGAGGGCTGCCAGCCTCTTTCTGCCTTTGACAGCTCTCTGCTTCCTCTACCTGTGTCTGCCTGGTTAACTCTTTCCCTCCTTCCCAAGCCAGCTTCAAAGTCGCTTCCTTTGGTAGGTGTTACCCTGGTAACATCTTAAAAATTTAATTAAATCGTATTTTTGGCTGAGCTGGGTCCTCGTTGTTGCACGGGCTTTTCTCTAGTTGCGGCAAGTGGGAGCTGCTTTCTGGTCGTGGCATGTGGGCTTCTCACTGCAGCAGCTTCTCTTGTTGTGGAGCACGGGCTCTGGAGTGCGGGCTCAGTAGTTGTCGTGCACAGGCTGAGTTGTACTTCTGGAAGATCCTATGTGGGGTCTTCCCGGATCAGGGATCAAACGGGTGTCCCCTGCATTGGCAGGTGGGTTCTTGACCATTGGACCACCAGGGAACTCCACCCTGTTAACATTTATAAAGTGTTAATCACAGACCAGAACTATGCTAAACCCTTAAACTCCAGTTGACAGAATAGTTGCTCATGAAGTCTTTGATGGATGTGTTGATGTTATATCATGCCCACTCCCAATTGTTATTGAGGACTGGGTATACAATTAATATTACCTCTATGCTCGGATTTCTACAGTACTTAGAAGCCACTTGTGAGCGTTTGTCTCCATGTGTCCACTGAGCGTGTGGGCCAAGGAGTCCATCCATGGATACAAGTACCATGAGAAGTACCATGAGAGAGGTTACCATTTTTTCAGGCAGTGAGAGGAAAGTGCAGTTTATACCCAGTCATCCAAGAGCCTCAGCCTGAGAACGCATTCAGATCCTAATGTCTGTCACCAAATGTTATGTTGTCGATTCATTCGTGTGATGGTTTCTTTTAACCTAGTCTTATCTAGCGATTCCTATTACTGAGTGTGTACTAAATCAGACTATAGATATTACACAACCATAGTCAAGAAAACTTACATTTTTAATCTGAATAAGGGTCACAATGCCAAGTCACAGTACATTACCCATAATACAAAGCCAGAAAGTATATTGGTTCAAAAATAATGAAACTACTTTTCTGTACAGTCAGTGAGTCAGAGTCGTACGCATCCAGGGAAATGGAATGAACACTGTAAATGGTTTTAACTTCAGATAATTATCACCACTTACAAATAGTAAGGACCTACAGCAAGTAAATAGTCCTTGAAAGGCCACTGTAAAGTAAAAATAGGCCATAGGCCAAGTGTGTGTAAGTATACACTTGATGTATTTTCAGAAATTGAAAACATCTGTAGGACCCATAGCCTGAAGCTAAGAAGTTAGAGATAATATCAAATCCATCTAAATATATGTCTTCAGATGTATGTAGAAGAGTCTGATAAATTTTGTTCTGGCTGATCTGAGGACATTTTGATAATATGTGATAATATGTGTTCTTGAACAAGAAAATAAAATAGCCACCACAGCTCCCATTGTTAACAATAATTTCCAATATGAAAGTACTTTTTAAAAAGATGGTATTAATTTATGAGTTCCTTAACTGATATTAGCTAGTTTCTAAAAATCAGTAATCACTTAGGATCACATAACTTTCTTGGCCTTGATCTTTAGAGTGTGTAAATACCCCAGTAAATTAAAATTTTAGTGTTGGCCCATTATAACTTCACTTCATACCATCTCTTTTTAGTTGTTCATGATTCTGTGAATCAACAGTAAAATAGAAGCCAGAAAGCTAGAATGAACATAAATTGGTCTACTAGTTAGAGAACCTGAATTCTAGTCCATATTCTGCTTTTGAATATCTGTCTGGCCAAAGGGCATATTATTTAGCCTGAGTCTCAGGTTCTTGATTTATAAACTGAGGGGGTTAAAAATCATATTGTAAAGTAATTAACCTCCAATTAAAATAAATAAATTTATATTTTAAAAAATAATAAAAGGTGGAATAGAAAAAAAATCATAACATGATCATTTTCAAAAAGATCTTCTATGATTCCAAATTAGCATTAAGTGAGACCCTGATCATATGTCAATGGAAAAATCCTTTGTCAATTTAAATAAATTCAGTAGATAGTTTAGATTCATTTTTAAGATTTCGGTCATATAGAGGATATGGCATCTCCAAGGTTTTTAAGATATCTCAAAAACAGAACAAAATCCAGATAACCGAAATAGCACCCACTGAATTCAGAGTACCTATTTGTAGATCCATTGAATTTTACAGATGCATTTACTGAATCCATGATTTACAATAGAAGTAAAAATACCTATTTATAGGTAGAAAACAATCAAATTTCTGTTGATCAATTGCTTCCTGATCCATGGGAATTGGAAAGTTTAGAAACAAGTGGTATCAGAGTACTGGCTAGAACAAATCTAATTGAATCCTGTCAACTTAGAGGCCACTCCGCTTTTAAAAAAGCATCTTTCTAAAGTAAAATATACCACAGGGAAAAGTCTGTAAGTATACACTTAATATACTTTCAATCATTGAACACGTCTATTTAACCAGTAGCCTGATCAAGAAATACACAGGCACCCAGAAACCCCCACTGTGCCCCTTTTCAGTCACACCCCCATCCCCAAAAGTCCCAGCATCATTTAGTTGTGCCTGTTTTTGTACCTTCCATAAATGGAGTCTTGCTGGAAATACTCTTATGTGATTTCTTTCACTCAATTTTATATTCTGTATACTGTTGGGTATTAGTTGGAGGTCCTTCACTGTCATTGCTGTTTACTATCCCATGACTGGACTACCCACAGTTTATCTTTTTCCATTAAGAAAATGTCTACTAAGAATATTGTTATATGTATTCTTCTGTATCTTTGGGCTTCTCTGGTAGCTCAGAGGATATGGAGACCATACATGCCCACTTCTACTGGGGAGATTGATCCATTTTTAAATGTAGCCTTCTGTGATATGTTCGCATATGGACTGTTGATCTGTTGGAATATTGGGTAGAAATTAGCTTTATAATATATCAAAAGGCATAAATTAATTTTTGTTCAATCCAGCCCACTTTCTTCTCCTCTCTCCCTGATAGACACGCCCATTAAGATGGGAGGTAAACGGGACGTACCTCCTGTGCCTAAGGAGTGACAAACAAAGCTGAAGAACACTCCATCCTAAGCAATGCTTAGAGATAGAACATGATAGTTTCTGTTTGTTAACAGAGCAGCAGTTTGTGGGTAGAGAAAGTTTTAGGTAAGGTAAACCTTACTTAAAGTTTCAGATTCATCAAAACTTTTTCTAATGTCTTTCCCTTACACATCATGGCAAGATGACAGTAATTAGATCATGAACTAACCCATCCCCCAAATTGGTCACCCAACTTTTATTTTTACTGTATTAGACCGTCTGCCTTTTACTGCCCCAAACTATGCAGTTCTGATGTACACTGGCAAGCATTTCAAGAGAAAAATGCCTGCAAATTCTAGGGACATGATGAAGACCTAACCATTTTCAGATACTCCTCTTCAAGCTTCTTGAGGTATTTTGGGGTTTGTGTTTTTAACCATTTAGGCTGCATACCACCATTAATTCTAAAGGATTTATAGTTGTGGAATCATTCTTGTAGACAATATTTCATTCGATTGTCTTAGGACTCGCTGGGGGTAGACAGCAAAGATTGTGTGGGTCACAGAGCACATGAAAACGTTCTCTTCCAATTTGGAAAGTGCCATCCATTTGTAAATGATGTTGAAGCTGAAACTCCAATACTTTGGCCACCTAATGCAAAGAGCTGACCCATTTAAAAAGACCCTGATGCTGGGAAAGATTGAAGGTGGAAGGAGAAGGGGATGACAGAGGATGAAATGGTTGGATGGCATCACCGACTCAATGGACATGAGTTTGAGTAAACTGCGGGAGTTGGTGATGGACAGGGAGGCCTGGCATGCTACAGTCCATGGGGTCGCAAAGAGTCGGACACGACTGAGCGACTGAACTGAACTGAACTGATTATTTTTGTAACTGGAAATTTCCCGACTTCTTCCATCTCCCTTCTTCTCACAATACCCCCGTTATGTCCCCCTCGACACGTGGATAAGGCAGCCAGTAAGTCGAACACTGCACTAACCTTTCTAGTGCTTTCTAGCCAGTAAGCACTTTATCCTTTAGGTGGTGTTATATTAGAAGGTGTTAGACTTGTCATATGGCATTGCTGGAAAATCCAGGCCTCCAGCTGTTTCTCTGTCTCCCAGGTCATGTTCAGATCACAAGACAGCATTAAGCTGCAGGCCCCCAGGGAGAGAGGGTGCTAGTCACTCCCTGGGGTCTTCTGGCAACTTTGCAGATCCCTGAATCTGAGGTCTGCAAAAATGCCTAGCATGCATGTGACTTGGTCTTGAGGCATGTGGATTTTTGCCCTATGTTCAGCCATGTCACTAAGACCATATAAACTTGGATGAGATGATGCTTTTCAGAAACTGTATGGCACGGCCACTCTGCTGCTCTTGGGTGGTATGTGTGTGCTTTTCCATTTGACTAGCCCATACATGTGCTTCTGCAGAAATACCATCTGATCTGGAATTTTCAGAGAGTCTTAAACCTATTTTTCCCAGTCTGCATCTTTATGTATTCCAGAAACCCAATACTCTCATTTAGATTGTAACATGCACAATGGTATTAAGGAACATCTCCGCTACCCATGTTAAGCTGCCAGAGGTTGTTGGGGGGTGTGCTTTCTTACCTCCCCCATGAACAGATTTCTTGGGCTGCGAGCACTGTCAATACTATAATTCACTACTATTTGAAGAATGACAGTTTTATGGAAGCGCTTCTTCCTCTATCATGCTGGCATTCACCTTGGCTATTACAAATTATGTAGAGTATCGTTTTTTTCTGTTTCCGAAATAACTTAAACTGGGAGAAGAGTCTATGGTACATTGTTTCATTTCTTAAACGTGCAGCTGAGTCATTTCCCCTTCATAACTGGGCTCGTTTTCACCAATACCTTTAATTATATCAGTTCTTTTTTAATAAAGCTCATTTTTATTGACTTTCTTTCTACTTAATGAATTCTTCTTGGTGAAACAGGAGCTTACTGGCACAGCATATAAAATGACCCCTCATTACAGCTGAAGGTGGGTTGCATTTTCCTATCTCCTTTCTCTGTTAGCATTGTATGTTTCTTCTTTTTTTTCTATGCTGAACTAAATTGATGGAAACCTTTAACTCTCTGTTACATGGAATTACCTTATGAAATAGAATTCTTAAAAGCTATACTATACATTAAGAAAAAACTTTGATAACCTGTGTAGTATTTTAAATGGCACTTAGGAAAATTTAAGAGAATTCTTTTGGTAAAGTCAGTGATCCCTAATTTATCTGTATATATATATTTTTAAAACTGTTTAAAAATTTTATATTGGAGTGTAGTCAGTTAACAATGTTGCGATGGTTTCAGGTGGACAGCAAAAGGACTCAGCCATACATATACATGTATCCATTCTCCCCCAGACTCCCCTCCTATTCAGGCTGCCATATAACATTGAGCAGAGTTCCTTATTCTTTTATTGATGGTTTTCTAATAGTACCCACCTATAGCTAAACACACAGGACAAAGAAATTCATTCTATTGAAGAATAAGCAGACTAAAGTTACCTTCATTTTGCCTGGGGTATGTTTTAATATGAGGCCAACTTTTATCTTCAGTGTTTCCTTCCCTAATCGTATTCTCCCTCTACCCACCCCTCCCCTCCTTGGTTATCATGTATAATTCACAGTTTCATCTCCATGCTAATAGTCCCATTAGCAGCAAGGAGTATTTCGATTGGGTGTTATGCAATTGTGTAGCTTTTTATGAAGTTTCATTTTCAACCCTGTGTCATCCCTCCTTAGCACATCAGTTTTCCTTCTCATGTTTGGACAGATCTGCCCTCCCCACCCAGTTCTAGTACACCACCACCCTGTGTGTACACTCTAGTACACTATTACCCCACGCTCGGACTAGAGACAAGTCCGTTCTGCATTCCCTTCCAGCATCTCTGTCCCCAGATGGTGCGAGCAGTGTTGGTCTTTGGCTTAACCACTGTGAGGATGTGTTAGCTGACAAAGTTAGGACAAGGTCCCCTAATGTGAAAATCTCCTTTCTACTGGTCCTATCCTATAATGCCCCAAGTCATGCTTGGTGTTCCCTGTTGCAGGTCTTTGTTTTCTGACATTAATGGCTACTATTAAAATGTAAATAAAAGTAAATAAGAGAGGGTTAACCCACCTCAGCTTGGCTTTTCTTTCTTTACCCCTTCCTTCCCTCCTCCTTCCCTTCCTCCCTCTCTCTCGTCCTTCCTTTTTTTTTCAGTCACAGAGGCAATAACAAGAATTAGAGTCTGAGAACATGAAACATGAGATAGTTGAGCTCTTGAGGAAAATAGAGAGAAACAGAAAATCCTGGGAGATGGAGCGCGCCCCAAAGTGGCATTTACGAGACTAAAAACCATCCGGGCCCGGGGTAGATAGCAGGGAGAGGTGAAAAGTGAAAAGCAAGTGCTGATATCCAACCATGAAAAAGAGAGACTCTAAAAGAAGGCAGCTTGATCTCCCACTCAGTTTTCTTGGAAATATGCCTACGTATTATTCCTGGAAACTCATGGTGGCAGCGCTTCAGCAGTTCCTCTTAATGGGCTCCTCCACCCACAGACTCTATTACTCTTAATTTACTATTTAATTAGATTCATTATCCCAAGCCCACGGCCTAGCCTGCTTGTCCCATGATTCCGTTCTGCTGTCCACTTACGCAGGTGCTGTTGCAGCTGGGTAGGGGGTTTTGAGGCAAAGGTTGATGAATCCAAAAACCTTTCTGAATTCCTTTCTGCCTGAGATTCTTCTCTTTATAGAAACAAAAACCAAACAGTAACAATAAAAAAAGAAGAAAAAAAAACCCTCAAAAACAAGACTGGTTATCATTTTCCTAGACTCTTTGCACCTGGGGTGGTCATGTAACTGAAATTTGCCATCAAGACATAAAAGAGCATCTGCCTTTTGAGAAAACTGACCAACAATCTCATGAAACCCTGAATGTAGTGATTTACAAAACAATTCTGAACTTCTTAATGAAGAGTCAGTCCTCACAACAACCCTATAAAATACAGCATGATATCATCTTGAGAAGAAAGTAAACTTCAGAGAAGCTAAGTGACTTGCCTAAAGTGACAGAGCTTGTGAGTTTTAAGAGGGAGACATAATGAGGAGAGCTTCTGAATGAAAATGGGACCACCAGGCCCCTCCCACTGCCCTGTGCTGTCTGTCACCCTTATGTAAAAATAAAATATATCTGCACATTTAGAAGTCACATCAATTAGTCACTCATAAATCAGTTCAGCTGTTTCCCATTTTTCCCAGGTTGCACCTTGTCCTCTAAGCAAAGAGTTTTTCTTTAACTCAAGCTTTAATATGATTTTTCTCAGTTGCTCTCTGTCTGGATATTTTATGTGTGTGTTCTTGCCCCGCAGAAGTAGTCACTGGTTAATCTATTTTTCACCCTGTTTTCCTTTGGCCCACATTGTTTTCCTTTCTTGAATTGACATGGTTAGAATCCATGCAACACTCTCCACCTGTCTTCTCCACAGATTACCAAAAATAACATTTCAGTTATTTCCCTGTTTTGTTAAATAGGATCCTACCATGTCTGTCCCAGAATCTTTGTTATCTCCCCATCCTTCTACTCAGTCTCCTATCCAAACACTCCTTCTAAGATGACATAGAATAAACAGGTACACCTTTTCCTAACATCAAATCTAGTAATAGTCTGGTGAATAGAGCAGAAGATATGTCTTCCTTGCCTCTCTCCCTGTGCATGCGCGCATTTCAGCCACATCCAGCTCTTTGCAACACCATGGACTGTAGCCCTCCAGGCTCCTTTATCCATGGCAAGAATACGGGAGTTGCCACGCCCTCCTCCAGGGGATCTTCCCATGTCAGAGATCGAACCTGCGTCTCTTATGTCTCCTGCATTGGCAGGCAGGTTCTTTACCACTTGTGCCACTGGGAAGCCCCTTTCCCAACCCTGCCATCATTTAAATCTGGAGCTGGGCCACTGATCCTCTCCATTTGTCTTAGTCAGTTTGGGCTACTTTCACAAAATACCATCGAGTAGATGGATTACGTAACAAATATATTTCTCATAGTTTCAGGGGCTAAGAAGTCTAAGATCAGGGTGCCAGCATGGTCTGTTTTCAGTGGGGGCCCTCTTCCTGGTTTCTCTTGCTGGGTCCTCACTTGGCAGGGAAAAAGAGATCTCTGGTGTTTCTTGTAAGGGCACTAATCCCATTCATTAGGTCTCTACCCTCATGACCTAATGACCTCCTAAAGGCCTTATCTCCAGATACCATCACCTTGGGGTTAGGCTTCAACAGATGAATCTGGGCACGGTGTGGGGGGTTGGTGGACACCAATAGTCCACAGCACTGTCCCTTGTCTCCCACCTTACCTTAGAGGGACATAATGAGGAGAGCTAATTAATTATTGGGCTTCCCTGGTGACTCAGTGGTAAAGAATCTGCCTGCAATGCAGAAGACATGGGTTCAATCCCTGGGTCAGGAAGATCCCCTGGAGAAGGGAATGGCAACCTACTCCAGTATTCTTGTCTGGGAAATCCCATGGACAGAGGAGCCTGATGGGCCCCAGTCCAGGGGGTCACAAAAGATTCAGACACAACTGAGTGACTAACATGCACACACATGCACACACCGTGGACCAGACATAGTCATTGGTCTTAGAAAATCAAAGGGAGAAGGCAAGGGTCCTACCCTGAATCCACTAGAGGAGATAGTTTTGCAAACAGAAAGTTTTGATTTTGGGGAAGTGCTGAAGGGAAGTGTCTTTATGATGTGGGAACCCAGCCTGGCAGTTCAGAGAAACCTTCCTGAGGAGTTTGCACATGAGCCTTGATAGACAGAAGAAGGAAAAGGAGAAAAGAATGTTTCAGGCAAGGGATACTGCACTGACAGAGAAATGACACGGAGACAAGATGATGAGTCCCAGCAGGGAACGGGACTGGTGGTGTAGGCAAGGGCTAGGCCACCGTTAGCCTCTTTTTTGTTGTTGTTGTTGTTTTCTAGTTTCCCTTTTGATTCTGGGAATTATATGTATATAAAGAGAGACTGAACTGGGTCTTAGACGGCACTGCCACTTTTGTGGCATTTGGGATTTATTTCCCTGACCAGGGATTGAACTCAGGCCCCCTACACTGCAGGACTTCCCTGGTGGCTTGGATGGTAAAGAATCTGCCTGCAAGGCAGGAGACACGAGTTCGATCCCTGGGTCAGGACAATTCCCTGGAGAAGGGAATGGCTACCCACCCCAGTATTCTTGCCTGGAGAATCCCATGGACAGAGGAGCCTGGTGGGCTACAGTCCATGGGGTCACAAAGAGTTGGACACGACTGAGCAACTAACACTTTCACTTTCCTCTGTAGTGGGAGCACAGTCTGAGCCACTGGACCAGCAAGGAAGTCCCCCATTAGCTTCTTGAGGGCAGGGGTGATGTCCCAATCATCTTTGGACCCCTGGCATCTAGCAAAGCAACTGGTATCAAAGGAAGTGGAGCTCAGTTATCATTTATTGTGTTGAACTAATGGAGGGCTTATAGGAAATCACACAAGTACCTATAATCCAAAGTTGAAATTGGCAAGGATTGTCAGGGCGATGCAGATAAAATGTTCTGGGACACCAGTGGTGGGGCTGTGTGAGGGTAAAGAAGGCAGGGAAGGCTCTACGGAGAAGAAGACTTTGAAACAGGCCTTCAAGGATGGATAATGAGATTTATCTGAGTGGCTTCTCTTTTCCGCTCCTCTGTGTCACATTCTTCTATTTACTGACCTCCTGACACTGGCTTAGGTTTCCCTCCACCCCCTTTTCTTCCTGGCTTCCTTCCTGGATTATTGCTTTCATCCTGCTTAGAAACCCTTCATCCTCTCTAACAAGCCAGAGGGTAGAAGGCGTTGTTCAAGCCCTTTCACCTCTCCTCTACAGGAATTTTATTACAAAGATGGGGGAGCTAATAGCTGGGAAAATAATTTCTTTTTAAGACTCAGAACTACAGTGTAAAGAAAGGAGAGCTCATGATTTGTAAGCCACATTAAAATGAATAGAACATACAAAATAGTAAAGAGGATTGAGTAACTGCATGAAGCACAGCTATGAGATTGACCCTATGGTGTTTTGGTTTAAAGCAATGTAATTTAGGAATGGCCATTCAGGTCTGTGAGATCTATAGGTATGCTATTCTAAAATGCAAAAGCACTTCCCTAGCATTTGCTGAATTGGTCAAAAGATACAGATGAAAACATTTGGCGGATAATCCTACCATAGCTTATGTGCTGTGCTGTGTTTAGTCACTCAGTCGTGTCCAAAACTCCTTGTGACTCGAAGAACTGAAACCAGGCTCCTCGGTTTATTCTCCAGGCAAGAATACTGGAGTGAGTTGCCATGTCCTCCCCCAGGGGATCTTCCCAACCCAGGGATCAAACCCAGGTCTCCTGCATCACAGGCAGATTCTTTACTGTCTGAGCCACCAGGGAAGCCCAAGAATACTGGTGTGGGTAGCCTATCCCTTCTCCAAGGGAACTTCCTGACCCAGGAATGGAACTGAGATCTCCTGCATTGCAGGTGGATTCAGCTGAGCCACCCGGGAAGCCCACAATAGCATATACTGCCTTTAAACTCAGGGATAAGAAAATCAGAACAATGAAGGCACAAAGAAAAGGCAACAAAGAATAAGGGATGTTAAATTCCATTGTGATATAAGTAAGCAATACATATACACATATATACGTGTGTGTGCGCACATATTTAAATCATGACAACTAAGCAAGGCTGTGATGGACATATGGAACTGTTCACATTTAGTATCAGTTGGAACAGGTCCGAAGTGACCTTGCCTGGGAAAGGTTAGGAAAAGAAGAGTTTTAAACCATTGTCCTTTGAAAGCAAAGAGAGAAGTTAATCACCTTCTTCAAAAAATATAGACAGCTACCTAAGCTTGATTTAAAAGAGATAATTAGTGTAAATAATTAAGAAATAAAAAATCAGTGAGTCACCCCAATACCTCCACTAACAAAGAAGTTGGGTCTACACATTTTCTGTGTGCTCAGTCACTGACTCTTTGCGACCCCATGGACTGTAGCCCACCAGGCTCCTCTGTCCATGGGATTTCCCAGACAACAATACTGGAGTGGGTTGCCATTTCCTACTCTGGGGGATCTTCCTGACCTAGGAATCGAACCCACATCTGTTACATCTCCTGCATTGGCAGGTGGATTTTTTTTTACCACTGTGCCACCTGGGAGGCCCTGAACATTTTCTAGTCTCATATATTCCTAGTAAATGTGGAAATAAGTAAATAAGGAGGATGGGGATACTCTTAAGATACCATAAAGGAACTGTTTTTAAAAGTGCCATCAAATACTTAATGAAATATGATCACATGTGCTGGAAAACATAAAACATGCTGCCATAAAGATATGTAATGTTTATCATGTCTTTAAACTGTTGAGCATCGAATAGGATACCTCAGCACTGTTGGGTCACACTGCCCGGGTGACCAGGGAATTAGGCCAGGCCCAGGCTATCAGTGTGTGTGGGCTGGGCCTAGGGGTCAGCTGCCTACCACCTCAATTTCCTCCTCTGCAGGTCTCTGCTCTTTGAAAAGCAAGACTGTCTAAAAATTCAAGAAGAAATATTAGTTTCTTGGCAACAGGAGAAAACATCGTGTTGATGTTTATTCTTCCATTGACTCTGGTTCCATACATAAATTATACTGAGAAAACAGCAGTATCCTCCAACAGGCAATGAGCTCATTTGAGTTGTATCTTCCTAAAATGATATCACAAAAACAAATCCACCCCCTCTAAAACTGCTTACAAAGAGTAGATCTTTTCTCATTCTGAAAGAGGTCATTCTTATTTGCAGGTTGATGATATAACTCCATCCATCTTCCCAGCTTCCGCTCTTTTAAGCATGTTATTACAAGCCCTGTTCAACTTGGATCCCTTTTTTAATGTTTCCTTTGATTCTTCTGTTTCCATTTTTTTTAATGCTCTGTTTTTGAAAGTTTCCTTGCATTTCCTGAAACCCTTAGAGTGTTTCAAGAGAAACATTGAGCTATTTAGGCTGCCATTGTGTGTGTGTGTGTTTAAGCCCAATGCTCTCCCTGTGAACAAATGTCGTATTGTATATTCTATGGCGCTGCCTCCTTTCCGCCTTAAACAGAGCACCTGGTGTTACTGGTTTCAAAGAATATTTCGAGATTGGCAGTTGGAGTCTCTTCATAGAAGTGTAACAGCGTTTCCCAGAAAGCTTGAAAAATGATATTCAAAGTGAGGGAGAAAAGAGAGTAGGTGTCACCCTCCAAAAGGATAGTGAGCAGCCCCAAGGACCTTCATTCAGAGAGGATTCAAAGAGGAAATGTACACTCTGAGAACCAACTTATACTTGGTGTGAGCTTGGAAGATTGAGTGGCCTCTTGAAACAAGGCTCTGCCTGGTCCCTCTGCCAGCCTGTTTCTTGTGTGGGGGGAAAAAAAAAAACAAAAACCCACTAGGGCCTGCTGGTTCAGGCAGTATCCCAGAAGTGTTTCATTCAAAAGTTAGAAGTTGTTACAAATTGTTCAGGCAACTTGGGAAGCATTGTTGCAAAAATCCTGACTCTTTATTAAAAGGGAAAAAAATGGTGGAATAAAAATATTTTCTAAGGAACCTGGCTATTAGTAGGAAGAATTCTGATATACCAACTTTAAGTCTTGACTTCATAGCCACCAACCTCCTCTCCCTCTTCTGAGCACATCCAAGATGGGTGAACCTGCTGGCTTGCAGGGTTCCAGTTAACAATACTCAGAGTCATTTCCATGAGCCATGAGACCCTTTCCTTCTCCTGTTCTGCATCCTACAGCTCACACGTGTTCCCTGAAGCTGCTCGCTGATTAGAACTCATTTTGCAGAATTCAAACTTTTGTTCACCCCAGATACGAGATAAATCAGAACCAAAGGAAATTGCCTTCTTGAAAGTCGCCTTCAGATATAGAGTCGATGGTTCCACTCCTCTGCTTGAATGTGCTTCCCATAAAAGTAAGGTCTGAATTGTGGATTATACACAATAAATAAACTTCTAGCAAAGTTGTGGGAAGAGTATCAGGCTAAGGCCTTGACGGCTCAGAAAGACTCAGAAGCCTAAACTGTGAACATTTGTTTTCTGTTATCAGCGTACATAATAATTATGGTGATTTATTTTTCTATGACCTTTCTTATGAAGCAATATCCTTTACAATCAAGTATCAGAAATTCATGGCTAAAGCATATTTACTCTTCAGAACTGGCCCACATGCACTAGATGTCAAGAATACAATTGTTCAGGACAACATTGTTATAAAAGCCACTTTTATTTTGTTCATCACTGGTGCAAGTAGGTCAGGAAAGAGTTCGCATGAACCAGTTCAAGTCCAGCCAATGGACTTGGCCATCCAAAAAGACCTATGGGTCATTTTCACTTTTAAAGTTCAGGATATTGCCTTGATGAGGTATGAAGTAGGATAAAACTAGGCAGTATTAGTCTTACCACTCTCTAGAGAGTGTCACAATGACTCATTAACTTGTCCATAGTCACACAGCCAGGAGTCACATCCAGGCCTGTTTGACACACCCTTCTCCATTTTGGCTCAATGAACGCTGGCAGGTAAGCAGAAGCAGGCAGACAAGTAGACCGGAAAGAAAAGAAAGGAGCCTTCTCCTTATCTTGTTGTTGTTCAAGCTAAGTCATGTCCAGCTCTGCGACTGGACTGCAACATGCCAGGCTTCCCTGTCCTCCACTATCTGCCAGAGTTTGCTCAAACTCATGTCAGTTGAGTCAGTGATGCCATCCAACCATCTCACCTGCTGCCACCCTCTTCTCCATTGTCTTCAGTCTTTCCTAGCATCAGTCCTTCCAATGAAGGACTGATTTCCTTTAAAATTGACTGGTTTGGTCTCCTTGCTGTCCAAGGGACTCTCAAGAGTTTTCTCGAGCACCACAATTCAAAAGCATCTCATTACTTGCTTCAAGTTAATTATCTCTTGTGCAAATAATTTTCTTCCCCATCATTGACTACACACTCTGGAATCCCATAGTCTTTATTGCCTGATCAATTGTGTACATTCCAAAAGCACTCAAGTGAGTTGCATTTTTTTAATAAAAAATTTTTTTAATCATATTTATTTATTGTAACTAGTTTTGTGGTGTTGGGGCTGTTCTGAGTATTTGCTTCATTGTAGCTCGGGAGCTTTTCTAGTTTCTGGTGCCTGGGCTTAGTTGCCCCACGGCATATAGGGTCTTAGTTCCCTAACCAGGATCGAACCTGAGTCCCCTGCATTGGAAGGTGGACTCCTAACCCCTGGACTTGCACATTTTTTTAACTAGTAGGTATCATTAAGACATTAAATTGACTAAAAACATATTTTGGCAAATCACAATGTAGGTGAGATCTGAAGTTCATGGATGGATACAGCAGGAATAAGGAAACATCTCTTACATGTTTTTAGGTTTAAAATTTTTTGTAATTTATCAGTAGATGTGGATAAAATATCCTTATAAATGGAGGATAGTGGTTAAAAGATTGACAGAGAAGGTGATGTGACAGGCTTGGAACAGGTCATCACACTAGGCAAAGAAGCAGGGAGGCTGGATTGACCAAGGAGAAGGGTTGAAGCAGGCTGGGGACAATGGAGCTGGAGCTCTGGGTGGGGCACCGTGGCCAGGCAGAGACCTAAGCCTGAAGTCCCAGGCGACTGGGCCAGTTCCATTCCTGCAGGCTCCAAGTTTCAGAGTTCCCCTGCATTCCACAGATGGGAGAGAGCTTGCAGCTGGGTCCCTGCCTGACTCCTGCTTCTCCCCACCTCATTCTCCCCCTCCTACACAGTCTCCGTCTTCCTCCCACTGCTGTGTGCCATCATCATGCTAGGGCTGCCACCAGCATGACATGATGTACGTGGTATCCTGTCCTTAACATGCAGATGCATTTGCAAATACACAGGAGAAATTGTGTTACTGGTTGGCATATGTGCATGCTCAGTCACTCAGTTATGTCCGACTCTTTGCAATCCTATGGACTGTAGCCCACCAGGCTCCTCTGTCCGTGGGGATTTTCCAGGCAAGAATACTGGGTTGGGTTGCCATTTCCTTCTCCAGGAGATCTTCCCCACCCAGAGATCGAACCCACGTCTCCTGCATCAACAGGTGGATTCTTTATCACTGAGCCACCAGCATTTATATGCTAATATCAGAAGGGAAGTCCACTTTTGGTTGTTGAAGTTTCTTTCTGTGTATTTCTAATCTTGATTAGGTCTCTAATGTCCTTGCCTTTTTCCTCAGGGAAAGTCATTTTTGTACCTTTCTGTGTCCTTTTCTATGGCAAGAAAATGCCAAAGAGAATTATGAAAAAAAATTTTAATTCAAGGATATAACATGCCCTTGAGGAAAACTCATAGCATTTCAAAGGGGGCCCAGGGCAAATTAAAGAAAGATGTCAGCAGGGCTAAAAGAATGTCATTAGCAAGTTCAAGTAGTGATGCATTTATTCAATCAGTGCAACAGAGATTTTGGAATAGATAAGAATATTGGTTTCACTTGCTAAATGTGGTTATTTAATACCCTTTGTGTGATTCACTATGAAATAAAGTTTTCTGTATTACTCTCCAAATTGGAATCCAGAAGCACTTGTACTGTTTCCATTTCTGATTTTTCTTAAACCAGAGAGAGGACATCTCCCCCTATTTATCCAATACGATATAGCTCAGGTCTCAATCCCTGAGCCTCACCTTCCACCTACTTACTAACTCAGGCTGAGATAAGTGTTGCTCCTTTAAATTAACAACACTTAACCAGAAGTATTGCAATGGCATGTTGAGTGTCTTCCTTCTCCACTAGCCCAAGAGCTGTTTGTGGTCTGTCACATACCTCTGTGTGATAGTGAGAACTGCTGTGTATCACACATTTCCATAGTGTCAGACACTGTGGTAAACACTGGTGTGCACTAACTCCTTTGAGGACACTTACTGAAGGACTTTGCTGGAGGCTCAGGGAAGAATCTGCCTGCAGTGTAGGAGACCCAGCTTCAATCCCTGGGTCAGGAAAATCCCCTGTAGAAGGAAATGGTAACGTACTCCAATATTCTTGCCTGGAGAATCCCATGGACAGAGGAGCCTGGTGGACTGCAGTCCATGGGGTTGCAAAAAGTTGGACACAATTGAGTGACTACCACCACTGAAGAAACAGACTCAAGAGAGGTGAAGCAGTTTCCCCAAGGTCTCCCCGCCAGATTGCAGGCCAGGTCAGTCTGACACCACAGCCCCTATAATCACAGACTACGTACCAAAGAACCTGGCACACAGCTATTCACTGAATGTCTGTTGAACTCAACTGAAAGAAGGAAAGAATGGGGGGGCACGGGAGGGGAGCAGGTGCACCCCAAAAACTAAAACTCAGAGCTATGATTCAGACTCCTAATGCAAAGCAGATTCTAGTGTTGACAGCTAAACCATTTGGAATGAATTCCTTTCAGAAGTATATTGGAAATCTGTGGAATGTGACCAAGTCCTAAGTGCACAAGGACAATCATAGAGCTCCTTATGATATCAGTGTGAGGACTATGAAAACAGAGCTGTGTGCAGAGTCTGGCACTAAATCATCATGCCTCTCATCCTAGAAGCAAAGGACGCTTCTGTGTCACCACAGCTGACTCCTCTGAAGCAACTAGGGAAAAATCATAAGACACCTCCAGTCTAGAAGACCATGGGTCTAAGGGTCCTCAGAGCCTTAGCAGAGGACAGAAATCACCCCTCTTGCTTAAGTGATTTCCTCAAAAGCCCTTTGTAATTACCATCTAGCCATCCTTTCCCTCTGTTAGTTTACTCATGGCAATTTCCAGGAAACACTGAAGGGCGTTCCAAAAGGAAAGATCATCAAACGTGTTTAAACTTGCTCACAATCTCTCTCATCCCCTGTAGGGATTTAGCGTACGTGTCCAAAAAGAATTAACAGCCCCACATCTTGATTTTGGAGAAGGAAATGGCAACCCACTCCAATATTCTTGCCTGGAAGATCCCGTGGACAGAGGAGCCTGGAGGGGTACAGTCCATGGCATTGCAAAGTCAGACATGACTGAGACACTGAACAACATCTTGATTTAGTCATCTGTGCTGTCGATTAAATCATGTCACTTTTCTCACTTGGAGCAGATGGCCTTCTCCAAACCACCTTTATCAAAACAACAGCAATGCCCTTGTCCTCAAGTTCTTCTTTGGTTCAATATACAAATAGCCACTCCACAACACCCAATCTGAGGGGTGGGTGGGGGGTGGTGGTGAACCAAATGCTTGCCAGACACATAACTCATCGTGTACCTCAGGTTAAGACACTGAAACTCTTAAGAAGATAAGGATACAAAACCGGGTTGGAGCTGGAGCTGGGGTTGGCAGCCACTGCCAAGGAGAGGACGGGGTGAAGTGAGATGTGGTGACCTGTATGAATGGTCTAACAGGAGGAGAAGGAGCCCATTCATCTCTGCCCTAGATTCCTCCGGCAGCATTCCTCTCAACTCCATTGTGTATTCACGACTGGGGCTGGGGACCGCGAGGCCTCCAGAGTCCGGGAAGCCAGGCCCCAGAGGAGTTGCTCCCCCAGACACAGTGGCCACATTGAGCACACGGAGATGTGGAGCCAAGGACTAGTATTCCTGAAATATGTTTTGAACTTCTTGAATGCGTATATTCGGCCGCATACCAGGCCCCTTAGTAACAGCTCCTTGGGGTGTTGTGACAACAGCGTTGCTGTGAGGACGGCAGCCTGTGTGGGATGCGGCCACATCTGGGGGCGGAGCTTCGTGAGTTGGGAGTGGGTTTTGACTTCAGTGGGGAGCTCTGCGCATGCTCGGGCCGCTTTGGCTGGCTCTGTGGCGGGAATCATTTTCAAGAGATCAGACTTCAGGAAGGGGGCCCCACTTCCTTGCAGGAGAAGGTGCAGCTCCGGAAACCAGTGTGCATGTGTGCTCCGTTATGTCTCTTTGTGGCCGCATGGACTGTAGCTTACCAGTCCATGGACTCCTCTGTCCATGAGGTTCTCCAGGCAAAAATAGTGTAGTGGGTTGCCACTCGATCCTCCAGGGAATCTTCCCAACCCAGGGATCGAAACTGCTACTCTTGCGTCTCCTGCTTTGGCAGGCAGATTCTTTAGCGCCACCAGGGAAGCCCCCAGAAACCAGAGTGCCTTGCAACTGTTTTAAAGTTGGCTCTATTGATGTGTGTATTAGTGGCTCAAGTGTCTGACTCTGCGACCCCATGGACTGTAGGCCGCCAGCCTTCTCTGCCCATGGAGTTTCCCAGGCAAGCATATTGGAGGGGGTTCTCATTTCCTTCTTCCCAACCCAGCGATTGAACCCAGGTCTCCCACGTTTCGGGCATATTCTTTACTGTCTGAGGCACCAGCTAATGACTAGTCTTTAAGATGTCAGTTTAGAATTGTTATTGGCTATTTTACTTCAATAAAATGTTCTGCAGACATAGGCCTTTTTTCCCCTTGTAGTACTATTGATTTGATAGTAAACAACATAGCTATATAGGTATTTAATTTCAGATTCTTTTAATAGAATAGTTTACTCATTAAAATGACTACTATTTAAAATAAAATTGTCCCTATAAAAAAGCCTGGACATTCAGCAGGCTCTCAGAATAGATTTAGCAATTGCCAGTTTCTGTTCGGAAAAGATATTCTCCAAAACTCTACCTCTTTTGTAGGAATATAATGATAAAGGCTTGTAGAAGGAAATGGCAACCCACTCCAGTATTCCTGCCTGGGAATTCACATGGACAGAGGAGCCTAGCAGGCTATTGTCCATAGGGTCGCAAAAGAGTTGGACACAACTACTAAACAACAAAAAAAGATAAAACCTATCAGAAATGGCTCCTCTTCTCTGTGTTTGTTGGAAATTAATTTGTTTCATGCTAGGTGAGAAAAAGCTCTGCTTCTCTTCTGTGTCAATACACAAAGTAAGAGCACCCTTTGATTTTGTTTTTTATTTTTGTAAATTATATCTCTGCATCTATCTTTATAGTATAAAAACCTTGGCAACTTAACATTAAATCAGCAGTTGTTAGTCATGAGAGAAAAATGAGTAAAGGAAACTTCTTTTAGAAAAAAAATTTTTGAAGTCCAAATTTGATTACTTTTACAAAGGTAGGCTTCCATTCAGTGAACAGTTTTGTTAGATTATTTAGTCATTGCAGGGAGCTGGAGTGATTAAAATGTTTTATAATGCACTGTTGTTTTCCATGAAACTTTAGTGTGGCCCTGTTTCCTGGCCACAGGAATGTAAGAACTTCTTGGCAGATACCCTGCCTCGGACTGGGTGGGTAGATGTATAATTAATGTCAAGTGTTATTGCCCTTCTCCGGTGCCATCCACCCACTGAACAGCATCAACTTCCTCCTGTTCTTTCTCTGTATTCAGAGCTTGGTTTACACCACTTTCGTTTTGAACATATCAGGATAAAATTCTGGTTTCCCCTTTGGAGAATACACATGACAAAAATCAGGTCATGTAACAATAGAAACTTCCTTATATCTTTGTTAAAGAGGTTCAGGATGAGCCAATGTTTTTATTACAGTCATAGATGGTATTCAAGTGAGTAATAATTTTTTTTTTAAAGAGCATTCTATAGTGACGTTTTTGTTGGTATTTTGCTGTTGTTCTCAGTTTTTAACCATTTTCCTTGAGCTTTGCTTGACAAGTATTGGGAGGAATGTCTGGCAACTGTTAATGAAACTGCAGGCCCTTTTTTCTCTCTCTCTTTATTGTTTCTATAAACTTCCAGACAAGGTTAAGTAAAAAAAAAAAAAAAAAAACTGATAAAGTAAAAAAGGTATTTGTGCACTAAAATGAGAGCAGGAGTAAAAGTAATATTCCTAAATATCTTAGAATATTGAATTGGGATTAGAGTAGAAACCATGAGATTCAAATAGTTTATCATAAAGCTGAACTGTCTAATAAGGAAAACCATAATTGTGAAAACCAAGATTCCAAGTCCATTCTAGGGCCAGTTTTATTGGGTTGGCTAAAAAGTTTGCTTGAGTTTTTTCATAACATCGTATGGGGGAAAAAACCCGAACCAACTTTTTAGCCAATCACATATTTTATGGAAGTAAAGCTGAGAATTTTAATTGAATAGTAGTTCCTTCCATGAGGTTCCTGGTAAGGAAACTTAAAAATCAGATTAAGGAATGAAATTTTAAAGTAGATCTTAATAGAGATGATATTCCTCAGATGGATATTGGTGTACTCACACTGAACACACTGATGTGCTCAGTTATGTCCGATTCTTTGCAACCCCATGGACTCGTCTGCTAGGCTCTTCTGTCCATGGAATTTTCCAGGCAAGAATACTGGAGTGGGTTGCCGTTTCCTGCTCCAGGGGATCTTCCCAACCCAGGGATCGAACACATGTCTCTTGTGTCTCCTGCACTGGCAGGCAGATTCTTTACCACTGCACCACCAGTGCACTCATGCCGGTTGTTAAAATATGGACACACTTCCATACCCATTGGTAATAGCTGCAGTTTCAAGTTCTGGGTGCCTGCCGCCAACCCCAGGGCTGCCCAGACCCCTCTCTGAGATTCCCCCCACTCCATCTCCCCAGGACTCAGCTACCAAAATGAATTACACCCAGTGAAAATGGGATGTTGAAGGCCCTGCCCCAGCCCAGGGCAGTAGGCAGCTCTGCTTGGTCAATGCCCATGTTAACCAGTTAACTTAACCTGTCATTCAGGACTTTGTAAAGCATGCCTAACCTAGTGGAAATCATATAAATTAACACCTAAACTAAGACATTTCAGTAGAAAGCAAAGTCAAATGAATACAAATATGACATCAAAGAGAAAACTAAGACTGGTATTTAAAGCCCAGATTGAATAGATTGTGATAGATTGTAAGCAAAGCCTTGGAGACATTGGGACCCAGAAGATGAAAGTCACTGCATAGTTTCTCTCAGCCCATTGCCTTGATGATTCACAAGTGTCTGCGAGAATTCTTTTCCTCCCCCATCCTCTTATTTTGGCAGCAAATCGTTTTTGTACCAAATCATTGGTCTGGAAAGTATAAAATGAAATTCCTTTTTGACATTACAAATGGAAATATGAGAGGAAGCCTAGGCATGCATGGTTCATTTGAGATGAAGACCCAACCACATGTGTAAGAGCTGAGGCTGCTGGGGGGCTACCTGGAGCCCCCAGGCACCTGGTACAAGCTTGTTGGCCCAGCAGCCCCCAAGGGACTATGCTTGGACACTAACCTCCAGTCTGTTGTGTTATTGATTGGCATTAGATGCCAGTATCAGAAGGAAAGTGCTTTTTTGGTTGTTGACGTTTCTGTGTATTTATTTCAAGCTTGATTAGGTCTCTGATATCCTTGCCTTTTTCCACTGGCAAACTCATTTTTATACCTTTCCATGTCCTTTTCTCTGGCAAAAAAAGGCCAGAGAGAATTATGAAAAAAATCTTAATTCATGGATATAACATGCCCTTGAGGAAAACTCATAGCATTTCAAAGAGGGCCCAGGGCAAATTAAAGAAAGATGTCAGGGCTAAAAGAATGTCATTAGCAAGTGCAAGTAGCAATGCATTTATTAAATTAGTGCATCAGAGATTTTGAAAAAAAAAAAAGGATATTGGTTTCACTTGCTAAATGTGGTTATGTAATAATACACTTTGTGTGATTCACTATAAAATAAAAGGTTTCCATGATACTCTTCAAATTTGAATTCAGCAGCCCTTAATGCTATTTCCATTTTTAATTGGATCCCCAAATGTGTTTGTGTATAAGTTTTCCATATTTAAAAAAATGTAAACGTTGACCTAGAGAAAATGTCAGTGGCTATAAAAATATAGAATTGTACCAGCCCAGGTGACCTGCATATGAGTAATAGGAAGAGAATAATTATCTGGTAAGATGAAATGGAATGGAACCTCGCCAAGACCTCCAGCTCTGTGCCCCCTGCCCCTCCCCTTCCTGCCTCGAGGAGTGCCTGCTGCTCTCAGACCACATGATGAGTTCTTCCTTTCATGGGCTCTTTGCCTGTTTCTCTACCCCTTCCTTGAAGCAGAGACAATGCCATGCACTTAGGAGGTGTTCAGAAAATAGCTGCCTGAATGAATGATTGATAACTCT
The DNA here is from genome assembly GCF_023091745.1 of Budorcas taxicolor. Lineage (NCBI taxonomy): Eukaryota > Metazoa > Chordata > Mammalia > Artiodactyla > Bovidae > Budorcas > Budorcas taxicolor. Next base: position 50,127,207 of record NC_068923.1, on the reverse strand, counting down.
GGGCGGATTTCAGTTATTCTTTCTCTGTGTAATGCAAGCTGAGAGTTTCCTTTTCTTAGCCTGGATTCATTTAGCCGCACCTATCTTAAACAGATCTTGTTTAAAGTCCTCTATACCACCAAATGGGATCTAAGTAGACCATGCTGTGTATTTTAAATATAATATGCTTAATCTTTTTAAAAAATTTTATTTATTTTTAATTGAAGAATAATTGCTTTATAATAATCTTATTTTTTATGCTTAATCCCATGCAGTAATTATGCCCTGCTTACCCTTAGAATTTTTTTAATTGGAAGATAATTCCTTTAAAAGATTAACTTTTAATTCAACAATGCTCAGTGGCAGCAAGACTGAAGTACATCTGCTCCCAGAGCTGAATATTATATGAATTTTTTTTTTATTGCTAAGCCTGAGAGAGTACATCTTGACAGTTAGTTTGTGCCAGTACCTGGCTTCATTTTTCACTTGGACCTCAACACTAGACCCATCTTCTTAGACTCTAAAAATAGCCAGTGAAACTTTTCACAGAACTAGAATTTTAAAAGTCTCAAAATTTGTTTGGAGACACAAAAGACCCCGAATAGCCAAAGCAATCTTGAGAAAGAAAAACAGAGCTGGAGGAATCAGGCTCCCTGACTTCAAACTATACTGCAAGGCTACCGTCATCAAAACAGTATAGTTCTGGCACACAAAAAATAGAAATTTAGATCAATGAAACAGGAGAGAAAACCCAGAAATAAGCCCATGTGACTATAGTCAGTTAATCTATGACAAAAAAGGCAAGTCTACACAATGTTGGAAAGACAGTCTTTTCAACAAATGCTGCTGGAGAAACTGGACAGCTGCATGTTAAAAAAAATGAAATGAGATCATTCTTTAACTCCATACACAAAAATAAGTTCCAAATGGATTAAAGACCTAAATATGAGACTGGACACTATATAATTCCTAGAAAACATAGGCAGAACACTCTCCAACATAAATTGTAGCAATATCTTTTTTGATCTGTCTCCCAGAATAATGGAAATAAAAACAAAAATAAACAAAGGGAACCTTCTTAAACTAAAAAGCTTTCACACAGCAAAGGAAACAATAAACAAAACAAAAAGACAACACATAGAGTGGGAGAAAATATTTGTAAATGATGTGACAGATGAGGGATTAGTCTCCAAAATTTACAAATAATTTATGATACTTAACAGCATAAAAACAACCCACTCAAAAATTGAGCAGAAGACCTAAATAGATATTTCACCAAAGAAGTATACAAATGGCCAATAGACACATGAATGGGTGTTCAACATTGCTAATTATTAGAAAAATGTAAATCAAAACTACTGTGAGATATCACCTCACACCAGCCAGGATGGCCATCATCAAAAAATCCACAAACCATAAATGCTGGAGAGAGTGTGGAGAGAAGGGAACCCTCCTACACTGTTGGTGGAAATGTAAATTGGTACAGCCACTATGGAGAACAGTCTGAAGAGTCCTTAAAAAACTAAAAATAGAACTACCATATGACCCTGCAGTCCCTCTCCCGGGCATGTATCCAGAGAAAAACATGGCCCCAAAAGATACATGCACCCCCAATGTTCATTGCAGCACTGTTTACCGTAGCCAAGACGTGGAAGCAACCTAAATGTCCATCAACAAAAGGAATGGATAAAGAAAATGTGGTACATATGTTCAATGGAATATTACTCAGCCATTAAAAAAGAATGAAATAAGGCCATTTGTAGCAACATGGATGAACCTAGAGAGTGTCATTTGGAGTGAAGTTAAGTCAGACAGAGAAGGAGAAATATAGTATGACATCCTTTAAGGGGGGAATCTAAAGTGAAATAATACAAATGAACTTACTTACAAAACAGAAACAGACTCATGGACTTCCATGATGCAGGGAAGGAAGGGGGGAAGGGATAGTTAGGGAGTTTGGGATGGATAGGTACCCACTGCTATATTTAAATGGATAACCAACAAGGAAATACTGTATTGCACATGGAAGTCTGTTACGTGGCAGCCTAGATAGGAGGGGAGTTCAGGGGAGAATGGATACAGTATATGTACGGCAGAATTCCTTCGCTGTTTTCCTGAAACTATCACAACATTGTTTAACAACTATACCTCAGCACAAAATAAAAAGTTTAAAAATTAAAAAGCCAGTGAACTTTGATTTGGCTGACACCTTCAGATACCAAGCCTCAGTTTCTCATCTGTCTATGCATCCAATATTTATTGAACATCCACTATATTTCGGGTTTTGTGTTAGGACTAGAGAGATAAATGGGCTTCCCTGGTGGCTCAGATGGTAAAGAATCTGCCTGCAATGCAGGAGACCCGGCTTTAATCCCTGGGTCAGGAAGAGCCCCTGGGAAAGGGCATGGCAACCCACTCCAGTATTCTCATCTGGAGAATTCCATGAACAGAGGCTACAGTCCATGAGGTCACAAAGAGTTGGACAGGACGGAGAGACAGACACTCTTCATTTTCAGAGATAAGTACAACACACCTCTTGACCTTCAGTAGCTGGTGGCCTGGTGGGTACAGAGATGTGTAGCCTTGCATATCATGGGTGTGATAAAGTCTGTAATGGATACATGGGCAAAACATTCTGGAATACAAAAAGCAGGAACAGCTCATCCTTAGGGAATGTGGGGAGTGTTTTAGGGCAGAAATGATGGTTTTGCTGAGTCTTCAATATGTAATGAGTAGTGGTTGTTCATGGGGAGGCAGGTGGGGAAGGGCCCTCTAGGCAGAGAAAGTAGCCCAAGCAAAGTCTTGGAGCAGTGCTGAGCCTGTCTCTGGGGGCTGTGACGACCCTCTTCCATCCTTGCCCTGATTTGTGGTCGCCTCAGAGCCCAGTGGGTTTCTCAGGTGACACTGGTGGTAAAGAACCTGCCTGCCAATTCGGGAGACTTAAGAGACATGAGTTCAATCCCTGGGTCACGAAGGTCTCCTGAAGAAGGAAATGGCAACCCACTCCAGTATCCTTGCCTGGGAAATCCCATGAACAGAGGAGCCTGGTGGGCTACAGTCCATGGGATTGCAAAGAGTTGGACAAGACTGAAGCGACTTAGTATGCACACAGAGCTCATTGGGAATGTTTCCCACACCCTTCCCAGGTCAAGGGAGATCTGATCAGAGACCTCAGAGTCTGCTGTGGCTGATGTGAGCCTTCTGGGCATGTTGGCCTTTGACTGGTGGTCCAAACTCTGGACCTTCCACCTTGGCCACACAGCTCAAGAGAGAAGGAGTTTGACCCGACGCCAAAGGTCTTAAATTCTCCAAATCCTCAAGGCCTCTCCTTTCTGAACCTTTTCAGGAGGAATGTCCCTGCCATTAGGTGGCAGTGAGTCCCAGCCCCAGCCTAAGCGGAGCAGGCAGGAAGCTCCCAGACCTGCACCTTGGTAGAGAGAGATGGGATCCAGATGGCCCTTCTGCCTGCAGCAAGGCATGTGTCTGGTGGGTTTGCACATGGGAGAATTCCAGTGTCATGCTACGAACACTGAATAGGATGACCTGGCTAAGTATTTCCATCTCTGCTCGAGGCTGAATCCTATCTTTAAGCGTAAGCTGGCTTGGAAGAACTGCCCAAACCACTCCCCTTCTAGCCTTGTGGGAACTGTCCTCTCCACCAAAGTATTCTGCCTGCTTCACAGGCACCCACCCACCAGCGCCAACAATGATCGACCTATGCATCCACAGCTCTCATTGCTGTCATTGTTCCCTAGGGAGCACAGTCTCACTGTCAGCCTTATTGTAAAGTCACCAAAGCAGTCTTCTGTGGGCATGTGCCTACAGGCCATCCATCTAGAACTTCTACAACCAAGCTGAGATGATACCGAGTTGCTTTTGAATGAACGTCCTCGTTAGTCTTTCCCTGGTCTCTTATCTTCTCTCTTTAAAAATAGTTAAATGGCAAATGCCATTCCAATGTAAGATTTCATCATGGACTATTATTAGTTTTTTAATGACATCAGACACTGGAAGTAAAGGCCCTGAATTTCATACCCACCACTATTACACTGACCATGTCATGTTACTTTATAATATCTTTCAATAAATGACTTAATTTCATTTATAACAATTTAAAGCCTATAAATTGGGACTTCCCTGTAGCTCATAGGGCTTCCCTGTTGGCTCAGATGGTAAAGAATCTGCCTGCACTGTGGGAGACCTGGGTTTGATCCCTGGGTGGGAAGATCTCCTGGAGAAGGGAATGGCTACCCACTGCAGTATTCTGGCCTGGAGAATTCCACGGGCAGAGGAGCTGACAGGCTACAGTCCATGGGGTGGCAAAGAGTTGGACACGACTGAGCAGCTTTCACTTCACCTTTCTGTTCTTCTGTTTATCTGTAAGTCAAAGTTGCTCAGTCGTGTCTGACTCTTTGCCACCCCATGGACTGTATAGCCTGTCAGCTCCTCTACCCATGGAATTCTCCAGGCCAGAGTACTGAAGTGGGTAGCCAGTCCCTTCTCCAGGAGATCTTCCCAACCCAGGGATCAAACCCAGGTCTCCCACAGTGCAGGCGGATTCTTTACCAGCTGAGCCACAAGGGAAGCCCGAGGATACTGGAGTGGGTAGCCTATACCTTCTCCAGCATATCTTCCCACCCCAGGAATTGAACCAGGGTCTCCTGCATTGCAGGTGGATTCTTTACCAACTAAGCTACCAGGGAAGCCCAAAGAACAGAGAAGGGAGTGAATGGCAACCCACTGAGTATTCTTGTCTAGAGAATCCTATGGACAGAATAGCCTGGTGGGCTACAGTCTGTGGGGTCACAAAGAGTCAGACACAACTGAGCAACTAACACTACTACGAAGTCTATATAACAGTCATATTATTTAGATTTGGAATAACTTTCAAAGTATTATTTCACATTTTAGTATAGAAATTAAAACTTTTAAACATAGATAGCTATTTATGTTCAGTATGTGTTAGAGGGGGAAAATCCCGTCTAAATTGACATTTTTGAATTTGAATTTTTTGTTGTGGAGTATTATTACTTTTGTTATGTTGAAGAAGAGAGTGGATGAGTATATGGTACTATTGGGAAACAGGCCTCAAGGTCCCATTCCTGTGTGTCTTGATCTTATTTTCCTTCTCTGTTGCCACCACTGCATTAGGGTTTAGAATAATATTCCTCAATACAGGTGCAAACAAACGTCACATGAAGAAGTCTTTTAAATTCATTTCTATGGTCACATTCTCAAGAAGCACACATAGAAAGCACAAGGAGTATAAGGAGAAAAGGGAATCCTTGTGTACTGTGGAAGGGAATGTAAACTGGTGCAACCACTGTGGAAAACAATATGGAGGCTTCTCAAAAACTTAAAGTAGAACTACCATGCTGCTGCTGCTGCTGCTGCTGCTCAGTCGCGTCAGTCGAGTCCGACTCTGTGCGACCCCATAGACAGCAGCCCATATGATCCAGAAAATTTACTCCTGGTTATTTATCCAAAGAAAACAAAATCAGAAAAGACACATGCACTCCCATGTATGTTCACTGCAGCATGATTTACAATAGCCAAACTATGGAAACAACCTGTGTCCATTGACAAATAGAGAAAATGCAATGTGTGTATGTGTGTGTGTGTGTGTGTGTGTGTGTGTGTGTTAGTTGCTCAGTCATGTCCAAATCTTTGCGATCCCATGGACTGTAGCCCACCAGGCTCTTCTGTCCATGGGGATTCTCCAGGCAAGAATATTGGAGTGGGTAGACATTTTCTTCTCCAGGGGATCTTCCCCACCTAGGAATTGAACCTGGGTCTCCTGCACTGTAGGCAGAGTCTTTAGTGTCTGAACCACAGAGAAACACATATGTATATATATGAGAGAGAGAGAAGAGTCCTATTCAGCCATGAAAAGGAGAACCTGCCACTGGTGACAACATGGATGGATCTTGGAGGCATTTTGTTAAGTGAAAGGCAAATTCCGCATGATCTCATTTGTGTGTGGAATTAAAAAACAAACAAACAAAAACCCAGACTCATAGGTAAAAAGAACAGATTGACAGTTCACAGGAAGGGGTAAGAGCAGAGAGAGACGGGCAAAATGGGTTAAAGAAAAAAGCATAGGTAAATATGTGAGTTGAAAGTAGATCCACTTAACGTTTTTTTTTAAATTAGGTCATATCTACAAATGAAATGGGCAAACAGACAATCCAAGGTGAAATCTTATTCTTCAGGGTCCTGTGAATCATGAATTTGTCCAGTGGGTGTAATATCCCAGTTACTGTTTAATGTTTCGGCCTGTGTAGTAAAACACAACTTTATGAATGTGTGGCATTTGAAGAACGAACGTGCAGCGTAAAGTGCAGAATTTGTAGCTGCTCGTTTGGACGGGCAAACAGGATGCATGTTTCACAGTTTGCTCTACTGAGAAACAAATTTAATGACCTCCCTTTTATAGAGAATTTATTTATTATGGATAAATAATTTTTAAATAGTCTAATAGTCTAATATTCTGGGTCATTTTTTCCCCCCTAAGGAGCATATTTAGAATCAGATGGTCTTGAGTGAAAGGAAGATACATTCAGTGGAAGTGCCCCTTTGTTTTCTGGCCGTGTGGATGTGCCCCTACTGAAGGCACTAAGCTCTGCCCTCTGGACCAGAGTGGTCACTGGGGAAAGTCATTTGTTTGGGAGACAGGCACCTCAATCGGGAGAGTGGCCCAGCTGCTCTGACTCACACCTAGGACATTTGACTTTAAAAAGAAAAAAAAAAAAGACATGACTAATCAGTATCTTTGTGTCTTTTAGAAAGAGATGTTGTGTTACCAAAGCAGAGTTTATATTTCTCTTTAGTATAAAATGAAAAATAAAATTGACCTATCCTAAGAATTCATTCCCTACTAGAAAACAAACAAAAAAACCTCTCTCCTTCTGATTTCTAAGAAGAGCTATCCATTTTCAAACTAGTTTACTTGCTCTGGCCTCAAAACACTCAGGCTATGACAAGCCTCTGTGCCAGTTTTCATCAGCTTGGTTTGGGTAGTGAAGTGCCTCTCAGTTTTTCCCAGATAGCACTCTTAATCTAAAGAATATGTTTCTTGAATATATTTCCATCTTAGGTGTAGATGCAGAGTAAGTGACATGAAATGGGAGTACATGTTTATACATGTATTTATTCAGCGAATGATAGTTTTTGCATTCTTGTTCAGGTTCAAATATTTGGGGAAAATAACTGCCAGTAAGTGTTCATGAATGTACAATATGTTATGTGCTGTTACAGGTGAATTTGTGCCTCTATGGAAATAAGCTTTCTCTTTTACAATAATTGTTAACCTCTAAGAGAAAAAAATCACGGGTGTGTCTTTTTTTTTTTTAACTTTTGTGTTTTGTAATCACATCATTTTAAAGGTGAGATGTCAAGCTTACATTTTTGCTAAGGAATCTGCAGTTTCGAGTCTTATCTAAGAATTATTCCTGCTCTTTTGCAATGTTTCCTTAAAGACACTGGGTTTGAGTCATTTACTAACCACAGACACAAAATGCATTAGGTTTTAACAGCAGATCTAAATTAAAAACTCAGTAACTTGGAACAAATGGACCCTTTAGCTCATTTCCAAGCTAAAATCCTGGTTACATTTTATTGTTTCTAAACCTTTCTTACTGCAAACCATCAATCCACCAGCTTCCTTCTGGCTCATTCGAGCTTTGAACTGTACCTTTATGGTGCTATAAATTAGCATGTGGGATGCACTGTAATTGGCATTCATTTCTTCGCAGTTGAAGTTGTCTGTCTTTGAAGACATCTTTACAACACTTCGAATTCACTCTGAAAAGTAATACCCAACGAAAAGATGTCAAACATAAATTTAAAAAACATGTTTTGGCTTTTATCTGAAGATGGAAAATAAAAGTGGTCATAGCTCTGTGATCCAGAACTCACTTTCTAAGACTTTAGTCCCATTGTTTTGGGCAGAGACGTCTTTGGCAGCAGGAAGTAGAAAGAAGGGCACAGTCTCACCCACCTGAGACAACGAGTCATTTTAAAGATATGGTTACAGGGGGAAGTGGTCAGGGTCATAAAATTGTCAATGAAATGCACTCTCATCAGGGCTTTCTGTGGGAGGCATGGCAGGAAAAAGCCAAAAGGCTCCGTGGAGGGGGCCAGAGGCTCCTCACCGCCCTGCCAGGGTGGGGTGAGCAAGTGTCAGCCCCTCCGTCCTCAGTCACAGAGCTGCTGTCGCGATGGGGCAAGAGAGGGGTGAGAGGAGAAGCAAGGGATACTTGGGGAGGGGGCGTTCCTGAGGGAGAAAGCCTACACTGCGTCCTGTGATCCTGAAACCCAGACAGCCAGCCTCCTGGATGAGCAGGGAGCTGTGCGTCCACCGTGCACCTGTCCATCAGTATGGCTGCCTGGACTCTGGCCTGGGCACGTTCCCTGCCCCCAGCTCCTGGTTTCTACCACTAGCCCAGCCTTTCTCCACATTGCATCCTGCAGCAGCCCATCCTCCAAGGGGAATTTGTTTTCCAAGCTTTAAAACCAAATTACCGGGAGGGTAAGAGAAAACCCAAGCCTCTAGTCCTTGGGCAGCTTGCCACTAAACTCCTTGAACTCCAGCCCTGGGTTTTTGTGTCCCTTTGAAATAGACACGGTTTGGGTTGAACCTGTACTTCCTAGCATCTGGAGCAGAGGAGGAAGAATATACTATTTTTAAAAGGAACTTTCTGGAAAGTGTACAAAACCCGATAATTAAAAAAATAAAGCCAAGCCCTCAGCTGCACAAACAGCCCTTGTTCTCTTCCAGCGAAGGTCTGTCAGGAGTGCCCACCTTCCTCTCCCCGAGAAGAGCAATTAAGGAGACCAGGAAGCATTGCTGGGTTGGGTCTGTTTTCTAGTAAAGCCTTTTCAATCACCTCCTTTGATGTAGCAGAGGGTGGAAGGGGAGTCCAACCAACCTGCTCCATGCCTCCAGCCCAATTTGGAGGCTCTGGGTTAGAAGAGCATTTTCTCTCTCTTAACTTATTTTTGTGCATCAGAGTGTACACATCTGTCTTTATACCCAGCCGATTTTCTGGCCCCAAACAAGTTCTCTGTGAGTTTCTCCAACCGAGCTCAGTGGGATCTCTGTCAGCTGCAAGATTTATGTCATCTTGTTTGGTCCTGAGAACTGATCCTTCAGCTTTTCACATCTGGATTTAATTGGAAAGACATTAAGTGCACTGGAAAAGCATATTTTAGGGCAGCTCTTTATAGACACCCCTATTAAAGGGGCTGACGGCTGTAGGTTCAAGTGCGATGAACACAGACAACATCTCTAAAGTAGAAAGCCCGGAATTAGGAAGGAGTGGCTAGGAAGAAGAGCACCCTGTTCGAGGATTCCATTTACCTGGTTGCTCTGGGAAAGAAATGTGGCAAGATGCCCATCAACTTCATGCCTAGTCCAGCAGCATGGGGCACCAGCTCATGGAACACTGGGCATTTTGATATTTTCACGGATGGTTCCTCCTGGGTTTGGTTTGCACGTCCTGTGCACTGGCAATTGGACGTGTCATACACAGACGTTTCAGAGGGTGGTTGGCAACTGCAGAAGCCGTCACCATCTTGCTCCTGTCCTCTCTCCGGGTGGCGATAGAGTCCCCAGGCCACCACACCCTGCGGTGTCACCATACACAACAGAAGCCTCTGGTCCGCTTGAAGCACAGAATGAACACTCACTGACTGGTGTGAGTTTAGCAAAGCCCCTCACCCTGTTTGGCGCACACTTGTAGGTTTTAAACAAACACATCCATGGCTGAAGGCAGAGGCGATCTGATGATGATCAGTGTTTTACAAAAGGTCTCTCCATTTTCAGATTTGTGGTTTGTGTGCAAAAGGATAATAAAGAACTCAGATCAGTTGTCATCAGGGGAACACAGATATCTTTCTCATCTTGATCTGTGTTTTGTTTGGAGGCTCTGAACTTGCTAGTTGCTCAGGAGCTGCTTTAATTCTCTGAAGTCCTGGCTCCCGAACGCCTAAGTATTAGAGGGTAAAATGCACATTTAGTTTCCTCTCTTTGGATTCTGCTTCATCGAATCTGTGGCCTTGGTTTATAATGTGTTTTGAGCCATGGATTCTATTGGCAGAGGGTTTCCCTGGTGGCTCAGTGGTAAAGAATCCTCCTACAATGTAGAAGGCTCGGGTTCAATCCCTGGATTGGGAAAATCCCTTAGAGAAAGAAATGGCAACCCACTCCAGTATTCTTGCCTGGAGAATCCCATGGACAAAGAAGCCTGGCGGGCTACAGTCTATGGGGTCGAAAAAGAGTTGGATACGACTGAGGGTGGTTGGCAGTCTGTGAAAGAAAGAAATGTCTGTGTATGACACCTCTAAACACCAATGCAACTGAACAATAACAATTCTGCTGGTTATCTGGTGAAACCAGCAGACCTTTGCACAGAATACTGTGAACCTACCTAAAATTAAAATACATAATATTTAAAAATTATATTAAAATCAATTATCAGATATTCAATTATCAAAAGAATAAACCTGTGCTATAGCAATAAACCTGTTTATTTGCACACTGACTGACTAGATCTCGCAGTGGGTCTGATAAGCATACATCTAATATAATTCATGGAATTCTCCAGGCAAGAAACTGGAGTAGGTTGCCATTTCCAAGATTTTCCAGGGAATCTTCCTGACCCAGGGATCGAACCTAGGTCTCCTGCATTGCAGGCAGATTCTTTACCATTTGAGCCACAAGGGAAGCTCAATATTTTGTTTAAAGAAGTGCTAAGTTTCTGTTAGATGTTAATACACATAACTGAATCTCTCCCCTGTCTAAATTCATTAAGCCCCTAAATCCATGAGCCCAAAGTTAAACCCCTGGTCTGGTGGACAGTGTCTAAGCAGCAGCCCTGGGCTGCAACTCTGTTCCACTCAGCCCCTGGCCTCCAAGAACCTCGGCCCATCTTTTGGCCCTGGACATGCACTGAGTGGCCTGACAGGTGTTCTGGCCTCTGTTTGCCTCTGACCCTCTCTGCAGCCCCGCTGGGAAGGTGTTGCTGTCTTTGATGATGGCAGAAGGGGCCCAGCAGTCACCCAGTGGATGGCAATGGACACCCAGGAAAGGCTTCTCTGCACCCGAACCATTTTGCCCTTTGCTGGGCCGCTTGGCCCAGCTGGACATGGAACAACAGACTGGGTTCCAAATCGGGAACGGAGCATGTCAAGGCTGTATATTGTCACCCTGCTTATTTGACTTATATGCAGAGTACATTATGCAAAATGCTGGGCTGGATGAAGCCCAAGCTGGAATCAAGATTGCCAGGAGAAATATCAATAACTTCAGATATGCAGATGATACCACACTTATGGCAGAAAGCAAAGAAGAACTAAAAAGCCTCTTGATGAAAGGGAAAGAGGAGAGTAGAAAAAGTTGGCTTAAAACTCAGCGTTCAGAAAACTTAGGGTCATGGCGTCTGGTCCCATCACTTCATGGGAAATTGATGGGGAAACAATGGAAACAGAGATCTTATTTCTGGGGACTCCAAAATCACTGCAGATGGTGGTTGCAGCCATGAAATTAAAAGACACTTACTCCTTGAAAGAAAAGCTATGCCCAACCTAGACAGCATATTTAAAAGCAGAGACATTACTTTGCCAACAGAGGTCCATCTAGTCAAAGCCATGGTTTTTCCAGTAGTCTTGTATGGATGTGAGAGTTGAACTCTAAAGAAAGCTGAGCACCGAAGAATTGATGCTTTTGAACTGTTGTGTTGGAGAAGACTCTTGAGAGTCCCTTGGACTGCAAGGAGATCCAACCAGTCCATTCTAAAGGAGATCAGTCCTGAATGTTCATTGGAAGGACTGATACTGAATTTGAACTCCAATACTTTGGCCACCAGATGCAAAGAGAAGATTTGAAAAGACCCTGATGCTGGGAAAGATTGAAGGTGGGAGGAGAAGGGGACGACAGAGGATGAGATGGTTAGATGGCATCACTGACGCAATGACATGAGTTTGAGTAAGCTCCGGGAGTTGGTGATGGCCAGGGAAGTGTGGCATGCTGCAGTCCATGAGGTTGCAAAGAGTCGGACACAACTGAGCGACTGAACTGAACTGGGCCGCTTGGGCCCAAACAGAGTGAAAGTGGTGTAACCACAAGGGCTGTTGGTGGAAGAAGAGCTGAAGAAGGATCAAGTCAGGAAGAGAAAGCTTGGTCCACTCTGCTGCTTCCTGACTGCATTCCCTGCCATGGCCACCGTCCAGCTGCAGACACGAGGCTCTTTCAGAAACGCAAACCTGAGCGTGTCCCTGTCTTGGTGAACATCTGTGTAGCCCAAGTCCCTGCTCCTTGAAATGACACAAAAGCCCTTGTTAGAGACTGGGCTCTTTCTTCTCAAAATGGATATATTGAAGCCCCATACAGTGAAGTACGGCAGAATGTGACTGCTTAAAGACAGGCCTTTAAAGAGATGATTAAGTTATAGATGAAATGGGGCTGAGAACAGTTTAGTCACTCAGTTGTATCTGACTCTTTGCGACCCCATGAACTGTAGCCTGCCAGGGTCCTCTGTCCATGGCATTTCCCAGGCAAGAATACTGAAGTGGGTTGCCATTTCCTCCTCCAGGGGATCTTCTTGGCCCAGGGATCAAACCCATGTCTCCTATATTGGCAGGCAGGTTCTTTACCACTGTTCCACCCGGGAAGCCCATAATCCAATCTGACTGGTGTCCTTATGAGAAGAGGAGATTAAGCATCAGAGAGAGGCCCAGGGAGGTGTGTGCACCAAGGACAAGGCATGTGAGAATGCAGGGACAAGGCAGGCATCTGTTTGCAAGACTTGCTGCAGGGTGAGTGACCCTGCTGACACCTTGGTCTCCGAGTTTCCCCTCCAGAGTCGTGAGAGAGTATGTTTCTACTGTTTAAGGCACCCAGTCTATCAGTCTGTGGTGTTTTGTTATGCAGCCCAGTAAACTAATAGAGCCTCACTCTCTGGCTTCCTGTGAGGACAGGCCAAGTGTCCCCTTGCCGCTTGGGAACACTGGTGCCTTGTCTTGTCCTTAGCAAGGCACCCAGGCATGCTGCTTCTCACCCCAGTGTCTCTGCCTGGATGCCCTTCTTTACAAAAGCTCAGGCTGCACCTCACTCAAGAAATTCCTCCCCACCCCCAGCACCCTGCTGGCCAGACTGCATACATACGTGTGCGTTCATGCTCCCTACCCGCCCGGGGCATCCCACGGGCAGGCTTGTCTGTCCTTCATCTCTGTGTGCCCAGAGCCTGGCCCAGGGCCTGGCACTCTGCTTACTGTAAGTATCTGATGAACAAATACATGGAGCCATCCCTCCAGCTGGACTGTACTCACTCTGTCCTACTCCAGGGTAATCTGGGTTCAAGGCTGGGGCGGGCTGTTCACCAGCTTTGTGACCTCAGAAGAGTCCATGACCGCCTTGAGATACAAGTTTCTGAGCAAACCATGGGCACAGGTCCCAGTCAGTGTTTCTCAGCCTTTCTAAGGTCTGTGTCTGCTGTTGGCAAATGTTTTTCAAAAAAATCATATGGGAATTTTTCTCCAAATGATCTCTCCCCAATGATCCCTGATCTGTGAATTTCAGCCAAGATGATTTTTGCCAACCTTTCCTTTCTCTAGTTAAAATTCAGTGATGCCTACAACTGAGAGAACTGAGTTTACAGTAGATTTGTTTGAGTTTTGCCCTGGGGTCCTCCTTGGGAAGGTTCCATCCCTTGACAGCTAGGCTGCTGCTGCTAAGTGGCTTCAGTCGTGTCCGACTCTGTGCAACCCCATAGACAGCTAGGCTAGTCCAGTGTAAATTTCAAGTGGAATCGCGTTGGGGATGGGTCTGTGATGGGAACAAGAAAGAGTGAGGTAATGGCTGAGAGGGCCAGTCATTCCCCAGACCCAGCAGGGTGCGTGCTTCTTAGGACTGTCGTTAACCAGCGGATCTTTTGGTGAATGTTGGTCAATGTGGCACTAGTGGTAAAGAACCTGCCTGCCAGTGCAGGAGATAGAAGAGATGCGGGTGCAATCCCTGGGTCGGGAAGATTCCCTGGAGGAGGGCATGGCAACCCATTCCAGTACTCTTGCCTGGAGAATCCCATAGACTGTAGCCCGGCAGGCTCCTCTCTCCGTGGGCTTGCACAGAGTCAGACATGACTGAAGTGGCTGAGCATGCACATACTGTTACTTCTGGCAATTAAGGATGGGAGAAGCCAGCTTGCCCTCTCTGTTTAAACATGCTGTCCGGTGGTGTGTTAAAATAAAAGCAATTATTAGACCAAATTCTCCCAAACACACAATGTGTTTTTTAATAAACAAATGCAAACATTTTTATCCAGCCTGTTCTTTTAAATGCAGGGAAACCTAACCCTAGCCTCAGGTGCCCCAGTGGGTTCAAACTAGAGCAGATATATCAGTGTCCCATCAGCAAGAACTGCCAAGCCTACAGGTGGGCCAGGGAACCACATTCCTGAAGAAAGGGGGTGCCCCTTCATGATGGAGCTCCAGATCTCAAGAGAATTCCTCAAGAGAAGGAATCAGGCAGCTGGGTTCAAATCCTTATGCTTCAGTAACGCAAGGGAGGATGGCCCATTTAATTTTAAACCACCTTTCTAGAGTACCACTAAAGCAAGCTTGAGAAGAAGCATCATAGTGATTCCATTTGAGGAAAAAACAGAGTTCACATATATGTATGTGTATAAGTATTAAGTATTAGTCACCAAGTCACGTCCGATTCTTTGTGACCCCATGGACTGTAGCCCACCAGTCTCCTCTGTTCATGGGATTCTCCAGGCAGGAATACTGGAGTGGGTTGCCATTCCCTTCTCCAGGGGATCTTCCCGACCCAGGGATGGAACCTGGGTCTCCTGCATTGCAGGCAGATTCCTTACCGTCTGAGTCACAAGGGAAACAGCATGTATATGTGTAAGGATATACCAAACAAAATACCTGGAAAAATGCACACCAGACTGTTAATTAGCAGTTACTTCTAGTTTGTGGGCTTGTAGTTGATCAAAGGGTAAGATAATATGGGAGGCTTTTCCTTGATATTTAAGTATTTTTCAAAGTTTTACAATGAGGACTATTTTTAAATTAGAAGTACTAATTTTACAAACAGTACAATCCAAATTTTGTTTTCAATTTTTATTTCAAGATAAGTATAGATTCACAGGAAGTTGCAACGATAGTACAAAAAAGCCCTGTATACTCTGTACTCAGTTCAGTTCAGTTCAGTCGCTCAGTCGTGTCCGACTCTTTGTGACCCCATGAATCGCAGCACGCCAGGCCTCCCTGTCCATCACCATCTCCCGGAGTTCACTCAGACTCACGTCCATTGAGTCCATGATGCCATCCAGCCATCTCATCCTCTGTCGTCCCCTTCTTCTCCTGCCCCCAATCCCTCCCAGCATCAAAGTCTTTTCCAATGAGTCAACTCTTTGCATGAGGTGGCCAAAGTACTGGAGTTTCAGCTTTAGCATCATTCCCTCCAAAGAAATCCCAGGGCTGATCTCCTTCAGAATGGATTGGTTGGATCTCCTTGCAGTCCCAGGGACTCTCAAGAGTCTTCTCCAAACGCCACAGTTCAAAAGCATCAATTCTTCGGTGCTCAGGCTTCTTCACAGTCCAACTCTCACATCCATACATGACCACAGGAAAAACCATAGCCTTGACTAGATGGACCTTAGTCGGCAAAGTAACGTCTCTGCTTTTGAATATGAATTTCCTATTTGGAACCGGTCTGTTGTTCCATGTCCAGTTCTAACTGTTGCTTCCTGACCTGTACTCAGTGTCCCCCAATTTTATGTATTATTTATTTTCCATTTTATTTATCTATAGTACAATAGCCAAGCCAAGATATTGACACTGGTTTGTTGTTGTTTAGTTGCTAAGTCATGTACTACTCTTTTGCAACCCCAGGAGCCCGCCAGGCTCCTCTGTCCATGGGATTTCTCAGGCAAGAGTACTGGCGTGCTTTGCCATTTCCTGCTCCAGGGGATCTTCCCAACCCAGGGATCAAACCACAACTCCCGCATTGGCAGGTGAATTCTTTACCGCTGAGCCACCAAGGAAACCAACTGACACTGGACCACGTCTGTAATGTCGGCCTATGGCCAGTTTATCGCATACAGAGACTCATGTAACCACCACCACGATCAAGACACAGAATTCTTTGATCATCACAGAGATCTCCCTCATGCTATCCTTCTGTGGTCTCACTCTGTACCCACTCCTCCTCCCACCACTATCGCTCACTAATCCTTGGCAAGACTTTTGTCATTTCAACAATGCTATATAAATGGAATCGTACAGTATGTGACTCGGTATGTCTCAAAAGGAGACTGACTTTTTTTCTCTCAGCCCAATACCCTTGCAATCCATCCAAGTTGTTGTATGTACCAACAGTTCATCCCTGTATATTGCTGAGTAGTGTTCCATGGTGTGGATGTACCACAGTTTAATAATTCATCTATTGTGGGGGTTTGGGGCTTTTTTTTTTTTTTTTTACTAATACAGATAAAACTGCCTTGAACACTTGTGTACAAGTTATTGATGTGGACATAAATTTTCTCTTCTCTGGGACAGTTCAGTTCAGTTCAGTCGCTCAGTCGTGTCCGATTCTTTGCGACCCCAGGCACCACAGCACACCAGGCGTCCCTGTCCATCACCAACTCCTGGAGTCCACCCAAACCCATGTCCATTGAGTAGTGATGCCATCCAACTCTTATCCTCTGTCATTCCCTTCTCCTCCTGCCCTCAATCTTTCCCAGCATCAGGGTCTTTTCAAATGAGTCAGCTCTTCGCATCACGTGGCCCAAGTATTGGCGTTTCAGCTTCAACATCAGTCCTTACAACGAACACCCAGGCCTGATCTCCTTTAGGATGGACTGGATGGATCTCGTTGCAGTCCAAGGGACTCTCAAGAGTCTTCTCCAATACCACAGTTCAAGAGCATCAATTCTTTGGCACTCAGCTTTCTTTACAGTCCAACTCTCACATCCATACATGACCACTGGGAAAACCATAGCCTTGACTAGATGGACCTTTGTTGGCAAAGTAATGTCTCTGCTTTTTAATATGCTGTCTAGGTTGGTCATAACTTTCCTTCCAAGGAGTAAGCGTCTTTCAATTTCATGGCTGCAACCACAATTTGCAGTGATTTTGGAGCCCAAAAATATGAAGTCAGCCACTGTTTCCACATCTATTTGCCATGAGGTGATGGGACCAGATGCCATGATCTTAGTTTTCTGAATTTGAGTTTTAAGCCAACTTTTTCACTCTCCTCTTTCTCTTTCATCAAGAGGCTCTTTTGTTCTTCACTTTCTGCCATAAAGGTGGGATCATTTGCATATCTGAGGTTATTGATATTTCTCCCAGCAATCTTGATTCCAGCTTGTGCTTCTTCCAGCCCAGCGTTTCTCATGATGTACTCTGCATAGAAGTTAAATAAGCAGGGTGACAATATACAGCCTTGACGTACCCCTTTTCCTATCTGGAACCAGTCTGTTGTTCCATGTCCAGTTCTAACTGTTGCTTCCTGACCTACAGGTTTCTCAAGAGGCAGGTCAGGTGGTCTGGTATTCCCATCTCCTTCAGAATTTTCCACAGTTTATTGTGATCCACACAGTCAAAGGCTTTGGCATAGTCAATAAAGCAGAAATAGATGTTTTTCTGGAACTCTTTTGCTTTTTTGATGATGCAGCAGATGTTGGCAGTTTGATCTCTGGTTTCTCTGTCTTTTCTAAAACCAGCTTGAAGATCTGGAAGCTCGCGGTTCACATATTGCTGAAGCCTGGCTTGGAGAAGTTTAAGCATCACTTTACTAGCATGTGAGATGAGTGCAACTGTGCGGTAGTTTGAGCATTCTTTGGCATTGCCTTTCTTTGGGATTGGAATGAAAACTGACTTTTGCAGTCCTATGGCCACTGCTGAGTTTTCCAAATTTGCTGACATATTGAGTGCAGCACTTTCACAGCATCATCTTTGAGGATTTGAAATAGCTCAACTGGAATTCCATCACCTCCACTAGCTTTGTTTGTAATGATGCTTCCTAAGGCCCACTTGACTTCACATTCCAGGATGTCTGGCTCTAGGTGAGTGATCACACCATCATGATTATCTGGGTCACAAAGATCTTTTTTGTACAGTTCTTCCATGTATTCTTGCCACGTCTTCTTAATATCTTCTGCTGCTGTTAGGTGCATACCATTTCTGTCCTTCATTGCGCCCATCTTTGCATGAAATGTTTCCTTGGTATCTCTAATTTTCTTGAAGAGATCTCTAGTCTTTCCCATTCTATTGTTTTCCTCTATTTCTTTGCATTGATCATTGAGGAAGGCTTTCTTATCTCTCCTTGCTATTCTTTGGAACTCCGCATTCAAATGGGTATATCTTTCCTTTTCTCCTTTGCTTTTCGTTTCTTTTCTTTTCACAGCTATTTGTAAGGCCTCCTTAGACAGCTATTTTGCTTTTTTGCACTTCTTTTTCTTGGGGTTGGTCTTGATTCCTGTCTCCTGTCCAATGTCACGAACCTCCCAAATGCCCCAAAATATGATTGCTGGGCTGTATTGTAATTTTATGTTGTATATTTTTATAAAACTGGAAAACTATTTTCCAGAGTGGCTGACCCATTTCATAGTCCCATCACAAATGTATAATAATAGATACAGTTTCTCTGAATTCTCTCCTTCATTTGGTATTGTCACAAATGTTTGTTTTCAGTGTTTTAAAAGGTTTGTAATGATATCATAGTCTTAACAGCTAGTAATGTTAAGTTCTTTTCGGGTGTTTATTTGCCAATTGTAAATCCTCTTTGGTGAACCTTCTCTTCGTGTCCTTTGTCCATCTTCTAATTGGATTGTTATTTACTTTATATATTCCAGATACCAGTCCTCTGTCAGTCACATGGGGCTGTTACTACTTTGTGTGAAACCAAATGGAGACAGAATAACATTCTATAAATTTATAACATTATATAGTCCTACCTATTCACCTATCACTTCTGGCTTCTTTCTCAGTTAATAAGAAAAGTCTGGTTTATCCTTGATAAAGATTTTTTAGTACACTTTTTTTTTTTAATGCATTTATTTATCTGGCTGCACTGGGTCTTAGTTGTAGCATGTGGGATCTAGTTCCCTGGCCAGGGATTGAACCCAGGCCCCTGAATTGGGAGTGCAGAGTCTTAGCCACTGGACCACCAGTAAAGTTCCCTTGACAAATATTTTATTTCCACTTTTAGTCCCAGACTTTGGGTTCACAAGAAACCCTCTACCCTATCCTTTGTCATTCAGGAACCCAACAGCTCCTTCCCACAATGAAGCACTTCCTAAGAGACATAGGGTCCCTGGGAAGGCTTTTTGAGTGAAGACACATTAAGAATTAACAGACTTAAGTGCCCCTTGCCCACTGTAGGCATGTGGTCCCTTTGCCCTCTGGAAATATCTTCACAGAGAGGCCATCTTGAGGAAGGGAGAAAGACCTGGGTGTTTCTTGTCAATATTCACGCATAGATCACCAGCCTTAGCATCTCCAGGCCGCTGTGCTCTGTGAACCAGGCAGCCCATGTCCCCTGACTACAAATAAGCATTAATTCTATGCCATCGCTGGTGCTATAGCTACTAAACAACATCCAGCTCTGCCCGATTCTGCTGCTGCTGCTGCTAAGTCACTTCAGTCGTGTCCGACTCTGTGCGACCCCAGAGACGGCAGCCCACTAGGCTCCACCGTCCCTGGGATCCTCCAGGCAAGAACACTGGAGTGGGTTGCCATTTCCTTCTCCAATGCATGAAAGTGAAAAGTGAAAGTGAAGTCGCTCAGTCGTGTCTGACTCCTAGCAACCTCATGGACTGCAGCCTACCAGGCTCCTCTGTCCATGGGATTTTCCAGGCAAGAGTACTGGAGTGGATTGCCATTGCCTTCTCCCTGCCTGGTTCTAGAGACTATAATTTCAGCTCTAGGAGATAGGCATGCAGATACCTCAGCAAACGAGTGTGATGACATAGTACCACTTGTGAGTACTAATTGAGACTAATTGCTCACAACACCTGCTTCCTCTTTTCCTCAGTTCACAGCCAGATTTAGTTACCCAACCTGGAGTTGGGTGGAGTCATGGAGTTCAGTATGGTCATGTCACTCACTGGGTTCCGCAGCATGAGGGCTTTGAGATCTCTTTCATAAAATCTTCCTAAGTGCTATCTTCCCTTTTACTTTCTCTTCCACTGGCTGAATGAAGTGGACCATAATGCAAGCCTAGAAGAGGGTGGAGTCACAAGATGGAAGGGGTCTAGGACCTTGATTGATCAGGGTCCGCTGTCCAGCAACGTGCAATAGGTCTTTCCATGAGCATTGAGATTCTAGGGGTGACTGTTTAGCAGTTTACTTTGAGTGATACAGGGCATAGAAATCACCAGTCACTATTCTTTTCCAAATATAGAGAAGGCTTCGTAGAGGAGGCTCCCTTGGGGCTCCTTCCAGGGTGCCTCTCAGATACTATACGTGTGTGCGTGCTCAGTTTCTTCAGTCGTGTCTGACTGTTCGTGACTCTGTGGACTGTAGCCCACCAGGCTCCTCCACCCATGGGGTTTCCCAGGCAAGAATACTGAAGTGGGTTGCCATGCGCTCCTCCAGGGGGTCTTCCCCACTCAGGGATCATACCTGCATCTCCTGCAGCTCGAG
The DNA here is from genome assembly GCF_023091745.1 of Budorcas taxicolor. Lineage (NCBI taxonomy): Eukaryota > Metazoa > Chordata > Mammalia > Artiodactyla > Bovidae > Budorcas > Budorcas taxicolor. The sequence continues at coordinate 50,106,573 of NC_068923.1, read as the reverse complement.
CACTGCAGGCCAATTCTTCAGCACTGAGCCACTGGGAAGACTTTCAGAAACTATAAATACTGCTTCTTTTCACAGATCAGGGTATTGCCTGGTTGCTTTTCATGTTTGACTCATTCTTGAATTGTCCTCTTTTGTACGATCACTTTACCCTTATTTGGCTAACAATACTAGCTCTGCAAAGCCCTAAAGTTGAGTGCTATCAAATTCCAAATAGCTTATTGCTTTTAGCACCCTTCTCACTTTCAGTAAATTCTTCTAGCCTTTTGATAACTTAATTCCTATCCTTTGCACATATTTATCCAAAAGGCAGCTTTTAAATTCTGGACCCACTCTTCCTCCTGGCCTTTGATACTACCAGATGCTAGAGGAAAAACATCCCCAATATGCCTACAATCTATTTCAATATATAACCCTATCCAACTGAATGTCAGGCATTTCTAAAGAATGCTGTTGGTTGATATAACGTCCCTTGCCCATGTTAAGGTTTTGATTTGAAATTACGTTTTGGAATGCCTCATGTTATATTTACCCCCAATTTATAAATCTATCACATATTTTCTCTCCAATCTATCTTGCCTCCTTAAAAGATTAACCATTAAGAATGGAGTCTGACATGATATCTTTAGAAAGCAAAAGAAGAAAAATATTCTGCTTTTGAAAGGGAATGTACCCTCGGGCAAAAAATAATTTCTCTGTCTCTTAATACACATTGGGAACTGCCAGTTGTCATGCTGACAGCTTAAGATGGATTAGGATTCCATCACTGATCATCGCATAAATTCTTATACTTATAACCTTACATCTTTATCTGCAGCCAAACAATTAGGAAAAAAAAAACCTGTTTGGATATATTAGAATGTCAACCCTCAGAGTACTAGCTTGAGACAACTTAGAAGAATTTGGCAGACCTAAACTGCATCCCCAAAGGTATACTAAATTACTTCTCATTTGAGTGTGGAGGCAGGGAAAGGGGACCATTTGTGATCATAATTATTTATAAATCTCTTTGTTTGATTATATTGTCTTAATAAAGATGTTTTTAGGAAACCAGGATACTACTTTTTCCTTTAAGATGGCTATTTAATTATAAACCTTAACAATTACTTTTAATGGAGTTTCTAAAACTGACCAAACCAAGTGTGATATTATTAGTGATGTGCTTCTTTCAGTGGCACCTAGAGAAAGAATATGAAAGTTTACTTCTTGAACTTGACAGTGACGACATTTCTCTTAATTGAAGAAAACAAAGAATTTCTAGAAAAAAAAACCTAAAATTAATCCCAAGAAAGTTTCTTCCAATGTTGTAATAATGTAATTGGCATAAAATAAGTCCACAATATATGAGAACACCCACCTTGGGGATCTATCATGATACTTAATTCCCTCATTTGAAAGACCAACATTTAGCAGCTACTTACTTCAGCTGAATAATCAGCCTTTCAACATCAAATGAATGCTTACTTCTGGATTTTAATCAGTGGAGGAAGTGAGCTACTCCTTAATTTCCATAGGGAACTTCTGAAAATTAATAAAACCGTACTGTATATACAGGACTTCCCTGGTAGCTCAGACAGTAAAGAATCTGCCTGCAATGCAGGAGACCAGAGTTCAGTCCTTGGGTTGGGAAGATACCCTGGAGAAGGAAATGGCAACCCACTGCAGTATTCTTGCCTGGAAAATCCCATGGACAGAGAAGCCTAGCAGGCTACAGCCCATGGGGTTGCAAAGAGTTGGGCATGACTGAGCAACTAATGCTTTTACTTTCACTTTACCATATATATGAGGGAGCTAGATATTCTTGAACTTGTCACTGTTTTCAGCCATTCATTCAGTCATTCATTAATTCAACTAATAAAGTGAAAGTCACTCAGTCGTGTCTGACTCTTTGCAACCCATGGACTACACAGTCCATGGAATTATCCAGGCCAGAATACTGGAGTGGGTAGCCCTTCCCTTCTCCAGGGGATCTTTCCAACCCAGGGATCAAACCCAGGTCTCCTGCATTGCAGGCAGATTCTTTACCAGTTGAGCCACAAGGGAAGCCCAAGAATACTGGAGTGGGTAGCCTATCCCTTCTCCAGCGGATCTTCCCAGTCCAGGAATTGAAACGGGATCTTCTGCATAGCAGGCAATTCTGAGCTACTAGGGAAGCCCTATTCAACTAATAAGTATTTATTAAATGAGTGTCTATTTTAGGTATGGAGCACTTAGCAATGAACAAAACAGACAAATCTCTGCCCTCACAGAACTTACATTCTAATGGGAACATGGTCAATAATCGAGGAAATGGTTAAATAGATAACATAAAATTTTAGGGCCAGTAAGCACTGAAAATTAGGCAGTGTAAAAAGATGCGAGAATGCCAGGCTAGGCATGGGATATGTTGCTCCTGTAGGGTCACTGGTCTCAAGGGATGACAGTTGAGCAGAGAACTGGCTGAAATGGGGGACAGGGCCCTATGGAGACCAGAGAGAAGGGCTCCCCAGGTCTGGGGAGAAGCGTGTGAAGGTCCATGAGACAGCACTGAACTCAAGGTGCTCTACAAAGAGCAGAGGGGCTGGTGTGGCTGGAGCTCTGGGGTTTGGAAGAGTGTGGTGATGAGGGACTGTGCTGGACTGAGATGTAGATGGCAACGGTCATGACGGCATCAGGGCCCAAGTCAGAAATTGGGATTTTGTTCTAAAGAGCAGCTAGAACATTTACACTTCACATCTATCTTTCCATATATGTTCTCAATTCCCACCCAAAGCCCACAGCTCAGAAGATTGGATCAAAGAGGCAGCCCATATCCTCAGAGCCTGCACTCAGACCCTTTCTCTCACGATGCTCCATGCTCTTGGTCTGGCTCATGCCATTCCTTTCTTTCTTTTTAAGCACCTCACCACACACAAGACCTACTGGCATATTTTTTAAAATAATTTTTTATTATATTTTGGCTGCACCGAGAGGCAGGTGGGATCTTTGTTCCCCAACCTGGCATTGAACTCGTGCCCCCTGCAGTAGAAGCCCAGAGTCCTAACCACTGGCCCACCAGGGACATCCATCAGGCCATTTCTTGAGCACTCAAATGATGCATCCTATCACTGGATTGGCAGGTGGTACAATATAATAGCTAAGAATCTTGACTCCAGAGCCAAACCATCTGTGTACAGATTTCAGATCCATCAAGATTAAGTCATATTGATCTTGCGTAAATTTCTTCATCTCTGTCTCTGCATCCTTCTCTTAAATTGGAGATGACAGTCAAGGCTCCTTGTAGCAACCGTGAAGATAAATGAGTTAGGGATGGAAAGTTCTTAGAGTAAAGTGAGTGTCATGAACATGAGATGTCATTTAAGAGTTGAGAGTTTCACTTGCCTAAAGTCCTATTACGGTTGCCAGTTGGCGGAGTGGGTCAATAAGCCCGGCTCTTAAAACCGTGTTGCTGCCCTGCCTCCGAGCAGTGAGGAGGGAGCTGGAGGTGGTACCAGTTAGGGATTCCCCCCCCCCCCCGCCCCCAGGGTTAGTTGTTACACATTTTCCATGCAGCACAGTGTGTGGCAGAGAGCCCCAGGACACACTCATCAATTCACCCCTGTAATAGTATGGCTACTCCGTCTTCTAAATTGAGACATTGAGGAATGAGAAGGGAAAGACTCTTTCTCACAGGACCCGTAGTGAAGCTCAGGCCCAAACTCAGCTTTCCCCTGCAAACCATAGTCATCACAGGAGACAAAGCTCTACCTGTCACCTCGGCAACTACCACCCCTCTCTGCAGCTGTGAGGCGTTCTTCACCTGACTTAGAGCCACAGAGAGCCTGAGGCGCAAGTGGCCTCACAGCTACCTGCCCCAGCGATGGGTCCCAACCAGTCCTTCCTCAGGGTCCAGCTTGCTCTCCACGGACACAAGGTTCCTTCCTGTTTGGAGACCAAATCCCTTTGCCTATGGCTTCCGGCCCTCAGGCTTGGCTCAGCTTTTCCAGGACATGGAGCCTCCCTGGTCTATCGTCCAGGACTCTGATCATGTCCCCAAGCCCTCCTTCCCTCCCAGCCCCTGTGCAGGAGCAGTGCCCCTGCCAGCATCACCCTCCGCCCACCGTTCACCTCCCCGACGGAGTCCTTCTCACCCTGCGTCTCACCCCGCATCTCACCCCAACTGTGGCCTCTCCATGACACCGTCTTCTCTAGGCAGACCTGGGTGCCCTTCTTGGGGCTGTTGTTGCAGACGCCGTCTCTACAGCATCACCTGTCGGCCTGGTGTGGGCAGCGTGCTTTCCTTCCTGCTGGAAGACACGCTGAGAACAGACAGGGACCCTATATGTGGAGCTGAGTTTTCCTGGTGCCCAGTGTGGTTCCCCGGTCTCAATGACCCTGTTTTCTTTTCTTTTTCATTTTTAAAATGTTTATTTATTTTTATTTACTTGACTGTGCTGGGTCTTAATTGCGGCATGTGGGATCTTTAGTGGCAGCATGTGGGATTTTGTTCCCTGACCAGGATTAAACCCCGGTCCTTTGCATTGGAAGCACGGAGTCTCAGTCACTGGACCGCCATGGAAGTCCCTTTTATTTATTTTTTATTGACGAATAGTTGATTTACAATGTTGTATTAATTTCTGCTGTAGAGCAAAGTGATTCAGTTATACACATATTTACATTCTTTTTCATATTCTGTTACATGATGATTTATCACAGGATGTTGAATACAGGTCCCCGCGCTATACAGTAGGACCTTGTTTTCTTATCCATCCTATATCTGTCAGTCTACATGTCTAACCTCAAGCTTCCAATCCAGCCCTCTCCCACCCCTGACCCCCTCCGCAACCGCCAATCTATTGTCTGTATATCTCTGAGTCTGTTTCTGTTTCGCAGATAGGTTCATGTGTGCCATACTTTAGATGCCACATATGAATACACATATGGTGTTTGTCTTTCTCTTTCTGACTGACTTCACTTAGTATGGTAATCTCTAGTTGCAACCATGTTGCTGCAAACGGCATTATTTTGTTCTTTTTATGGCTGAGTGCTATTCCATCATATATAAGCACCACGTCTTGATCCACTCGTCTGTCAATGCACAGTGCACATGGAGGCTGCTTCCACGTCTTGGCTATTGTAAATGCTGCTATGAACGCTGGAGTGCACATGACTTTTTGAATTGTACTTCTGTCCAGATATATGCCCAGGAATAGAATTGCTGAATCATATGGTAATTCTACTTTTAGTTTTCTGAGGAACCTCCATACTATTTTCCACAGTGGCTGTATCAATTTACATTCCCACAAACAGTGTGGGAACATTTCCTTTTCTCCACACTCTCTCCAGCATTTGTTGTTTGTAGACTTCTTCATAATGGTCATTCTGGCAGGTGTGAGGTGATACCTCATAGTAGCACTGATTCTGTTAACTGAATGACGGTACCCAGTTGTCAATCAGACAGACGAGGCCCCTCCCTCTGGGAAATAATGACAGGCTGTGACAAGTGTTATGAGGATAATGTGTGATTTGCTGGGGGTGGTCAGGCCTTCTCAGACCAGGCCTTCCTGGTCTGAGACCTGACTGTTGACAGGCATCTGGTCCTGAGGAGGGGGTGGCTGGAGGGACTGGCCATTGCGAGTCCCTGAGGTCAGGGGGAGTTTGTCAAAGTCAGGGAACAGAAAGGAGAACAGCACAGAATGGAAGGAGTGAAGGGAGAGCAGTTGCATGGGCCCCAAGGGCAGAGGGAGGTCCTAGAAGGATTTAGGTGACTTGATCTTGGCAACCTGATCCTAGGGTCAAGTCTGCTTTGAGAAGAGTCCTTTGGCTCTTGCCTGAGGACGGCTGCCACTCAACTGGCCCCTCTTCTCAGACCCCCAAGCCAGAGTCTCAGGCAGGCCCTCTGACCTCCTTGTCAGGCCCAGCACCAGCCTGGTCCTGGGAAAGAACCTGGCGGCAGAGGTCACACCTCAGTGTGACTTCAGTCCCTCTGTTAAAGGCACGGTGGTGTGAAACAACACAGGTGGATTATCTGACACTTCTGTAGTCCGAAGTCAGTCATGGTTCACAGGGCTGAAATCCAGAGTCAGCAGGGCTGTGTTCCTCTCTGGAGGCTCAGGGGGGAGAGTGTTTCCTTGCTTTTTCCAGCTTCTTTAAGCTTCCCCCATTCCCTGCTTCCTGGCCCCTTCCTCCATAGTCAGAATCAATATGTCACAGCCCTCCGACCCCTGTTCCATCATTATGTCTCTCTCTGACTGGAGGTGGAACAGGTTCTCTAATTTTGAGGGCTCATTGGATCAGATTGAACTCACCAGAGACTGCAGACTAATCTTCCCATCTCCAGGCCCTCAGTTTATCCCATCTGCAAAGTCCCTTGAAAACTATTATTCACAGGTCTCTGGAACAAGAACTCAGATGTCTTTGGGAGGCATTATTCTGCTGCCATGGAATGCCTAGATCCTAAAAGGCTGATCAAATACAACTGGTGAACTGTTGGAATATAGATTCAAAAACCAACTTTAAAATACATTATTGAAGTTATCAGGGAAATTTTAACATGACCCAGGTATTTAGATGATAGAAGGGGTTTATTGTTAGCTTGCTTAGGTCTAATGGCGCATGGAAAACAAAGCTCTGAGAGAGAGTCGCTTGCATGAAGACACACAGCTGGTCTGCAGTGGAGCTGACATTTTCTTTTTTTGGCCATGCTTCAAGGCATGTGCGATCTTAGTTCCCTGAAAGGGACTGAACCCATGCTCCCTGCAGTGGAAGCGTGGAGTCTTAACCACTGGCCCACCAGGGAAGACCCATAGAGCTGGCATTTGAATCTAGGCCTGACAGACTCCAAGTGCCTGCCCTTTCACTTCCTTGTCCAGGCGACCAGAAGAGTGTATTCGTTTTCTCCTGCTGCTGTAAAAAACGAACAGGCTTAGTGGCTCAGTTCAGTTTAGTCGCTCAGTCGTGTCCAACTCTTTGTGACCCCAGGGACTGCAGCACGCCAGGCTTCCCTGTCCATCACCAACTCCCGGAGCCTACCATATCACTCTTATGTCAAACTCATGTAAATCGTGTCAGTGATGCCATTCAACCATCTCATACTCTGTTGTCCCCTTCTCCTCTTCTCTTCAATCTTTCCAGCATAAGGGTCTTTTCAAATGAGTCAGTTCTTCGCATCAGGTGGCCAGAGTATGGGAGTTTCAGCTCCAGCATCAGTCCTTCCAGTGAATATTCAGGACTGATTTCCTTTAAGATGAACTCAGCACAACACAAATGTATTATCTTAGAGTTCTTAGAGTTCAGACAGGTGTCTCAAGTCTCAATGAGCTGAAATCAAGATATCTGCAGTTCATTTTTGAGGCTCTAGTATCTCCTTGCCTTTTCTAGTTTCTAGAGGCCAGCCACTTTCCTTGGTTTGTGTCCCCCTTCCTCTACCTTCAAATTAAGAACATTGCATTTCGTTGACCATATTTTCCTGGCCGCATCTTTCTTACCAAAGCCAGGAAAGGTTCTGTGATTTTAAGCACTTGTGTGATTAAATTAGGGCCTAGGTGGCGCTAGTGGTAAAGAACCCACCTGCCAATGCAGGAGACAGACGTGGATTCGATTCTTGGGTCGGGAAGGTCCCCTGGAGGAGGGCATGACAACCCACTCCAGTGTTCTTGCCTGGAGAAGCCCATGGACAGAGGAGCCTGGAGGGCTACAGTCCATGGAGTCGCAAAGAGTTGGACACGACTAAAGTGACTTGACATGTGATTAAATTGACCCACTTGGATTATTCAAGATAACCTCTCCATCCCAATGTTCATACCTCAGTCCCATCTGCAAAATCACTTTTACCATGTGAGGCAGTATATTCAGCTTCTACGGGGTAGGCCATGGACACCTTTGGGAAGATTATCCTGCCAAGCTCAGAGATAGATGCTGTCACCGTTCAGGGACACTTGCCTTTGTGCACAACACATGTTTCCATAAACGCCATTGCAAAGCGGACTTTTCGTTGAAGCAAAAATAGAGGCAACACACAAATTTAAAATGAATGCTCTTGGTAAAACAGACACAGCGTGACTGGACGGCGAGAACATGATAAGGGCGCCACTCGAGCTTGTTCTAAGCACGCTGAAAACACTCCTCTTAGCACAGCTAATCCTGTTTCAAATTCGACTCTGTATTATTGTCAAGGCTGGCAGCTACGTGGATTAACCAACAGTCAGAGCCTGATCACTGAAATAAAGATGATGCCTAAGTCTATAGTTTAAGTGTCCCATTTTGTACTAATTCCCCAAATTCTCGAGCCAGAATTCCTATTCTTTGCCTTAGGAGATGGTCTAAAATGTGCGTGTCTTTTGACCACCCCCACCACCTTTTTTTCCCCAGAATGAGTAGTCTTCACCTTAGCCGACATCCCTTTGTTCCAACAGTAGGAGCTTTTTTTTTAAATAAAATACCAATTTTATGAAAATTACCCGAACTAACAGGATTGTGTAAGCACAAATGAAAGTGGGGACGATAGTGAAATTGTTAGAAAGCAGAGCAGCAATTGGTTTAATTAAAGCTCAGTATAATCCTATTTTTATTTCTTAAGTCCAACCACTGATTCATCTGAAATGTAATACAGATTGAGGCTTCTATCATAATGTGATAAAATTTAGAAATACAATGTTCTCTTTGGGGTTTCTTTTATTTTATATAAAGAGAGACTTGGCATTTTGTTACAGACTTTTAAAAGTATGAAAATGATAACTTAGAAACATTAAAATTCACATTCTTTGGGCAGTAAGGCTTCAAACCTACTGAAGAAAAGACCTTCTGGTTTTTCAGTCATTTAAGTGATTTCACAGAGTTAATCTCAAAGATTATTAGGACGAGAAGTGAGGGGAGTCCTGGGACTTCCCTGGCGATCCTGTGGATAGACTTATTTTAATGTAGGGGGTGTGGGTTCGATCCCTGGTTGGCAAGCTAAAATCCCATGTATCTTGCAGCCAAAAAACCAAAATAGAAAACGGAAACAATATTGTAACAAATAAAATAGAGGCTTTAAAAATGAGCCACATTAAAAAAAAAAAGTGAGAGGAGTCCTCAGCTCAGTTGAAGATGTTTGTAATTTGAAGCCTATGATTTTCTCATTAAAGGAGACTGATTTAATGAGCCACATATAGGGCCATTTGTGTGCCTTCTGAAATGAGTCCAGCAGTTAGATCTACTCCCAGGAAGAGTTCCATATGAGCAAGCACTTTAAGGGGGAAAAGGCAAAACAAAACAAACCTTGAACACTTAACTTCAAAATGAAGGCCACATTTGTACTTGTATGGTTACCATTGACTTTAATGGGAACAGCCTGTTTCTGGGGTTCAGGATGTGAAATCGGTGGGAAAAGTGTGAAATGGAAAAAAAAGAAAGAAATAAAAGGATCTGTTGGGCATCCAGTTCAAAGACTCCTAAAAGTGCTGCGTGTCAAGAAGGGATGAGTTAAAATTCACATTTTGCTAATGAACCATTGTTGTCTCTCAAAGAATGATTTAATGCTGCTACATTGTCATTAACAAGCTATTTAATCCCTGCAGAAGAAAGCAGGAAGAGTAGGCACTGGTTTCAAGTTTGCTTAATTGCTCATCAACCAGAGGAAAGTTAGAAATGACAGAAATGACTGGAAAGGCTCACCCCTATCCTGTGAACACACACACACATGCGAACCAAGACCAGCAAACCGGCATGGGAAGCATCTTATTGGCATCATGTTTCTGGCATTGCTATAACTACGCACAAAACAAGCCCTACGTGAAATGGTAGTGACATCTGTTCTAGACCCTGTGGGACTTTATTCCCAAAACAGTTGTAAAATTTTGGGGGGACAAAAATATTTCTATGTATCTATGCAGATGCCCTCCTCTAAGGGAAACACACACACACACAAATGGATACAAGTGTTGAGCTGGAAAGACAGGACTAAGAAAAGGAAATGTCATCCACTTTTTAAAAACACTTAAAGAAAATTTCACCTTTCAAACAAAGCTACATCTACTGCCTTGGATAGACCTTTAAAAAACAATCCCAGGGCTTCTCTGGTGACTCAGTGGTAAAGAATCTGCCTGCCAGTGCAGGAGACAGAGGAGACATGGGTTTGATCCCTAGTTGGGAAGATCCCCTCGAATAGAAAATGGCAACCCACTCCAGTATTTTTGCCTGGAAAATTCCATGAAAAAAGATTCGTTACCACTGAGCCACCAGGGAAGCCCTGCCTGTGTTATACAGTGAGCCCTTATTGTTTTCCTGTTTTATGTGTAGTAGTACTTTTGCCTGGAAAATCCCATGGACGGAGGAGCCTGGTGGGCTGCATTCCATGGGGTCACTAAGAGTCAGACACGACTGAGCGACTTCACTTTCACTTTTCACTTTCATGCATTGGAGAAGGAAATGGCAACCCACTCCAGTGTTCTTGCCTGGAGAGTCCAAGGGACGGGGGAGCCTGGTGGGCTGCCATCTATGGGGTCGCACAGAGTCGGACACGACTGGAGCGACTTAGCAGCAGCAGCAGTGTGTATATGCTAATCCAAAACTCTTAATTTATCTTCCCCCGACCCTGACCATCACCACCCACTATCCTCTCTGGTAACCATAACTTTGTTTCATATGTCTATTTCCATTTTATAAATAAGTTCATTTATATCATTTTTTCTACATTCCACATATAAGTGATACCATATTGTACACTCACTGATACCTCACTGAGCATGATAATCTCTAGGTCCATCCATGTTGCTTTAAATAGCATTATTCCATTCTTCTTATGGCTGTGTAATATTCCATTGCTTTACCACTTCCCTGGTGGCTTAGTGGTAAAGAATCCTCCTGCCAATGCAGGAGATGCAGGTTCGATCCCTGGGTCAGGAAGATCCCCAGGAATACATAGTATCAATAGAGTATATATGTCAATCCCAATCTTCCAATTCCTCCCACCACCCCCTTCCCCTCTTGGTATCCATATATTTCTTTTCTACATCTGTGCCTCTATTTGTGCTTTGCAAATAAGTTCATCTGTATCATTTTTCTAGATTCCACATCTAAGCATTATAGAATGATTTGTTTTCTCCTTCTGACTTGCTTCATTCACACTATATGACTGTCTCTAGGTCCATCCAGTTCAGTTCAATTCGCTCAGTCATTTCTGACTCTTTGTGACCCCATGGACTGCAGCATGCCAGGCTTCCCTGTCCATCACCAACTCCCGGAGCTTGCTCAGACTCACATCCATTGAGTCGGTGAAGCCATCCAACCATCTCATCCTCTGTCATCCCCTTCTCCTCCTGCCTTCAATCTTTCCCAGCATCAGGGTCTTTTCCAGTGAGTCAGTTCTTCGCATCAGGTGGCCAAAGTATTGGAGCTTCAGCTTCAGCATTAGTCCTTCTAGTGAATATTCAGGACTGATTTCCTTTAGGATTGGGTTGGATCTCCTTGCAGTGCAAGGGACTCTCAAGAGTCTTCTCCAACACAACAGTTCCAAAGCATCAATTCTTCGGTGCTTACCTTTCTTTAGAGTCCATCCATACATGACCACTGGAAAAACCATAGCTTTGACTAGCCGAACCTTGTTTAGACGTTTAGACTAGACGGACTTTGGAAGGAGTTATGCTGAAACTGGCTAGGCTGAATGTGAGCAGTTTTTATGTCTGAAGAAAATAACGTGATGTGACCCAGGATGTATGCCGAGTTCACACCTCTGCTCTGCCACTTACTAACCGTGTGACCTTGAGTAGGTTGTTGAATTCTTCATGAGAAGGGCCCACCTTGCAGGGCTGTGGTAACACCTGAGGTCACGCAGGTAAGGGAGCTGGTCTCATGACTGTGGCACAGGGATGCTCATCAAATGGCAGTGACTGCTGTTTACAGAGAAGATAAAGTATCTTCATTGCCTTTTATAAAGTAGAAAGAAGTCCTCTCATACTTAGAAGTGATTGTATTCAGGGTTATCAATAAGATGTGGGCTGGATTATCTCATCAGACAGATAAGGGAATGTTATTTAAAAGCCTTTAAACATACCTTTGGAGGGAACCAGCCACACAAGAATTCTGAAAATCCGTTCATGGCACCAAGTGAAAGAGTACGCCGCCATTCCAGCTAGGAGGACGTTCTTGGAGCAGTGACAGTCATCTTGACAGCGCTTGGGGACCTGCCCGTCATGTTGATTAAATCATCCAGAAGCTTTTGCAAGACCTAAAGTACGCAACCTGCTCCCTGAGACTTCACCTTCATCTCTTAGGGGGCACCTCTTTTTGGATGGAGGAGAATGAGTTTCATTGGGTCCTGGACTCTGTGAGCCAAGACATAGGATTTCTGGTGTTGACACAACCTGTATTCCCCAAGCAACTACTGAAAAATGGGCTGAACAGTTAGCCCATAAGTGGGTTTTGCTTTTATTTTTTAAGAATTTGTACTGGTGGTCATTTTGGCTATACTGGGAATAAAACAGGACCAAGAAGCCCTGGAGTGCTCAGGAGTCTCATTCAGCAACACCAACCACAGTGCAGATAGACTACTATGGAAGGTGTTCTATAATGTCCATTTGGGAAGAAATTGATAAAAATCAGCATTCCTGTCAATAATTCACATACTGTGAGCAGGCCTGGAGCCACCCTCCATGCGTGTGCACAGGGGGCGGGACTTCATCACTCAGGTTCACGTGACAGCCCACAAGGATGTGCACACCCGTAGGGACATGCTCAGCACAGTCACGTGGGCAGGGTGCCCAGGCTCCCTGAGTATTTCAGGACTGGAAAGGACCACAGAAGTCACCTCACTGACTTTAATAAAAGTCCAATTCCTGTGTGAATTACTTTTTATTTTAAGGAGGAGAAATGTCCAAATCTGAGTCCTTTGAGGGTGAATTTAATGTTTGAAGGCAACCAAACTTCCCTCAAAGTTAAGTCTAGTGAATAAAGTAAATGCTTAGGATGGACAAATGAAAAATAAAGTGGGGCCATAAAAATGACAAAACCGGTTGGCTCCAATGATCCACAAGTTGTTCTGAGAGGTGATTCCAAAAGGACCTAGAGAAATAGGTGCTCCTCAGAGTATTGATGTGGATACAACCTCTCCGAGGGCAGAGGGAAGTTCATATCACATCTTTCAAAATGTGCGTGCATTTTGGTCCAGAAATTCAACTTATAGGGCTTTATCACAAGGAAATTATTGGGACAGTAGGCAATGATTTAGTATTAGAAAGCTTGGTGCAGTGTTTTTTGTTTTTTTGGGTCCTGCTGCATGGCATGTGGGATCTTAGTTCGATGACCAGGGATGGAAAACATGCCCCCTGCATTGGGAGCTCAAAATCTTAACCACTGGACTGCCAGGGAGGTCCTGCTGCTGCTAAGTCACTTCAGTCATGTCTGACTCCGTGCGACCCCAGAGACAGCAGCCCACCAGGCTCCTCTGTCCATGGGATTTTCCAGGCAAGAGTACTGGAGTGGGGTTCCATCGCCTTCTCCGAGGGAGGTCCTGGTGCAGTGTTAATAACAGCCTAAAAATTGGATGTGGTCTCAATGTCCAACAGTAGGGATTGGTTAAATACAGGAAGGCACATATAGTCAGTGAGGTACTGTGTAATCCTGCAAAATGACGTTGCTGAAGTGTTTCTGTTGCTATGGAAAATTGCTAATGATTCAGTGAAAAGAGCAGGTTCTAAAATAGTGTTAGGATATGATCCAGGTTAAAGTGTGTGCCGGTGGGGAGGGGGATAGAAGAGGATTGGAAAGACATGCACCAAGTTTTGAGTGGTGTGTAAGACTGAATATTTTCACATTCTTTTTGCTTGCTTACATATTATGATTTTTCTGTAATGAGAAACAATTTTTATAATAAAAAGACAATAAAGGAAATATCAAAGAGAGGAGAAAGAGGGTCTTTCCTTATAGAGGAATGATGATGTGCCTGTAATTGTTGTTAGGGCTGCCGTAACAAAGGACCACCCACAATAAATTCAACACTAAGTTCTTGTCTCACAGCTATGGAGGTTAGGCGTGCAAGAGCAAGGTGTAGGCATGGTTGGTTCCTTTTGCGGGCCCTGAGGAAGGAGTCTGTTCCGTGCCTCTCTCCTGGTTTCTGGTGGTTGCCAGGCAGCCTTTGGTGGTCCTTGGCTTCCGTTGCATCGATCCAATCTCTGCTTTCTTCATACAGTGTGTGTGTCTCTGTTTTTGAATTTTCCTTTTTTGTAAGGACATTGGTCATAATGGGTTGGGACCCACCTTAATCTAATATATGTGTGTGTGTGAGCTCAGTTGTGGCTGACTCTTTGCAAACCCATGGACTGAAACCCACCAGACTCCTCTGTCCATGGAATTTTCGAGACAAGGAAGCTGGAGTGGGTTGCCATTTCCTACTCTAGGGGATCTTCCTGACCCAGGGATCAAACCCAAGTCTCCTTCGTCTCCTGTATTGGCAGGCGAGTTCTTTACCACTGTGCCACCCGGGATGGATGATCTAGTATGACTTCATCTTAGTTAATTATGTTGGCAAAGATCTTATTTCCAACTAAGGCCATGTTCTATGTATGGGGGATTGGAATGACATACGAATTTGAGGGTGGACATAATTCAATCAGTAATAGTAACCCCAATGAGATGGCCATATTCGTCCTACCCAACTGAGGTTAGTGCTTACGTGTCACTGTAACCTACGCCAGCTACTGTGTAGTGGGAGCCTAGACCGAGATCAAGGGTAATGGGGCTGCGGAACTGCCATCTCTGAAGGATTCCGGGGTTAGAGAGAGAGTGGTGAAACAGAGAGCCCAGTGCAGCTGCCCCATCTTCACCCTGCCCCATCTTCACCCTGCCCCATCTTCACCCTGCCCCTGCCCCAGCTCTCCCAGGCCAGAGCGGAGGCATCAGTGGGCATTCAGCTGAACTGGGAAGATCAGCTCAGAGATCTGAAAGGAAGAAACAGCCTGAAGGAAAAAATAAGGATATATTAGTCCTTTTGGTTGAATATAGCAGTTGATATTTTAAAAATAAAAGGACTAAAAAAATGTTACAAACATTACACAAAAATCTGCACACAGATGTTGATAGCAGCTTTATTCATCATCAGCAAAAACCAAGAGGTCCCTCAAACTGTGGTATATCCAGACAATAGAATATATTCAGCAATAAAAAGAGATGCACTGACAAGCCATGA
Source organism: Budorcas taxicolor (assembly GCF_023091745.1). NCBI lineage: Eukaryota > Metazoa > Chordata > Mammalia > Artiodactyla > Bovidae > Budorcas > Budorcas taxicolor. Next base: position 50,091,458 of record NC_068923.1, on the reverse strand, counting down.
AAAGACATAGAGGAACTTTAAATGCATATTGCTAAGTGAAAGAAACCAGTCTGAAAATGCTACTGACTGTACCCTTATAGCTGTATGGCATCAAAAAAGACAAAACTATAAAGACTGTAAAAAAAAAAAAAGGAGTTGCCAGGGATGGGGAAGTGGAAAGGGAGGAGGGGTGAACACGTGGAACACAGGGAATTTTTAGGACAATGAAATTATTCTTTATGATGTCATGGTGGGCACATGACATTGTACATTTGTCAAAATTCATAGAATGTACAACATAGAGCAAACCCTACTGTAAACTGTGGACTTAAGTTAATGATAATATATCAATATCTCATCAGTTGTAATAACCGTACCTCTGTAATGCTGGATGTTAATAATAAGGGAAATGATGTTGAGGGAGGGGGAAGGGAAGAGGGTTTCCCTGCTTCATGTTTCTATAAACTTAAAACTGCTCTCAAAAAAAAAAATATTAAGTCTATTAACTTAAAAATCCAAACCAAAAAGATATATTATGCATAAAGAGATTCGGAAAAGATCATGCACTTCACTACCCAAAAGGAGCTGCTGGCAGATAAAAGTTTGAGCAGTGGCAGGAGTTAACTCTTTTACAAAGGCCTTTGAGAAGATGCAGATGACCAAAGTGTGACCCAGCAGGATCTCCAAGATACAAACAAGCCTGGCTGCTCACACCTATCTCAGACTCAACAAAGCCCTTCTAAATCGAGCTTAAAAGGGTGGGCTGTGGGGGAGGGGAAGAAGAACCAAATTCTTATTCAAAGAAATAACAGTTTGGACCGTGCACAAGAGTGTCAACAAGTTATGCAGATCTTATCAGCATCACATTTTTTGGTGCCTCCCAGCTATTCCGCGAGGCTCCACCAGCCTGTCAACACCCTTCGGCATCCCACACATCCGGGCATATCCCTACCTCAGGAGGCTCTGCGGTGGCCAGGCGGGCCTCCCCAGGGCCCCCACGGAGGCAGATTTTTTCTCTATATACAGAATACCATCATCATACCATCACCTCGGAATTCAAGAGTGTCTTTGGTCTCTCTCACCGTTCACATTCTGTGACTTGGTTGGGGCTAAATGTCTATGAAATTGACCAGTACATTTATGCTAGCTTTGGACAGTTGGGAAAAAAATATCTGATGCTTTCACATCTGGAAGAAGAGAACATGTAGTTTCTGGAATGTAAGGAGAAATGATGCAAAAATCATCATTGAAGATAGATAGGCTTCTATGACATGTTTCTACATTTGCGAAAAAAACTTTGTTGCCATCTTACAAAATTATGGATAAGGCATAAGGTTTACGCAGGTTCCTCTCTCCACCTCTCCCCCCAAACACACAAAAATAAAGCCTTTCTAGGATATACATTGCTCCATCATAATATAGCCTCTCAAGTGTAATTTTGTTAAATGATACAAAAAAGCATTTATTTAGACGAATGAAAATGATAGCCTTTACGATATATCACAGCTTTCTTTTACCATTGCATTCCTGTTTATTACATGAACGTCAGTGAATGAATCTCCTTGTTTGTGTGTTTGTTTTCATTTTTAGGCAGCTTTAAGTGCCTTGAAACAATTTTCTGAACAAGGACTGGATTCAATGGAAGGGGCAATGAATATTGAAAAAGGTTCTCTTGAAAAGTGAGTACATCTTCTGTGGTATTCTTACATTTGTAATTTTGTAACTTGTCTGGAAAATAAGATCAACATCATAATAAAGTGAAAAACTCAAGACAATAATATCTATATCCTGCAAAATTATTCATAGCACAATTCAATGTAAATAAAAGAGAACCAGTATATATGTTCATATTTGTTGCCTCTAAATATCTCTGTGAAAGTTTTAATCTACTGATGGATCATTATTTCTGCATTTTAATGCCTTTGCTGGAAATACTTCTGTGAGTTTTATGGACCACAGAGACCTGCAAAACTCACAAAAGATGACTTTGATTTCAGACTGTTGAGCGTTCTCTGACTAAACCATTTTCTGAGCTAAAATTTTTCCCTCAAAACCCTGCTAGGTTGTAGGCACAACAGAGAGGGGGAAAAAAAAGAAGATGAGAGGAGGGTTCTCTCCCTTTGGCTGCATTTTGTTTTTCGCATTGTTATATGAAACACTAGCACACAGTCACAAAACTGTGGCTCCTGAGGGTTGCAGAGGCCAAATCGAGCTTTAATAAGAATTTCTGAAATCCAGCTCATACCTCTTTTATGATATTGAACATAACGTTTGATCTGAGGGACTGAACTTTAGATCCCTCCAGAGACCCAATTTATACTAAAGAAATTGCAAGCCATTGTATTTACGATAGTGGAAATCAAATTCTTTCAAAGCAGGAAAAATAGCAGGTGAGGTTTCAGAACTCACACAGGAGATAACATTTTTAGAATGAAGAAAAAAAAAATCAGATAACCTGGGAAGCCAAAACCAAATATACAGATCTTACAGTTAAAAAAAGCTTATCTGCCCCCCCACCCACACTGACCAAGAAAAAACAGCATTTGGTCATTAATATTTAAAGGGTGAGAGCGTGAGAAGAAAACATTTGGTAAACAGACGTGGCATTTTAAGTTGTCTATAGATTGGCAACCATTTATAAGCTAATTTAATCAAAACCATTTCCACATGATCTCATCAGTAGACTATCTGAACATAAATATTGTTGTTTCACTTTAAAATGTCACTTTTGTGGTGACCTTTGAATCCTGTGTGCCATCTGCTAATAAACATGTCTGAAGATGTGCAACCCTGGACCTTCAGCTCTTGTTAATGTATTAATCTTCCAGACAAGCCCAGCATCTGGGAGAGAAAGCGAACAATAACCAGACACACCCGGGCTCCATCGCTCAGGACTGCAAGAAATCAAGGTCGGTCATCTAGCAGCTCCCATAACCGCGCTGCCACCGCATCCTTATAAACCTGTCAGCACGCATGAGGGTGTCTGTGTTCAAGGAAATGAATGACTAATACCATGATTTGAGTCTTATGTGAAGACAACACTATTCTAACACAAGAGATAATAGACATAGGACTGTTTATTCAACTGGGGGAAAATAAAACTTTGAGCATTTCCCTTGGAACTTGAGATCAGATCATAACTCATTTGCCCAGAGGCAGCAGAAATCCGATCCTGCTACTGGAGCTTAAAATAACAATTAATGAAAAGTGTTAGAGAAATTGGGTTTGGTTTTTCAATGATGAATAGAGAAATTGGGTTTGGTTCTGTTGTTAGGATTGTTTTCTCGTGGCGCTTGTGTTCTCTCTCATTTTAAATAATGCCTGACGATTCCAAGATTAACCAACGATGTGCTGTGCAATGTGATGGTCGTTGTCTTCAAATAGAGTCACCCCAGTTTCTCTTTCAATGCAGATATTTGTAAGCTTCATCCTATATCAGTATGCATAACTTCAGGGTGCACCACTCAAAGATGTATGCCAACAAACATGGTGGAAATCAGGTCAGACTTGTGATTACGCATAGGAAATAAGGGTAGGAACAACTGGTTTCAATAGACGCCAGGAATTCAGAAAGAAAACAAAAACCAGTTGTGGGTTTTGAACTCCATCATCCTATTAACCACTGGGGAGGCGTCTTGCCTCTCCAGCCATTTATGTGGATTCCACGCTCGTGGTGGACATCGCTCCCACCCCATCCATGTGTTGTAAGCCGCTCACTGTTTGCATCCAAAGTGTTCTTTGATAACTGCCTCTGCACTTGGGTCACGGAGTGGGATCAAAAGCAGTCATGTACATGGTGGGGAAGGAAAGCCAGTCAGAGGATCCACAGAGGTCTTGCCAGCCATGCTCTGGACCAGCATGTTGGAATCCAGGGTGAAGACAACGCAGTAAAAAAAAAAAACGTGGTCGATTTCTGTGTGAAGTGTGGTCATTGTTCTTTCCTCGCTTCGCTCTCCCCTCTGAAACATCACCCCAGTGTCTCCCATCCCGAAGGCGGGCCGTCACACTGCACAGTGGTGACAGCAGGGGGCGTCCAGGATTCTCTCACCGCCAGGCTGCCTCTGCGAAACTGCGGGGCTGCCTCCCTGGGTGACTCGGAGCCGGGTTCCTGACCAGCCAGCGTCACCTCATCGTTCAGGTTTTCTCCCTATTGATCTGCCAACGTTGTGCAATGAGAAAACACTCTATGGTCTAACTGCTCGGCCCAACGTGACAATAGGCCTAGAATTATATAAGGTTTCCCAAGCAAAACCACCACAAGTCATGATCTGGCTGACTCACACGCGACTGGAGAATAAACAAACAGCAACAGAAGGAAATCACTGGAGGGTTGTTCTTAATGACTCCCAGGCGGGGAAGTCCGCCAGCATCGAGAGGGCTGGGGTGCCCTCAGAGGAAATAGGTTTTCTCCCCAAAGTCTGGGCCCTGGTGGAGATAACAGCCCATTTGTAAAGTTGGGGTTCACGAAGATCAGCCAGGTCAAACAATAAGTCTGCTGCCTGGCACCAGGTGAGGCGGGTCCTAAATGACACCCTCGGAAAGGGGGCAGGCCCTTCCTTCCCCTGGGCCTTTCAGCACCTGAGGCTTTGGCTCTGGGCTGGGCGGGGAGCATGCCCCGTCAGCATCACTCAGGCAGGATCTTTAAAACACATCTTCAGTTTCCCAAACTCCATAAAGTGCCTCCCACAGCCCACGGTCCCAACACCACCAAGGCTGGCCGGGCTGTGGGAGATGGATGAGCTCAGGAAACAAACAAAGCTCATCGTTTCTCACAGCCCAAGCATCTGAGGTATTTACTCTGGAACCATCCGACGAGTCATCCTTGGAGGTGAGCACACAGGAGTGGCCGTGGGGGTAGTGGATGGACATTTGCATCGAGTTTCAAGTTTAGTGAGACTCTGTGTATTCAAAATCCCATCCCATCTACCTACTTGAGGAGCCCCAAAAGGCCTTTCAAATTTTTCCCTTTGGATGGTTTTCCAGCAGCCCTTCCTGGGAACTGGTTGGGTTTCCTTTGGGTTGAATTAGCATTGCAAATGATGGGTGGCCTGCCATGTTATATATCATTAAGGGGAAACCATTAAGTAGATTTATTGAAAGAATGTTTCTTCAGCACAGGGAGATCCTTTTGATGAAAAATGGAACTCATTATTCTTTAAAGGACACAGATTGACTTATCTTCTTTATCAATTACAGTGTCTGCTTTCAGCTTTTCTCAATCAGCAGCAGGCTTTGTAGTCACTTCCCAGGGCTGAAGCCAATGTGTTTTATGGAAGAGGTTTGTTTTTACATTTTAATTGGAAATATAATATTGCGCTTTGGAACTCTGACCAGCACAACTTGCCAAAGATCAATGGTGAGACACCAGCCTTCAGGCTGTGACAAGGACCCTCCTCCCCTCTCCTGGGGTGACCTCTCTGAGGTGTCCTAGTATTCTCTGGCCAAGCCAACATTCTCAATGGTGATTTTTTTTGACAGCTTCAACCAATTTCCTGCACCATAAAATAAAAATAGATTAATGAAAAACTTACCTTATTATATATAGCTTTTCAGGACTCCTAGTGACCTTGGAAATGTGATCTAGACCAACTGATTGGTCTTTAAATCCTGCTGTTGTTGAGTTATCTGTGCAACTGGCCAGACTCTGTCCTGTACCTTTTAATTTCCAAAGGCCACTTGTTATCATCATGGCCAAGAATGGTAGGAAAAGCCAACAGTTTTTCATTAGCAGTCATTAATGGCAAAATCATGTGTCTTTGGGTCTCTCCCAACCTACCCCATCACAATATAAGTCCTTGATAAATGGATAAATGATACACTGAATAAATGAATAAATGGACAAATGAATGATCTATCAAAATGATAGATAAACCTGTTGAAGAAATAAAATTTAAATCTCACTCCTTAACCTGACACAGAGAGAGGCACTTATGATAATATACCTCGTTAGTGTTAACAAGAGGACCGGGAGGGACCGGGGCATTTCTTAAAAAACACAGTGAGTCAAAAGCCCGCCTTTACTTCAGAGGACTTTGGACCCATGAAGACCCACCATCTTGCCCCCAGCTTCCCATTTTTGCATGAACATCTCTTCCTCGGCCAGCAGATTCAATTCCAGTCCTCACTCCCAGACAGCTTCCTATATTTTCACAATCACAGAAAAATGTCCCATGGGGAGGGACTTGTAATATCTGGCTCAAAGCAAAGACTTCCTTAGACCTGATTTCTGGTGGACACCACCCAAGTTCCAGCTCATCTCGCTGAGACTCATTGATAGATTGCCTTGCTGGGGAGGCTTTCCTCTTACATTCTAACTTCTTAACATAACTAAAAGCTCCCTTGACTGGATCCCCAGCACACTCTGATGTATGCTGGGAATGCAGAAAATAAATAAACAAATGAAACTACTTCACCCTCAAGAACCCACATTCTAGCTGGAGGGAAAGTCAGACCAGGAAGTGAGCATGAGAGGTAAGTGTGTTTTCCTCAGACAGCCTGCATTGTAGATTGTTGTTTGTCTCTCTCAGTCACTAGTCAGTCCCTCACTTATCCCACTCAGCTTTGGGCAGCACGCTGTATTCTTGTGACACTGTCAAAAAACCCATGCCTTTACTCTAGTGGTATATCTATGCAACCTTCACACACTCTACATGTTCACTGACTGATCCTACCCGCAGCCCCAAAGATACATATACCAGGTAAAGCTCTTGAAGCTCACTTACCCTCAAGAGGCTGACCAACTGAATTTACCTCTTGTTGTATCTCTTGATCTGGAACGGTACCCACCTTAATACAGTACGGGTGTGCATACTCAATCTTTCAGTGGTGTCCGACTCTTTGTGACCCCGTGGACTGTTGTCCACCAGGCTCCTCCGTCCATGGGATTCTCCAGGCAAGTATACTGGAGTGGGGTGCCATTTCCTCCTCCAGGGAATCTTCCTGACCCAGGGATGAAACCCAAGTCTCCTGCATCTCCTGCATTGGCAGGTGGATTCTTTACCGCTGAGCCACCTGGGAAGTCCCTTAACATGGTAAGTACTTGATAAATGTCTGTTGAGTAGATGAATAACCCAAAAACCCCTGCCATGATGGATTTGCCAGCCTCACAGGATCCATGCGGGCCTGAACGCATGGGCAGAGAAGTCTAGTCTATTGGAGGGAACCTTCTGCCTGTAAATCAACTAGTTCTACTTCTGTTCATATGCAGTCTTTTTGAAGTCATTTAACATCTTCAAGTTTCAATGTCTCAACCAAAATAGTAGGACTAAGGATATACGGAAGTAGAGAGTTTATTTTTTTTTAAGTGTTTAAGTTGTGAAAGTAAATACAATATTTCAATCAATGTTAGTGGGAATGAGGGAAAAAGCCAAGATCTAGGAGTCAAGAGTCTAGAGACCTGGTTCAGACACAGATGTGACCTTGGAGAGGGATTTAGTCTCCCTGGGCCTCAGTTTTCACATCTGTAAAATGATGGTCTCTAAGAGCATTGCAGCTCTAAATTTACGTTACCATTAATTCCTCTATTACTAGTGGTATGCTTGAATTCAAATCTTGTCTCTAATACGTGAATTTTTAAAATCAAATACCTGCAAGGAAAATACTACTCATATCAATTAGGATTCTTTGGCTGTGAATTATAAAATCTTAAAAATCATGTTTTTTTCAACTTTCAGTTCAGTTCAGTTCATTTCAGTCACTCAGTCGTGTCCAACTCTTTGCGACCCCATGAATTGCAGCACGCCAGGCCTCCCTGTCCATCACCATCTCCCGGCATTCACTCAAACTCAAGTCCGTCGAGTCGGTGATGCCATCCAGCCATCTCATCCTCTGTCGTCCCCTTCTCCTCCTGCCCCCAATCCCTCCTAGCATCAGAGTCTTTTCCAATGAGTCAACTCTTCGCATGAGGTGGCTTTAATAATTACCATTTTTATTATTCTTATTTTATATACTCTGTACCTGAAAACTTGTTTCCTGGGGTATTTTTTTTTTTAAGTTGGAGGATAATTGCTTTACAATGATGTGTTAGTTTCTGCTGTACAACAAAGTGAATCAGCTGTGAGTATACATATATCCCCTCCCTCTTGAGCCTCCGTCCCGCTTCCTCCTATCCCATCCCTCTAGGTCATCACAGAGCACCAAGCTGAACACCTTCTGCTATATAGCAGCTTCCCACTATCTGTTTTACACATGGCAGTGTATACACATATATATATGTGTGTGTGTGTGTATGTGTGTTAGTTGTTCAGTTGTGTCCAACTCTTTGCAACTCCATGGACTGTAGCCCACTAAGCTCTTCTGTCCATGGGATTCTCCAGGCAAGAATACTGGAGTGGGTTGCCATTTCTTTCTCCATATAAGTATATATACATATATATGTACATTATAAAGCATATATATATATATATATATATATATATATGTCAGTGCTACTCTAAAAAAACTATTCAAACCAGCAATGGGGAATATGTTCAAAAACTACAGGGGAGTTTTAGAGAACCTAAGAGCAAAAATGCAGAAGTGGACTGGAGTCAGGAAGTACAAGGCTATGGGGAAACCAGGAAGCTCTCCTTCTCTCTCTCTCTCTCAATTCTCCTCCCCTCTCTGAATGTGTGAATCATTTCTCTCTCCACACCAGCTCCTGCTTCTCAATTGCACAAACCTGGCTACCAAGTTCACAATCACCCGAGGGAACCCTGAGTCTCTCCGTTGATTTCATTCCCTGGGTTGTGAGAAGAAGCTCCTGCTTGGCTCACCTTGGACAGATATTCACCCCTGACCCATGTACAAATAAGACTGCCTCAACTCAGCCCCTTTGGAACAGGAGAGAGTAGTCTTCAGAGAAGCAAGAATCACTGTTTAGGGAGAAAACCCAATAGTTACCTGCCTTCTGGGGTGGAGGGAGTTGTGGGGGACAAGGTTCATTACAGTCACGTGTTGGTTCTTCCTTTCAGTGTAAACAGGGAAGCTTAAATAAGTGAGTAAGTCTCTCCAAAGTCATAGACTGGTCAGAGATGTATGAACGCTGCACTGTTTTGTTTGGTTTTCTTTAATCCTTTCAGTCTTTAGTTTCAAGGGTCTGATGAAACAGAGTGAGTCACAAAACTACCTAGGTTAAAAAAAAGAAAGAAAACTTCCCAGCGATCCCAAATTGGTGGTGGTGGTTTACTCGTTAAGTCATGTCTGATCCTTTGCAACCCCGTGGACTGTAGCCCACCAGACTCTTCTGTGCATGGGATTTCCCAGATAAGAATACTGGAGTGGGTTGCCATTTTCTTCTCCCGGGGAGTCTTCTCTAACCCAGGAATCGAACCCAAGTCTCCTGCATTATAAACGGATTCTTTACCGCTAAGCCATAAGGGAAGATGATCCCAAATTGGTCTATTTTTAAAAGACCCCTTTCCTTCAGCATGAATAATGAGAAAATTAGGCAGTAGAGGGGTTATCCTTTGTTGGTGATAACAGAACCAGAAGCCTGGCTGCCGCATCCCTATTTTTGTCATCCAGAGTGGATTTTAAATGTCAGGGCATTGCTGATTCTTACAACTGAAGTGGCTACAGATGGAGGCCATCTTGGTTCAGTTTTCCTTCAAACTTTACTTCTAAGTTTAAGGGAGCTCCAAGAAGAGAGGAGACTGCGTTATTTAAGGGGGTGGGAGAAAGTGGACAATAGAGATGATCAGAAATTTGGATTCAAAAGTATAAAGTAAAGGAAACAGAGGTGACAGCCTTTAGGAAAAAAAGAACAGAGAAAAGCTGTGAACAAAACTCATTTATTTCAACTAAACATGGTTTCAAACGTAGATTGACATTTGATGTTAACTTTCATTCTGACAAATCACTGAGCAGCTGAAGATATTGTTTCAACCTGTGTTGTTGTTTAGTCGCCAAGTCCTGTCCAGCTCTTTTGCAGCCGCATGGACTGTAGCCCACCAGGCTCCTGGGTTCATGGGATTTCCCAGGCACGAATATTAGAGTGGGTTGCCATTTCCTTCTCCAGGGGATCTTCCTGACCCAGGGATTGAACCTGAGTCTCCTGCATTGGCAGGTGGATTCTTTACCACTGAGCCACCTGTGTAGGTTATAATTATTGGATGCAAAGATAATTAATGTTTCTGGATTAGATTTTTTTAGATTGTATGCAAATTATAAGCAGAGTTTCAATAAAATATGTATTCTGTGATCGGGGGGGGGGGGGGGGAGTATAGTGGGTGAGGAAGCCAAGATATGTTGGAGAAAAATGGAGGAAGTGGAATGTTCTGAAGAAAGTATCCATGATGGGAACAGATTCAGTGTTCCCAGCAGGTAAGTTTCTAGATGCTTTCACCTTGACATCAGGAATGAGCTGGTTAACATCTTCTGTTTCCTTTTGAGCCTGCCCCTAAATCTATATGTGTAGTCATTTTCCAGAAAGGTGTTTGGCCGTTCAGCCTTCCTCATCCCCAGAGTGCAGGGGAAAGAACTAGGTCCTTCTTTAGAACTTCTTCACCAACTTTAGAGCAATATCAAGCCCTCAGCTTTGGCAAAGATCAGGTTGGATGTGAATTCCAAGGAGAATTTAGCTGTTGGGGTTATCTCTGATATCAGAGAAGGTCAGGACTCCTTTTTTTTTTTTTTCGCCTGGAACCAGAGTAGCTTCCACAGTCATGACAACATAACACACAGCAGCTGTTCAAGGGTTCATCCCCACTATAGCCACTGCCTCTGTCTTAGGAGAAGACAGTACTAGCCTAAATGTCTGGCTAAACATATCTTGCCTTCTAGTTTCTGACCATAATCAAAGCTTAACCTATCCATCAATCAGCAAATATAGATTGAATCTCTATCCCTGACTTAGTCATTATGGGGAACCCCTGAAGCTTCAAGTAATGTCCCTATCATAAAAGAGCTTCCGGTCCAACTGGGAAGATAAAATGCCAACCAGATACACAGAGAGGGGAAATGCAAGAAGACAGAAACAGATACACTTCATTAGGAATCAATTTCAGTTTCTTCTGCTTTCACAGTGAGTATGGGAAGCATCATGGGGAAACACAGGCCAGTGATCCAGGTTTTGATCTTGAAAAGAATGTCTACTCTGAATTCCTGTTTTCCTTAATCTGGTGATCTGGTTCAACCAACCTGCAACCAAAGTGCTGTAGGAATCCAGTTTGCATGTTTCCTTTTCCTGGGATAAGTCCCTGGGATAGCTGAGGCTTTATGAGCCACCACCCTCTCCACAATCACAGCTTCTCCCATCACTACCAACCTTCCCATCTACTGGTATATAATCCTGATCTATCTTTTACCAAGAAAACAGTGTTGGATATGGTTAAGAGTTAGTATTCCAGCGTCAGACTCCCTAGGTTCAGCTCAGCTTTTCCACTCCCTCCCTCTGTATTTTCAGGTTAAGTTCCCATAACTTTTCCAAGCCTCACTTTCTTCAGCTATAAAGTGAAGATGGCAGTGTTGTTACGTGGGTTGAATAAATGAGTTTTATGAATGAAGACATGTAGAGCATTTTGGATTTCCCTGGTGGTCCAGTGGTTAAGAATTCACCTGCGAGTGCAGGGGACACAGATTCAGTTCCTGGTCCTGGAAGATTCCACATGCCACAGGGCCATGAAATCCATGCGCCGCAGCTTGTGAGCCTGCGTGCCCTAGAGTCCATGCTCCGCAGCAAGAGAAGCCACAACAATAAGAAGCTCCCTGCACTGCAACTAGACGAAGCCTGACCACAACAGCGAAGACCCAGCACAGCCAAAAATTTAAGAAAGACATGGAGTGCTTTGAACTGTATTCAGCACAGAGCAAGTACCTGATAAACATGAGTTACTATTGATCAATAATTATGGATCAACCACTGTGTGCCAGATACAAGTGCCAAGAAGAAAAAGAGGCTGAGATGAATAAGGCACAGCCCTGTTTGGCATCGGGGAATTTTTGTTTCTTAAAGGCAATCGTAAAATATGCACACAAATAAGTACTACTCCAAACTGAATGTTCTCAGAGACGTGGGCCAGGCACCCCCTGTGGGCCACTCAAACAACAGGATCATCATTTTTGATATGCCTTCTCCACAAAGCCAAGTGTCTGTGGCTCCTAATGCCTCTTGGGATTCATTTGGTGAGAACAACCCACAGGTGGGAGAATTACTTCTCACGAAGGGATTACACATTTCCCACACACCTCATGCTACACCTTCTGCTCTGGATTCCTCAGAGAACCAGGGGATGATGGTGGGCGAGGACTACCAGTAACCCAAAGAGGCACACACAATGTCAGTAGTCAGGAACCAAGGCTGGTGAACTGATTCTGAGATACCAGGCTGGCCTTGGCTTTTGTTGGTAAGTTTCTTGGTGGTAAACAGAAAGAACTGTAGGGACGTCTCTGGTGGTTCAGTGGTTAAGACTTTGTGCTCCCAAGGCAGGGGGTCTGGGTTCTATCCCTGGCCAGGGGACTAGACCGCACATGTCACAACTAAAAGATCCTGCTTGCTACAACTAAGATCTGATAAATTAATAATATTCAAAAAAAGAGAGAGAACTGTAAATAGCCCTGTCCTCATGGCTCATGTGGAAGAGTTCTTTCTGGTTACAAGTATGCCCTCCCCATCATGGTCCTTTTCCCTTGTTTCTTTAGCATACCATCTTGAGAAGGAGAAGTAGAGGCCCAAGAAGAGGGTAAGCTCCCCTGGTGGCTCAGTCAGTAAAGAATCCGCCTGCAATGCAGGAGACCTGGGTTCCATCCCTGGGTTGGGAAGATCCCCTAGAGGAGGGCATGGCAACCCCCTCCAGTATTCTTGCCTGGAGAATCCCCACGGACAGAGGAGCCTGGCAGGCTGCAGTCAACGGGGTCCCAAAGAGTTGGACACAACTGAGCAACTAAACACACAAAAATGGGTAATAAAGGATATTTACAACGGAGTAGAGATAAAGAGGGTCCCAGTGAGGGTGGCAATGGGAGGAGGGAGAACGGGGAACATAAAGAAGGTAAACTGGACAGGCCCTGATTACCAAATGGATATAGGGGTGGGGTGAGGAGGACCATCTAAGCTGGCTCCTGGGCTCTGGCTTGGGAAGCCAGATAAATGGCAGTATTATTCATTAAGATGGTAAATACAGAGGAAGAGCAAGCTGGTAATGAGTTCAGTTCTGGACTTGTCAAGGTTGACATGCCTGCAGGACATCCAGAGAAAAACCTTCAGTTGCTAACTGAGGATGTACCATGAAAGGTCAGGAAAGACATCACAGTTTAAGAGAAGATAAGCAGTAGCATGTGGGTGGTAACTGGTGACGTGTCTTAAGAAGATCCTCCAGATAGATCCTGTAGAGTAAGAGAAGAGCAAAAGGTCAAGGGTCAAGGCTTGAGAAGCACCAGCATTGAAGACACAGACAGAGAATAAGAGCTTATGCAGGTATCTGAGAAGGAATGGACCTGGAAAGAAAATGACGGCCAGGGGAGATCAGGATGGTTAAGAGTGTCAGATGCCACAGAGAGGAAGTGACTAAGCAAGAAAAGACAGAAAAGGAGCCCCTACGATCTGGCATGAGGAGGTCATGGATGACCTTTATCAGACTGTTCAGAAAAGAGGAGGAGAAGGGTATAAGGAAGGGTTGCCTGACTCTCTTTTTGAGGGGCAAGCCAGCTCCTCAAGCCAAATCTATGTCCACTGTCTTCTAGCTTCTTGATATACCACTGGATACAAGGACCACACATTGGTAGTCTTGAGTCAGACGTGACTGAAGCAACTTAGCACACACTCACGTAAGTTGATACAATTTTCTGAAGGACAATTGGGCAATGTGTATTCACGTATTCACAGATGGTGACGGCAGCCATGAAATTAAAAGACGCTTACTCCTTGGAAGAAAAGTTATGACCAACCTAGATAGCATATTGAAAAGCAGAGACATTACTTTGCCAACAAAGGTCTGTCTAGTCAAGGCTATGGTCATGTATGGTTTTCCGGTGGTCATGTATGGTTGTGAGACTTGGACTGTGAAGAAAGCTGAGTGCCGAAGAATTGATGCTTTTGAACTGTGGTGTTGGAGAAGACTCTTGAGAGTCCCTTGGACTGCAAGGAGATCCAACCAGTCCATCCTGAAGGAGATCAACCCTGGGATTTCTTTGGAAGGAATGATGCTAAAGCTGAAACTCCAGTAGTTTGGCCACCTGATGCGAAGAGTTGACTTATTGGAAAAGACTCTGATGCTGGGAGGGATTGGAGGCAGGAGGAGAAGGGGACAACAGAGGATGAGATGGCTGGATGGCATCACTGACTTGATGGACGTGAGTCTGAGTGAACTCCGGGAATTGGTGATGGACAGGGAGGCCTGGTGTGCTGCGATTCACGGGGTCGCAAAGAGTTGGACACGGCTGAGCGACTGAACTGAACTGAACTGAACTGATTCACATATTCGGGCTTCCCAGGTGGTACTAGTGATAAAGAATCTGCCTCCCAATGCAGGAGATGAAAAAGACACGGGTTTGATCCCTGGGTCGGGAAGATCCCCTGGAGGAGGAATTGGCAACCCACTCCAGTATTCTCGTCTGGAGAATCCCATGGACAGAGGAGCCTGGCAAGCTATAGTTCATGGGGTTGCAAAGAGTCAGACACAACTGAAGTGACTTAGCACACACATCCACATGCCGGGCTTCCTTGGTGGCTCAGATGGTAAAGAATTTGCCTGCAATGCAGGAGACCTGGATTCAATCCCTGAGTCAGGAAGATCCCCTGGAGAAGGAAATGGTAACCCACTCCAGTATTCTTGCTTGGAGAATCCCATAGACAGAGGAGCCTAGCGGGCTACAACTGAGTGACTTAAAAACAACAATTACTGTGCTTGCAGGGAGGCATGTAGTCCAGGCAGGATCCAGGCAAGTTCAGAAGTCAGTCAGAAGCCTGCTTCCCTACTTCTGAAGCCTCAACAAGACTACCCCCATTTTAACTTCCCTAACAATGGTTGAACACCCGACTCCAGTACTCTTGCCTGGAAAATCCCATGGACAGAGGAGCCTGGTAGGCTAAGAGTCGGCCACGACTGAGCGATTTCACTTTCACTTTTCACTTTCATGCATTGGAGAAGGAAATGGCAACCCACTCTTCTTGCCTGGAGAATCCCAGGGACAGAGGAGCCTGGTGGGCTGCTGTCTATGGGGTTGCACAGAGTCGGACACAACTGAAGCGACTTAGCAGCAGCAGCACCAACAATGGTTTAAACTCAGTTGGGAGTCAGCCTGGTTTGGGGGTCTTCTCAGCAAGAGTGCTGCAGGTGACTGAGGTTGTGAGGATGTGGCTTGTTTGGGCAAAGATCAGGACACATTGATTTCTAAAGAAAGGCAATCATTAGGTTTGAATGGGGGACTACAGTGACTGTAAATGGTCACTCCCTCCACTGCATTTCCTTCCCCTCCACTTGAGACTGGGCTGGCCCTGTTCTTGCTAAATCAATGGAATCTGGTAGAAGTGACATTGTGGCAGTTCCAGACCTAGCTTTCTGGGTCCAGCCTCCTGTTTCTTCTCTGTTGGGTCACTTCTTCCAACTCTCACTAGAACCCAGCCACCAAGCTGTGAGAAGCCCAGGCCATGTGGAGAGGCCACAGCCATAGTCACAACACATCAGTCAATAGTCCTAGCTGAGTTCCTAGCTTGTCTCCGCAAGACAGCCGGCATCAACCGGCAGCCATGTGAATCAGCCATCTTGAACACTCCAGCCCAATAAGGTCTTGGATGACCACAGCCCCAACTACCATCTTGTGGAGAAGAGATACCACCCAGCTAAGTCTAGTCAACCCACAGAATTGTGAGGAATTATATTTTTCCATCTTTGGGAATGGTTTGTTATGCAATTTTAGGTAACTGAATAGTTTGATTTATATTTTCTATGGATTTGAACCCAAATGCTAGGGTAAACTGGCAAAAGCAACCCTGAAATCACCCTTTGGTGTCCATCTCTCTGCACAGAAGCCTTCCCACAGTTCTCTATAAGGAGCAAAACAGGATTGGTGTTCTCCTGTCTCCTTGCTGAGTGAGCGTCTCAGACATAGGGGTTGGGGCACCAAAGGCCTGGGAAATTCCAACTGGAGTAGAAGGGGAGGGGGTCTTCTTTAAATGGGTGAGCAGAGCCACTTGGGGCTGGGTCTGTTTTCACACAGGCAGTTGAACACAACACTTTTTTTTTTTTCCAGTCAGTCTCCATAGGAGAGGGCCAGATGCCAAGACTAGGTGAGCCCAGATGGCTAAGTTCCCATTCTTTCTTGCATTGAAGGCTAATTTTAGTTATGTGATATGACACTTGATCACAACCACTGGGTGTTTGTGGCCTTAGTCAGCATCATTGATTGGAATCTCTCAGCCCCAGGTGGGCTGTGAGGCCCATTCAGCCCTGCAATCACTTCCAACCTTTTAGCCACCATTAAGCTGGAGTGCCAGGCCACCATGATGGGCTATCTCATGCTCTTAACTGCTGCTCTGTCTGTGTTAACGTTTCTTCAGTATCTCATCTGTAAATTCCTCAAGGACAGGGTGGAGAAGGAAGTGCCACCCCAGTCCAGTGTTCTTGCCTGGAGAATCCCACGAACAGAGGAGCCTGGCAGGTGACGTCCATGGGTCGCAGAGAGTCGGCCATGACTGAAGCGACTAATCCTGCACACAAGGACAGGGATTCTGAACAGATTCATTTTGGATTCTGAACTCTGGGTTGGGTAGATCAGCAAGAATGACAAAAACTTGAAGCACCTCCTTCTTGTCTCATGGGAAAGGAAAGGGTTAGTCGCTCAGTCATGTCCGACTCTCTGTGACCCTATGGATTGTAGCCCATCAGTCTCCTCTGTCCATGGGATTCTCCAGGCAAGAATACTGGAGTGGGTTATCATTCTCAGGGGATCTTCCCAACCCAGGGATCGAACCTGGCTCTCTTGCATTGCTGACAAATCTTTACCATCTGAGCCACCAGGGAAGCCCTCATGGGAACCCAGAGTCGATGCCAGTTCACTAGGAGAGGATAGTCCTATGGACCAGGGCTTGAGCTTGAAACAAGAGTGCCTCAGAAAGTTCTGGTTCAGTCACTCTGACCAAAATTCCATTTTTCCTACTGGGTTGTGATACTGTTAAAAAGCATGCTTTGACTCATCAACTCAAACGAATTGGTTTATAACAGGCACAATTTGCCTGAAGCCCACACTACTGTTGTAACTCATTGTATTTCACATTTAATGTAATTTCCAGCATGTTGGTTGTATCGTTTTCCTATTGTCTGGAACACAAATGATACCAGGAAGATCCTATTAGGAGGAAAAAACAAATTTAAACAAGGTGGTCTGTGGTGAGTTACCATGTATGGAATTAATTTCACATCCAGGTTTGGATGATCTCATGAATTGTTCTTTTGGTTGGCAATTTCACCCTAACCTGCTAGATCGAATTATTTCCTTGTAATTCAGACCCCCTGTGTAGCCCTTAACGAAGAACACATTGTATGTCTTGGCCAGCATGGCTGGTGGAGGACGCATGCCCACAGTTGTCTGAGAGCCGCCAGCACTGAGCTCAGCCTCAAATCCTCAAGGGACAATCGGTGATACTGTCGCCAGAGCATTGTTGCAACGTCAGGGCTGGGGAGTGGGGGTGGTGGTGGTATGCGGGGCCGAACAGAGACAGGAAGAAACCCCTAAAATGTTGAGACTGATGCATTGTGTTTATACCAATAAGAACTGTTTCAGACAGTGTGACCCAACACCCATAGAACAATGGGGCCCTAGACTTCTATGGCATCTCAGAAAGACAGTGGTTCAAGACACGGATCATGCCAACCCCTACCACAGAGCAACAGGCTTCTGTGATCACCTTTGGAGGCATGGTCCTTGTGTATTTGGAGGACAAAAATGGGCTTTTTCAGGCCAAGAATCTCAGATCCTTCTACTCTAGCAGAGAGGAACTCACAACAGAATGAACCTCTAGAAATAAAACCTGCATAGCTGAGAGTCCTTTTGACTCTGCGAGGGCTTCCCAGGTGGTGCAGTGGTGAACAAACCACCTGTTAGTGCAAGAGGCTCGGGAGATGCCAGTTCAATCCCTGGGTCAGGAAGATCCCCTGAAGGAGGCCATGGCAACCTACTCCAGTATTCTTGCCTGGAGAATCCCATGGACAGAGGAGCCTGGTGGACTATGGCCCATAGGGTCTCAAAGAATCAGACACATCTGAGGGGGACAAATCCTAACCTGACCCAGAACCAAACCTCTGAAAGCTGACCATGACCTGATCTCCAGCCACGAGATGAGAGAGCCCATCTCAGTGGATATCTTTTTCTTCCTCTGAAATTTGCAAATAAAATAGCCTTTAAGATCTGTTAGCTCATCAAAGGTGGTGGAAACTCATCCAGAAACCACCTCTGCAGCTGAACCCATGGCCCTGAATCCTGCTCTGTGTCCAGGTCCACATGCCCTGTGCTCACCATCAGCCCAGTTGGAAGAGGATCGTTTTTTCCCTCCACTTGGCCACCCTTGTTGGGTGGGAAGGGCCTGATTTGGCCTGGGAGCTGTCAACACACGCCTCTGAGATGGTAGAGAAACCCAAACTCTCTTCAGAGAAAAGTGCTCCATAGGAGCATCGCCATTTATGGACTGACTTATCTTCTCAGTTCGCCCATGACAGGAGTCTCCCAGGATGTGGGACTTTTAGTGCTAAAACCAGAAACACCAAGAAACCTGGACAGCTGGTCCCCTGTACTGCCAGTGTCCATCCTCCAGGAGCAGAGAGACGAAGTCACAAAGGTGATATGTCTCCTAATGCCAGAGAAGAAGAAATTGTTCGAGAAGAGTCTAGGTTATTCTCACTGTGGTTCTCTGCCGCCTCTTGGAGGGTGCACCTCCCCAGAATGGCCCGCTTCATAATCTCACACAGAGGCCAATTTGGAGCCTTGGCAGCCCAAGTGTGTTGTAAGAGCCGCAAGAGTTGGTCAACAGATTTCTTGCTGCCTGAGGCCATCTGAACATCTTTATAGGATTCTGAGTCAGAGACCTAGGTTTCATCAAGGGTAGGGCCTTTGCTCATTCTGGAAAAGATACACAGATTCTCTGGAGGGGAGACATTTGTTTTTGTCAGGAGATGGTGTGTCCTACCAGGAAAGAATGCACAATACAGGAAGCATAGGCTCTGTCACGTGGGAACCCCAAGCCCTGTCTGCACATTCGAAGCATCTTATTCATGGGCCAGGCCACTGAGGATGGAACGCCAGCATCCCAGGTATTCTCTTTTAAGTACCTGCCCCAATCCTGCTTCCCCCACCTCCAAAACCATCAACAACACAGAGTGCTCAAAGTCACAAACAGGGGCATTTAAGTAGTAATGACAGGACTTCCCTGGTTAAGAATCTGCCTGCCAATGCAAGGGATAAAGTTTCACTCCTTGGTCTAGGAAGATGCCACATGCCGTGGGGCAACTAAGCCTGTGTGCCACAACTACTGAATCCGGAATACCTAGAGCCTGCGCTCTTCAACAAGAGAAGCCACTGCAATGAGAAGCCTGCACACCACCCCTCAGCATAGCCCCCGTTCACCACAGCTAGAGAAAGCCCACGTAGCAACGAAGACCTAGCGCAGCCAAAAATAAATAAAGAAGCAGTGACAGTGAGATTTCCTGCTGTGTGCAGTTCTTGGGAAGCTTATCCACCTACCTGACAAACTCAAAAGTTGGAACATCACTAGGGCAGTGCTGAAATGACATACTTGACTTTCTGCAACCAGAAATTCTAAGGAACATGAAAAATCCACAGTCGTCTCTGGATTTTGAGAGTTTTGTTTGGGGACTAAAATTACTGGTCACCCAACTCACTGAGCCTCAGGAGAGGAGGAGAATCTTTCAAGACCTGAAGTTCTGGGACCTGATGGTCAATGATCTGATCTGCAAACATTCTGCAGCTTGATTTTATGCTAGTCTTCTCTCCAGGTGTTCTCGGCCAGGTCAACTTATCTTCTCTTTGTCTTCTGAACAGGCCTGGCCCTGTTCTGCCCCCATATTTTCCTCACCACCTCCTGTCCAACTCGTCCGCTCCCCCTCTTCCCTCCTCACCCTCCTCTCTGGGGGCAGCTCAAGCCTGCCTCCTGCATGAAGCTCTCCAAGATTCTCCAACCTCTGTCTGCCCAAACACATGGCAGAGGCTGCCTTACCATTCTCTCCTTAGCAGATGGTGAGCCCCAAGTCCCACATTTTGGATTTTGTTCTTGTTTGTTTTGTTTTTTCACATTTCTTTATTTTGGCTGTCCTGGATCTTCATTGTGGTGCACAGGCTCAGAAGTGAGCTGGCTCAGTAGTTGCAGCTTGCCGTGTGTCCTTAGTTGCAGTATGTGTGTTAGTCGCTCAGTCATGCAACCCCATGGACTATAACCTGCCAGGATCTTCCATCCATGGGATTTTCCCAGTAAAAATACTGGAGTGGGTTGCCATTTCTTTCTCCAGGAGATCTTCCTAAATCAGGGATCAAACTTGGGTCTCCTGCACCAGAGGTAGACTCTTTACCATCTGAGCCACCAGGGAAGCGCCCATAGTTGCAGTATGTGGGATCTTAGTTCCCTGACCAAGGATTGAACTGGACCCCCTGCATTGAGAGCTCAGAGTCTTAACCACTGGACCACCAGGGAAGTCCCCCACACGTTGTCATTTAAGTGGCCACGTATATATGCCTGTCCCCCTCAAGAAACTGTAAGCTCTCAGAAGGCAAGGTCTGTGTGTCACTTTTCTGGATATATCCAGCCATATCCGACCCAGAGGAAGAACTCAGATGTGATTGCTGATATCATTGGATCAAATGGAAACCCCAGTTAAAACCCAGTGACATAAGCATCTGCTTTGTGATCCAGACATTTCATCGAGAGAAATGAACATCCAAATGCCTGTCCAAGAATGTTCACAGCAAATCTATTCTTAACTGCCCCAAACTGTAAATAACTCATCAATAGGAAATTAGATAAACATACAAAGGATCATAGAAATTCATCATTTGAATGAATCTCCAATGCATTATACTGAGTGAAACCTTGCACAAAATAGTCCATACTAAATGACTTCATTTTGGCTTCCCTAGTGGCTCAGTGGTTAAAAAAAAAATCCACCTGCCAATGCAAGAGACACGGGTTCGATTCCTGGGTTGGGAAGATCCCCTAGAGAAGGAAATGGCAACCCATTCCAGTATTCTTGCCTGGAGAATCCCGTGGACGGAGGAGCCTGGCGGGCTACAGCCAATGTGGTCACAAAAGAGCTGGACACAACTTAGTGACTAAACAACAACAACCACAAATGACTTTATTTATGTAAAGCTTTGAAACAAATTTGTCTCATCTAGGATGAAAACATTCAGAGCAGTGCTTGCTCCTGGGGGACACGATGGGAGATCAACAGGGAAAGGGGCACGAGGGAGCTCTGTGGGGTGATGATAATGTTCTGGGTACATGTACTTGTCAGACCTCAAAACTAAATACTTAAGATTTGTTCATTCCATGGAAAGTAAATGCTTATCTCAAAAAGACTTTAACAAATAGTGAATATTATTAATGTGCATGTTGAAGAGGGGAAATATACTGATGGGCACAATTTACTTGCAAATATATCAGAACAGAAAATGTATTGATGGATGGAGAGAGGGCTGGATGGATAGATAAATGGCGAAACAAGCATAGTAAAATAAAGCGTCACATAACAGCTGTGCTGGTCACCACCCAAACCATCGCTTTTAGTGCTGCCTCTGCCCAAGAAGAGGAGTTGGAAGGATAAACACCTCCTCTGACTGGGCTTTGGGGAGGAGGTGGGGTCGGGGGCCAGCAGGTTCCTAGGGAGCCAGGAGAGAGGCAGAAGGGAGGAGTGAAGCTGGAGTTTCAAGGGGGCAGGGGGGGGCAGAGGGTGGAAGGAATTTGCTGGTGCATCATGGCTCAAGGATCTGATCTTCAGCTGCTGTCCAAGGGCTGCACCCTCCTTGGCACATGCCAGGTACAGAGAAATGTTAAGCAGATGGCGTGCTCTGGGCTCGCCCCATCACTGGACCTACCGCCCTTGAAATCCAGGGTTGAATTCATGGTTCAGAGGACTTTTCTTAGGAAACACTGATAATCCAAACCACATTGAACCTCACTCCTCCCTTTGATAGGGTGGTTGGGCTGGTAGATCAGAGTGGAGCCATGGATTCGGTCCATCCAGATTTCAGCAGAGGTTGCACACTGGCAGCCCTCCGGCTGGACCCAGCCCACAGATGTGCTATGTGTTTTCTTTGGCCTCCCCAAGGTTTTTTTTTGTTTTTTTTTTTAAGTTTAGTTTAGATTTGCCAAGATTTTTAAATCACAGAAGATCTGGATTGTCTGCGTCTCCTGAAATGTTGGAAGATTCAGCAGCCAGGGGCCTGCATGATGACAGTTGGCAGGAAGGAGTGGGAGCAGCTTTCTCAGAGGCCTGGCCCTCTTTCACTCCTGTCCCCCCAAGTCCACCTAATGGGCTGGAGCACATGAACCTGTGGGTATTAGGTCACTTGTGTGGACAAGTGAGAAGTAGTCAGTGTTGGCTGATAGTAACACTAGAGTAACCCTAATGTGATAAATATTGACTGAGCAATTAACTACGCAGGGTGTTTGGTCCTGGGAACACAGTGGAAAACAAACAACTTGGTCCCTTTTCTAAAGGAAGTTAGATTCTAGAGGAGTAGATGGAGGGAGAGAGAAAGAAAGGAAGGAAGAGAGTAGATAGAGCTAGGGAAAGAAGGGAAGGAAGGAAGGAAGAGAAGGAGGAAGGAAACAGTAATTATAAGCTGTGGTAACTATTCTAAAGAGCCTAGAGGAGAGAGAAGACACTATACAGCAGGGTTGGGGGCCGGGAACCTGGCCCTTGACAAGCTGATGGGGAAGATCTGTCTGGGGTGACATTTCTTTTTTTTGGGGGGGGGGTGACATTTTTAAGTGAAGTTCTGAAGGATAAGGATCTCTGGGAAAGATTGCTAAGGTGGATGAAAGGCCTTAAATGAGGAAGTGTTTGGGTTCTTTCAAGAGCTGAGAGAAGTCTACTGTCAAGAGTGTTTGAGAGATAAGGGAGCAGGATAAAGGTGGGGAGATGAGCAGTGTACGGGACTTGTAAACCAAGTGTTTAAACTTTATTCTGGGTGCAATAGTAGCCATCGAAGGTTTCGGGTCAGAGAGAGACGCAATCAGATTTAGGTTTCATAAAACCAATCTTATTATTAGTAGGGAATATAGCCAAAGGTCTCATTGCCAGTGGCAGGTAAGACATGATGGTGTGTTGGTTAGTAGAGGAAAAAAATCCAAGGGCATTCTGGAGGAAGTAATTTCATAGCTGGTTGCAGAAGGAGGTAAACCTGGAAATTCTATCAATTGGCTGCATCAACATGCAAATTGAGGGATTTAGACAAAGATTGCCTAAGATGATACTGTTCAATCTTGGCTTCTTCCAAGATGCAAGGCATTTTCACATAAATTATTACTTCCTTTGGTAGCAGAATGTAATCTAAAGCAGTATGCAGTTCATGGCAAATAGAAACTGTCTGAAAATTCACATACATTTTGCATTCTAGTCTATAATTTTTTAAAGCTATAAATGACATAGTATCAATAACAAAACAAACAAGAAAAACACGCAAATATTCCTCCCACTGACCCTGGTTAATGCCCTTAACATTGGCTGCACATTGGAATCACCTGGGAAGCTTTAAAGAAATGCTGTTTCCTGGGTCTCCCTCCCATACATTCTGACTTAGTTGTTCTGGGATGTATTCTGGACATCTGGATTTTTAAAGCTTCCTGGTGACTCTAATGTGCATGTGTGGTGGAGAACTGCTTGTTAATCCAAGGCAGAGGTTCCCAAAGCAGCAAGGGCATGACTCAGAAATGTGCAAAAAATGCAATTTTCTCAGGCTCTACACCAGACTTACTGAACCCTAAATTCTGGGGGGTGGGTCTTAGCAAGCTGTGTTGTAATCAGTCCTCTGAGTGTTTTAGGAGCACCCTGAAGTTTTAGAATATCCCTTTTGATTCTGCTTTCTAGATCTGATAGGGTGCCTGACGAACTATGGACGGAGGCTTGTGACATTGTACAGAAGACAGGAATCAAGACCATCCCCAAGAAAAAGAAATGCAAAAAAGCAAAATGGTTGTCTGAGGAGGGCTTACAAATAGCTGAGAAAAGAGAAGTGAAAAGCAAAGGAGAAAAGGAAAGATATACCCATTTGAATGCCGAGTTCCAAAGAATAGCAAGGAGAGATAAGGCCTTCCTCAGCGATCAATGCAAAGAAATAGAGGAAAACAATAGAATGGAAAAGACTAGAGATCTCTTCAAGAAAATTAGAGATAACAAGGGAACATTTCATGCAAAGATGGGCTCAATAAAGGACAGAAATAGTAGGGACCTAACAGAAGCAGAAGATATTAGGAAGAGATGGCAAGAATACACAGAAGAACTGTACAATAAAGATCTTCACGACCCAGATAATCACGGTGGTGTGATCACTCACACTCACCTAGAACCAGACATCCTGGAATGTGAAATCAAGTGGGCCTTAGGGAGCATCATTATGAACAAAGCTAGTGGAGGTGATGGAATTCCAGTTGAGCTATTTCAAATCCTGAAAGATAATGCTGTGAACATCCTGCACTCAATATCTCAGCAAATTTGGACAACTCAGCAGTGGCCACAGGACTGCAAAAAGTCAGTTTTCATTCCAATCCCAAAGAAAGGCAACGCCAAAGAATGCTCAAACTACCGTACAATTGCACTCATCTCACATGCTAGCAAAGTAATGCTCAAATTCTCCAAGCCAGGTTTCAGCAATACATGAACCGTGAGCTTCCAGATGTTCAAGTTGGTTTTAGAAAAGGCAGAAGAACCAGAGATCAAATTGCCAACATCCGCTGGATCATGGAAAAAGCAAGAGAGTTCCAGAAAAACATCTATTTCTGCTTCATTGACTATGCCAAAGCCTTTAACTGTGTGGATCACAATAAACTGTGAAAAATTCTGAAAGAGATGGGAATACCAGACCACCTGACCTGCCTCTTGAGAAACCTATATGCAGGTCAGGAAACAACAGTTAGAACTGGACATGGAACAACAGACTGGGTCCAAATAGGAAAAGGAGTACGTCAAGGCTGTATATTGTCACCCTGTTTATTTAACTTATATGCAGAGTATATCATGAGAAATGCTGGGCTGGAAGAAGCACAAGCTGGAATCAAGATTGCTGGGAGAAATACCAATAACCTCAGATATGCAGATGGCCCCATCCTTAAGGCAGAAAGTGAAGAAGAACTAAAGAGCCTCGTGATGAAAGTGAAAGAGAAGAGTGAAAAAGTTGGCTTAAAGCTCAGCATTCAGAAAACAAAGATCATGGCATCCGGTCCCATCACTTCATGGGAAATAGATGGGGAAACAGTGGAAACAGTGTCAGACTTTATTTTCTTGGGCTCCAAAGTCACTGAAGATGGTGATTGCAGCCATGAAATTAAAAGACGCTTATTCCTTGAAAGGAAAGTTATGACCAAACTAGATAGCATATTGAAAAGCAGAGACATTACTTTGCCAACAAAGGTCCATCTAGTCAAGGCTATGGTATTTCCAGTGGTCATGTATGGATGTGAGAGTTGGAGTATAAAGAAGGATAAGCACCAAAAAATTGATGCCTTTGACTGTGGTGTTGGAGAAGACTCTTGAGAGTCTCTGGGACTGCAAGGAGATCCAACCAGTCCATCCTAAAGGAAATCAGTCCTGAATTGGAAGGACTGATGCTGAAGCTGAAGCTCCAATACTTTGGCCACCTGACGCAAAGAACTGACTTATTGGAAAAGACCCTGATGCTGGGAGGGATTGGGGGCAGGAGGAGAAGGGGACGACAGAGGATGAGATAGTTGGATGGCATCACTGACTCAATGGACATAGTTTTGGGTGGACTCCAGGAGTTGGTGTGGACTAGGAGGCCTAGCGTGCTGGGGTTCATGGGGTCACAAAGAGTAGGTCACGACTGAGTGACTGAACCGAACTGAACTTTAGCCTGATAAGCTCAGACATGCAGTATTTCAACTGATCCTCACCTGGGAAGGTAGATTGGGCAAATATTGTCATTTTCCCCAATCTACCGGATGGGCAGATAGAGGCAGAAAGAGATTCTGTGATTCGCCCATCAATAGCAGACCAGAGACCCAAACCCAGGTCTTCTGAAGGCACGACAGAGGTGGGTGTTTACAACGACCTCTGCCTATATGCTATTCTCATCAGCTAACAGGTCTGCAACTGCCCTCCACCCCTGCCCCTGCTCAGGAGGTGGATACAGAGACCTGGGCCTTGGAAATAGGGCTGAGAGTCAGCAAACTTGTTCTGTAAAGGACCAGGCAGTAAACAGCCCTGTGGGCCACATTGTCTCTGTCAAAACTTCTCAACTGGGCCATTGACGCTATAATGCAGCCATAGACAATACGTAAATGAATGAGTGGCTGTGTGCCACAGAACTTTATTTACAAATGTAGGTGGGAGGCTAGATTTGGGCCTGGGACCAGGGTCTTGCTCTGCAGCTAAGGCCTGGGCCAGGCCTCCAGTCACCCCCTGTCCACTCGTAAGCACTGTTCATGGAGCCCAAGACAGCCTGCTGTGTGTTGCTCCAAGCTGGGGAGTGGTGAGACCTGAGACCCAGTGAGAGGAGCTGGAAACATGGATGGAGATGTGAATGGAGATGGGGCAGGAGATAGAGATGGTACTGGGGATAAGTTTTCTGGCGTCTCTGCTTTAAAGTACATATTTATTTTATTCATTTATTTTTGGCTGTGTCACGTCTTAGTTGCAGCATTTGGGCTCTTCGTTGCCATGTACAGGCACCTGTCTAGTTGCAGTTGCCCCTTGACATGTGGAATTTTAGTTCCCCGACCAGGGATCGAACCTCGTCCCCTGTATTGGAAAGCAGATTCGTAACCAGTGGACCACCAGGGAAGTCCCCTGGCTTCTCCTTCTTAACAGAGACTTTGGGAGGTGTGGTTGGTGGGATTCCCAAGGCCTGGTCAGGTCACCTAAGTGGCAAGGCCACCAGGCTGGTCCCTGCTAGTCCTACAGGGACAGAGTGAGCCAACTAGCTTGCTATTCAAACTAAGTCACTCATTCTTCTAGAAAGTATCTTTATGGAAAATTTTGAACGTGATAAGGCCACTGAATACAGAAGTAACAGTAGCAACTGAGTGAGCTGAATAGCAAGAAAGAGCATTCAGAGGTGCCGGAGGGCAAGCTCTCAGACGGTAAAACACACTCAATTACAAACCCACAGAATAACTGCAGGAGTCAGGAACCATGCACACACAACTCTTTGATTTCTAAGAAATGAAATGTAATGTGACAGGAAGAGAGGGCAATCCTTCCAGGAGTGACAAATTATAGCATTACATGCTTTTTTTCTTTATTTAAAATTTCTGTATTAAAAGTTATTTTAATATATATAGGGTATATTATATACTTATGTTATAAAACTTAATAATACAGTGAAAACCTGCGAACCCATCACCCAGCCAGAGAACCAGGACAGAGCCAATAATACACATACCTAATGCTCTTTCCGGAGAAGGCGATGGCACCCGCTCCAGTACTCCTGCCTGGAAAATCCCATGGGCGGAGGAGCCTGGCAGGTCGCTAAGAGTGGGCCACGACTGAGCGACTTCACTTTCACTTTTCACTTTCATGCATTGGAGAAGGAAATGGCAACCCACTCCAGTGTTCTTGCCTGGAGAATCCCAGGGACAGAGGAGCCTGGTGGATTCCAGGACGGGGGAGCCTATGGGGTCGCACAGAGTCGGACATGCTGAAGCGACTTGGCAGCAGCAGCAGCAGCAATGCTCTTTCCCCATTGGGGGCCCCAGGATTTCTCCCCAGAGGTATCATCCTCCTGAATTTGGGGGTCCATCACTGTTTGACTTAGACATAATTATATTT
Source organism: Budorcas taxicolor (assembly GCF_023091745.1). Classification (NCBI taxonomy): domain Eukaryota; kingdom Metazoa; phylum Chordata; class Mammalia; order Artiodactyla; family Bovidae; genus Budorcas; species Budorcas taxicolor. The sequence continues at coordinate 50,063,553 of NC_068923.1, read as the reverse complement.
GCATGTTCTTACACAGTATGTTGTTTACTTCTGCTCATTTTTGAGTTTTGTAAAAGTAATATGCTACTGTATGGAGTCTTCTAGATTTATTTCTATCACCCAGTATTTTTAAGATTCTTTGATGTGAGACTTTCCAGGCAGTCCAGTGATTAGGACTTGGCACTTCCACTGCAGGGGACACAGGTTCGATTCCTGATGAGATAGCTAAGATCCCACAGACCGTGCGGTGAGGCCAAAATATTTTTTAATTAATAAAAAATAAGATTCATTGATGTTGAGTGTGGTTGTAGTTCATTCATGTTTGTGGATGCATAATATTTGATTTTATAACTACGCTGAAATTTATTCATTCTTTTGTCAATATGCATATGTGCAAAGAGTAGAGTTGTTGATTAGCAGGATATGCAGAAGTTTAAATTTTCAAAAGATTCCAAATTGTTTTTTTAAAAAAATTTAAATCACTTTACACTCCTATTAGTAATGTGTCAGAGTCCCCATACTCCACATTCTCTCACACCAGGTATGTGTGTGTGTATAAGGATACACCCATGAAATTGTAATACATACATTATGTATGTGTATGTATGTATTATTTGTTGTAAAATATTTCAATCAAATTAAAAGGTAAGGAGAATAATGAACCCCTCATCATGCCCATCACTCACCTTCACTAATGACCAAATCATCACCAATCGTTTTTCATGACTACGCCAACATTCTAGATGTCATCTCACCTCACTAACACTCTCATCTAATACACTAATACATCTCATCTCATCTCACTAATATTTTGAGATAAATTTCTGAAAAATAAGGACTCGTTTAGAAACATAACCAAAATATTATCATCACATCAAGAAAATAACAGTAATTCCGTATATTAGCAAATATCTGATAATTCCTTATATCCAAATATCCAGGTGTTTAAATCTCCCCAATTATCCATGAATTTTTCAGTTTAATTTTGAATCAAGATTCAGATGAAGCCTGTACATTGCGTTTGGGATTTGGTTGCTATCTTGCTTCACTCTCAATCTATATGTTCTCTCTCTCCCCTACAGCCACCCCCTATAATTTATTTGTTGAAGATATCAGATATGGGAACATTGTAAACTATTGATCCCATTTCTAAATTATCTTTAAGACTTTTAATATTTTCTAATTTTTCTTGTCATTTTAAATTTTCTTTCCTGTTAATTAATATTCCTCCTATTTTCAACCTGTTTCCAAAGTTGTTTATAGTATTCTCTGATTATATTTTTATTTTCTGCTCCATCTGTTGTATCTCCCTGTTCATTCCTTACATCTTTCTGCCTTCTCTTTTTCCTCTTAAGTCTTGACAATTGGCAAGAATTTTATCACTTGGCTTATTGATCTTCTCTACTGTATTTTTCCTTTTTACTTTGTTTTTACTCATAGTATCCTTATATCTTATTTGGGCTTATTTTGTTCTCTTTCTCACCTCTCAAATTGGATACATAGTTTTCAGCTTTCCTTATTTTTAATGCAAATGTTTAAGGCCTAAATCTCCCTCTAAGTAAAGCATTTACTATAACTCAGAAGATCTGATGTGAAATATTTGCATTAATATGTCCAGATCGAATTATTCTTTCTTTCTTTTTTTGGTTATTGACATCTAATAATTTTAGGGAGGAAAAAGAAATACCAGTTCTTTGACGTTTGTTGTCTTGCATTATGAACTAGTAAACAATCAGTTTGTGTGAACGTTTCACATTCTTGAGAAAAATCTGTATCCTCTGATTGTTTGGCATAATATTCTACACATGACTATTATTGGTGTTGTTCATTTGCCCAGTCATGTCTGATTCTTTGCAACTCCACGCACCGCACCACGCCAGGCTTCCCTGTCCTTCACTACCTCCCAGAGTTTGCTCAGACTCATGTCCATCAAGCCAGTGATGTCATCCAACCATCTCATCCTCTGTCGACCCCTTCTCCTTCTCTCAACGTTTTCCAGCATCAGGGTCTTTTCCAATGAGTCAGCTCTTTGCATCAAGTGGCAAAAAACTGCTCATCAGTTTCAGCATCAGTCCTTAAGTGAATGTTCAGGGTTGATTTTCTTTAGGATTGACTGGTTTGATCAATCATGACTACTAAAACATTGTTATTGGTGTTATTCATGTCTTTTATACCTATATTAATATTCTATCTGCTTGATCTGTCAAAAACTAAGAAATGGGTTGAAATCTCCCAATGTTATTGTGAACTTATAAATGTCTTACTGTAATTATTTTTAATTAAAAGTTAGTTAGTTTTTCTTTATATACTTTGAGGCTCTGGTTTATGCAGGCTTGGAAGTGCTCTATCTTTCTGATAATCTGAATCATTATCCAAACAGCTACCCTTTAACATGTTTTTTGTCCTAAGTATGGATATGACTATGCCAGCTTTCTCTTGGTTAGCACTCTTTTTAATCCAGTCTGACAATCTCCATTTTCTTAACTGATGAGTCCAGTGTATTTCCATTTACTGTGATTGTTGATATTGGGTTGACCAAAAAGTTTGTTTGGGTTTTTTTCACAACATCTTATTTGGTCTTGTTTCTCCAACTTACTTTTTGATTTCTGTTGTTCCTCATTTTCTGCGGTTCTTTTGTTCTCCTTTCTGAAATATGTATCTGACTCATTTATACATGATTTACATATAAAATATATGATTAAATATCTAGTTTCTTTTTCTGTTTTTATTGTCTCCCTAGTTTGGCATTTGTTGGAATTTCTATATTCATTCACTGTTCTGTCAGTGGTTTCCCTTGGAATATTACTATGTACAGTTATCTTAACAAATTCTAAAGTTAAATGATATTAGTTCCTCTCCCACATTAATGCCACCATATTAGAACATTTTCTGTCTGATCATCCCCTCCTAATTCATATACTATTGTGGTTCAGTGTTTAGTCCTGTCCTTTTTTAACCTAGCAAATTAGACATCTTTGACTGTTATTATTATTATATTTTACATATATATTTTCCATTTTATTTTCTCAACATTCCTTCTGTCTCTAATTCTTTACAGTTTAATTTTTCTTTTTCTGAGGTATAATCCTTTAGATTTAGATGTTTCTTATTAAAGGTTCTGTGCAGTGGACTCTCAGTTAGCATCTTAATTTTATCCTCATTCTTGAAAGATAGCTCTGTTGGCTACTCAAGTGTAGGTTTGAGGTCATTTTCTCTCATATCTTTGAAGACATTATTCCACTGCTTTTTAACTTCTATTGCTGCTCTTATTTTCTGTTATTCTGAAAAAAACAAAAATGAAAGTGTTAGTTGCTCAGTCACGTCCAACCCTTTGGGAACCTGTGGACTGGAGCCCGCCAGGCTCCTCTGTCCTTGGGATTCTTTGGGCAAGGATACTGGAGTGGGTAGACTTTCCCTTCTCCAGAGGATCTTCCTGACCCAGGGATCAAACCCAGGTCTCCTGCATGGCAGGCAGATTCTCTACCATCTGAGCCACCAGGGAAGCTGTTATTCTGTCATTAATTTGTGAATTGTATGTTTTTTCCTCAGGCTGCTGTTACCATCTCCTATTTGTCTTCAGTCAGTCAGTTCAGTCGCTCAGCCGTGTCCAACTCTTTGTGACCCCATGGACTGCAGCACGCCAGGCCTTCCTGTCCATAGCCAACTCCTGGAGTTTATGCAAACTCAGGTCCATTGAGTTGGTGATGCCATCCAACCATCTCATCCTCTGTCGACCCCTTCTCCTCCCGCCTTCAATCTTTCCCAGCATCAGGGTCTTTTCCAAAAGTCAGTTCTTCGCATCAGGTGGCCAAAGTATTGGAGTTTCAGCTTCACCATCAGTCCTCCCAATGAACACTCAGGACTGATTTTCTTTAGCTTGGACTAGTAGGATCGCCTTGCAGTCAGTGTTCCATAATTTTATTATTGTGATGAGGCATGGATTTCTTGCTTTTTCTCAGATTTCAGTTGGAGAAATTTCAAACGTAAAGAAAACTTTAATATCAGCACAACAAACATCTATTCATCTTCATCTACATTCACATCAACATTTTGCTCCATTTGTTTTACCTCTATCCCTCTATTTTTTTTTGAGCCATATGAAAATAAGCTGTAGAACCATGAGATTTTTCCTCTAAGTAATTCAGCAGGCAGCTCTTAAGACAGATTTTCCCTCCTATATTGGTGTACTATTACCACGCCTGCAAAAATGACTAATTCTGTTTTATTATCTAATACATAGGCCATATTCAAGTTTCCAGAGTGTTTTATAAATAATCTGAATTTTTGCCTTCATACCTACCTGCTTAACACAAGGTATTGTAGGAATGAATTAAGTGACCAATACAGAGTATGTGACTGAAACCGATTCTGTCTTGAGGTCCAGTTTCTAGAGCTAGAGATCACTGTGAGAGGCAGCCCAGCTGAGTGGCTATGATCATGAGCTCAAGCCAGCTCAGTGCTTTTGAATCCCATCTTTGTGACCTTGAATAAGTTATTTCATCCTTTGTGGCCCAGTTTCTTTACTCTATTGTAAAGTTGTGGTGAGGAGTAAATGGGTGATATATATTTTATGTCTGGCATGTAGTAAGTTTTATTATGTTAGTTCATTAATAACCAAGCCTAAAGAATCTCTCCCTTTTTACTATTAACAGAAGCCAGTGGAGTTGGATGGAGAAAATCTACAGGCATAGTCAGAAGTAGTTTCTGTGGTTTAGGACTTCTTAGAGAAGGAAGTGTCAGAGCTGAAACCAACACAACTATTTATTTGAAAGGCACAATTGTCTGTGAAGTGTGAGTGCACATGGGAATTCTTTTAATCTCAGATAGAAGAAAAAAAAGGATAACACCCCCAACACATACACACACATACATACATACAACCATCTTGCTTATGTTTTATAGCATAATTAGTATCATTAGAATCTCAAGTATCTGAAATAGTTGCAGTTTTCCTTTACAATGTCACTCTCAGTCTTTAGGTATTCTTTCTTTCTGACTCTTACCATTCATAATTTGTTAAGGTATCTGTTTCAACACCAAGGTATAAATTCTCTAAGAGCAGAGACTACAACTTTTCATTAGTGCCTAGGAAATAGTAGATACTCAATAAATATGTGTTGAATTAATATATGTATGTGAATGAATGACTATATTCTTAAACAAACTCTAGAGACACTCACTCCCCTCTAGGCCTGTGTGGGTATTTTCTTTCAGACTCTTTATTAGAGCAGTCAGTGAAGGAGATATTTCATTGGTTAAAGTGAAAGTGGCCAATGTTGATTTAGGAGGACGAGCAAATATATGTGAGCCTTTGATGTATATGAACCATCCTGTGGTATCTGGAATAAAAACCATTTCCCAAAATAGTCCCCCATTAAAGGTAAAGAACACTGCGATGGTTCATTTTATGTGTCAGCTTGAAGGAAGGGCTGAGGGAGGCCCAGAGAGCTAGCACATTATTTCTGGATGTGTCTGTGAGGGTGTCCCTGGAAGCGATTATGCATTTGAGGCAGTGGGCTGAGTAGAGAAGAGAACATGTCCTCACCAATGTGAGTGGGCCTCATCTAGTCCACAAAAAGATGAAGGAAGGGTGAATTCCCTGCCCTTGGACATTGAGCTCCTGGTTTTCAGGCCTTCGGCCAACAGCAGATTGTAGAACTTCCTGGCCTTTTAACTATGTGAGACAATTCCTTTAACAAATCTATCTATCTATCTATCATCTATCTATCTGTCTGTCTATCTAGTTATCTATTGGTTCTGTTTCTTGGAGAACCCTGATACAAACACATCATGGTTGATTATCCAAAGTCTGTTTGACCTCAGATAATTAGCCTAAGCCTTTTAGTCTAAACCAGCTAGGTAATTCTGTTCTTTCAGTGATGGCTCAGGGACCATTACACAAGTCAGTTCTATCTAGTGGGACATAAAAGGAAGTCTCTAGAAGGCTCCTGGATAAGTTTCATCTCTCCTTTGAGAAATACCACGGTACTAGATGCTATTTCTTCTTCTAATGCTTATTGTCTTATCTGGATATACCACCTGGAAGAGCTGTATCAACAATATAAAAATGAAGCCAGTCCAGCAGGGGCAGAGCAGAGAGATGGAAAGAGCCTGAAATGCTGATTGGTGCTGCCATTAAGGAATTAAATCAAATAACCTGAATCCAGATCTACCCAGCCTTCTCCTTTCATAAGATAATAAATTTCCTAATTATTTAAGTCAGTTTGAGTTAGAGTGGTGTCCGCATCAGACAAAAGCACTCTTAAATGCTAGGAAGTATTATATAATCATAGATTGTTATTGCTGGAAGAGAACTTGAGATAATCCAGTTTAAATGTCTCATTTTTAAAATGAGGAAATGAAGGTCCAGAAAGATTTACAGACTTGTGTAAAGTCACATATAGAATGAAAACCAGAACCGGAGCTGAATCCATTCTTCAGACTCCTACTTACTACTTGCTGAAACTTGCTGCTACTGCTAAGTCACTTCAGTCGTGTCTGACTCTGTGCGACCCCATAGAAGGCAGCCCACCAGGCTCCCCTGTCCCTGGGGTTCTCCAGGCAAGAGTACTGGAGCAGGATGCCATTGCCTTCTGAAACTTGGTAACACATAATTTCAGGGTCAAGAAAAGGGGTAACGAGAGAATAAACGTGTTTTGATTATATTTACCTGTAACTGCTCTCTGGAAGCTTTTAGGGAAACTTTTGCCTTTCTAAGCAGCTACAGCTTCACTTTCCTTCTTTCAGTTTCTTTTCTTTTGGAAAGAAGACATGATGCCTGGAAGACATGATGCCAGCATCTTGGATCCATGAGACATAAAGCCAATCCACTTAAAAGCAGAGTGAAATGATAGGAGCCTCGGAATCTCCTCACCAGTTCCAGAATGACTGATGTGAGAAACGTGTTCATATTTGCACAAGTTAGGTTTATGAAACAAAGTCAAAAGCATTCTTAGCTGATACTATTAACCATTTCTTTCACACCACACACATTCCAATAGATTGTCACTGACTCCACCAACCATAACTCCGTGAGAAAAATGTTTAAGGATTATATGAATTTCCCCTGCATTTACTATTCTTAAAATGTATTTGATTCATTATTTTTACTTTCTTTTGAAAAAATTTTAAACCTCCACAAAAATTGTCAGAATATAATAAACTCCTAGGTACTTTTTGTCTGCTACTGCTGCTAAGCTGCTTCAGTCGTGTCCGACTCTGTGCGACCCCATAGATGGCAGCCCACGAGGCTCCCCCATCCCTGGGATTCTCCAGGCAAGAATACTGGAGTGGGTTGCCATTTCCTTCTCCAATGCATGAAAGTGAAAAGTGAAAGTGAAGTCGCTCAGTCGTGTCCTACTCTTAGTGACCCCATGGAATGCAGCCTACCAGGCTCCTCCGTTCATGGGGTTTCCCAGGCAAGAGTGCGGGAGTCGGGTGCCATGGGTTCACCAATTGCTAGTTAATGTTTTGCTACATTTCTGTCTTTCTCTCTCTGTCTCAGTGTCTGTTTATTTATTTCTCTCTCTTTAATATGACATATGTAATTTTTCTGAACTCTTTGAAAATAAGTTGCAGACATCTTGAACTTTAACCTCAAAATATTTCTATATGTATCCCTCAGAATTTGCCTGCAATGCAGGAGACCCAGGTTCTATTCCTGGGTCAGAAAGATCCTCTGGAGAAGGAAATAGCAACCGACTCCAGTATTCTTGCCTGGAAAATCTCATGGACAAAAGAGCCTGGCAGGCTACAGTCCCTGGGGTCACAAGAGTCGGACATGACTTAGCATCTAAACCAAAACCATCCTTCAGAAACTAGGATCATTTCATGTAACTGCTATTTAATTCTGAAATTTGGGAAATCTAAATTTGGTTCAGTACTGTTACTAAAACGTGGGTCATATGCACATTTCACAAACATCCCAAAGCTGTTTATGGTGACTTTTGTCTTGAGGAAAGTCCAGTCCAGGATGACACATTGCATTTAATTGTCATGTCTCTTTCATCTCCTTTATGCTGGAATGGTTACTCAGAATTTCTTTGTATTTTACAAAAAAAAGAAATTTATTTTTAAAAAAGAGAGAGAACTGGCTGGTTGTTTAGTAGAATTTCCCTCAACGCAGCACACTTCTCAGTGCATTGAGTCAGGAGGGAGAGGCCAGTTTACCTCTTACTAGTGGAGAAGGCGATGGCACCCCACTCCAGTACTCTTGCCTGGAAAACCCCATGGACGGAGGAGCCTGGTGGGCTGCATTCCATGGGGTCACTAAGAGTCGGACACGACTGAGCGACTTCACTTTCACTTTTCACTTTCATGCATTGGAGAAGGAAATGGCAACCCACTCCAGTGTTCTTGCCTGGAGAATCCCAGGGACGGGGGAGCCTGACGGGCTGCCGCCTATGGGGTTGCACAGAGTTGGACACGACTGAAGCGACTTAGCAGCAGCAGCAGTGGAGTAAACTTTAATCAATTGATTGCAGTGGAGTCCAGCTTATTCTTATAAATCTAGTTCCTAAGCTCTCACTGAGACAGACAGTCATCTTTCTCGAGTTACTAGTAGACTACATGGAGTCATTCCCATGGTTTCTCGGATAGACTTTGAATTACAGGGCCCTTAGGCAAGGGGTGGGTTCAGGATGTTCTTCAAAAGTTGGAATAAGCAGAGATCACTTCCTCAAAATTCAATAAACCCATTGCCAGATTGTTTTGCAAGTAGGTGGGAAAGGGTTAACAAGGACACAGGCCATCTGTTTTCCCTTAAGGAGAGTGGAGCTTCCCGAAATATCACTGCTTTACACCTGAAGAAGTTAAATGGTCTTGTTCCCATGGAATCCCCAACCAATGTAGCCCTGACCTGTGATTTATATAAAAAGTAGCTGTTCCTTAATTTTCCCCACAATGGCTTCATTCTTACCTTATGAACCTGCTTTGTCAGTGTTCACTTTGATTTATGGAAGATTTCAAACTCCCCAAATAACTATTCCTTTTCTTTTCATTAAAGTTAATCCCCACAAAGACACTTTCATCCGCTGATTAGTCATGCCCCAGTGAACCTTGCTAACCAGAGGCTAAGTTATTGATGTGTTAAAGATGTAATCTCTAAGTCTTGGGACCACTGAAGAAACCCCAACATGTTATTTGACAGTCAGAATCTCACAATGTATGGCCTCCTTTGAGCAGCCTTGGTTGCACGCGTTCCTTGGGGTCCATAAATCTCTCTGGCCCAACGGCCTGTGAGGGCTGAGTTACTGTGGGGTCGAGTTTAAGCTGCCAGCACACAGGCCCTGCACCCCAGGAAGTCCTGGTGCCTTCTCCAGACTTCAGTTTCCATTTCTAATAACATGTATCCAGCAGCAAATCTATTATTACACGAGAAGCAGCAGCTCATTGTTTTGTGCCCTGCCTGTAGCCTTCCTCATAAATTTGCACAGACCTACAAGTCAACTTCCCAGATGGCAACTTCCCTCATAGCTCAGTTGGTAAAGAATCTGCCTGCAATGCAAGGGACCCAGGTTCAACTCCTGGATCAGGAAGATCCCCTGGAGAAGGAAATGGCAACCCACCCCAGTATTCTTGCCTGGAGAATCCCATGGGCAAAGGAGCCTGGCAGGCTATAGTCCGTGGGGTCACAAGAGTTAGACACAACTTAGTGACTAAACTACCACAAGTCAACTTCCCAGGTGGCACTAGGGGTAAAGGAGCCACCTGCCAATTCAGGAGATATAAGAGATTCCAATTCAACCCCTGTGTCAGGAAGATCACCTGGAGGAAGGAAATAGCAACCCACTCGAGTATTCTTGCCTCTAGTTGTGGCAAGCGGGGGCTACCCTCCCGTTGCGGTGCACTAGCTTCTCATTGTGGTGTCTTCCTCTGTTGCTGAGCATGAGCTCTAGGGCACGTGGGCTCAGCATTTGCGGCTCCCAGGCTTTAGAGCACAGGCTCAATCGTTGCGGCTTAGTTGGATCTTCCTGGATCATGAATCAAATCCATGTCTCTTTCACTGGCAAGTGGATTCTTGACCACTGAGTCACCAGAGAAGCCCTGACCCTGGCATTTGATCCAAGTTCTTGTTGTTTTTCAAATAACATTCATGCTATTAGCAGGCAGTTCTGCAGTCAGAGGCCAGGTGGGCTCCAGTGGGCTCTGTGCTCAGGCTATCACCAGGGTGAATTCCAAACGTTGGCTAAACTTATCTCAAGGCTCAGGGGTAAAGTTGCTTCCTGGCATATTCAGGTTATTGGCAAAATTCAGGTCCTGTGGTTATAGGACTGAAGTTCCCATTTTCTTGTTGGAAGTCAGGACCTGCCCTCAGAGTCTAGAGGCCACTCACATTTATTATCAGGTGGTCCCCTCCATCTCACATCAGGAAATCTTAAATTTTTCTCACGTTGAATCCTTCTGCCTTCATCTTCCGCCAACAGTTGGAGAAACCTTTCACTGAGTTCAACAACTGGCCTACGTTCTCTTTATTGAGATGAATCTATTGATCATGAGCTTGGATGCTGGAGCAATGTCAAACGGCTATAAAATTTTCTAGTGGCTTCCTGTCAATTTCTGTACCTAACTCTTTGAGAACAAAATATATTTGTTCTTCATCTTTGGTTCTGGCACAGAGCTCCTAAAACCCTTGAAGTATACTAAGTGATGAGAGAGGTAAAGGTTTCTGTTACCTTAATAAGATGACTTTTGGAAAGCCATTAGGTAACCTAAGAATGCAGACTGCTTTCCAGGAGAATAAAGCACGTGATTAGAGGAATGGAACTTTAAGTCCCACCCTTGACCTCTGGGGAAGGGAGAAGTCTAAAGATTGATTTCAATCACCAATAGCCAATAATTTAATCAATTGTGCATCTGTGATGAAGTTCAGTTCAGTCACTCAGTTGTGTCCGACTCTTTGCGACCCCATGAATCAGAGCACGCCAGGCCTCCCTGTTCATTACCATCTCCCGGAGTTCACTCAGACTCACGTCCATCGAGTCCGTGATGCCATCCAGCCATCTCATCCTCGGTCGTCTGTGATGAGGCCTACATAAAAATCCAGAAGGACAAGGTTCAGAGAGCTTCCAGGCTGTGAGCATGTGGAGATTTGGGGAGAACGGGAAGCTCTGTGTCTCTTCCTGCACACCCCTCCCTGTGCATCTCTTCCATCTGGCTGTTCCTGAGTTATATCCTTTAATGATAAACTGGTGATCTAGCAGGTAAATGTTTTCCTGAGTTCTGTGAGCTGCTCTAGCAAATTAATTGAACCCAAGGAGGGGAATTGTTGGAACTTCTGATCCTTAAGCACAGGTGATGGACTTCCCTGCTTGTCCAGGGGTTAAGAACCCACCTGCCAATGCAGGGGACATGGGTTTGATCCCTGGTCTGGGAAGATCCCACGTGCCAAGTAACAACTAAGCCTTGAGCTGCAGCTGCTGAAGCCCAGGAGTCCTAGAGCCTGTGCTCTGCAACAAGGGAAGCCGCCAAAATGAGAAGTCCTCATACCGCAGCTCGAGAGGAGACCCCGATCTCTGCAACTAGAGAAAGCCCTCAAGCAGCAACAAAGACCCAGCACAGCCAAAAATAACTGAGTAAAAATTTAAATATATATTAAATATATATTATTTATATATTTATATAATAATATATATATAAATATAAGAAGCACAGATGATAGCCTGAAGTTGGCCTCTGAAGTTGGGGATGGGTAGTTTTGTAGGACTGTGCCCTTAACCTATGGGATCTGACACTACCTCCATGTATATAGTGTCAGAATTGAATTAATTGCTTGATGATGGAGAACATTCCCACACATCAGCCTTGGGTGTGGAATGGGAGCTACAGATAACCAAAGTCCTCCTCAACCACCTTCCCCCAAATACCATCTTCTCGTTCCAGGACAAATCTGGTTGTGAATTGGAGGGTATACATCCAGCCCACTTTTAACAACTTTTGTGTGCTGTGTGCTAAGTCGCTTCAGTCAGGTCTGACTCTTTGAGACCTCATGGATTGCAGCTTGCCTGGCTCCTCTGTCCAAGGGATTCTGCAGGCAAGAATACTGGAGTGGGTTGCTGTGCCCTTCTCCAGGGTTTAACACCTTACATATGTTTATATGCACCCCCAGAAAATTCATAGAATTGTTTCATATAAGTGTCTTTATACAATTTATTTCCATACTATACATATAACGGGATGCACAGTGGAGCTTAGAGGACTACAGTCTGTGAGGTTGCAAAGAGGGGGTCATGACTGGCTGAGCATGCATGCACATGTAATATGAACATGGCTTTTATCACCTTGCAGTGTGTTTTGGGCTTCCCTCAGAACTCAGTTGGTAAAGAATCTGCTTGCAATGCAGGAGGCCCTGGTTCAATTCCTGGGTCAGGAAGATCCCCTGGAGAAGGGATAGGCTACCCACTCCAGTATTCTTGGGCTTCCCTTGTGGCTCAGCTGGTAAAGAATCCACCTGCAAATCGGGAGACCGAGGTTCAATCCCTGGGTTGGAAAGATCTCCTGGAGAAGGGAAAGGTTACCCACTCCAGTATTCTTGCCTGAAAAATTCCATGGACTGTATAATCTGGGGTTGTATAGTCCATGAAGTCGCAAAGAGTTGGACATGACTGAGCGACTTTCACTTTCACTTTCTGTTGAGCCATATAGATGTGATTCGTCTTCCTGAATATACTGTGTGTTGTTCTATTTAGGCATTTATAACTTTCACATTTACAAGCAATGCTGCACTGGTCTTGCACATGCCCCCTTGAATGTCTCCAGAGAAGCTACCTAGACTTCTAACTGATGATCATGGAGTAGCAAATCTAAGTTGGAATGTATACATTAAATAGCTGCACCCAAGGGCCAAGTGACACTAATCTACGGATCTAACTGAAGCTCTCTGAAGTTTCCCTGCCCCACATCTTCACCAGCACTGATATGATCCCACTTAAATATTGCCAGTCCCATAGGTGTGAACTGAGGCATCATTGTTTTATGTTTCCCTGCATACTAAAGAGACTGAGTAACTCCTTACGTTGTTTATTGGCCATTTGTATTTTCTCTTTGAAAAACTATCTGTTTATATTCTTTAACCATTTTTTAAAGATAATATAATAGCTATCAATATATCTACCTGGTTTGCTATGTATCTTTTAAAAACATCTTTTATTTATTTATTTAGCTGCACCAGCCTTTAGTTGTGGCATATGAACTTTTAGTTGAAGTCTGTGGGATCTAGCTCCCTGATCAGGGATCAAATACAAGTCCCCCTGCATTGGAAGCACAACATCTTAGCCACTGAAACACCAGGGAAGTCCCTTAACCATTTTTAAATTGATTTATTTGTTTGGAAGGAATGATGCTAAAGCTGAAACTCCAGTACTCTGGCCACCTCATGCGAAGAGTTGACTCATTGGAAAAGATTCTGATGCTGGGAGGGATTGATTGGGGGCAGGAGGAGAAGGGGACGACAGAGGATGAGATGGTTGGATGGCATCACTGACCCGATGGACGTGAGTCTGAGTGAACTCCGGGAGTTGGTGATGGACAGGGAGGCCTGGTGTGCTGCAATTCATGGGGTCGCAAAGAGTCAGACACGACTGAGTGACTGAACTGAACTGAACTGATTTGTCTTTTTCCAATTGATTCATAAGCATTCTTTATATTCTTTTTACACATCCTTTGTTTCCTACATAGGTTGCAAATTCTTTTCTCACTCTGTTGCTAATATTTTAAGGTTGTTAATGGTGTCTGTTGTTGTAGAGAATCCTTCATTTTGAGGTAGTGAAATTTTTCATGCTTTCCTCTACAGTTTGTATTTGAGGGGACTGGAATACAAACAAAGAGAAATTGTTTTTGTCACCTAGTAAGGTGACAGACAAGGAGAAACACAGACACTGGTACCCAAGAATCTTTGAGTTCTCTTTCTCATCATTTCTGAGGACTGTGGGTTGACATCCTCTTGGTTCTGAACTCCACTTTCTTCATGTCAAGCTCCTGATCTAATTGGCTTCCCAGTACAGGCCTGGTGAGCTTGAGCTGGCAAACAGTTCTGCCCAGAACCCAAGTCCTCACCCTGGGTTTAGTCTGCAGCTCCATTTCTTAAGGTCTGCTGGTTCAGTCCCCAGTTCCATGTTGGCAACTGCTGGTAGTGCACTCCATAATTTCCCAGTTTGTTGGAAACCCCAGCCCTAACTTCTGTCCCCAGATTCCACACTGGGAACAGCTGGTGGCAGCTGCAATTCCCCATTTGTTTGGAAGCAGTCTGCTGTCCCCATTCTTTGGAGTCTGTTGGTTTAATCTTTCCCCCAGTCTCCAGTCCATGTTGAGAATTACTGGTGGTATGCACAAGGCCTTGTACTGGCCACTCCATAGTGACATCTGCTTGGTTAATGCTGGTGTCCACAGCCCTGTTTCTTCACTTGCTGTTGGTTTCTCTTAATGTGCATGTAGGATAAAGCCTAATGTAAATCTCAGAAGCCAAAAAATTGCAAAATTTGTGGGCATAGGTGGGGCATTTGAAAGCTGTTAGAGTTAACCAAGTGCAAACGTAAGACTTCTGTGTTGGAATAAGTTGGTCATGAAACAGGTTAGATTGATGTGAGATCACCTGTCAATCTCAAGAAAATTTCCCTGCCACAAGTACATCGTAAAACGCCACACAGTCTCCAACTCAGTGATACACCTGCTTGGAATTAGTTTGGCTCCAAGAGACTCAAAGGATAAGCTGATTAATTGATCGATTGATTAAAAACAGTATTCTTAAATTCCAAAAAGTTGAGCATGCCACCTTCTGCTTATTTTGCGTCTAAGAACTATAGTTCTGGAAGCTGTAAATATCTTGAAAATGTTAAAATATTACTAAGACAACCTAGAATTACACTGGTCATTATGGGAATGTTCCAATTACATAGACTCACTCATTTAAGAAGTGCACGAAAAAGCGAGGGTTCTCAAATTTAAAAAAAACTGAATAGGATACTTATTTTAACTGACATGAAGAAGACTCCAAAAAGGCTTAATGATTTGTTGTAAAAGGCTAATGAAAAACTAAAATTTAAGAGGTGCCTAAAACCAACTATGCTGCTGCTACTGCTAAGTCACTTCAGTCATGTCCGGCTCTGTGTAACCTCATAGATGGCAGCCCACCAGGCTCCCCTGTCCCTGGGATTCTCCAAGTAAGAACACTGAAGTGGGTTGCCATTTCCTTCTCCAATGCATGAAAGTGAAAAGTGAAAGTGAAAAGTGAAAGTGAAGTCGCTCAGTCGTGTCCGACTCTTATCGACCCCATGGACTGCAGTCTACCAGGCTCCTCCATCCATGGGATTTTCCAGGCAAGAGTACTGGAGTGGGGTGCCATTGCCTTCTCCAAAACCAACTATAAGATGGGCATAACTCCTGTTGCTTTCCTCAGCCGCTGTGATTTGAGCACTCATGCTAGTAATCCTCTAGCTGAATTGCTCTTTCCACCCTGAAGAGACTATTAAACAGTTGTCTTTTTAAAATAAGACCATCATCACGGATCCTTCTCAGGTACCTTTTACTCTTTGGCAGAAGGCTGAACTCAGGGCCATAATTGAAGAATTTTTTAAAGTCAGGAAGGATCCTCAAAATGTTTTGTAAATGGATCGTTTCCCGAGATAAGTGGATTCATAAAAAGGCAGAAATTAGGATGGGAGGCCGCTGGTCTGGCGAACTCATGACCATAGCTAAGCACTTGGAGAGGATTTTGGAACAAGAGTGTAAACAAAGCCCACCAGCTTAGTGGCCTCTCAGGCACTCCTATAACAATATTCCCAGGGGGCTCCCAAATGGCCCCCGCTCAGAGTTAATGAGTCTCTGAGGAGTTTTCTGGTAAACTGCTATAGTGTTCCCTTCAACAGCCAAGGGAAACTAAAATGAAAATCAAGGGAAAACCCTGCCAAACTCTAGTAGATGCCAAAGCCTGCAGAGGGGCTCCTGGGAAAACTGGCAGAAGACAGCTAAAGGTAAGAATCCTTACCACAGTTTGCTCTCCCAAATCTCTGCCTATAATACCGATAAAGGGAAAGAGGAAAAAAAAAAGCTTTCTGCACCCTCTCTGGGGATGCCTCTTGAGTCCATGGGTTGTCACAAGATAACTGAAGATATTGCCTGACAGGAATTTCTGTACACTTTCTCCCCTAAATTAAATGTACCCAGAGGGAAAGAAAAATATTCCGAAGAGAAAGCTGTAATTCTTTTGGTTTCCTTCTTAGTTGGAAATCTTCTCCCTGATGTAAAAAAGCGATTTAAGTACCATGCAGTTGCGTGAGCATTCAGCCCCTTGGTATCACTTAGGCTACAACCCAGTTCTTCCTGTTTCTGAACAGGTGAGCGTGCTTGTTTAAGAGGATAGTTGGACTTTGTTTTTAGAGCTGCATTTCTGGTCTTGCAAAGATTTGTAGGATAAAGAGCATATGTGTGTGCTAAGTCTCCAGTCAAGTCCAACTCTTTGCAACGCCCCCCCCCCCCCCCCCGCCCCCGCCAGGCTCCTCTGTCCATGGGATTCTCCAGGCAAGAATACTGGAGTGGGCTGCCACGTCTGCCTGCAGGGGATCTTCCCGATCCAGGGATGGAACCCGTGTCTCTTTTATCTCCTGCTCTCGTGGGCAGATTATTTACCACTAGCGCCACCTGGGAAGCCCATAGGATAAAGAGAATTGCTTCTAATTCTTTGGAGAAACTTACTTAGAAACAGGAAGCAAAGGGTAGGACAAGCTCTGAGCAGAAAGGCACAAACAACAGAATCCTTTACCTGTCATTGGGAGTGATCTTTTAAAAACTACTTTTGTAAACCGTATAATATACAAATTAGATCTTCAGTTTTGTAAAGAGGAACATTAAGAACTCTGGAGTCTGACAGATCTGTCCTTGTGCACATTATTTTACCTGTAAGCCTCATGTTTCTGATCTGTAAAATCGAAATAATCGTACCTTTTCGTTGGGTGATGCTGATAAATGAGACAATGCATTTTAAATTAGTTCTCTGACAAAACTGTGAGCCTTGTTTCTGAGAGGCAAATACCAACCTGATAGGAATGAACTACAGAAAATCTCAATGAAACTGTATGTTAAGCCTGGAAAAATGTATATCCCAAAACATATGGTTATCATCTTCATGAAAATTCTGGGTTTCTTCCAGCAACATAAATTTCATTTGGTGGTACCACCTTCACCCAGTGATATGAGCTTGAAACCTGGGACTCATGCCTGGAGGCTCAGCTCCTTCCTCCCCATCTCCACCTCATGTCATCTACTCATCTATGTAGTCTTATCTCCAATATTAGTCCAAATATTGGTCACTTTTTCTCTCCACCTTCCAACCCTTACTTTAGACCAGGGATTGGCAAACTTTTTCTGAAAAGGCTCAGATACACAATATTTTTTGCTTTGCCAGCCTTATAGTCTCTGTCACAGCTACTCAACCCTGCACTTATAACACAAAGGAAACCATGGACAATTATGTAAAAGGATGGGTATGGTTGTGTTCCAAAAAACCTTTATTTACACAAACAGGTGGAGGGCCAGATTTCCCCTGCAGAATGTGATTAGCTGACTCTTGATGTGATCTCTTAGGGATTAGGACTGTGGCCCCCAGGCCTTCCTGTAGGCCTGATCTAATTTTCTGTCTCCCAGTTGGAAACCTTTCAATGGCTTCCCATTTATTTTTGCAAAAGTTGGTCTTGGACCACCACATTAAAACACTGAGCTACTTTTTGAAATACACAGTTCCAGGCTCTTCTCTGGAGCCACTAAAAACAGCATCTCTGGGGATGAGCTTGGGGGCTGGATATCAGTAAGCCTCCCATGGAATTTGAATGCAGCAGTTCTCAAAGTGGGGTCCGTGGATCCCTGAGGGCTCACCATTGGCTTTGGAGAGGTTTATGACTCAGGAAAGAATAATGGAGTGTGTTGCAGGGTGGGAGGAAAGCCTCTCAGAGAAAGTGATAGCTGAGCAGAGGCCTGAAGCCTCCCTGGGCATACCTCTGGCGTAAGCGTTTCAGGCAGACAAGTTGAAAGCTCCTAGGTTGGTGTGTCTGGTGAGGCAGTGTGGCTAGTGTGGAGGGAAGGAGCAGTGAGAGAGGAGGAGATGAGGCCCGAGAAGGGACCTGGGAAGATAGAGTAGAAACTTAGCTTTGTTGGTGTTGCTCTTGGGGCTTCCCTGGTAGCTCCACTGGTAAAGAATCAATGCAGGCAACTCCCATTCGATTCCTGGATCGAGATGAGATAGGCTACACATTTCAGTATTCTTGTTGCTGTTCAGTTGCTAATTTCTGTCTGACTCCTTGCCCTAACTTAGCTCTAACTCAGAACAAAATGGAAGCCACTGGAGACTTTGAGAGGTCAAATTATGCGAGCTATTCCAGGAATTTAGCCATCTTTCCCTCCGATCTCACACCTTTCTTTCTTTTCTTCCTTGATCTCTGAGCACTGCTCTCTCTTCCCTCTGTGGGCTGCAAGTGCCTTGAGAACCCAGGCTCTGTCTTACCTGCCTTCATCCTCAGCACCTGGCAATGCCTGAGGAGACTCAACAGACACCAACGCAGGTAAAAATGCCTTTGTCTTCCTTCGTAGCTAGGTTCTGATTCTGGTTTGGTAAGAAGTTCTTGAGAAAAATACTGCACTCGTTTTCAAGAAGTATCAAAAAAAGATTTCTTTTCCTATGACTTGCTTAACAAATGACCTATTATCTTTCTCCAAAAAATCCCGTCATCAGAAACATTTCACCAGAAAACCAGCAATCAACATGCCTTTCCTTTGTGATCACAGATACATCTGAATTAAAAATGAGTATTTTCCGGAAGCAATTCCGTGGCATTCAAGACGCAAACCCCGCGCTTCTGGATAGGGTCATCTGGGAGTTTCACAATTCTTATTTCCGCTCTTCTCAGAACGTAGCTGACCTCCCATGTCGGTGTGACTCCTCCAGCTCCCTGTGAGGATCTTTCCAGGCAGCGTTTTCCTCAGCATCATCCGACGATGGAACGAGGCACTGTGTTCCCTCCCGACAGAAGCGGCTTCCAGGCCTGACACCTCAGCCTTGCAGGCTCGGCGCCCACTCTCCATTCTGGCTCCAGCTCCTCTTCCTTCCTGACTTGACAGCCAGTCGCCACAGGACTGGAAACCTAGGAGCCCAAACACACCCGCCTGTGCAAGCCCCTGGGAGCCTGGTTCTCCACCCCTGTAGCTCCTAAAATGACTCAGGGGAGGAAAAAGTGCCCACATTCCTTTCCAAAATTTGAAGCATCATGAGGTCGAACGGAGGAGATTTAGAAAGAGGAATGTCACTACTCAAAGAAATAATAGTACTTGTTTTATTTCTTTTAAGAATTAAAAAAAATTAATTGGAGAAAGGATAATTGCCTTACAATGTGTTAGTCTCTGCTGTAGGACAACGTGAATTAGCTCTAAGTATACATAGGTCCCCTCCCTCTTGAACCTTCCTCCCGCTCCCCCACATAGCATTTTATTTAGCGTATATTTGTGTGTATGCATGCATATGTGTGGTTCACACAGTGCTTTGGTTCTCACCAGGACCTGTCTGTTCTTTTTATCTGTATTCATAAGAAAAAGTCTGATAGCTCCTCTTGTTCTAAGAAGTCATTTCCCTTTGGGACGGCAGCTTTCAGAAGAGCTGACTAAGAGCTTCCTTAGTGCAGGAGGCTCTGTGATGTCTTCCCTCTACGCTGGAAGCTGCAGCGCATTATGAACCCCAGGGGGCGGGGGCTGTCACCCTTTTCTGTTTACGTGTTTGGTCCAGGGCCTGTTATGTGGAAGGGATGCTCCATTAATGTCAGTAAATGGACGCGTGTGAGATATTACATAATTTTCCAAGGTTAACCTATTTAATTCCTAATATTTCCTTCTACTCCATAACCTGTGTTCCACCCACCCTCAGACAGGTAGCCATGGTGAGTCCTTCATTGTCTTGGGTAAGGTACGGTTGGAAAGATAGGGTTTTTGAGGGAACTTTGGGCAGAAACCATTGATTTGGACAAGTTCCTTATGAATTAGATTTCCTGAATTGCAGGAGAAAAAGTAGGGAAGTAAGGAGGGGCAGGGGAGTAGAAGATCCCTGCCTTCTCTCTGCCGGCATTTCCGTAAGTCACGTCCCAGGCTGAGAGCTGATAGCACAGACTCCAGGTATGTCTCAAGGTCCCGAGTGACACAAGACGAGAGGTCTGGCCTCAGGCTGAGCCCGGAAGCAGGTGGAGAATCAAGGCCCCGGAGCAGGTCTGGCTGCGATGGCCTCACCTGGGAACTGAGGATGTCCTCCGCGAGCGGAAGGCAGTGTTGAGTGCGGACCATTGGCCTGTGTGGGCCCAGCCACAGAACACTCCGGGGACTGAAGGGGACAGCCAAATAGCTGGCAGCCACCTGACCTGCTGCCTCTCTAATGGCTGAGAGCAGAACAGAATTTGGCAGAAAGCAGGAATTTAACAAGTATCCATTGAACTCATGTGTAGAGGTGCTCAATGACTATTTCCAGGTTTCTCCACTTTGTATACAGTTTAACCCAGTTGGGGGCTTCCCGGTGGCTCAGATGGTAAAGAATCTGCCTGCAGTGCAGGAGACCTGTGTGCGATGCCTAGGTCTGGATGATCCCCTGGAGGAGGAAGTAGCAACCCACTCCAGTACTCTTGCCTGGAGAATCCCATGGACAGAGGAGCCTGACGAGTTACAGTCCATGGGGTCACAAAGAGTGGGACGCAACTGAAGTGACTAGTTCAGTTCAGTTGCTCAGTCGTGTCCGACTCTTTGCAGCCCCATGGACTGCAGCACTCCAGACTTTCCTGGCCATCACCAACTCCCAGAGCTTGCTCAAACTCATGCCATCAAGTCGGTGATGCCATCCAACCATCTCATCCTCTGTCATCCCCTTCTCCTCCTGTCTTCCATCTTTCCCAGCATCAGAGTCTTTTCCAATGAGTCAGTTCTTCACATCAGGTGGCCAAAGTATTGGAGTTTGAGCTTCAGCATCAGTCCTTCCAATTCAGGACTGATTTCCTTTAGGATGGACTGGTTGGATTTCCTTGTAGTCCAAGGGACTCTCAAGAGTCTTCTCCAACACCACAGTTCAAAAGCATAATTTCTTTGGCACTCAGCTTTCTTTACAGTCCAACTCTTATATCCATACATGACTCCTGGAAAAACCATAGCTTTGACTAACACTTTTACTTTTCACTAACCCACTTTGTGTGTTATTCATCTATAAAGTGGAGACATTCTAACACCCTTTCTCGAGATGGAAGAAATAACTCATCCATTGGTTATCACGCAAGCACCCTCCAAGGCAAAGCAGGAACTAGGGTAAGACATGCTCCCAGAACTCAGTATCTACAGGTTGGGAGGACAAGGCTCGGGGAGTAAAAGGAGAAAGTAGGAAAAATGAAAGTGTAAGAGCCAAATGAGGCTGGTCATTATTGTCAGAGGACTGGAGTGGAGGGAGGGATTCTGAAGGAGGGGAATACTGAAACATAAGTAGTATTGAAGTGAGAGAAGAAATTTCCTGGCGGTCCAGTGGTTAGGATTCTGAGCTTTGACTGCTGAGGGTCTGGGCTCCATTGCTGGGCAGGGAACTAAGAACCTGCAAGCCCTGTGGTGTGACCAAAAAAAAGAATAGAAGTGAGAGAAAGAGGGAGAGATTATGGAGAGGAGGAAGGAAGGTGTGATTCAGGAGACTGGATTTAACATGGAAGCAAGAATGGTTGCCTAATTTGCAGGCCCCAGTGCAAAATGAAAATTCGAGTTCCTCTGTTCAAAAATGTAGGTTTCAAGACAGTGCAGCGGAGCACTGAACCAAATGTACCGCCGTCCTGAGTCCTCGGGGCCCTGTGCCACTGCCCAGCTGGCACCCCCATGAAGACCCCACTGCTCCACCCCGCCTCACCTTGTGTAAGCCTTGAGAACGCATGGAGAGATGTGAGCAGGGAAGATTACCTGTCTGCTGCCTCCTGGATAAACGGGGTCAGGAAGTGGCCGAGATACCTGTTAGGAAATGAGTGGACTTGGCAAGCACAGAGCAGGTTGGTGGTTGTAGAAATGGGAAGAGAGGCGAGCTTGTGTGACGTGATAGGATGGAGCAGCCTCCGTGGGCCGAGTTGGGGAAGAGCCCAGGCCCTCTTTGGTGACATCACAGCTTGAGCCTGGGTCTTGGAAAAAGTTGGAATCATCGAGAGAAAGAGGAAGTGTGGCAAAGGGAGCTGGCTTTGGGAAACCAGTGAGCAAGGAGCAGTTTTAGTCATGCTGATTATGAGATAAAGGAGGGCCTCCAGGGAGAAATGGCCCCATGTCCCACTGGCAGCTGAAGATGAGACAATAAAGTCCAGGTTTGGAAACGCAGATTTGAAAGAAACGTGTTGTGTAACTGTTGAGATTGTGAGGCCAGATGCCATTTCTCAGAAAGTCAAGTGGATAGATAAGCAGGGTGCTAAGAAACAGATGAGTGCTTTAAAATAATATTATCTGCCACCACTTAAAGGAATTGGGCAATTAGCCACAATGGGGGTTCCAGCAGCCTGGTGGAAGGTTTTACCAGTTGCTATTTCCACAGGGTGGTTGTGCAGAATAACAAAATCTGTTTTGATCTTTCAGGGCTCTGACGTGGTGAAAAAAAAAGAAAGAAAGAAAGAAAAGCAGAAATATTGGTAAGAGCTTATGAGCATTAATTGCCAAAGGGCCCTTGTGCAGGTCCCCTCTACCCCAACCCCCCACCTTTTCCTCACTTTTTAATGATCCATTTATTTTTCAGGCAATTCTTTCAGGAATTTGAAAGTTTAAGCAGGGGTTACAAGAAGAACTAACAGGAAATGTCTCATCTTTCCAAGTTTATTGTTGAGAGTGGCCAGATGTCATTTGTTTGTGAGTGGGAAATGGGAAGTTAGATCACAGAACCTGAAATTTAAAACTTCATGTTAAAAAAAAAAAGAGAGAAAAGAAAAGGGAGTGGAGAGGAGAAACACACACAGGGAAGCCACTTTGCCTCCTGTGTCTTCTGTTAACAGTGTAAGGGAGCAGTGCTCCTAGCAAGACGCTAATATGAGAACATGTTTTACTGTCTGCAGGCATCGCAGTCTTCAAGGTCTATGTGCAAACAGCTGGTGTCCGCCTGGCTGGCCGGGGTGTTTGGGAGCTCTCTGTGGATATGCTGTAATTATAAACCCCATGAAGGGCCAGGAATGGAGGCCAGCCTTCTTACTGGTCATCATGCCCCAGAATAAAGATTGAGAAAGCAACTTACAAACAGGCCTTCAGTATTCAGTGCTTACAGAAGCAATTATATTAAATTTTTTAAAAATTTATATTTTCAACCTCTGTGGTTTAAACTCTGGGTCAAACACTTCCAGACTGTTCAGGCTAGCTGGCTCTGATCTGGCCCCCTCGTCTCTAACTGCTCACTGACTGTCCCGGAAATACCCTCTTCCTTGTCCCTCCTCGCTGTTGCTCCAGTGGGTTTTGGCAGGCTCCCTCTCGGCCAGGTGTTTTCCCAGCAGTTGCTATGGCAGCAAGCTACAACAGAGGTTCTGAGGGGCTTGGAATTGACATGCCGGAGGTGGGGCCTGAGTTCCTGTCTCCAGCCCACGATTTGCTGATCCATCTGTCTTCCTCAGAGAGAGAGCACAGAGTCCAGGATTGCACTTCCTTAGAAGATGACAGGCTCCAGACCAGACACACAGACGTGAACTTGGACTTGGTTAGTGGATCGCTGGGCCAAACATGGGACACTTAGCTGGATGAGAAGATACAGAGCACAGGGATCCAATAGCAGAGCAGAGCTCAGACCTCCTTGGCCAATTTTGCAAAAGAAAAGGAAAAGAAAAGCCCCCACCTAACCTGCCAGGCTTTCAAGGGCAACAGAAAAGATTTTCTTCAACCCCACTCCTCTCTTCCACTCAAAGTATTTAGCAGGTTTTTCTTCTTTGGGATCTCCCTAAGATCCTCAAATTCCCATTTCAGTCTCTTCTTGAGGTTAAACCATTACAGTGTCATTTGTGCAAATACTGAACAGATGTCAGCCCATTGGCCATGCTCATCTGCCCCACCTTGGTTACCTTAGCGTTGACTGTCATAGTGCCCAAGGGAAACACAAGAGATAAGTTCACATAATACAATCACACACACATGTAATATACATGTGAAAATGAAAGTGTTAGTCGCTCAGTCGTGTCCGACTCTTCGTGACCACATGGACTGTAGCCCGCCAGGCTTCTCTATCCATGGAATTCTCCAGGAAACAATACTGGAGTGGATAGCCATTCCCTTCTCCAGGAGATCTTCCCAATCCAGGGATCAAGCCTGGGTCTCCTGAATCGCAGGCAGATTCTTTACCATCTGAGCCACCAGGGAAGCCCATAATATACATATATGTATTCTATATGGGTGTGTGTGTGTGTGATTGTATTATAAAATCTA
Organism: Budorcas taxicolor; assembly: GCF_023091745.1. Classification (NCBI taxonomy): domain Eukaryota; kingdom Metazoa; phylum Chordata; class Mammalia; order Artiodactyla; family Bovidae; genus Budorcas; species Budorcas taxicolor. The sequence continues at coordinate 50,039,163 of NC_068923.1, read as the reverse complement.
CTAGTTTAACCTTTTTTCAGTGTACAATTCAGTGGTGTTAAGCACGTTCACAATGTGCAACCATCACTACTACCCATTTCCAGAGCTTTTTCATCATCCCAAACAGAGAAACTCTGTACCCATTAAATAATAATTACCTATTTCTCACTCCCCCAGATCCCTAGAAACTCTCATCTGTTTTCTGTCTCCATAAACTTGGCTACTCTGTGCTGCTGTGCTGTGCTTAGTTGCTCAGTCGTGTCTGACTCTTTGTGACCCCATGGACTGTAGCCTGCCAGGCTCCTCTGTCCATGGGATTCTCTAGACAAGAATACTGGAGTGGGATGCCATGCCCTCCTCCAGGGGATCTTCCCAACCCAGGGATCAAACCCAGGTCTCCCACATTGCAGGTGGATTCTTTACCACCTGAGCCACAAGGGAAGCCCAAGCACACTGGTATAGGTAGCCTAGCCCTTCTCCAGGGAAACTTCCCATCCCAGGAGTCAAACTGGCATCTCCTGCATTGCAGGCAGATTCCTTACCAGCTGAACTACCAGGGAAGCACTTGCTTATTGTATGTACCAACACATAAGCTTTTAGAAATAACGTTGCTGTTTCTGTGAAAATAAATGCTTTTTTATACAGGCCTCAGGAACCTAGAAACACGCAAAGGAAAATCATTTCATAACGTACCATTGTCAACATTTGATGAACACCTTCCCCAACGTCTTTGTGTGTGTATAGACTTATAGGACCATAGGAAGAAAAAGGCAGAGTCAGATAGATAAGCTTGACAAATATGAGATTATTTAATACATGGATGTTTTAAGTTAAACATTCCATTTTTCTTGAATTTAACAGAAAAAAAAAAAGTAATCAAAGGTATTGCCAGACTTTAGATAAGTGATTCTTCACCACAAAAATACTAACTCTGAAAAATCTCCTCTTTATTAGTGAAACCAGTGATGATGTTGGATCTCTTATGACTTTAAAAAAAAAGATATTTATTTTGGGGCTCCTCCGGACACGACTGAGCGACTGAACTGAACTGAACTGAACTGGTGGCTCACTGGTAAAGAATATTCCTGCTAGTGCAGGGGGCATGGGTTCAGTCCCTGGTCCCGAAGATCCCGGAAGCCGAGGAGCAACTAAGCCTGTGCACCACAGTTCCTGAGCTTGGGCTCTCAAGTCCAAGCACCACAACTAGAGAGTAGCCCTCACTCGCTGCAACTAAAGAAAAGCACACGCAGCAATGAAGACCCAGTTTAGTCAATAAATAAATTTTTAACAATTAATTTTAAAAATATTTATTTATTTTTGGCCATGCCATGTGGCTTGTGGGATCTTTTCCCCAACCAGGAATCGAACCCAGGCCCCCTGCAGTGGAATCGTGGATTTCTAACTACTGGACTGCCTGGGGATTCTCTCCTCTTTTATAAAGACCATTTGTCATTAGTTTTAGAGCCTACCCTAATCCAGGATGAACTCATCTCAAGATCCTTAAATTGATTAGATCTGAAAAGATTTTTCCCAAATAAGGTCACATTCACAGGTTCCATGTCTTTTTCATTTTTGGAAGTGGCAGGGGGAGGGGGTGGGCGGGAGGTGGACATTCAGCCCATGGTAAGCAATGACATGGTAAACAGTGATAGTGTCCATTAATGATAGTGGACAGAAAGGCTGGTGATTGAGTTAAACTTCTTGGGCTTTTGAAGGCACCACCCTGTTGGAGATGGGTTCCACCTCCCAAAGTCATGACCACACCAGAAACTGCAAATGTCTCTCCCTTTTACTCTTACATGTCATTTCTCTCTGGGGGGCTAGAAATGCACACCCTCACTTAGATGCTGACTAGGGGGAAATGAAAACAACAAAACTCAAGCCCCAGGAGTCTATGGCACAAGTCTATATATAATGCTCTCCTGATCACACAAATAGGAACAAAAGAGTTTTGTTTACTGTTTTGAACTGCCCCCAAGTTGACTGGATATATATGGAGTTGGAATATCTGAAAAAATATTTTTGGAAAGTCAGCTGAAGTCTGGTCTAGAAGGTACATGGAAACCTGTATCCCTTTGAGTTTGTGCCTCTTCCTAGGGATATGGTGGCCTGAGGCCTGAGGTCTCCAGGTCTCCAGGAAGGTAATGCCAGTGGGTAGATTCTGGTTTTACTTTGTCCAAGAAACCCTTGCCCACTGACCCTCTGCCATACTAATCCCTAAAATTCTCCTCTTCTTTTCTTTCTAGTCCATCTCCTACCAAATTTAAAGAGGCTTAAAATGGATCCTTTTTTTGGTACCAAAGAGTTTCTCTTGGACAAATTCTTTTTCATCATCTTGTCTGACTCAGAAACTATCCCCTCCTTGATTCCTGCCCTACTCACCCCAGGCCTCAAAACTCAAGCCTTCCTCCAAAATCCCAGAGGCTTTACTGCTATACTGCCCACCAGCACTTAGCACACAACTCATCACTGATGCTGAAAGAAGGATGGCGCAACATCTTGTCTCCCTGTCTTCCATCTAGATTCGAGCACAACTGAGTGTGAGGTCAGCGCTGTTTGAATGACACCTGAAGTTCCCAGGTATTCCTGGAACCCCCCAGCCCGACCCCCACCACGATCAACAGGAAAATGCTCAGAATTCAACTGCTTCATAAATTTAATTCATTTTAGAGTAGTTATTTCCCACTGATTTTTAGTTATCCTCAAAACTGGTTGTGGAAGTCCCTAGCTTTGCTTTTTTAAATTTTATTTCTTTTAAGGATTATGGGAACCAACTTTGTGTAACACTCTACAGTTTGCTGAGTAGATATAGTGAATAGTTTGATTTTTTTTTTCAGAAAAATCTATTTATTTATTCATTTGGCTGCTCTCTTAGTTGTGGCATGCAGGATCTTTAGTCACAGACTGAAAATTCTTGGTGGCAGCATGTGGGATCTAGTTTCCTGAAAAGGGATCAAACCCAAGCCCCTTGCGTTGGGAGCTCAGAGTCTTAGCCTCTGGACCACCAGGGGAGTTCCAGCTTTGCTCTTTCTAAATAGACCACTGAGAGTTTTATTATTATATTTGTACTCCCTTCCTGTTTCAGAATGTGAAGCTTCACATTCTGGGATTTGATGCCTCTTTATCTGTGACTGACGCTATAGTCAGAGAATCAGTGTGATAGGGACTACTAGTCGTGATTGCTTCTTCTCAGCTCCTTTCTGATAGGAAATGAAATAGAATTCTCTAACGTCCCATGTGCTTGGTGTACCCACCACCCAGCCTTAGTCATCACTGAGTGTACGACCCTTCCTCAGTGGTCCTTACCGACAGCTCACACTGAACCAACCCTAGTCAGGCACTGTTCACCTGCTTTTACATGGAATTTTAAGAAATTGAGATATAATTGACATATAACTGCATTGGTTTCAGTTGTACCACATGATTCAACATATGTATATGTTGTGAAAACGATAACCACCATAAGTCTAGTTAACATCCATCACTATACATAGTTACAAACTTTTTCTCCTTATGATGAGAGCTTTTAAGAGTTATTCTCCTAGTAACTTACAAATATAATAATGTTAACTATAGTCATCATGTTGTATATTAGAGCCTCATGACTTACTTATTATTGGAAGTTTGCACTTTGTGACCACCCTCATCCATTTCTCCCAAGCCCCCTACCCACTGCCTCTGGCAACCACAGATCTGCTCCTATATCTATGATTTCTACATCTATGAGGTTTTTTGGTGTTTGGTTTGGGGATTTTTTTTAGCTTTAACATGTAAGAGACTATATGGATTTTGTCTTTTTCTGTCTGACTTATTTCACTTAGCAAAATGCCCTCAAGATCCATTTATTTTGTCACAAATGGCAAGACTTTCTTCTTTTTGTGGCTGAATTTTATATATATAGTGCTAGTCACTCAGTTGTGTCCAGCTCTTTGGGACCCCATGGACTATGGACTGCCAGGGTCTTCTGTCCATGGGATTTCCCAGGCAAGAATACTGGAGTAGGTTGCCATTTCTTTCTCCAGGGACTCTTCCCCACCTAGGGATCGAACCCAGGTCTCCTGCATTGTAGGCAGATTGTTTACTGGCTGAGCCATCAGGGAAGCCCATATACGCGTGTGTGCATCCATGCTATTGCTTCAGGCGTGCCCAGCTCTGTGTGACTCTACGGACTTGTAGCCTGCCAGGATTCTCTGTCCAAGGGATTTGCCAGGCAAGCAGACTGGAGTGGATTGCCATGCCCTCCTCCAGGGGATCTTCCTAACCCAGGCATCCAACCCGAGTCTCTTGTCTCCTACACTGACGGGTAGAGTCTTTACTGCTAGCCCCACCTGGGAAGCCTCTGTGTGTGTGTGTATGTGTTTGTGTGTGTGTGTGTGTGTTTGTGTGCCTGTGTGTGTATGTGTATATATATATATATATATATATATATATATATATATATATGAATTTTTTAGCCATTCATTTATCAATGGATACTTAGGTTGTTTCAACATCTTAGCTATTGAAAATAAAGCTGCAATAAAATGGTGATGCAGGTGTATTTTTGAGTTAGTGTTTTTGGATTTTTTTTTTGATAGATACCCAGGAATTTATTGGATCATATAAAAGGAGGAATTGTTGGATCATATTTTTATGATCCATAAAATATGGATTTTTAAATGGCTCTATTAATTTAATCTATTCTATTTTTAAAAATTAATCTATTAATTTCTTTAAATGGCTCTATTCTTAATTTTTTGAAGAAACTCCACACTGTTTCCATGGTGGGAGCAACAATTTACATTTCCACCTACAGAGCACAGTGTTCCCTTTTCTCTACATTCTCACCAGCATTTCTCTCTTATGGTTTCATAATGGCCACTCTATCAGATATGAGGTGATATCATTGTGGTTTTGATTTCCATTTCTCTGATGACTAGTGGTATTGAGCAACTTCTTATACACTTGTTGGTCATCTGTATATCTTTTTTAGAAAAACACCTATTCAGATCCTCTGCCCATTTTGAAAACTGGATTTTTTGTTCTTTTTGCTACTAAGTGGTGTGGGTTCATCATATATTTTAGATATTAACCACTTCTCAGATAAGATTTGTAAATAGTTTCTCCCATCAGTAGGTTGCATTCATTTTGTTGATGGTTTCCTTTGCTGTGCAGAAGCTTTTCAGTTTGATATAGTCTGAACTGTTTATATTTGCCTTTGCTTTTGGTGTCAAAAATTCATCGCCAAGATTGATGTCAAGGAGCTTATCATGTATGTTGCTTTTGCATGAATTTAATTCTCTCAACACAGCAATGTGGTGAGTTTCATTATTGACTCCATTTAAAAATGAGAACACTGGGGTCCTGCAAGGTTTAATCTCCTGCCTAAGGTCACAGAGTTGGACCCAGACACCTGGTGTAGGAGTCTGAGCATCTGGCCACATTTGGCACTCTTGGTTGGCCCAGACTACAATGTCAATCTGCTGTGTCATGAGCCCAACCCACTAAGGCAAGGGAGCACCAGCTATAAGGTCACATTTTGCCTCCAGAAGAACTAGCAGACACCTCAGCCACATTCAGCTGGGACATTGTGATGTGGAATGTAAAATACAAGACACCTCAGTTAGTACAACTAGAATCCCATGGGTTAGGACGCAGGCACTGCTTTTATCCTTACTTCACTCATGAGGAAATTGTAGATTTGAGTGACTTGATTTGCCTAAAGTCAGCCAGGGAATAGGTGATAGACACAAGATTTGAACCTAGATATTCTATCCCTGGTGGGCTTCCCTGGTGGTTCAGCGGCCTGCAGTGAAGAAGCTGTAGAAGACATGGGTTCAAGCCCTGGGTCAGGAAGGTCCCCTGGAAGAAGGCATGGCAACCCACTCCAGTATTCTTGCCTGGGAAATTCCATGGACAGACAAGCCTGGTGGGCTATATACAGTCCATGGGGTCACAGGGAGTTGGACACTGAGCAACTAAACAACAGGAACACAACAGGAAAAAAATAGGCAGAGCCTACTTGGTCTGCTTTCTGATCATGTGGATGAAACTCACTTCTCCCAGAACATCTTTTGCTGACCTCTTGTCTGAAATCCCAACCTGCACCATACTGCAGCCCTGCAGGAGGTCTTCCACCAGACAAGGCTCGCTTTTTATTCCCAGCACCTGGCTGAAAGAATGTGTGGGTTTGTTTTGGGTAAGGATTTTTTTCCCAGAAAAATCCCAGTTAACATGCAAATGTGTGGCCTGGCAGAGACACCTGAAATGTAATGGTTTCCTCCCAGAGAACAAGGATTTGAAGGATGACTTGATAGGACTGAAGTATAGAGGTAACGGAAGCCCTCAAGTTTAGGGAAATGCCCAGGGAAGAGAGATGCGCCCTGGGGAATTCAGGTGCAGGTTGGGAGTCACGGGCATTGGGAAAGAAGGAAGAGGAAGTGGTCCAGTCCCAGGGATGGAATAGGCTCCACCCTCTTCAATGTCAAACCTAGACAGCATATTAAAAAGCAAAGATGTCACTTTGCTGACAAAAGTCCGTATAGTCAAAGCTATTGTTTTTCCACTAGTCATGTATGGATGTTAAGAGTTGTCCCATAAAAAAAGCTGAGCACCAAAGAATTGATACTTTCAAACTGGTGCTGGGGAAGACTCTTGAGGGTCCCTTGGACAGCAAGGAGATCAAACTTGTCAATCCTAAAGGAAATCAACCCTGAATATTCATTGGAAGAACTGATGCTGAAGCTGAAGCTCCAATACTTTAGCCACCTGATGCAAAGAGCTGACTTATTGGAAAAGACTCTGATGCTAGGAGAGATTGAAGGCAAAAGGAGAAGGGGGCAACAGAGGATGAGATGGTTGGATGGCATCAATAACTCAATGGATATGAGTTTGAGGAAACTCCAAGAGACAGTGAAGGACAGGGAAGCCTGGCATGCTGCAGTCCATGGGGTCACAAAGAGTCAGACAACTAAACCCTTCAATATCACCCGGGCAATGTCATTCTGGCTGGTCCTCAGGACACAGAGTCTGATCACCTCTGTAGACAAGGGGTGAGTCTCACTGGCAGTACTTCCCAGTTCCAGAAAAATCTAAAAGGTTCAGGTTTCCCCAAGAGGGTCGTAGGAACAAGCTCAGTTTCAAGCCCACTATTCAGTCAGAATCTCTTTTGTGTTCATAGAATGACTGATCATGAAAAGAGGGGCAACATCACACAATCCATTTCTTACCCCCTCCTCAAGCTCATGAAGCAGCTCTGCCCACACCATCTGCAGGCAAATTTTCTTCCCCACACACTTCTACTCATGGTTCTGAGGCTTAGTCTTTCTGTTGAAACATACTGGACGTCTTTCACTGTCAATTCACATAGATTTACTGTCATCTTTCAAAAATAGTTTCACTGTATTTCATCACACGCCATTCCAGACATACCACAGTACCCTAAATCAGTCTCCCACTCAGAGACACAGCTGCCTCCGACTTTTTTGCTGTTGCCAGCAGTGCTGCGATGAACATTTCTACACATGGAGCAGCCTTGTTTGTAAAAGAGATTCCGTGAACCACTGTGCTTGTTCTTACCAAGGCTTTCACTTACTCTTGGAAACCCGGCTTGGAGCTGTCCTCCAAGCCATGCCAGGCAGCAGATGAATCATTTTGATAGGGTTCCTGAGCCAACATTAGTGAAAATCCGGACCCCACAGAGTAGGCCGCCTGGCCGGCCTCTTGCCGGTCCTTCTGGGGAATGGAGGCACCCCTGAATCATTTTCTGTAATGCCAAAGGAAATCCCCAGATAAGACCGACACCCTCATGCCTCACAGAAGGCGCTCCCCAACTCCCACGGAGATAAACAGATGAGTGCTTTCTTAATCAGAATTCACGGTTTTCCACGGCCCTCGAGCGCTGCCAAAAAATCTCTCTGGGCTCATTGCTGCTGCTATTTGCAGCCAGATTCTGTGCTTCCTAGAAAATCGTCATCCCTTTTACTGTTTATTCTTGGGGTGGATTATTAGTTCCCAAAAACCAGGGTAGTGATAAAGGTAGTTTTTCAGTAAATCTCATGGGACTCCTACATGATGGGGAGATGTTCTTCATTTTATGTTTTCTATTTGTATTTAAGGTGCCAGAGACTAGGAAACCATAGTTCCATTTTTAGATAGTGATAAAAGCCAGTGATAGACAATTCTAGAGAACCCCATGCTGCTTTACAATCATTAGCATTAAATTGCTAAAAAGTCAGGATAGTGGCTGGATAGACAGAGAGGAGAGCCAGTTGCTCATTATACATTGAAGTGTACACATTTCTCATAGTTGTCATTTGCAGTCTTGATTTTTGCCACTTCTGTGAATCCGTGGTACCATTAGTTTCCTACTATTTTTAATGACTGTTTAAAACATAGTTTCATCCTAATTAGTATCTTAAATAATAGGTTTGGCATGCTGGTTGTATTTTTCCTAAAGAATATTAAAATTAAAAACATTAAATATCAACTAAAATGTTATCAAGTCCTAAAGAGCGGCATACTTTGAACAACACCAAACTGGAGTGGGTTCCAGATGTCAGCATCTTCTTTTCTGTTTTTTGCCTGTGCTGGGCCTTCATTGCTGTGCTCAGGCTTTCTCCAGTTGCTGTGAGGAGGGGCTACTCTTCCTTGCCATGTGTGGGCTTCTCAGTGAGGTGGCTTTTCTTGTGGAGCACAGGCTCTAGGTCTCAGGCTTCAGCAGTTGCTGTACACGGGCTCAGGAGTGTGGTCCACGGGCTTGGTTGCTCCATGGCACAGTGGGCTTTTCCCAGACCAATCCTCTGCATTATTAAGTGGATTCCTAACTGCTGGACTACCAGAGAAGTCTGCCAGTGTCTTCTAAGGTTAACAAAGGCTTGGGAACTCTTTGGCGGTCCAGTGATTAGGACTTGGTGCATTCTTTGCTGGGCTCTGGGTTTGATCCCTGGTTAGTGAACGAAGATTCCACAAGCCTTGTGGCACAGCTGAAATACATACATACATAAATCAATAAAAATAAAGTTTTAAATAAGGTTTGTGGATGCTAAGTTGCTTTAGTCGTGTCCAAGTCTTTATAATCCTACGAACTGTATCTCAACAGGCTCTTCAGTCCATGGGATTCTCCAGGCAAGAATACTGAAGTGGGTTGCCATGCCCTCCTCCAGGGGATTTTCCTGACCCAGGGATCGAACCCAAGTCTCCTCCACTGCAAGCAGACTCTTCATCCACTGAGCCAGCTGGGAAGCCCAAATAAGGTTTAATAAGGTTAGAATAAGGTTAAGTCAAGTAAGGCTGAATACTGTTTAGACCTTGAAGCATTGCAGTGTCTATTTGCATTTTTATGTATTTTATGCACCATGGATCTAGACATTGAAGGCTGGGAAAGACAGAGAGACAACCTACTTTAGAAAGGCAGGGTCGCTAATTGGAAAAAGCATGTGCTTTGGAGTCATGCTTACTTATAAATCTTGGTGGCATCAGACAAGGTTCTTCATTTGTAAAGTTGGCATATTAAGAACCACTTTACAAAGTGGGGTAAAGTTGAAATGAGATAATAAACATAGATGCCACTGCAGGGAAGGTGGCCATACTCACTGGTGGCAGCAAGTGCAGATGTGGTAATCACCCAAGAACAGACACATCCAGCCAATAGCAAGGTGGACATACCTGTCCCAGCAGGGCCTTCTCAAGATTAAATGTAAAACCAGCAGCCTCTGAAAGAGATTTGAAGTCACGGGAGGAGTCCTGCTCCCAAGGCTTAAGATAAGAAAAGAAAACGGGACACAATCATAAACCCATCAGGACGTGCTTGGGAGGCATCCTGCCTTCCAAAGCTTCCTTTGGATTACTGGAAGCAGCAGGAGTCCTTCTCGCTAATGCCCAGGTTTCCGAGCTCATGTGAGAATCCACAGATGAACTAGAAAATGCGGTGCTATCATTTGATATTACTGGGCATCTCTCCTGCAAAAGGGAAAGACAGAGTCCAGTGTGAAAATATTTAAATGGGAAAAAGCAGTAGAGCTTCACGGTAAAGAGTGCGGGCTCTAGACCTGATGCCTGAATCTGAATCTCACTTCCACCAGCTACTAGCTCTAGAACAGCAAGTACAAATTCCCCAGGGCAGAGATGTGGCTGGGTGTCAGGGGAGAGCAAAGAGGCTGACCTGGCTGGAGTGGAGTGGAGTGGACCAAGCACAGCAGGAGAGTTGCAGGATCATGAGCCCTACACATCCCCAAGAAGAGGCACTTACAGAGACCATGATGGGAAATGTGTCCCCCACCTGTGGCTGGAGCTGGGTGACACACATGAGGGTCGGTTGGAGTTACTGTAGGACCTTGAAATCCATTATAAGGGCCTTGACTAGTAGTCTGAGATGAGTAGATATTGAAAATCTATGAACAGAGGTAGGTGTGATCTGACTTACCCTATTCTGCCGAGTTTATATTAGCCACAAGCCAGAGCTGGTCCCACCCGTTCATGGCAAATAGATGGAAAAAAAGTTGAAGCAGTGACTTGGGCTCCAAAGTCACTGTGGACGGTAACCGCAGCCATGAAATTAAAAGATGCTTGCTCCCTGGAAGAAAAGCCGTGGCAAGCCTAGACAGCATATTAAAAAGCAAAGACATCACTTTGCTGACAAAGTTCTGTATAGTCAAAGCTATGATTTTTCCAGTAGTCAGGTCAGGATGTTAGAGTTAGACCATAAAGAAGGCTGAGTGCTGAAGAATTAATGCTCTCGAACTGTGGTGCTGGAGAAGACTCCTGAGAGTCCCTTGGACAGCAAGGAGATCAAACCTGTCCATCCTAAAGGAAATCAACCCTAAATATTCATTGGAAGGACTGATGCTGAAGCTCCAATACTTTGGCCACCTGGTGGGAAGAGCCAACTCATTGGAAAAGATCCAGATGCTGGGAAAGATTGTGGGCAGGAGACAAGGGTGATAGAGGATGAGGTGGTTGGATGGCATCACCAACTCAATGAACACGAGTTTGAGCAAACTCCGGGAGGTAGTGAAGAATGGAGAATCCTGGCGTGCTACAGTCCATGGGGTTGCAAAGAGTCAGACAGGACTTAGCTGAACAACAGCAAAGAGTCAGCAGGACTGAACAATAGCAACAACAACAATATCACAGAGCCAGGGTCTATTTCTCTAGGTCTAAAACAGAAATAGATGGAGAAACAGTTGAAACAGTGTCAGACTTTATTTTTTTAGGCTCCAAAATCACTGCAGATGGTGAATGCAGCCATGAAAATAAAAGATGCTTACTCCTTGGAAGGAAAGTTATGACCAACCTAGATAGTATATTCAAAAGCAGACATTAGTTTGCTGACTAAGGTCCGTCTAGTCAAGGCTATGGTTTTTCCAGTAGTCATGTATGGATGTGAGAGTTGGACTATGAAGAAGGCTGAGCGCCGAAGAATTGATGCTTTTGAACTGTGGTGTTGGAGAAGACTCTTGAGAGCCCCTTGGACTGCAAGGAGATCCAACCAGTCCATTCTGAAGGAGATCAACCCTGGGATTTCTTTGGAAGGAATGATGCTAATGCTGAAACTCCAGTACTTTGGCCACCTCATGCAAAGAGTTGACTCATTGGAAAAGACTTTGATGCTGGGAGAGATTGGGGGCAGGAGGAGAGGGGAACGACAGAGGATAAGATGGTTGGATGGCATCACTGACTCGATGGACGTGAGTCTGAGTGAACTCCGGGAGATGGTGATGGACAGGGAGGCCTGGCGTGCTGCGATTCATGGGGTCTCAAAGAGTCGGACACGACTGAGCGACTGAACTGAACTGAACTGAAAACAGAAGTCAGGGCATGGTGGTTCTAATACTTAGCAATAATTATGCAACTTTTTGTTCCTAAAAGGAAAAATCTCATGGATTTTCTGGTCCCAATTAAGAGGGTTCACTGCAGAGTCTGGAAAGTAGAAACAGAGGGGAGCAGATGGCCTCAGAACATTGAGAGCTGGCCTGAGTCCACCGTGGGATCTTGGGAGGAGCAAACGGAACCCACGGGAAAGCACGCTGGGCCCACAGTAGGTCCTCGGAGCTCTTTGCCAGGACTAGCCAGTTTCTGAGTGCTGTTAAATGGAGACTTCTTTCCTTGGTTTCAGGAAGTTGTCATGATAAACATTCCAGCTGGCAGCAACAGCAGACTGTGATAACCATATGAAATATGACTGTAGATTCATGAACACGCTGATGGAGTGTGGCAGAATTTCAGACTCTCTTCACCCCATGTCAGTTTAAGTGCAGTGATATCTACTGTCTCTTTGAGCAAGGGGGTGGAAGAAACAAACAAAACTCAAGAAATTCGTGAGGGGTGGGGGGAATCTCAGGCAGCCCCCTGGCCAGCCTCCGTTAGATTTTGCTGCTCTGCGCTGGTCCTCTGTCGTCCTCAACAGCCTCCACTTGGTGTGGGGTCTGCCCTCCCTGACCCCTGTGGGTGGGGTGGGACCGGGTGAGGGGATGCGAAGGTTCCACACCAGCTGAGCAACCACAGCCCTCACGGAAGATGCGCTCAGAGGGGGTGCTGAGAAAACAACTCTGCTTCCTGCAGAGACTTCAGAAGCCCACACCCTGTCTACCGCTGCACATTTTTGCAGCTGAAGGAGAAACTGTTGGAAATGGGAGTTTCCCTGATGTCACTGGGATGAGGCCGGTTGTGTTATTGGAAGACATCAGGGAGCTGGCTCAGGAAGGGCTGGGTGGGAAGTGATGTAACGCTGCACAAAGGCTATGGGCTCTTTGCGGAGGGAGGTCAGGTGGGGCCCCAGGGTTCCGAGTTGACCGAATTTTCACCTGTATTTCCAGCAATGGAAAGTTCTAGTCCTAAGACTAGAGCATATGGGGAGTGGAGATTCAGAGAAAGGGATGAGCAGGGCAGGGAGAATTGTGTGAGGGTCTCTGAAATCTTCCTTTCTCCCCTCATCCCACCCTTCTCCATCCCCAAAGAAGAAAACCTTTGTCTTATTTACTCATCTTGGTGCTTCTAATTCCCAGTTTTATTCAATTCTGCTAGGGTAGATGTGTTATCATCCCAGTGGGAGTCCTTTAAAGATGCCTGGAACACTGAAAGGAACCAGAGCTCCTTGGAAAAAGAATTGCTTTCCGATCAGAGGAAGAAATGTCCAAGATGGTTCTACATGATTGTGCCAGAAAGCAGGGAAGCTAGCAACAGCTGGCCCGGGGACTTTCCTGGTGGTCCAGTCGCTAAGACTCCATGCTGCTAATGCAGGGTACTTGGGTTCGGTCCCTGGTCAGGGAACTAGATCCCTCATGCTACAACTGAAGACCTCACTGCCACACAACTAAGACTTGGCACAGCCAAATAAATTAAATGCAGTTAAAACACCTGGCCCAGGAGCCACGTGGAGAGTTCCACTGGCCAAAGATGGGAAATTTTTAGCATCAAAAAGAATAATGACTGCAATGTACTGAAAGGTGGCAAAAATAGAAAACTCAAAATTTATAATGATTTAAAAAACAAGCTCCTTATTGGTCACTATTAGAGGTTGTCTGGGTACCAATGAAAATTGATGAAAATGAGAATATCCCACCTTTCCTTCACGAACAGTATGTCATAGTAGCCAAAGATCTGGTAAGATAAAGTTCATCTTTACATCAAAATTCTGCCTAATAACAAGGAATAACAGAACTAGAAAATGATGACTTTTGCAACCCCTGATAAGATAATGGATTTAGAAATGATCATCAATGGATGCTAAAACTATCTAGTGAAAGGTTAACAGGGAATTTTAAAATAGGAAACCTGAAACAACATGGTTCATAATCTGTATGAACTCTTGTATTTGTCTCCAGAGAAGTAGGAATAGATAGTTATAATAAGACATTCTGGAAATGATCTGGGAAATTTGAACTTTGGAACTGAGTATTAGAGCATATTAAGGGTTTATTGTTTATTTTGTTAAAGGTGATAGTGGCATTACGGTTTTATTAAGGGTTTATTGTTTATTTTGTTAAAGGTGATAGTGGCATTACGGTTATGTCCTATATTTTTATTTTATCTTATATCTTTTGGCCACACTGTACTGCATGTGGGCGCTTATATTCCGACCCAAGACTGAGCCCAGGCCCACTGCATTGGAAGCACAGAGTCGTAACCTCTGGACCACCAGGGAAGCTCAGGTTATGTCTTTTAAAATGTGCTTTCTGTTAATGGCACATATGTAAGTTTTTGTGGGTAAAGTCATATGTCTTCTGGTTATTTTAAAAATGCTCAGAGCAAAAAAGTGTAGGGGATGGATGAAACCAGATTGATTAAAATGTTGATTATTATTGAAAGTAGATGGTGAGGATGTAGGAGTTCATTATATTCTTTCCTCTGCTTCTTATAAGTTGAAAAGTTCTAGAATTTAATTTTAACTAAGGGACCTTTTGCTATATTTATAAATAATATACAATACTATACTTAATTATACAGTTGAAATATATATTTTCTATAATAAAAATTATGATTTTTAACACTTCAGAAGCTATTTTTATTTTTAATGCCTGGGAAAGGTAACATGAGAATTGGTTTATCAGGTGAAGGTGCATGAAATCATAGAAGGCAAAATACAAAGAAAACGGGAAAGAAGCTAGCAAGACGCTCCTCACCCCTGTGGGTACCGGGTTGTCCCTGGGTCTCCGGTGAGGAGTGTAGCTGGAGGCACCAAATTCCTAAGGAGGGAGGGAGAGTTGGCAGGGCCATACCACCTAAAGAAAGCCTGAGGCTGGCTAGAGGGTCTCCTGGGGCCTGCCAGTTTACCATCCAGACAGACCTCAGTGGTGGGTCTCAGGGCTATTATTGGTATATCTGGATATACTAGGCCCTAAGAAGAAAGCTGAGCACTGAAGAATTGATGCTTTTGAACTGTGGTGTTGGAGAAGACTCTTGAGAGTCCCTTGAACTGCAAGGAGATCAAACCAGTCAATCCTAAAGGAAATCAATCCTGAATATTTATTGGAAGGACTGATGCTGAAGCTGAAGTTCCAATACTTTGGCCACCTGATGTGAAGAACTGACTCCTTAGAAAAGACCCTGAAGTTGAGAAAAATTGAAGGCAGGAGGAAAAGGGGACGACTGAGGATGAGATGGTTGAATGGCATCACTGACTTGATGGACATGAGTTTGAACAAGCTCTGGGGGTTGTGATGGCCAGGGAAGCCTGGCGTGCTGCTGTCCATGGGGTCTCAAAGAGATGGACACGACTGAATGACTGAGCTGAACTAAGGCCTTAAGATAATGAAGCGTTAGTCACTCAGTCGTGTTCGACTCTTTTCAACCCCATGGACTGTAGCCCGCCAGGATTCTCTGTCCATGGGATTTCCCAGGCAAGAATATTGGAACGGGTTGCCATTTCCTCCTCCAGGGGATCTTCCCAACCCAGGGATCAAACCCAGTCTCCTGCACTGCAGGCAGATTCTTTATTGTCTGAGCCACCAGGGAAGCCCATAAGATGATGAAAGAAGATGAATAATCACAATTTCAGTTTGTTCATTTACAAGGAGCTGAATCATTAAGAATCAGATAACTCTGGCCACTGAATTGCATGTTACGGGGGACCAATACCCAGTGGGAGAAGGTGGTGGTGACTGGTTTCATCAGGCTGGGACACTTCCTGATACATCTGTCTCCACCAGAGCGGATACTGCCCATCAGTGGCACATCACTTCCTTAAGAGAACAGGGCCAAAAATATAGACACGTGCACTCCTGATTTCATCTGTTGTAGGAGTCCTCTCCTAGCCACCTAACCCTCTTCCTTTTTCCATATCTTTAATGAGGTCATGGTTGAGTCAACCCCTCTGCTTAGAGGAACTGTTCCTTGTTATTTTATTTATTTATCTGGCTGCTTCAGGTCTTAATTGCAGCACATGGAATCTTTTGTTACAGCACACAGACTCTCTAGTTGTGGCTCAAGGGCTCCAGAGCACCTGGGCTCAGTAGTCGAAGCACACGGGCTTAGTTGCTCTGAGGCATGTGGGATCTTAGTTCCTCAACAAGGGATTAAACTTTCTACATCCCCAGCATTGCAAGGAGGATTCTTAACCACTGGACCACCAGGAAAGTCCCTTGTAACTTTACTTTTATAACAGGTCTCAGAGGGCAAACCCTTTCCCCTCTAAGCTCTGATCAGATCATTCATGTTGCTCTTCTGGGTCTAGACAAGGATGGTACTAAAAATTAACCGTACCCATGATTTGTGTAGCCTAACATTAAAGAAAATGGGCTCTGGAGCCACATAGGGACTGTGTTGCAACCCTACCTCAGCGGTTGAGGTGTGACCTTAAGCAAATAGCCCTTCTGAGACTTGGTTTCTTGGAACTTCCCTGATGGTGAAGTGGTTGAAACTCTGAGCTTCCACTCCAGGGGGCACAGGTTCCATCCCTGATCAGGGAACTAATATCCCACAAGCCATGCAGTCAAAAACAAAACAAAAATATGTGGTTTCTTCAAAATGCATACCTCAACATTATTGTGAAAAATGGATTAAATAGAGCATCTGCTAAAATGCCTGCCACCTAGTAGGTTCTTAATAAATGATAGCTTTCATACAATGACAGCTTTCAACAACAATGATAGTTATTGTGTTATAACTGCTACCACATAAAGAGTTGACCCTGGCCTTAGTTTTGTTCGCAGAGGCTAAACTAAATGCCCAAACTAGGAATCCTGGATCTGCTTGCACACACTCTCCAAATGCAAACCTGGGGCATTTCCCAATGGAATTAAGTGTGACCAAGCTGTGGAATACAGGCTAATCCTATAAACAAGGTATATTTGACTGGTCAATTCTGCTTGTTTCTCTAATCTAGCAACTCCAGGTGGCTGCAGAGGGTAGGAAGGGGTATGAGAAAGGAATGGAAATGGCTAACCTCAATCACAGTGTCCAATCACCACACTTGAAGTTAGTTTGTAAGACCACACCCCTTCTTGTTCCCCAGCAACTTGCACCCCTTTGTATCATAAAACCCCACCATACAGCTGTCTCCTCCCCCAATAGTCTTCTTGGCAAGATGGTATTAATGACTGATAATGTTTAGTGGGTCATGCTCAAAAGGACAATTGCTTTTGAGCTCAGCATAAAGCTCTGACTTAGTTCAAAATAATAAATGTGTAATGATTTGTGTCAGAATCCCCGAGTGCCTGGCACCTAGTAGGTGCTCAATAAATATTTGCTAAATGATTAATGGGGGGAATTTCAGGCAGTGGAGTGCATGGCTGAGGGACATCCTTTAGGCCTGGGGACTTTCCTAGGACCATTCCTATCACTCTACGGAGGGTGGTTTCCTGTTCCAGTTACTCAGAAGGCCAGCCCTTAGGAAGGGCACCAGACCAGCATTTCTTTAAGGGTTGAGGCTGTAGGAGCTGTAGGAGGTTTCCTGCTCCACAGCCCTTTAGAGCCATTAAAGTTTCGCTTCGGTGGATGGCTTCCCAGTGGGAGTGATAGAAAGCTCACCACTGAAGTCACTTAGGCTTTGGCTGCCCATGCCTGAAAAAAATGCCCTTGGGACTGATCCTGAAGTGCCTGAGGATAAGTTAAATGGCTTAATAGATCCTGGCAGCTTGAGAAGGGACTAATGGTCCCAAGTTAATTGGGTACACAGAGTGAAGATGAATCTCTGAAAAGGTATTTCAGATTTGCCTGTTCAGCTCTCACTGGCTTCAGAGCAGCACATTGCATGACCCCAAACTGATGCTGATTATTAATGAAGTATAAATGCTTGGAGATTAATATTTGCACCGACTCCATATTCCTTATCCTCTTGTTCGCCCCTTCTGCAAACACGGAGTGAGTGCCTACTGTGTGCCACGCGTTGGGCCAGGGCATAGAGATAGATGACGTCACTATCTCTGGCTCCCTGAACCTTGATTCTAGAATGCAGAGGATGAGACTAAGAAACAAAGAGATGGGTGCCTTGTTAGGGGCAGATCCAAGAGAGGTGCAAAGGAAGGAGGAGGGGTGGTCCTGCCTGGGGTGGTGGATGGCAGCGAGGCTACCTGGTTGTGTGGGGACTGGAGGAACGAGGTGGAGGCGAGAGAGGGCTCCTGCCAGGGGCAGCAGTGCACCCACAGAGCCTGAGCACTTGGCTCTCTGGGGATGAGGAGTTGCAGGGGGCACACGTGAGCCGAGGGAGGGAGTGCAACCTGGAAAGATGGACCAGAGGCCTGCAGAGGAGTCTCAGGTGGGACTGTCACCAGAGGACTGGGACCCGGATGTGCCATGCACTCAGCTTTGCATTGGGAAAAAGACATGGACCAGAGTGTGCAGATCTTACTTGAGTGGAGGTGAGACTAAAACCAGGGAACCCCCTTACAAGGGTTAAGTATGTGAAACAGGTTCTGAAGCACTGTTGCAGTTCCTCCTGGTCTCTCTGAGCTCACTTAACCTCTTTAAGCGCCTTCTTCAAGGTGAGGAATGCATGATAAATAGAGGCATATCTCAGACGCTTTGGTTGAGTCTTGAACTGGCTCAGGCAAAAGAATTGATGGGAAATCCTCATGTTTTGGGGAATCCTCCGGGTGATGGGAATGCTTGCTGCAGGGAGGCTCCTCTGTATCTCCCCCATTTCTGCTCCCAGCTGAATGTTAGTGCTTTCCTGCATGTTCCCTTACTCTGCATGGTGTGCAAGCGTGGCCACTGCCATGACCACACCAGATCTCAGCGCTTCCCCACCAGAAGTGCCTGCAACTCTGCTTTTAGTTCCACTTTAAATCCACTGAGGAGCAAGGGATGAGATACTGGAAAACAGTGATAGCTTCCACTCCAAACCCAGGGTTGTATCCTGAAAAGGAGCATTTTCTAAAAGTGTGGCTGCAACGGAGTGCAATTCCCAGAAAAAGAATAGAGATGCTGGGCAGATAACCATTAGGTCAACTTTACAAAAATACTTTGTAGATACAAAGCACCCTGCAAATAGAAGACTTCATTCACTCTTTGAGAGTGGGATTCTTTGGACTCATTTCTAGTTGCAGTGTGCAGAGTAGATACTGACACATTATAATACTGATTATAATAGGGAATTCATAAAAAATTTGTTGTTGTTCGGTCACTGAGTTGTGTCCTTCTCTTGTGATTCCACGGATTGTAGCCCTCCAGGCTCCTCTGTCCAGGGAATTCTCCAGGAAGAATACTGGAGTGGGTTGCCATTTCCTTCTCCAAGGGATCTTCCCGATCCAGGGATCAAACCTGTGTCTCCTGCACTGGCAGTTTGGTTCAGTTCAGTCACTCAGTCGTGTCTGACTCTTTGCGACCCCATAGACTGCAGCATGCCAGGCTTCCCTGGCCATCAGCAACTCCAAGAGCTTGCTCAAACTCATGTCCATCAAATCAGTGATGCCATCCAACCATCTCATCCTCTGTCATCCCCTTCTCCTCCCATCTTCCATCTTTCACAGTATCAGGGTCTTTTCCAGTGAGTCAGTTCTTCACATCAGGTGGCCAAAATATTGGAGTTTCAGCTTCAGCATCAGTCCTTCCAATGAATATTCAGGACTGATTTCCTTTAGGATGGACTGGTTGGATCTCCTTGCAGTCCAAGGGACTCTCAAGAGTCTTCTCCAACACCACAGTTCAAAAGCATCAATTCTTCAGCGCTCAGCTTTCTTTAGAGTCCAACTCTCATATCCATACATGATTACTGGGAAAACCATAGCTTTGACTAACCGGACCTTTGTCAGCAAAGTAATGTCTCTGCTTTTTAATATGCTCTCTAGGTTGGTCATAACTTTTCTTCCAAGGAGCAAGCATCTTAATTTTCTGGCTGCAGTCACCATCTTCAGTAATTTTGGAGCCCAAGAAAATAAACTCTGTTACTATTTCCATTGTTTCCCCATCTATTTGCCATGAAGTGATGGGACTGGATGCCATGATCTTAGTTTTTTGAATGTTAAGTTTTAAGTCAACTTTTGTACTCTCCTTTTTCATTTTCATCGAGAGATTCTTTAGTTCCTCTTCACTTTCTGCCATAAAGGTAGTGTCATCTGCATATCTGAGGTTATTGATATTTCTCCTGGCAATCTTGATTCCAGCTTGTGCTTCATCCAGCCCAGCATTTCGCATGGTGTACTCTGCATAGAAGTTAAATAAGCAGGGTGACAATATACAGCCTTGACATACTCCTTTCCCAATTTGAAACCAGTCTGTTCCATGTCCCATTCTAACTGTTGCTTCTTGACCTGCATACAGATTTCTCAGGAGGCAGGTCAGGTGGTCTGGTATTCCCATCTCTTGAAGAATTTTCCACAGTTTGTTGTGATCCACACAGTCAAAGTCTTTGGCATAGTTAATAAAGCAGAAGTAGATGTTTTTCTGGAACTCTCCTGCACTGAAAAGCAGGTTCATTGCCATCTGAGGCACCATGGAAGCCCTGATTAAAAAATGGTATGGGGTTATCAGATACCATAGATGGAGTTAGGAAAATTGTCAGACAGCATATACACAGGGGAGTCAAACGTCATCGGGAATCAAACCTCAAGTTCACATGCACTGTGGAAATGACATGTAATCGAAACAATCCTTAAAACCCTCCTCCCTCCCCCCAACCCAGGGAGACAGCATACTGAAATACCACTGACCATCTCTCAGTAAGTTTGACAGAACTGTTTGACAGAACTGTTTGCCCTCCAAGTTGGAACAGATCACTGTTTCCTCTGATTGAGCACCAGATGGCTTTTATTTAAGAGTGATGCTTTCTGAAAAAACAACGAGTCCCACTCAGCAAGGTGAGATGCCCAGGACAGGATAGCAGGTGCCCTTTGTCCATCCCACGCTCTCCCTGGGTGTGCTCACAGTTGTTGCAGGGCACAGGCGCTAGGGCAATGGTTTTGAAAGTTGTGGCACATGGGCTCAGTAGCTGTGGCTCCCAGGCTCTAGAGCACAAGCTCAGTAGTTGTGGTGCATGGGCTTCGTTGCCCTGCAGCATGTGGGCTCTTCCTGGGTGAGGGATCCAACCTGTGTCTCCTGCATAGGCAGGCAGATTCTTCACCACTAAGCCACCAGGGAAGCCCTTAGATGTGCTCACGGAATGCAATGGCAGGTGGAATTGCTGGCCTGATGTCACTGCTATTTTTATCATTCTCAGTGTTACTGAGAATTGCTGAACAAACGTAGTTAAAATTATGTAAGTCTACTAAGTTCTCTCATTTGTTTGCTTGTTCATATAAGGTCTGGTGTCCATCTACTAGAATGGATATTCAATGAGTTTGAAAGTGCGTCTGCCCTGTTCACTATAGACTCTCCTAGCATCGTTTAGTGAGACTTCAGTAAGTACATGTTGAAGGAGTGATCTTATTGCTCCAGACACCTTGCTTGGTACTGAAGGGGTGGGTGTGGAGTGGGTGGAGGGATAGAAAGACCAGTGAAACTGGCCTTTCCCTTGGGGGCATGGTCAATCTAATAAAGTTCATCTGAACTACGAAGTGCCTGAAAAGACATAAAAAGACAATAGTACCGAGCAGGAAGTGTTCACTGTCAGTGAATAATAGAAGGAAAAGTTCTGGTGGACTCTTACAGGAAGTAGGACCTATCTCTAAGGACTGTCTTCCTGCCTTTCTACTCAACTCCATCCTGTTTGCTTCTCCATTCATCCAGAGAGGTGTCAGCTTTGCATCCTGGAGCAAGTTCAAGCCCAAGGATTTACTTCAAACATATGCTGGCACTTGGAGCCTGCTCAGGCAGGGAGGAATGGTCACACTGGCTGGTGATCTGTTAATATCAAATATCAGATTTCTCTTATCTGAGTTGACAAAACCTGTCATTGCAAGGACTAGTTGTGATAATGAGGTCTTAACTTGGTGACCTCCTGGGGTAAGGGGGTCTTACCTTCCTCCCCCACCATGGCACATCTCTACTTTGTGAGGAAGAACCTCGGGCTGTCCGACTGCCCGTGTGAGTTTACAACCCCTAATTCCGGAGGAGAGCTTCTGGGAACAGCCCCCCCTCTGTCCTCACAAACCTGCCCATCTGCTCACAGATTCTCTTCTGCTTTCAGAGGCAAGACTGCGTGACCCGCTCTGATCTGGGAAGAGTTTCTGTGCTGGTGGCTTTAGACTCGTGTCCTGATGGGGACCAAGTAACTGGGATCCTGGGTGAGTACAAGGGTGGCCCGGTGTTCACTCTCTAGAAGGAGGAGTTACTTGCTTTACCCAAAGGCCAGGTCACTTACAGCCCATGTGGAACACAAAATTTATTTTATTTAATTGCAGAAAAATTAGAAAGTATGCATATGTAACCACTGTACACAGGTGCATTTTTTAAATCTCTTAATCTCTGTATATAAATATACAAATACAAAAAATAAGACACTGTCATTCTGTAACCTGCTCTGTTTTTACTTTTACCCTATCACAGAATCCTTTGATGTGGAGAAATACAGATTTGCCATGTTATTTTTAACGGTTGCATAATATTGTGCCATCATTTCATAGCATCCTATCATTGGGTATTTCACTGTTTGGCATTTGGGGGCTATTATTAATAGGCAGTGCTGTAATAAATCGTTTTGTCCAGGCTATGACATTCTTATTTGATAATTTCCTTAAAAGAAATTCCTAGAAATAAGATTGTAGAAATAAAGGGTAGGCACATTGTAATGTTGGATCAATTTATATCCTGTCGGGATAGATTACAGGGCCACCAGTGAGGCATATACGTTGTTTCTGTCTTTACTACTCTGAGCTCTTTTGTCTTTTATACATATGTATATATATAATATATGTATATAATATATAGTATATATTATTGTTTGTTATTAATACATATATTGTATGTATGTGCTATATAGTATAAAACAAATATTATATATGATTATATATATTTTTGACTGTGCTAGGTCTTAGTTGCTGCCAAGGGCTTTCTCTAGTTGCTGCAAGCAGGGGATGCTCTCTAGCTGTGCGTGGGCTTCTCACCGGGGTGGCTTCTCTTGTGTGGAGCGCAGGTTCCAGGGCACGTGGGCTCAGTAGTTGCCGCTCACAGGCTCTCAAGCGCAGGCTAGATAGTTGCGGTACGTGGGCTTTGCGGCTCCGTGGCACCCGGGATCTTCCCGTATCAGGGATCGGCCCCGTGTTTCCTGCGCCGGCAGATGGGTTCTTTACCACTGAGATATCAGGGAAGCGCAGCTCTTGTGTCTTGCATCACTTTTTACTTCTCGTGAGTTTGGCCATTTTTCATACAATGAATGTTTCTTTAACTCTTGTTTTGGGGATTGCCCATTTGCGGGAGAATTTTTAAATTAATTTGACTTATATCTTTTGTCTTGTTTGCTGTGCCCCAGCTTTCTCTGGCCGTGGTGCGTGAGGGCTACTCTCTAGTTGCAGTGCGGGGGTTTCTCATGGCGATGGCTTCTATTGTTGTGGAGCGTGGCATGCGAACTCAGTAGTGGTGGTGCAAGGGCTTAGCTGCCTCATGGCATGTGGAATTTTCCAGGAATAGGGATCGAACCCGTGTCCCCTGTCTCCTGCATTGGCAAGGTGGATTCTTAACCACTGGACCACCAGGAAGTCCCTGCGAAAGATTTTTAAATGCGAAGCAAAGTGACTCCAATTTATATGGTCAGACAATTTGAAGTATGTTGTTTTACTAATGTCCACCTTTTCTTTTCTGTATTTTCCACCTCTTCTGTCTGATCCTTGTTGTTCCCATCCCCATCCCCCATCACTGCACATTCAACATTGGGTTCCCATCCCCTGGCCTATGCCTGCTGTGGCCCATGGCCAGAATGACACACCACCCCCATCTCCATCCCCAAATTGCTTCAGGCATCCCTCAGGACAAGATTTGGTCCATATTTCAGTCTTATTAACGCTGATTAAGCCTGGACTGAGCTGAGCATGAAGGGGCTAAAAATGAATGAAACAGGGACTTCTCTGGCAGTCCCGTGGTTAAGACTCTGTGCTTCCAGTTCTAGAGCTGTGGATTCGATCCCTGGTCAGAAAGCTAAGGTCCTACATGCCTCCAGGCCAAGAAACCAAAACATAAAAACAGAAAAAATATTGTAACAAATTTGATAAAGACTTTACAAAAAAATGAATGAAACACAATTATTATTCTCAGGAGCTGAACATCTATTACGAGAGTCAGACAAACCACACACCACTGATGCAAGGCAGACTCTGAGAGGTCCACTGATAGCAATGAAACAGATCTGAAAGAGGAGATTCTAATTTCCACTCTCGGATCTCAGATGATTTCTTAAAGAAATTGAGGTTTGAGGGTAAAGGTATTTTCGCAGTACAGTCTAATAACAAGAGCAACCACTTACTAAATAACTGCCATGTGTCAGGTTGGGACATATGTTATCATTAATTCTTTTAACAGCTACACACGGTAGGCATTATTCTATTTTACAGCTGAGGAAAGAAGGGCTCAGTGAGATTAACAACCTGCCCAATGCTGCTGGGTTGTGTTAGAGTGGGGATTTGAACCCAGGTCTGTCAACATTGTTTTGTCCTCTTCCAGTTACTCTTTGAGCAAAAGTTGTAGGATCGAGAGTATGTAGAGCACAGGATTCTTGGGGGATCTTGAGCTGGGCCCTGTCTCTTGTCCCTTCTGCCATCAAGGCTCAATTCAGATATCACCTCCTCCAGGGAGCCTTCCCTGATTTCTTCAAGTTACCTAGATGTCACCCATATGCCTCCCCTTCAACACACACATTTGTAGGTGTGACCATGTGTCTTCTTTTCTCATGGATTTACTCACCAAACATGAATTGCCTACTCATTGGTTTCTGCCCATTGGATGGTAAGCTCCTTGAGGGTGGGGCTGCATCTGGTTGTCTTCGCATTTCCAGTTTGTAAGAGAATGACAGAGTCACGGGGCACTGCATGTGGAGAAGAGGGAATGAGTAGGCTTGAGGCATCTTGGCAGGATTTGGCAACAGGTCATGGGTGGTAGACGAGAGCTGCCCTGGTGGCTCAGTGGTAAAGAATCTGCCTGCAATGTAGGAGCCACAGGAAATGCGGGTTCAATCCCTGGGTTGGGAAGATCGCTTGGAGGAGGGCATGGCAACCCACTCCAGTATTCTTGCCTGGAGAACCCCATGGGCAGAGGAACCCGGCGGGCTATAGTCCATAGGGTTGCAAAGAGTCAGACATGACTGAAGCGACTTAGCATGCATGCATGCATGTGTGCACACAGGGACGGAAGAAAGCTCTGAGTTGCAGGGTAACGGGGAAGAGGGATGTGGAAGGAGGAGCGGGATGACTGGATGGTCCCCAACTCTCCGACAGGGGTAAGGAGTACAGGATCAGGGAGGTGTAGCCATTGGTTTTATTTGTGTGTGTGTCGCTGCTTGGGGTTTTCTCTAGCTGCAGCGAGCGTGGGCTTCTCTCTAGTTGCCGTGTCTTTTCTCATTGTGGAGCACGGGCTCTAGAGTGTGCTGGCTTCAGTAGTTGCAGCTCCTGGGCTCTCGAGTGTGGGCTCAGGAGTTGCGGCACACCAGCTTAGTTGCTCCAAGGCATGTGGGATCTTCCCAGACCAGGGATCGAACTGCATTTTGCAGGCGGATTCTTTACCACTGAACCACCAGGGAAGATCCTGTTTTGGTTTTATAATTATTTTTTAAATTAAAAAAAAATTTTTGGTAGTGCCCCAAGGCTTGTGGGATCTTAGTTCCCCCACCAGGAACTGAACCTGTGTCCCCTGCAGTGGAAGTCCAGAGTCCTAACCACCAGACCACCAGGGAAATCTAAGGTGAGGCCATCTGAAGTTCATGAGTCTAATGGCATCGGGGACCCATGACAAAAGTAATGTGGGTCTGTGGGTGAACTCCTTGCCTCTGGTCTGAAACTGTCTGGGTCCAAGTTCCAGCTCCACCACCTGACCCACTTCGTACCCCTGGCAATGTGGAGACCTCTCTGTGTCTCAGTTTTCCTCATTTCTAAACAAGGCTTTAATCCTACTCCGAGGCTGGGGGAGGATGGAGCGGAGGCCGTGTGGGACCAGGGCTCGACACCATCGTCCTCCCAACACCTTGACTTCTGCCTCAGGTGCAGAGTGTAAGCAGAGTGTGCGCTTCTAGGGGGCTTGAACCGGCTCAGCTTGAGGCTGTGCTTGTGTTGCTAAAAGGTCTGTAGCCGAGGTATGTGTTTGTTTGTTTAAGGTTTTGGGCTCTGGAATCACAACTCCTGGGTCACATCTCTGCTCCAAACTTACTCCTGTGGAATCTTGAGTTTGTTACCTAACCACTCTGAGCTTCAGATTTTTTTTTTTCCATATAAAACAGGGATGAGAGGTGGGGTGGGAGGTGGGAGGGGGGGTTCAGGATTGGGAACTCATGTACACCTGTGGCTGATTCATGTCAATGTATGGCAAAACCAATACAGTATTGTAAAGCAAAATAAAGTTAAAAAAAAAAAAGAAAGAAAGAAAAGGAGGATTAAAATTACATGATATAACTATAAATCCAATAAACCCTTAAAAAAATAAAGTGTTGAATGAAAGGCAAAAAAAAAAAAATTAAAACAGGGATGATAATAACAATAGTATGTGCCTCATAAAGCAGGTCTATCCCTGGTGACTCAGATGGTAAAGAATCTGCCTGCAATTCGGGAGATTCAGGTTCGATCCCTGGGTTGGAAAGATCCACTGGAGGAGGGCATAGCTACCCACTCCAGTATTCTTGCCTGAGAATCCCATGGACAGAGGAGCCTGGTGAGCTACAGTCTGTGGGATCGAAAAGAGTTGGACATGAGTGAGCGACTTTCACATTCACATAGTGTTGCTTGTGAGAGTTCGTGGAGATAGTAGTAGTATATGACTTCTCATTAAACATGCACGTTTCTCTGTGAGTCCCCTTGTGCTCTGACTTCTGTGCAGGAAACTGATGACTGCTCCCCTCCCCACTGCCCACCCCTCATCCCATGGACACAGATCTCCCCGCTGCTCCTCAAGTTGACTTTCATCTTGGGGCCTGTGCATCTACTGGTCCCTTGCCTGAGTTTTTCTCCCCTGAGGTCTTTGCCAATTTTTTTTTTTTTTATTATCTATTTAGCTGTACTGGGTCTTAGTTGTGGCTCACACTCTTAGTTGTGGCATGTGGGATCTAGTTTCCAAACCAGGGATTGAACCCAGGCCCCTTGCATCTGGGAGCTAGGAGTCTTAGCCACTGGACCACCAAGGAAGTCCCAGTGTTTGCCAATCTTTCTCCCTCACTTCATCAAGTCTGCTCAGAGTCATCCTCTTCTCGGAGCAGTTTCCCTGGATCTCCCCACCACACTTGTTTCCCTCCAGCCTACCCTGTCACTCCCTCTCCTTTACTATTTTTCTTTCTTGACTAGCCCTTACTTCATGCAATATTCACATTTATTACTATGTTGTCTCTCTCTCTCCTGGAATGTAAGCTTCACGAGCATAGGGACCTGGTCTGTCTCCTAGAAAAGCAATCGGCACAGAGTAGGTGCTTAATAAATGCTTGTGGAATGGATATGTGAAAAAACAAATTTCTTAGCACCCACTAAGAGTATAACTGATTAAATGTTGGTTATTGTGCCTCTCAACATTGTCGCTACTCCTACAGAAAAGCAGAGTTATTTGGGTTAGGGCAAGAACTCTAGAGGATGGTGCGTGGTTTCAGATCCCAGCTCTGCCTTTTTCTACCCATACAGCTGACTCTACGTTCCCTGGCCATCACCTTCATGGTGTTGTGAGGAGCAGATAGGTCAATGGTGTGAGGCCCTAGGGCAGCTTGTGGGCAGAGGAGGCATGTCAGTCATTGTTATCATGGTGTCCACGGTTCACACTCAGCCACACTCACCCGAACACTCAGGTTTTCAGAAAAACAGATGCCAAACTACGTTTCTCCTCTTTTCTACACTGTACATTTTGGTTTTACTCTTTTTTTTTTCAATGGAGGTAGATTCAAATAACATTTGGACATGAATACTTCAGTGGTATTTGGCACATTCATCACATTGTGCAACCATCGACTCAACAGAGTTTCAAAAGGTTTGAGTCATTTTAAAAGGAAACTGTATATCTGTTAAGAAAGCACTCCCAGGCCTCTCTCCCACCAAATCCTGGAGGCCACAGATCTATTTTCTGTTTCTATGTGCTTACCTCTTCCGCATAAGATATCATATAAATGGAATCATAGACTAGATGACATTTTGTATCTGGCTTCTTTCACTTAGCATAATGTTTCCAAGGTTCATCCACATTGTAGCAGGTACTGATACTTTGTTCCTTTTGATAGCTGAATAATATTCCAGTGAAAGGATATATGACATTTTGTTTTTGCCATTCTTCCATTGATGGACATTTGGGTTGTTTCTGCTTTTTGGCTATCTATGGACATGTGTACACAATAATCTGTTTGAATCCCTGTTTTCAGTTCTTCGGGGGACTGTATCTAGGAGTGGAATTGCTGGATCATATAGTAACTCTGTATTTAACTTTTTGAGAGCCTGTCAGACCATTTTCCAATGCAGCTGCACCATTTCACATTCCCACCATCAATGGATGAGGGTTCCAGTTTCTGTACCAACACACATCTCACCAACACTCCCCTTCAGACTTTTTGATGATAGCCATCCTAGGGGGTATGGAGTTGTATCTCTCTGTGGCTTTGATTTGCATCTTCCTATTGATGAATGACACTGAGCATCTTTTCCTTCACTTTGTGTTGTTGAACCAGAGGTAGGACTTGACTCAGTTGTCTGGTCTGAGGTTGTGCTTCATTGGAAAATGCACTGGAGACTGTGATTCTTCCCCTTGGTTTCCCCTTCATCATCAGGGTACGAGACTGGTTTTCTGGGTCCTGTTTCACCTTCATGTGTGGCAGAGGAATCTGAGCCCAACCTCCTCTGCTAAACTGGGCCATCAGCCCCTGACTTAAAGTGTGGGCAAGTGAGAAGGAGGAGTAGCTGGGTGCAGACTCCGAAAACAGATTATGGGTGTTCTAGGTCTGGAATATATGGGGAAAGAGGCTGTTGTTAAGTCAGCTTTATCTTATATCCTTTTGAGGATATTGCTAGAGCCTTATTGAGAAGTAAATTAAATTCCACTCTGATACAAGCTGTTTTCCCATTGCCTAATATATCAATAAGGAAATTTCTGGAATTGTGTATGGGTATTCATATTCCTATGGGAAAATCAAGGATCTCAGTACCCCTGATTGTTTATGGAAATGTTTTAAGTTATTTTAATTTTATTACAAGTATTATTGGAATAGTGGTTCTGCTCTAAGATTTCATAAGTGCTTTTAAAAATCATAAATGTTTCTACCTCCAAATATATTGTTATTTTGGTGGAGAAAAAATAGTATATTCTACATGAGAATTATTAAAGATATTAATTGAGAGAAATGTTCTACTTTACTATCTTAACTTTCAGAGATTATTTTTTGAAAATATATTTAATCATTGAGGAATATTTACAGTATATTACAGAAATCTTCATAGACTCTAAATGGATGTAAGGAAGCTCTATTGATTGATCTTCCTAAGCTTAATGAGACTTCCCTGGTGGCTCAGATGGTAAAGCGTCTTTCTACAATGCGGGAGACCAGGGTTTGAGCCCTGGGTTGGGAAGATCCCCTGGAGAAGGAAATGGCAACCCACTCCAGTACTATTGCCTGGAAAATCCCATGGACAGAGGAGCTTGGTAGGCTACAGTCTATGGGGTTGCAAAGAGTCGGACACGACTGAGGCTTAATGAGAAATGAGAAAAGCCTGGCTCTACATCATCTCTATGACTTTGGGCTGAGTCACTGCCTGTCTCTGTGCCTTTGTTTTTGTTTTTTTTTAATGTGCCTATTGGACATCTGTATGTCTTTATTTTTTTTTAATTTTTATTTTTACTTTATTTTACTTTACAATACTGTATTGGTTTTGCCATACATTGACATGAATCCACCACGGGTGTACATGCGTTCCCAAACATGAACCCCCCTCCCACCTCCCTCCCCATAACATCTCTCTGGGTCATCACCATGCACCAGCCCCAAGCATGCTGTATCCTGTAACTGGGCTTAATAATAGTAACTGACTCACGGGGTTGTTGTGAAGATTAGATGAGTTACTATATGAAAGCCAGCACTCGGTCAGGGTGTGCAATTACTGTCCCCGGCATTCTGAATTTCAGCTTCAGCTAGCCACGGCCCATCAAGCTCAGGTTTGTCCTGCTCAGCTCCCCAGCCTCCTTCAAGTTCTTTAAGGCCATCTTCCATTGAACTACATAGGGACTCTCTTATCTGTTGTTTGGCTGTCTTCAAAGCAAAAAAAGAGTGTGGTCTCAGTTCATAGCTCCTATTGTGTCAAAGCAAAACTTTGATGGAACTCTTTGAACAATGTGCAGCTCTGATCATCAGACATGGGGCCAGGAACATGGAATGGGAGAGGTAGAATGTGAAAGGCCAGTGTAGTCCCCTGGACCACAGCTGCCTGGGCACGATAGGCAGAAAGGAAAATCCACCTCCCCCTCTATCTCACACCCCCCGCACCATCTCTGAATCCTCCCCCGCCTCTCACTGGACCTCAGTCCCCTTGGCATGAGGGTTGGCCAACCTCACCTCTACCCTCCAGAGATGCTTCTGGGACTCTACCTGGAACCTGTCCTAACAATGGCTCCCTGTGCCGCCCCGTGCTTCCTTCAGCTCCCCTGATTCTCTCACACCCTCCCCTCAAGCCTTAGAAATCCTAGGCAGGAAATCTCTTTGGGGAAGAGAAGAAAGTCCCTTTGAACTTCTGCGTTTGTCATCCATTTCACAGCCTGCTTTGCAGCCCCAGTGAGCAGAAATTGTTTTAGCTGCCGGAGAACATTCTAGCCAGGAGAGGAAGCTGGGCAATGGATGGAGAGTGAAGATGAGGGTGGGGATGCAAACCACAGCAGCATCACCAGTTCTGGTCTCAAGGGCACATCTGGGGCGCTTGGCTAGAGCCATCCATGCTCTGGGCGGGACAGGTCAACCGCTTCTGGATAATTCTTTCATCCAGCAGCAGGAGCTCTAAGGCTCTGGTCCAAATGCTTGCACACTTGTAGCCACGTCCTCATCTGAGGAGCAGGTGAATGAATGCATTCTGTGATCAGCACAGTGTCCCGCTGGCTCTGATTAGCTTCATGAGCTCTTCAAGCTCAGACTTTTCCAATGACCCACCCACGAGAGTGCAACCCAGTCTCTTAATTCAGGGGATACCCGTGGAGATCTGGCCTGGAGAACCCCAGCCCAAGGCAGGCAGGAAGATCCGTGGCCTTCCCAGGGCAGGCCTGAGACTCATACATGGTTCCTTACTCTATTCTCTGGGCCTCCAGAACTTCTCAGATGCTCAGCTGTGTCCACCCATCTCCACATTGGTAAATCAGGGATGTGGGTTGCAAAGACTGGAAACCTCAGTTTCCTACAGCTTCCAGTTCAAGTTCCTCTACTAGACCTCACCTTGAACTATGTATAGATTTATTTATTTTAAAAAATATTTTATTTATTTATTTGGCTGCATCAGGTCTTAGGTATGGGACATGGATGTGCAGACTCTTAGTTGTGACATGTGTAATCTAGTTCCCTGACCAGGGATCAAACTCCGGCCCCCTACATTGAAAGCACAAATTCTTAGTCACTGGACCACCAGGCAGGTCCCCTGGCTGTTTCCTTTGCTTAGAACGCTCTCCCCCAAAATTTCTACATGGCTTATCCTCTCCCCCTCTTATAAGTCTTTGCTCAAAAATCACCTTCTCAGTGAGACCCACCCCATTCCCCTTTATTTTCCTCCAGATCATGTAATATCTTCTGTGAAACCCCCTGGACTGTGCCTCTGTCCATGGAATTTTCCAGACCAGAATACCAGAGGGGTAGCCATTTTCTTCTCTAGGAGATCTTCCCAACCCAAGGATTGAATCCAGGTCTCCTATGTTACAGGCAGATTCTTAACTGTCTGAGCCACCAGGGAAGCCAACATATTCTATAATTTTACTTTTTGTTTGCGTTTACTGTCCATCTCACACCATGACAACGTAAGTTTCCTGTGGACTTGTTTTATCACTGAAGCATCCTATGGACCTGAGACCAGGCCCGAATGGCTCACAGTAAGCTTGCATTAATTATTTGTGAAATGAACTAGTAAATTATTGAATAATTTGTAAGGTACCTTTTAGTTCTGTGGGCTTCCCTGATAGCTCAGTTGGTAAAGAATCCACCTACAATGCACGAGACCTGGATTTGATCCCTGGGTTGGGAAGATCCCCTAGGGAAGCGAAAGGCTATCCACTCAGATTTGGACACAATTGAGCAATTTTCACTTTTAATTCTATGAAGATGGGAATTTGGCTAGTGAAGGGAAAGAAGTCTGTATTTGGAATCAGAGGGCCTAGCATTGAGTCCCAGCTTTGCCACTCACAAGGTAAGTTATCTGAAGAAAGTTAGCTGAAAATGTAGGAGTCTCAGTTTCCTCATATGTAAAATGGGGTTAATAATAGACAACATTTATTTTGTGTTTGCTGTGTTCCAACACTTAAAAAGCATATTGCCGTCCTTTTAAAAATTATTTATTTATTTTACTATGATTTTTTTTCAGCCACACTGGGTCTTTGTTGTGGCATCTGGGCTTGTCTACTTTTGGTGAACTCTTGTGGCCCACGGGCTTACTTGCCCCACAGCCTGTGGGATCCCAGTTACCCAACCAGGGTTCAGACTCAAGTCTCCTATGTTGGAAGTCAGATTCTTAACCACTGGACCAGCAGGGAAGTCCTGCACATTGTCATCTTCAGCAAGTTCTACTGGGATGATCCGATATTATGAATCTCCTGATGATATGATAAAATATTTAGTACATTATCACCTATGATGCATTCTTGCCAAAAATATTTAACCTGAACCTAAATGACTCTTTTGGCCTAACTTCTAGTTTACAGGAAAAACAGAGATAGGGGGACATTAAAATAGTGTCAGGCAAAAAAAGACAAATTCATAATTTGGGACATTCTTTAAGACAACTGAACCTGGAAGAACATCAGCTTCATGAAATTAATGATAAAGACGAAGAGTTGTTCCAGATTAAATAATATGCATGACTCTTGCTTGGAAAGTAGTTTAAGAAAGCACTGGACTTCTCTGATGGTACAGTGGATAAGAATATGCCTGTCAATGCAGGGAACAGGGGTTCAATCACCAGTCCAGGAGAATTCCATGTGCTGCTGAGCAGTAAGCCCATGCACCACAACTACTGAGCCTGCATGCTGTAACTACTGAAGCCTGTGGGCCCAGAGTCTATGGTCTGCAACAAGGCAAGCCACTGCAATGAGAAGCGTGTGCACCTCAATGAAGAGTAGCTCCCACTCATCGCTATTAAAGAAAGCCTGAGTGCAGCCACAAAGACCCACTGCGGCCAAAAATACTAAAAAATTATTCATTAATTTTAAAAAAGAAAACACCATTTACTTAGGCAAAAACTAGAAAAAATAATACTTACAACTGGTTGAATGGATATATAAACATATATATTTTATAATAGAATATGATATATCAGTGTAATACATTATACAGCACAATATTCTGGTGTGCAGCCTCAGTTGCTTCATTTGTGTCTGACTCTGCGACCCTATGGACTGTAGCCCACCAGGCTCCTCTGTCCATGACATTCTCAAGGCAAGAATGTGGAAGTGGGTTGCCATGCCTTCCTCCAGGGGATCTTCCTGACTCAGAGATCAAACTTGCATCCCCTGAGTCTCCTGCATCACAGGCAGATTCTTTACACACTGAGCCACCTGGGAAGCCCACAGTTTTCTATTTAGGTATATATTAAACAATGTACTGATGCATCACACTACATATATGTATCTCAAAAGCATGTGAATTAAATAAATCAGACCCAAATGAAAAAAAATCAGTGGGACATACATTTGAAAACATTTGAATATGGACCAAGAATTTAAATGATTTTAGGAAATCCTTAGATTTTTTGTTTGTTTGCTTTTAATTTGGC
Organism: Budorcas taxicolor; assembly: GCF_023091745.1. NCBI lineage: Eukaryota > Metazoa > Chordata > Mammalia > Artiodactyla > Bovidae > Budorcas > Budorcas taxicolor. The sequence continues at coordinate 50,005,288 of NC_068923.1, read as the reverse complement.
TCTGCCTCACAGCTTAATCCCCTTCCAGGTATTGAACCTGCCTCTCGGCAATGAAAGCACAGAGTCCTAACCACTGGGCCATCAGGGAATTCCAAGAAATCCTTGTTCACATTGTCAGGTGCAACATGGTGGTATGGTTCTATCAGAGAAAAACCTTACTTTTAGGAGATTTCTAGTGAAGCATTTTGAGATGAAGTGTCGTGATATCAGCAAATTGCTTTATGATTTCTGTTAGATAGATAAACAGGTGATAGATAGATGACAGAAGAGAAGCGTTAGTTGCTCAGCCATGTCTGACTCTTTGTGACCCCATGGACTGTAGCCTGCCTGGTTCCTCTGTCCATGGGATTTCCCCGACAAGTATACTGGAGTGGGTTGCCATTTCCTTCTCCAGGGGATCTTCTCAACCCAGGAATCGAACCCAAGTCTCCTGCATTGCAGGGAGATTCTTTCCTGTCTAGTCACCAGGGAAGCCCAGATAAATAGATGCAAATAAAACCAGTATGGCATGACGTTTGCAACTTTCGAATCTAGGGATAGGTGTACGGGTGTTTATTGTGCTGTACATTTTTCAATTTTTTGTATGTTTGAAAATTTTCATAATTGAACACTGGAAAACGATTCCATGGAGCCTCTGTGTTTACGCAGCAGCAGGAATCGGGGGGAGAAGAACACTTGGCCCCAGACGGCAGCCCGTAGTGGTGCCCAGCTTGTCCTCCCTTCCCACCTGCAAAGCCCTGGGCAGCCCCTCTGCCGCTTCTATAAAGTGTAACGATCAGTGACTTGTGTAATGTCCGAGAGGGGAGATCGCTGTGTAAAAGAGACACTACTTGTGTGTATATTAGTCACTCAGCCGTGTCCTACTCTTTGTGACCCCATGGACTGCAGCCCACCAGGCTTCTCTGTCCACAGAATTCTCCAGACAGGAATACTGGAGTGGGTTGCCATTTCCTTCTCCAGAGGCTCTTCCTGACCCAAGCATCAAACCCGGGTCTCCTGCGTTGTAGGCCGATTCTTTACCATCTGAGCCACCAGGGAAGCCCAACAATGCATGTGGTTACTTTAAAAAAATTCTACTCAACTTAATACTTTGAGGAAAACCCCCTAATTTTCCTTAAGCTTTTAAGTTTAACTGACAACTCATTATTTTATTTATAAATCTAGTAAATTTTAACAATCACTCTTAAAGGGGCTTTTCACATTTTATTAATCAAATCCCCTTATATATTTTAAATTGGATTTGTAAATGTAACATATTTGGCTTTATTTATAAACACTTCAAATAGCTAACAATCAGAACATTCCTCAAGACTAAAACAATCCTAATAAGTATAATAAATTAAACTTAAAAATCCAATGCATCTCAAGTTCTCATAAACATTCCAATATTGTTTACAAACCTAGTAAAATCACAAATCTAAACAATTACTCAATTACACATTTTAAATTGGAATCATGAGGCTAATATATTAGATTCTTTAATGCCGACGCCTCTTAAACATTACAAACACTCAAAATGCCCAATATACACAAATCATTGCAAATCCTAATAGAGGAGTATTAATACTTAGGTTGAATCCTTTCCAAGGACAAAGACACTTACACATGGAGGAAACAGCAAAATTGAAACTAGCAAGTTGTGGTTCCCATCTCAGTGGACTGAGGTGATTTTACTGGGGACTTAGGGTCCAGTTTTCCTTGTGACTCACAGATGCGCTGACTAGTATTCTTGCTTTGTAGAGGGGTTTGGAATCTCCAGGATTCAAGGTGTATGTCACCCGAGTCTCTATGTGGTCTGAGTCTGAAACTCCCTGCACTAGGGTTGCTTCATCTTTTTTATTTGTTGCTTGATTCTGTTTAGAGGGGCTCCCCGGGTGGCATGAGTGGTAAAGACCCCATCTCCCAATGCAGGAGACATAAGAGACTCTGGTTTGGTCCCTGAGTTGGGAAGGTCCCCTGCAGAAGGGCATGGCCATCCACTAGAGTATTCTTGCCTAGAGAATCCCATGGACAGAGGAGCCTGGCGGGCTATGGTCCATAGGGTTGCCCAGAGTCAGGCACGACTATGTGACTTAGTACACAGATACACTCTGTTCGGAATCCCCCCATTCCCATATATTCTTCTTGTCTAGGAGGACCACAACTCTCATAGCTACTTAATGACACACATTTGGATTGTTTGCCATGTGGTTTTGCCTAACTCCAGACTTGAGATCATAAAAGTCACGCTAGGGCTCTGAACCCACTTACCGCCTCTGTCCCATGCTAAGGCAGCAGCTTGCCCAGCAATTCCCTGGGGCAGGGCATGGGTCTCTTCCAACGCAGATCCTCCTAGACTATCTTGGCTGCTGCCACCTCCCCATAGTTCTGCATGGGGGTGGGGCAGGAGGCTCTTTACCCTCAGACCCCAGAATCAATATTCTTTCTCGACTTCTTCTCCATCTTCCCCCTGTGAGATCCCTAGCTCTGGGAGTATTTCTGTGGAATAAGGGTGAGTGGGATCACTTTACTCTTCTTAAACCCTCTGATCCCAAATGCTTTGTGTACATTCTTGTTTCCTCTAAGGAATGTTTTAAATTCATACATTTTTAGAAGGCAAATGCAGGAAGATTTCTTTGCTTTTATATCTTCTGACTTTTAGAAAACTAGGAAGTACTCAAACATGCAAAAAAAGAATAAAAGTCAATATAAAAATGTCAGCATACTCCGTTATTCTACCACCCAGTATATCAGAATTTAATGATTTTCCATTATTTCCTTCAGGTGTATGTGTAAATAGGATTTCCCTGGTGGCTTAGACAGTAAAGAATCTGCCTGCAATGCGGGAGACCTGGGTTTGATCCCTGGGTCGAGAAGACCCCCTGGAGGAGGAAATGGCAACCCACTCCAGTATTCTTGCCCGGAGAAGCCCATGGACAGAGAATCCTGGTGGACTACAGTTCATGGGGTTGCAAAGAATAGGAAACTACTGAAGTGACTTAGCACGAATGCACATATACATATATATACTTGGAAAAAGACCAAAAACATTCTACAGTTGAAACCCCCGCACACTCAACCCTCATCTGATCCTATTCCTTTCTCTCTCCTAGGGCTAGTACTATCTTGTTTTGGTGCTTAGCATTTTGTGGATGCTTTCATAGTGATTCTTATATTTAATATATGCATCCAAGAATAAGCATAAAATAATTTTGCATATTTTTGAACTGTAAATAAATGACATACTGCATCTCTCTACAATGTCCTTATTGTATTCAATAATATGTTTTGAGACTTCCACATGTTGATGCATATAGCCATGGTTCATTCCTTTTTTCACTGCTTTATAATAATCCATTGAACGAATATGTCACAGTGTGTTTATTCTCCTCTTGATGGACCTTTTGATCATTTCCAGTCTGTTTATACAAGTATGTTACAGTGGTTGTTCTTGTTTGCATCCTCTTGTACACATATGTGAGGATTTCTCTAGGCTTTTTACCTAGGGTGGGGTTGTAGGGTAATGCTGTGTGTGCTGCTTGAATTTTTCTGGAGATGTCAAAGGTGGTATACTCTCTCCAGCAATTAGGAGAGTTCCTGTTGCTTCACACTCTGGACAAGGTATTGTTAGAGTTGTTTCACTGTTGCCAGTAGTGATAGGCATGAAACGGTATCTCTTTGAGGTTTTCTTTTGGTTTTTAATAAAAAAAAAATTTTTTTAGTTGAAGCATGTGATTTCTTGGACTTCCCTGGTGGCTCAGATGGTAAAGAATCTGCCTGCAATGCAGGAGACCCATGTCAGGAAGATCCCCTGGAGAAGGGAATGGCTACCCACTCCAGTATTCTTGCCTGGAGAATCCCATGGACAGAGGAGCCTGGTGGGCTACAGTGCATGGGGTCACAAAGAGTTGGACATGACTGAGTGACGTTCACTTCCACATGTGAACTCTTAGTTGCGGCATGTGGGATCTAGTTTCCCAACCAAGGGTTGAATCCAGGCCGCCTGCTTTGGGAACTCAGAGTCTCAGCCACTGGACCACCAGGGAAGTCCCTCCTTGTGGTTTAAAATCCCATTTCCCTGATTATCAGTGAGATCTGCTTACAGAGCCTTTGCTGTGAGGTTTTCTTCTCCTGTGGCCAAGAGCAGGGGACAGCCCAGCTGTTTGAAGGTGGGGGGCAGACACAAGAGTTGGAGGGAACTGATAGCTTCAACAACCATACCAGGGATGAATTTTGTTTTGTTATCCTGTAAATATACAGTGGTTGCCTTGGCAGCAGGAGGATCCACTGCCACTCTGTTGCTTGTCGATCTTTTCCTTATCACCCCTGCACTTCCCTCTCCAGCAAAGCTTCACTTTCCTAGTCGTCTATAACTAACCCGGAGTATTAGATGAGGCTCACTTGCCAAGGGCTAGGATATCCTCGACTCTAAAGGTATGGTACCTGCATAGAGAGATCTTTATCTCCAACTAGTGAGCTTTGTTTGGGTATCAGTTCCAGGTTGGAGCCAATTTTGTGGGATAAGCACTGCAAATCTGGACATTCCGCCTCTAAATTTTTTTAATGGTGTGTAGAATCTCAGTTTCCCTGAACAAAGATTGAATCTGCACCCTCTGCATTTGAAGAACAGAGTCTTAACCACTGGACCACCAGAAGAGTTCCTTAAAAGCTAGGATTCTAAATATACTAGACTCATTGGAAAAGACCCTGATGCTGGGAAAGACAGAAGGCAGAAGGAAAAGGGGACGACAGAGGATGAGATGGTTGGATGGCATCACTGACTCAATGGACATGAGTCAGAGTAAACTCTGGGAGACGGTGAAGGATGAAGAAGCCTTGCATGCTGTAGTCGATGGAGTCACAAAGAGCTGGACATGACTCAGCGACTAAACAACAGCAACAACAGGTAGTCAATATTTCCTGGGGAGATGTGAAGACTTTCATGGAATTCTAACTCTTGGACAGTGTCACTTTTTTACACCTATGGACTTTTTAAATTTTTTATTTATTTATTTTAACTGGAGGATAATTGCTTGACAATGTTGTGATCATTTTTGCCATACATCAACATGAATCAGCTATAGGCATACGTATGTGTCCCCTCCCTCCTGAACCACCCCCTCCTCTTCTCTCCCCACCCCATCCCTCTAGGTTGTCACAGAGTGCTGGCTTGGGGTTCCCTGCTTCATACATCAAACTCTCAGTGGCTATTTTACATATGGTAATGTATATGTTTCAATGCTATTCTCTCAAATCATCCCACTCTCTCCTTCTCCCACTCTGTCCAAAAGTCAGTTCTTTATGTGTGTCGCCTTTGCTGCCCTGCACGTGGGCTATACCTATTGATTTTATGACTCCCTTCCCCACTGACTGGGGCCATTTCTTTTTCACAGAGAAACAAAACGGTATTAAAATTTCTATCACTTCTTCTCTATCTTAATGTACGAAAGCCATTAATGCCTTGTGAGTATAAAGGAATCTAGCTGGCATCTGGTCTTCTTATTTGGCCCAAGAACTACCTTAAGTATGCCAGTTTCTTGACTTGTGGAATTCAAATTGGGCCCCAGCAAATTTTAAATGATGGCATGTCTTCTTCAGTACGCTGCATGAATATTCAAAAACACGAATGTGAAAACTTGAATGGTAAAAGTTTATTAAGCACATTCATTTATTCTTTTTTTTAAAGAGAACTTCACTGAAATAAAATTTATGTACCATACAAATCACTCATTTAAAGTAGGTAATTCAGGAAATTCCCTGGTAGTCTAATGGTTAGAACTTGGTGCTTTCACTGCCAAGGGCTGGGTTCAATCCCTGGTTTGGGGACCTAAGATCCCACAAGCTGCACAGTGTGGCCAAAATTAATAAATAAATAAAGTGTACAATTCAGTGATTTTTAGTCCTTACACAGAGTTGTGCAACCAAGGTCAAAGTCCATTTTAGAGCATTTTTATCACCTCAAAGAAAAACTCCATGCACTTTGGCCATCACACCCCAGCCTCCATCTCTATTCCTAGTTGTAAGCAACTATTGATCTAATTTCTGTACCTACAGCTTTGCCTGTTCTGGACATTTCATACAAAGGAATGACATGGCAATGTGTCATCTTTTGCACCTGGCTCCTTAGAGTAATGTTTTCAAGGCTCATTCAAGTTGAAGCCTGTAGAGCACGTTCATCTGTTGCTGGAAACCCATATTGTTTCCGCCTTTTGACTATTGTGAATGGTGCTACAATGAACATTCATGTACAAGTTTTCATTTAAATACCTACTTCTGAATCTTTGGGGTATACGCCTAGATGTGGAATTGCTAGGTCATGTGGCAGTTCTTGGGCTTCCCAGGTGGCACTAGTGGCAAAGAACCCACCTGTCAATGCAGAAGACACAGGAGACTTGAGCTCGATCTCTGGGTTGGGAAGATCCCTGGAGGAGGGCATGGCAATCCACTCCAGTATTCTTGCCTGGAGAATCCAATGGACAGAGGAGCCTGGCAAGCTACAGTCCATAGGGTCGCAAAGAGTCGGACATGACTGAAGCGACTAAGCACACACACACACACACACACACACACACACACACACGGTAATTCTTGGTTTAACTTTTTTAGGAACTACCAAATTGTTTTCCACAGCAGCTGAACCATTTTACATCCCCACCAGCAATGTGCAAGTATATCAATTCTCCCACATCCTTGCCAACATTTGTTTTCTGTTTTTATTGTTATTTTTATTATGATAGCCACTCTAGTGGATGTGAAGTGCTGTCTTATTATGATCTTGATTGGTGTTTCTCTAATGACTCATGACATTGAACATCTCATGTGCTCATTGGCTGTTTGCAGATCTTTGGAGAAATGTCTATTCAAGTTCTTTGTTCGTGTTTTAATTGGGCTGTTCGGTTTTATACAGTTGAGTTGCATGTGTTCTTTCTGTAAACATTTTCTAAGCATAAATTTTGTGTGAGGCATGGGGGAATGACACGGGAGGAGAAATATAAAGATGGATAAAGTAAGATCCCTACCTTCTAACTGCTTGCAGCAGAGATGTGAACAGGGAGTGCCCCCAGCACAGACCTGGCACTCAGAGAGTTCAGTGGAGGGAAGGAGACTGCACTTCTGGTGGAGCAATTTGGGGGTTCCATGGAGGGAGTGAGCCTGGGACCCCACATTGAAAGTGGGAAAATGGTAGAAATGGCCTGGCAAAAGCTCAAAGATCCCCATGTGGCCCGCATGCTCCGTCATGTCCGACTCTCCCACGCTATGGACTGTAGCCTGCCATGCTCCTCTGTCCTTGGGATTCTCCAGGCAAGAATACTGGAACAAGTTGCCATTTCCTCCTCCAGGGGATTGATCTTCCAGGCCCAGGGATCGAATCTGCATCTCCTGCCCTGGAAGGTGGATTCTTTACCACTGAGCCACCTGGGAAGCCCAAAGACCCCCAGGAAGATAGTAAATACAGGAGAATGTTGGGGACAGAGGTGGGGGGAAGCATGTAGGGGAGGAGGGATACATGAATGAGATGATGCACAATTAAAAATTGACAAGATGAGGAAAAGGAAATAACAACTTACTCCAGTATTCTTTCCTGGAAAATTCCATGGACAGAGGAGCCTGGCAGGCTACAGTCCATGGGGTCACATGACTGAGCACGCACGCATGAGAGGGGGGTGGAGGGAGATGGATTGGTAGCAATAAACAGGTAGAAATAAAACAAGAAAAAAAGGATAAGATGAAACTACAGAACACAGAATAACAACAACATGAATGGAAGTTTCGTCTAAGGATTTTAAGTGCTCGGAAACTGAGTACCAACCTATCAGGAACTGTCCCCTGGATGCGGCAACAGAGCGGTTGTACCAGTTTGTGGTGGGGCTGCTATGACTCAGGTGTGTGAATGTGGCTAAGAAGAGGCTGCCTGAAGACCTTGGAGCCCAGAGAAGTCCTGTTTCCTACTGGGGGACTTCTGTGTTAGAACCTGGACCACTCTGCAGAGCCAGGATGACTGGTGGCCTGCCGCCTGCCTCTGGGTCCCCACTCTTTGTCTGAGCCCACGGCCTGCTCTGTGAGCTGCCGGGCCCGGCCGGGCCTCAGCTTAGTGGTTTCCGGTAATGCCTCAGGTCACTTCCAACCCAGATGAAGGGCCAGGACTCCTGGGAAAAACCACAGTGGCTGCATTACCTTCCACCCCAGACCAATGAGAGAGCTGGCTCCCAACTAGGAAAACTCTCTCCTCAGTTTGGGAAGGAAAACAGTGGTACAAAGCAATAGCTCATGTGCCCTGAAGGCCTTCTCGGTGCCAAGCCTGGGAGGAAACCAAGACTCAACCCTGATTTGCAGAGAGCCCCGGTCAAGCCGGGATCAACCACACAGAGGTGTAAACAGCAGCTGAATTCCCAAGGTAGCTCAGAACTGGCTACCCCTCAGGACTGAGGGGTGTTCCTGATGCACTGGGAATGGTCTCTGGCCGTGAGCACTTTCCTAGGAGTAACTCTGGAGACTCGTGGGGAAAAGGTGCTGTATTTCACGTGAGCATGCTTGATGTTGTGAGTGAGGTGCAGTCTGGGAGCTGAAGAAGTCACTGGAAACTGGAGCCGGCAGTGGTGGTGGCTTAGAAAGTACACCTGGCAACAGCCTTTGCAGTGCTCATACAGCAATCATTTCCTCTGAGTGTCCGGCCTTCAGTCCCCTAAGGATGTGTGTCCTGGTCACCTTTGCACCCTCACTGCTCAGCATGGGGCATCAGCTCGTAGTGCTTGCCCTGTGATTTCTTCCTCTCTTGTCACAGGCAAAGATAGCATCCCGTAAGGAGAAAATCTACTATGGTCACTTACGGGTGAAATGTCACCTTCTTCATAGTGGCCCCAAAGGCCGGGCCATCCAGGTGTTTTTTGTTTAAATTGTAGTAAGATACACAAGTGGGCTTCCCCAGTGGCTCAGTGGTAAATAATCCACCTGCAATGCAGGAGACTTGGGTTCGATCCCTGGTTCGGGAAGATCCCCTGGAGGAGAGCATGGAAACCCACTCCAGTAGTCTTGTCTGGAGACTCCCCATGGACAGGGGAGCCTGGAGGGATACAGTCCTCAGGATCACAAAAACTCAGATACGACTGAGGTGACTGAGCATGCACACACACACACAGATACACGGTTCAGATCAGTTAAATCACTCACTCAGTTGTGTCTGACTCTTTGCGACCCCATGGACTGCAGCACACTAACTCCATGCAAACTCATGTCCATTGAGTTGGTGACACCATCCAACCATCTCATCCTCTGTTGTCCCCTTCTCCTCCCGCCTTCAATCTTTCTCAGCATCAGAGTCTTTTCAAATGAGTCAGCTCTTCGAATCCGGTAGCCAAAGAATTGGAGTTTCAGCTTTAGCATCAGTCTTTCCAATGAATATTCAGGACGGATTTCTTTTGTTGGCCAAGTAATGTCTCTGCTTTTTAATATGCTGTCTAGGTTGGTCATAGCTTTTCTTCCAAGGAGCAAGCCTCTTTTAATTTCCTGGCTGCACTCACCATCTGCAGTGATTTTGGAGCCCCCCAAAATAAAGTCTGACACTGTTTCCATTGTTTCCCCATCTATTTGCCATGAAGTGATGGGACTGGATGCCATGATCTTAGTTTTTTGAATGTTGAGCTTTAAGCCAACTTTTTCACTCTCCTCTTTCACTTTCATCAAGAGATTCTTTCGTTCCTCTTCACTTTCTGCCGTAAGGGTGGTATTATCTGCATATCTCAGGTTATTGACATTTCTCCTGGCAATCTTGAATCCAGCTTGTGCTTCATCCAGCCCTGCATTTCTCATGATGTACTCTGCATAGAAGTTAAATAAGAGTGACAATATACAGCCTTGACATACTCCTTTCCCAATTTGGAACCAGTCTGTTGTTCCATGCCTGGTTCTAACTGTTGCTTCTGGACTTGCATACAAATTTCCCAGGAGGCAGGTCAGGTGGTCTGGTATTCCTATCTCTTGAAGAATTTTCCAGTTTGTTGTGATCTACACAGTTAAAGACTTTGGCATAGTCAATAAAGCAGAAGTAGATGTTTTTCTGGAACTCTCTTGCTTTTTTGATGATCCAGTGGATGTTGGCAATTTGATCGCTGGTTCCTCTGCCCTTTCTAAAACTAGCTTGAACATCTGGAAGTTTGCAGTTCATGTTCTGTTGAAGCCTGGCTTGGAGAATTTTGAGCATTACTTTGCTAGCGTGTGAGATGAGTGCAATTGTGCGGTGGTTTGAGCATTCTTTGGCATTGCCTTTCTTTGGGATTGGAATGAAAACTGACCTTTTCCAGTCCTGTGGCCACTGCAAATTTTTCCAAATTTGCTAGCATATTGAGTGCAGCACTTTCACAGCATCATCTTTGAGGATACACGAGTATGGTACAATTTACCATCTTGACCATTTTTAAGTTTCCAGTTCAAACATTTTTTTTTCTGACTGCACTACATGGATTTGTAGGATTTTAATTTCCTTACTTCCATCTTGGATTGAAACTGGGCCCTGGCAATGGGAGCATGGAGTCCTAACCACTGGACCACCAGGGAATTCCCAAGTTTACAGTTTAATAGCATTACATATATTCACATCGTTGTGCAATCAGTCTCTAGATGTTTTTGTCTTGCAGAACTGAAACTTTGTACCCATTGAATAAATTCCCATTTCCTTCCCCCTCATCTTGGCCTCCCAACCGTCCCCTAACAACCAACATTCTACTTTCTGTTGCCATGAATTTGATTACTCTAGGTACCTCGTATGAGTGGACTCATACAGTATTTGTCCTTTTGTGACTTGTCTATTTCACTGAGCATCATGTCGTCTAGGTTCATCCCTGTCGTGGTATGTCTCAGAATTTCTTGTCTTTGTAGGGTGGAATAATATTCCATTGTATGTCTATACCGAATTTTGTTTATCCACTCATCTGTCAATGGACATGTGGGTTTCTTTCACTTTTTCAGTCAGTCAGTTCAGTCGCTCAGTCTCTTTGTGACCCCATGGACTGCCGCATGCCAGCCCTCCCTGTCCATCACCAACTCCCGGAGTTTACTCAAACTCATGTCCACTGAGTTGGTGATGCCATCCAACTATCTTATCCTCTGTCATCCCCTTCTCCTCCTGCCTTCAATCTTTCCCAGCATCAGGGTCTTTTCCAATGAGTCAGTTCTTCACATTCAGTGGCCAAAGTATTGGAGTTTCAGCTTCAGCATCAGTCCTTCCAATGAATATTCAGGACTGATTTCCTTTAGGATGGACTGGTTTGATCTCCTTGCTGTCAAAGGGATGCTCAAGAGTCTTCTCCAACACCATAGTTCAAAAGCATCAATTTTTCGGTGCTCAGCTTTCTTTATAGTCCAACTCTCACATCCATACATGACTACTGGGAAAACCATAGCTTTGACTAGACGGACCTTAGTTGGCAAAGTAATGTCTCTGGTTTTCAATATGCTGTCTAGGTTGGTTGTAGCTTTTCTTGTGAATAGTGCTATGAACATAGGTTACAAATAACTCTTTGACGCGCTGCTTTATTTTTAAATTTGTATTTATTTTTTTGTATTTGGTTGTGTTGGGTCCTCATTGTGGTGCTTGAACTTCTCACTGTGGTGACTTCTCTTGCTGCTGGTGGGCTTTAAAGCACGGGCTCAGTAATTGTGGCACAGGGGCTTAGTTGTCCCAAGGCATGTGGGATCTTCCCAGACCAGGGATTGAACCTGTGTCCCCTGCATGGGCAGGCGGATTCTTTACCACCAGACCACCAGAGAAGTCCTTGAGACCTGCTTTTCATTCTTTTGGATATATAGAGAAGTAGAATTGCTGGATCATATGAAAATCCTATTTTTAATTTTTTGAGAGACTACTATACTTTTTCCATAGTGGCTGCAACATTTTACATTCCAGCATGCAGCTGTTTACAATAGCTCGCAGGTGTTCCAGTCTTTGAAATACCTGTTCTTCTAAGACTGAGGTATGCTCTTTAAATAACTTGTTTGAACTTAGAAATACAGAAACATTTTCTTTCTTTTCCTTTTTCATCTTCCCACCTCCCAGATTGTAGCTGGTGTGGTTGCAAATGAATCTGGTTTTTGGAGATCTTATACAATGAGAAAATACTAGAAATCCCAAGGCTGATTAAGGAATCTGCTTCAGGCTACAACACTCCACTGCCTGGGAGGGCCAAGTAGACTGGCCTGGGGAATCCTACAATTGTGTGTATGTTTCTGTAGTCCACCATCTCCTCCTCCCTTCCTCTTAAGCTGACAGTGAACTGATCTGTGAAGTTTTTTTCTCCCTTCCGTAAAGCACTACTTCGTCCCTTCTAAGAGAAATGATTTCAAATGGACAGTTCTTCATTGAGAACCCAGATTGTGCACCCTTTTTATCCTGTGGCTCTCGGAGCTAAAACCTAGAATTTCGAATGAAACTTGTTCCTGAAACCTCCATCCCAGAGAGGGGATCCTGCTGGCCCCTCTCTCCAGAATGCTCTGCACTGCATCTGGAGCAGGTAAGGAGGGATGGTTTCTGGCTTTCAGCTGGCCTCGGGAAGGTCCTCGGGGACAGACTCCAGGCGGTGGTGGAGCAGGAAGTCAGAGCAGCTGGAGGAACTCTGGTTAGGGAATCTCCCCCGGGGCCACAGCTTTTGCTCCATCTAGTTCCTTCCGTGACAGCCAGATTCATTTCTTCACTCTCTGGCCAGGTTCTCTGTTTCCCCGGCTCACAGTCCGGGGTGGGCGGAGGTAGGGGAGTAGGGGGATGGCTTGAGGGGGCAGGGCAGGGGTGGGGGGAATCTCCCTCTGCTGCTTCAGGAATGCTGAGGGCAGCAAGTTGGACTCCAAAGGCTGTCATGAGAAAGGCATCTTCGGTCCCCTCCCGGGAATGTGGCAAAGATCCTCTAGCATCCATCTTGCTGTAGCGCCCAGAAAAGTCTGACAATGTTGTTGCCAAAGTCAGAGCAAAGCCACAGAAAAGATTCTGGACAAGAGAAGCATCTATTTCTTCTTTCTCTTTTTCTTCTTCTCCTGAAAAAGATAAGCTTTCCACTGTCACTTCAAGACAGAAGAAAATGATGTGTTAGAGGTCCGATTCAACTTCTCTGTGTCTGCCTCAATGCTCATCTTTTACAAAATGTGGTTAACTTTTGTTTTTCTCTCTTGACTTTCCAAGCCTGGTGAGATACTCAGAGGGGTTGGGAGGGCCAGCATTGGTGGAACAGCATCTATAGGTGCCTTACAAATTTTTCTGGTCTTTAGAACGTTATGTACTGGTGAGGTTGATTGGAGTAAAGTCTGCCAATGGCATGTGAATTCAAAATTCCTTTGTACTCATAATTCCTTTAGAAGCAATAGAGCAGGAAAACAACTCCTTTAATGCACACAAGATTTGGGAAAGTTCCTTTTTATTGCATGGATGAGATGGCCACCAAGTAATATGTGAAAAACACAAAGGTCATTCAGTCAACATTAATTGAGCATCTAACTGTGTGCTTGGCTCTATTTGATGTGCTAGGACTAGGACGGTTGAGACGAATAAACAGGACGGTTGACCTCAGATGTACAAATAATTGCAACATAGTAGATTCCATGGGGTTGCAAAGAGTCAGACAGGACTTTAGTGACTAAAACAAACTAAACAACAACAGATTTTTGTGTTATAATAAAATGACATATATATTTGTTCTTTGCCGCCAGTTCCTGGCATAGAACTCTTAAAACCTTTGGAATTTCAGGAGTGAAGTGTCTTTTGTTATTCATAACAAGCCCCTTTCAACTAAGCCTGAATTTATGCTAATGAGGTGACTCGAAGTTGGCAGTTAGATGGTTTCAAGGAGGGGGTTGGCCTTGCCTAGAGGGTTGGAAGTTTCAACTGCCATTCATCCCCTCCCACCAGCAACCTCTTGGGTAGGAAGAGGTGATGGAAATTGAGTTCATCAGTGGCCAATGATTTAGTCAATCTTGCCTACTTAATAAAACCACCATAAAAGTTCTTTTTCTTTTTGCCATACCATGTGGCTTGGGGGAATCTTAGTTCCTTGACCAGAGATCAAACCCCTCTGTAGTAGAAATACTGTGTCCTAACCATTGGACTGACAAGGAATAAAAATTCTTTTTTTTTTTTTTTAACTTTTTATTTTGTATAATTTCCCAGGTGGCACTAGTGGTAAAGAACCTGACTGCCAACGCAGAAGACATGGGTTCAATCCCTGGATTGGGAAGATCCTCTGGAGAAGGAAACGGCAACCCACTCCAGTGTTCTTGCCTGGGAAATCCCATGCACAGAGGAGCCTGGTGGGCCACAATCCATGGGGTCGCAAAGAGTTGGACAGGACTGAGCGTCTGAGCAGGTTAGCCAATTAACAGTCTTGTGGGAGTTTCAGGAGAATAGCCAAGGGTGAAAATTCTGGAGCTATGAGATTTGGAGAGCCTTCAGGTGAGCGTACGCCTTGAATGCTGGGAGGGCAGTGTGCCTGGAGAGGTGTGTCCCCTCCGCATCCTTGATCTGTGCAAACTTTTCATCTGGCTGTTGATTTGTATCCTTTATAATAAACTGTTATCTTAAGTACAGTGTTTACCTGCGTTTCGAGTTGTTCCAACGAAGTAGCAAACCCAAGGGGGTGTTGTGGGAACCCGTGACTTTGGAGTCAGCTGGACAGATGTGTGAGTAACCTAGGGCTACCATTTGCAGCTGGCATCTGAAGTAGGGGCAGTCTCGTGGGACTTAGCCTTTAACCTGTGGGTCTGTGCTCACCTTGAGAGGTGTCAGAATTGAAACTGAACTGTAGGACCCCCAGTTGGGGTCAGAGAGCTGAGAATTGCTATTGGAAAAACCAAATGGTTACAAACAAGGTCTCTGTTCTTACCACCATGGCTATCATTACTGCTAGGCTGAACCCTATGAAATTGCCTTTTTTGTAAGTCAAAAATAATGGTCACAGCATTTTGATATAATTCAACCTAATGCCTTTTCTTCAGCATTTCTAATTGGTAGCAGGCACAGTACTGAGTGCTTTACATGCGTCCCCTTGAATATTCCTCACAATATTCTGGAGATCGGTACCACTGTTATTCCCAGTTTATACTTGAGGAGACTGAGACTTCCAGAAGCTAAGGAAAAGGCCGAGGATAAATGGCCAGTGAGGGGCAGACCTGGTTTTGAGCACAGGCTGTATGTCAGCAGACTCTGATATGCTCCTTTCCTTGGGCTGCCTTAGCAGAGTGCCACAGACTGGATGTTTTTTTTTTTAATTAATTAATTTATTTTTTTTTTTACTTCTAAGTGCAGAAGTTTTTATTTTTTTAAATTTTTATTTTTATTTTTTTCTTTTTACTTTATTTTACTTTTCAATACTGTATTGGTTTTGCCATACATTGACATGAATCCACCATGGGTGTATACAAGCTCCCAATCCTGAATCCCCCTCCCACTTCCCACCCCATATCATCTCTCTGGATCATCCCCATGCACCAGCCCCAGGCATCCTGTATCCTGTATTGAACATAGACTGGCACTTCGTTTCTTACATGATAGTATACATGTTTCAATGCCATTCTCCCAAGTCATCCCACCCTCTCCCTCTCCCCCAGAGTCCAAAAGTCTGTTCTACACAAATATTAGGAATGAGAGTAAAGTTTAATAATAGTTCACATGTTAAAAAGAGTAAATCTATGATGAGTACATTTCTTTGTGTACCAAATGAAAAAACACACAGGGATTTCCCTGGTAGTCCAGTGGTAATCCAATCTGAAATGCAGGGGATCGAATGTCTGATCCCTGGTCTGGGAACTAAGATCCCACTTGCCACAGGGCAGTTAAACCTGGGAGCATCCAGCAAAGATCCCACATGATGTAACAAATATCCTGCATGCTGCAACTAAGACCTGACACAGCCAAATAAATAAATACAAATAAATATTAGAAAAAAGAAAAAAGATACAATGAAGTGAAATTTAAATACATATACAAGGCAATTTTTTGTGCACTAAATAAAACACATTATTTATAAATAAATGTACAGCATGTGGGATCTTAGTTCCCCAACCAGGGGTCGAACCCATGCCCTTTGCAGGGGAAGCATGGAATCTTAACCATTGCACCATCAGGGAAGTTCTTTTTATGTCTCTTTAAAAATATATTTATTTATTTGGCTGCTCCAGGTCTTAGTTGTGGCATGTGAACTCTTGGTTTTGGCATGTGGGATCAAGTTCCCTGACCAGGAATCGCCCTCAGACCTGTTGGATTGGGAGTGTGGAGTCTTAGCCACCAGGGAAGTCCCCCTTTTATGCATTTTTGACAAAGAGGTTTATATTCTATATTAAATCATAAGATAAAAGAAGTTATAGATGGTTTTTGTTAAATGTATTCTCTCAGAGTTTCAGAGGCTAGCAATCTGAAGTCAGGGTGTTGACAGGCTTGATTCCTTTTTGCTGGGCTCTGGGGGGAAACCTGCTGCCCCTTTCTTCCTTGCTGTCCTTGCTGGCCGTCCTCGGCATTCCCTGGCTTGTAGCCGCGTCCCTCCCAGCTTTGCCTTTGTCATCACACAATCTTCTCCCCGTAGGTTTCCATCTTTCTCAGAAGAACTCCAAGTGATTGGACTGAGGGTGTCCCTTCTTGTAATACGAACTCATCATGATTACATTTGCAAAGCCCCTATTTCCAAATATGGTCACATTTACAGGAACTAGGGGGTTGGGGGAGAAGGAAATGACAACCCACTCCCGTATTCTTGCCTAGAGAATTCCGTGGACAGAGAAGCCTGGTGGGCTGCTGTCCATGGGGTCGCACAGAGTCGGACATGACTGAAGCAACTTAGCATGCATGCATGCATTGGAGAAGGAAATGGCAACCTGCTCCAGTATTCCTGCCTAGAGAATCCCAGGGACAGGGAAACCTGGTGGGCTGCTGTCTATGGGATCGCACAGAGTTGGACACGACTGAAGCGACTTAGCAGCAGCAGCAGCAGCAGGGGGTTATGAGTTCAGGACATTATTTTTTCGGGGGGTGGGGGGACACATTTTGATCCACACAACGCTGAGCTTCAGTGGGGAATCTATGGTTTCAGGATGCTGCATGCCTGTGTTGCTGCCAGGATTCCAACCTGCCCATTGGCCTCCTGAATCACGCACACCCTTTACAGAACCAGGCTAGCTGGGGTGACAGTGTGGGTACAGGCAGAGGGCTGGAGAGGAGGAGCCAGGCTCCTCCTCTGTGGGGGAGGGGAGGCTGTCGAGGAATCCAGGTGGACCACCCAGGACGTGTGGGCAAGGCAAGGGGGCATTTTTCATGGCTGTTGTGAACACACATCTCTCCCTGCAGTATGGTTTAAATCACCTTGACAGGAAAACCTCAAACGGAGAATCTGAGCTGAAGATGCTTTGTTTTTCTTGCTAATCAGTTCTCTTGCTTTCAGTGAGTGGTTAGAAAGATTTCAACATTTGACAGCTGAAAAGCTTGTTGGAAGCTCTTGGAAGACATCTTGGGAATGCTCTACAGAAATGCAGAAAGTTAAATGAGAACTAGAGACCCAGTGAGTAGAATTCATGACTGCATATCCTCAATACTTGTCCAAAGAGACAGGGAAATGTGTTAAGCACTGTTGTATGGTAGAAACTGCAAGGCCCAGGAAGAGTCACGAGAGAGTACCTAGGACTGTGGTCACAGACAGCTCTGGCCTTGACTCCTGGGAGAACTGGGGAGTCCCCGGATGTTCATCTTGACCTTGGGGACCTGCCTGGAGTAGATCTTGTGTAAGAGTTCAGTACTTGAGGGAACCAGAGAGGAGACTGTCTCATTGAGCAGACTGATAGAAGCTGGTTCTGTCCCATCTTTTTTGGCAAGTCACAAGGAGTTCACTTGAACTAACAAGTATCCATTTGGTGATACTTGGAAAGCACTTTGGTTTTCCCCCGGGTTCTCATGAAACATGGCCTTGCACATTTAAGCAAGTCATGCTTCTGAGACCAAGCCAACAAAATGGTCAGACCTCAGTCTCCAGCCTTCATGTAGAAATTCTCCTCTGGTCATTTCAGCAATGACTCAGTTACTAGGAGCCCAAGTACTCGGGTAGATAGCCGCCATGTGCTATCTGTTAACACTGCCCTTCACCTTCTGGGCCTCTGCCCTAGGGCTGGCCACACAGACTCTTTTTCTTGGGCCAGACGGAGGTTTCTTAAGTGTGACTCAGACTGGAGATTAGGCCCAGGCAGAGGAGATAATTGTTTCTAGTCTGGTTTCTCCTTGGGAGGAGGAAGTTCCCGTCGGAACTTTGCTCAGATGTCACCCCTTATGACTCTCCCCTCAGCTGCTCTCTCACGTTCCCCGGGTTTTGAGCCCTGGACCTTCTCATTCTGTGCTTCCCCACTCCCAGTTTCCGTCCAGAGTCCCAGCACCCATTTCTCTCCTGGGAGCCAGCTCTAATGTCCCCCTTTCTGTTGGGGATGGATTGTCAGCTCGAATGCAGTTTTTCTGAGATTCCCTGCTGGTTCTGCTGTTCCCACTTAGAAAAGGCCTGGCTCTGTCTGACTTACTTCACTTAGTGTGATAATCTCTAGGTCTGATATTCAATGTCTTCTGAGCTTCCCAGGTGGAACAGTGGTAATGAATCCACCTGCCAATGCAGAGATGCTAAAGATGCGGGTTTGGTCCCTGGGTTGGGGAGATCTCCTGGAGTAGGAAATGGTCACCCACTCCAGCATTCTTGTCTGGAAACAGAGGAGCCTTATGGGCTACAGTCCATGGTGTCTCAAGGAGTGGGACATGACTGAGCACAGCAGTGTATAATGGAAAATCATAGGAATAACTACATCTAGGCCAGCTAGAAGTCCAATGTGCTATCCATTGTGCCACACAGCCAGTTAAGGAAAAGCATATGAAAAAGAATATATATAGGTGTGCATAACTGAATCACTGCTATACACCTGCAACTAATGCAACACTGTAAATCAACTAGACTTCAATTTAAAAAAATTTGTAAGTTAAAAATAAAAACAGGGACTTCCCTGGAGATCCAGTGGTTAAGACTCCGTACTCCCAATGCACAGGGCATGGATTTGATCTCTGGTCAAGGAATTATTAATAGATCCCACATTGCCACACAGTATGGCCCAAAGATTTTTTTTAAAAAAAGTAAATTAAAAAGTAAAAACAAAACTAAAAACCACCTGGCTTTTGACTCGAGAGGCTCCGGTCACTTGAGCCTAAGCCAGATCTTGTGGGCAATCAGCTGTTCGGCCTTACAGAGTTCTCCTACCTCCTAAACTCTCACTGTGTTATTTTCCAGTCTCACTGCCAGGCTGGCTCGCAGGCCCGTCACCGCTCAGCATCACAGCTTCCCTCCTGACCGCTCTCCCGGCTCCCAGCAGCTCAAAATTTTTACAACTTGATTGATGCTCTTAACTCCCCAACTCTGCTCCTGTCACTTCCCTGCAAAAAAACCTCCCTGGGCTTCCCTCTTCTCCATCAAATGAAGCACCCCTTCCTCCTCCCAGAATGAAGGCTTCTTTTCAAAATGGGCCTTTTGTCATGGGGTTGTGTGGCACTCCCTTCATATGTTCTGTTTCAGGCATGATGAATATTATATTTGTTTTTCAGCCTCTGGGCCTTTCCTGATCATTTATCCCTTGCAGTGTCCACGCTCTCACCCTCATCCGTTGCATCACCGACCTGCAGGGCTTCTCTCAGGTGCCTCCCCACCTCACTAAGACTTTATCACACCTGAGGTTAATCTGTGGTATGCCCAGAAAGGTACATGTATTTGAACTTGTGTGCAAATTGTATGCTACTTGAGTCCCTGGGCCTAGTAGATGCCTGGTTTATCTGTTAAACTGAGTGTGGACAAATGCTGGCTTGATGCTCCCCACCCCGTCCCAGCCACTTCTGGCCCATTACAGCCTCGCTTTCTCTACTCTTTTTAATCAGACACAGGCAATAAATTTGGCATGGAAAGAACTACCCCCCCACCCCCCGACCAGCCCCCACTGATTTTATATTTTGTTGGAGGCAAAAGCAAATTTCCAAGATTCAGGTCAACACCAATTTCAAATTCTTTCTGCCAGCTGGAAAAGAACACTTTGAAAAAGACATTTGACTTTTTTTCTTCAACTTGGGGAAAAATTTGAAAGCTGTTAGCCTTTCAAGGAAACAGGATACTTAAAAAACAACAACAACAAAAACTCACCCACCAGCCTGGCTTTATGTAATTCAATCCTGTCAAGCTCATCTAATCTTTTGTGACAGAACAACAGACCTGGTAGATCAAGGGGGGATACGATAGTTGGAATTTATCTTTGCTGCCTTTGAAACTTTTGATTCCTGGGTTCCACTCAATATGATTATCATTAAACTGCTTGAGAGGTTAGAGAGAACCAGTTCTAGCTAGGGGACAGAAGTGGCCTCCCTAGGGGGTCAGCCTTGAGCCCAGTTGCCCTAAACAGTGCCTGAAAGGGCCAGACAACAGAAAAAGGTAACATATTCCAAGTCAGCATTAATCTCAAAGTGGAATTGGGGGTGTCAGTGAATAATCAGCCAGAAAAGCAGCCTTGGCATTTACTTAGATAATCAACAGAAGTGGGCAGGGTTGACTAGAAGACAGTTCACTTTTGGGGAGAAGAGCATCATTAATGTACCTAATAGCTTAAGAACAGGAGATGGGAGTCAAGCAGTGCAACAGGTAGGAATCCTGCAGCCCTGAGCTTGCACTGACTCAGTCCCCTTCCCAACTTCACAGCTAAAGATGGGAAAGAGAATTTGGATGATATTCAAGGAAGAGGCACAGAGGTAATTCAACTAAGGCTGGGACATGGGAATTGAAGACTTATACCAAAAAGTTAAGTGAATTTTGTTTATTGAATTTAGAGATGGACAGCCTTGTCAGGGCAACAACAGGAACAGAAAAGGGTTTAAATGACAACATATGAGTATAAAATTAAATGTAGGGCAGACTTGCTTTAGTCTTAAGGTTGATAAGTGGGTTTTAGAGTATTGGAACAGATATCTTGTAGGATGGTTGGAGGGTGCTGGGAGTTAACTGACAGGCACACCTGGAGAACCACTGAAAATATGGCTCCACCTCATGTTGTTATATGAGGTTTACTTCAAAGCACAGTTGACTCTTGAATAATGTATGTTTGAACTGTGCCAATCTACTTATACACAAATATTTTTTCAGTAGTAAATTCTATAGTACTACACAATCCGTGGTTGGTGGAATCAGTAGACGGGGATTGGGGGAACAGAGGAACCATGGATACAGGGGGCTGATTATAAATTATACATGGATTTTTGACTACACGGAGGGCTGATCCTCTAACCCCCATGATGTTTGAGGGTCAACTGTACTTAAAATCCGAAATGGAAAATAAGAGATAGCCAGTGCCTCAGTGGCTTCAAGTTTAGTTATCATTTATAAAAAGAAATTTAAACACGGAATAAAGCTATTGCTTAAGACCAGTGCTGGAACACTAGCGGTGAGGCAGTACTTTCCTATATGTGGATAATGGCAGAACTCATCTGTGGTGCAGCCGGACAACACACAGGCAGTGGGGTTCTTTCTATCTCCCCACCTTTAGTATCAACAAGCCCTTCATAAAGTATCTAATCTGAGAAGATGGTAACATAAGAAATGTGAGTGTAGGGCTCCCTAACCTACCAGTGTCCCTGAACACAAGCCTGTTCAAACGTTTTTCATTAATGAGTGACATGGCAAAGAAAAAAGGACACAGTGTCTGTCCCAACAACACTGCTGATAACTAATGATCACACAGTCATTTGTATGTAAGTTGTCTTTAAATTTAATCACTCCTTTATAAAATCTCCCAATTAATTAGTAAAAGATGGCTTATTTGAATAGCCTAAAACATTGGCCACTATTTAAACAAGACATTCTAAAAAAGAGAGCAATCACATAATAGTTTATAGTAATTTACAAGTGGATGGTATACATTTAGATACAGAGGTAGAAGTTCACTTTTACAATGTTTCACTAATACACATTTACCAAATTCAAGGCACAAAATAGTTTGCTTTACAAAAAAATACTGTAAAAATGTCATTTGCTGTTCTACAATGTGAATAAAACTTTCAAAAGAATCTTTACACCCTTCCATATGTATTCCATAGTGTAAGATTTATCCCCCCCTGCTAATCATAGTTGGCACAGAAATGGGGACGTTTTTAGGTGCACAAGTTCACACTTTTAGAAACTGTTTCTTTGCAGAGCTGCTATGTATTCTAGATCAAAGTCCAACTGAAGAAATGAAACACAGCAACTTTCTTAGGAAAGGGCACTTTCTGTATGCAGCAAAATTCACAGGTAGAAAATCTATGATTTTTTTTTTTTTTTTCGATAAATAGGTCTCCAGAGGAATAGATCCTTAAGGAAAGACCTCAGAGATACATTTTAAAATTCGACCAACAATTCGGTCGTTGTGACTTTAACAAAGAGACCTGATCACATGACTTTACTGTAACAATCAGACATCCTCTACTTCCAATTGGTGGGGATTTCAAAATGCCTTTTTAAAAGGGCTGTATATACACACACCATGAAAGAGCCACACAGGCTTTACAGAGCTGAAATTTAGAAAACATGAGAAAATACAGCACTGTCAGTCCTTGAAGTTGCAAGGGTGTCAACTTGCTAGAGATTAATTACAAGAATTAATAACTCTATGGGAATGAAGGAAAACAAACACGTGAAACACACAGTCATTATCATCTTGAGACTTCCTGTTCATTCCGAAAATAATAATAATAATGGTGGCCTGGCGACATCACACAGCGGTTGTCTAAAAGACTGGACTGGTCTTAGGGTTCTGCCTGCAAAGGACCCCGTTGGCAATGACTTAAGCTCACTTTTGCTGATCATGTTTTCCAAGTACTCTAGTCAGTTAATTTACACTTTATTTATTTTTGTAAAAAGCTGATTTGAAAAACAAAAAAAAAAAACACAGACGTAGAATCCAGAGAGTATCAGTCAAGCTGATGTGGGTCGCACTAAGATGTCCTCCTGATCGTCTTCTGGTAGAAATGATATTTTATACAAATAAGACCCTCAGATTCCGTTTTTTGCTTCGTTGTTGTTTGTGGCTTGTTTCCTCTGAGCGATAAAGGGGTACATACACTTGTCTGCTCCTAGGAACCGATACATGCACACAACTGCTTCAAAAGGGAGGATGCTGGAAAAGGAAGAGTCACAGGTAGCAAACGTGAGATGTGGTGTGTTCGTTAAGTTACAGGGTGGGTGTGGGAAGGCCCGCCAAGGGGGTAGGCCCCTCACACTCACCTCTTCATGAAGGTCACGATGTACATGAGCCGGGGGGTGCAGATCATGGGCTGGTCGGTGAGGATGGCCTTCATGGCCTGCTTCACGCAGTAATCAGGCTTCAGAGGGGGCAGGAAAGGCTCGATTTCTTTCCTGGGAGTTACACATTCAAGATTAAATTAAGAATTCACACAAAATATGGAAGGCTAGAAATACACATCAAAACACGAAGGGTGATGTTATCTGAGCAACAGGATTTGCAATCTGTTTGTTCACTTCGTTTGGCTTTCACTCTATTTTCCAAATTTTCCTACTGTGAACATATTTTATTTGCATTGTCTGGAAAACAAGTTTGTTTGTTTGTTTGTTTGTTTTAAGAAAAGCAGAATTGGTCTGCTTTTCTGTAAAGTGAGAAAGTTGTGTTTTCAAAATGCCTTGGAATGTATTTCAAATTATTATTATTTTTTTCTTTCAACTGAAAAAAGAGAGGGTGTCTGACGTAACAGTAAACCCAAACAGGATGCCAAACTTAGCATTAAGCGTAGTTCAAATGATGGTGTGTGAACACCGACATAAACCTTCCTGAGTGAAAGAAAATTCAGCTGTGTGCCTCCCTGGATGCCTGGAGAGGAAAAGCCCGGGGCTTTTTTTGGGGGGGTGGGGAGAGGAGTGAGGGGGGTGGTGTCTCTGAAATGAAGTGCACATGAGACAGCCTACCTTCAGCCGAATTCATCCAGATACCCGGAGAAGTAACTTAACAGAATTTACCCCCTCACTTTTCAATGCCCACCCCCAAGAGCTTTGGATACCCGCTATGATGCTAAAGAGGAGACAGGGCTCCTCAGACCCTCTGCAACTGGTTCTTAAGTTTATAAGAGGCAAAAGCCAAACCAATGTGCGCACACACACACACAGAAAAAGAGCTGGGGTCCAGTCCACTCCCAGTCTGGACCTGGACTCAGCCTGAGATTGAAATGACTCAAGCCACCTCCACTCACTTCATAGCCGGCCCAGGTTCAGAATGTGTCAAAATTGGCCCTGAGCCACCGGGAACTGGCTCACTTATCTCGCTTTGTCTTTCAAATTCATCTAAGCCAAGATCTCGCAGTGGGCATGTCTCTGCAAGTGTCCTCTTCATGAGTCATGGCCTTGTTTATTCTGTGTAGCTCGAGTCAGATGTGACTTGACATGGCCATTCCCACGTGCCTCCTTTCAAAGTGTGGGGGTGTTTTATTTCATTTGTAGAAAATCTCAATGTTTCTTCTCATTCTGTCAGAGTAACTCTAGCTACAGACACTCTCTGCAAAAAGGAAGTTCCCAAATGTGGGAAGGGTCTTTTTGGAAGAAAGGCCACCCTCCTCAGTGGCAGTGACACTGTTCTGTATCCAAACCAAAGTCATATTTATGTGCAAACATGGATGTTAAGGGCTTCCCAGGTGGGGCAGTGGTAAAGAACCCACCTGCCAATCCAGGAGATGCAAGAGATGCGGGTTCGATCCCTGGGTTGGGAAGATCCCCTGGAGGGCACAGTAACCTGCTCCAGTGTTCTTGCCTGGAGGATCCCATGGACAGAGGAGCCTGGCGGGCTACAGTCCACAGGGTCGCAAAGAGCTGGGCATGACTGAGGGACTGCGCACTAACTACACTGATGTTAAAGAAAGAAAATCACTTCCAAAGTAGCTTCTAAGTAAAATCCTAGGTATTTGCTCCGAACAGAGAGGTCATTTCCTACTGATGCTCCGTGCCTTCTGCAAATTAATACCAGCCCTTGCTTGTCAATCACACACGCATCAACTTGACAAACCTTGACCAATGAAAACTACACATGAGCTAAAATGTCAGCTGTTGAAGTGCCAGGCTGTTTATGGTTGGAGATTTGACTGATTTCACATAGTCTCCCAAGATGGAAAGATGATCTGTTAGAACTGCTAATTGTCAGCATTCAGGCAGGTCCTTTACTGACCTGATTCGGCAGCCCCTGAACATGCCAGTGTCCACCAGGTAAGGGCAGACCAACGTTGTTTTAATTCCATCCTTCTCTGCGGCCTTTAACTCATGGCTTAGGGATTCATGAAAACCCACGACTCCAAATTTACTGGCGCAGTAGTCCTGGGGGCAAAGCAGAGAGGGCAGAGGTACTCAGTACAGTGCACATTCCGGACCAAGCCCCAGGTTGCCCCGTTACTCAGGTTACATGTCTGATACAAAAGGTTACAGGTGACTAAGCAAAAAAAAAAGGAGAGCATTCTAAAAGACGGGTATCTGATGTGGTTTGGTGCAGAAATAATATTTTCAAAGCAACAGCAGAAACAGATGAACACTTTTTGCCACATCAACGAAGTATCAAATTACTTTGGGGGAAGTTACCACAAAGGAGTCTATGAAAGCTAACAAGCTGGGGCTAAAAATGGAGAGAGGCTCACTTTGAAGTGTCTGGAAAATTTACAAATGGCCTCTTGTTCAGTAAAGGAGACTGAAAAACCAGTTTGTTTAAATTAATGCTAGGAGAACAAAGGAGACTAGAGCTGGAGTTATGAGCTGTTATGATCCAATCTTCTTTCTAAGGGCCAAGTGAAAATGGAAATGATAATTCCACCTTGTAAACTTCAACTAGAATTCAACCTAAGGACTCACGGTATAGAAAGGAAGTTCTTCTCCATTACCCAACTTTAAATTAAGGAATGGAAATGTACAATGTAGAAGCTGTCTCTTGCACATCCTTTTGCATATTTGCATGGGCTGATGTTTCCTATTTTCTGCTACAGGCAACCGTGGGACAAACAGCACGGAACAACAAACACATGCATGCTTTGTAACTTGAAGCTGGTGAAGAACAGCATCTGATTAAGCCCAGTTCCACAGACTTAACATGCAGACACCTCATACCCACCCTTAACCATCTCATCTGATGAGCTAACACAAGATAGCTCACTTTTGACAAGTTGACCAAAACAGAGTGTCAACCTTTAGCCTCATTTATCTCTTCTCTGGGGCACTGCCAGTGCCCTCCAGTTTCATCTTGACCCTGTGTCTTCCCACTGTCGTCAAGTAAAACTGCTAATGAGAATGGAGCCATACTGAGGCCTGGCCCACCTACTTCTGCTGCTGCTGTTGGTGTGTCAAACTAGTGTAAGTTTATGGCAGAATATATAGAGCTGATGGGTGCTGGGGTGCACTCTACAAACAGCACACAGGTAGCTCCCAGAGGCTTGCAGGAATATGAGGGCAGCATGCACGCTTCTAGAACTGTAGTCTATTTGTGACGAGATGAACTGATTGAAAGAAGGAAACGCTTTATAATGACAAACCTCAACTCCAGCAGTGCTGAACAATCCCAAGGAACTCGCAACTGTCACAATATGACCATGATTAATCTCCAGCATGGTAGGAAGAAAAGCCTTAGTGGTCTGAAAGAAAAGGAAGATGTAAGCTTCAGAACTGACCTATGGATTTCACCTAAAAAACAAAAAAACAATGAAACCAAACCAAAACCCCACCAACTCAAGATCATGAAGCAAAATTTTATCGGTATAATGCTACATTCCCCAATTTGTTTTAAAACATTTCACATTCATCAAAAACAGAAGGTCCCTGAAGCGTCCTGGTTCACTTAGCACCATGTCATCGGCATGGCAGGCCTATTACAAGCCGTGACCCACAAGACTGTAATACAAACGCTTTCGGGGACCATGTCCAGAGATGAAAAGAAAGCCATTAGGAAAAGGCTCTTTATCACCTTTCAAGTGAGTTATCTGCTAATCTAAACTACTCCTGGGTCAGAGATCTTTTCATGCTTGTGACAGTTGAGTGCAGCATCTCATGGTCTGGGAGGGACCTCCCGCTGCCCACAAATAGGAGGCTCCTGTAATGTTTGCCTCATGACTACGTCTACTCAGCAACAGACCCATGAAGGCTGAGATATTCCAGCAGCATCTTCAAACATCCAAGCTGTATTATCAGAGTCTACTCACAGGAGGTAAAGCATTTTAGGTGTAAAGAAAGAGGGTAAAAGTACAGAATAGTTTTAATGAAAACTGTGTCCTAATGCTAACTTTACATGACAACAGCTCATGGCATCTGACTGACCAAGCTCTGCTGTGGGGTTTCCTGGGGAGTGTCTTTCCCGTGGAGGCAGGTGACCACCCGTAGGGGGACAGAGCATGTGGCAGAAGCTCCAGGGCAGTGGACCCAGAGGTGGCATCCATTTCTCATTTCACTAAACTTCTCTTTTCCCTCTAGCTTTCATGCCTTCAAGATGCAAAGCTGTAATTTTTCTTTTTTTAAATTACTTCAAATTGCTTAAGATAATCTATTAACTACTCCACTAGGCTTCCAACAGTTTTATAACCCGCTTCCTAAAAGAAAGCAGCAAAGAGCAATCCATCTACTGCTGAGTTATATCCCACTGCCAACACAGCTTCCCATGATTTATGAAGTTAAGAAAAAAAGCCCAACACTACCCAGTGGACTTGAAGTGCTGCATTCCCTCCTCAGAAGATTTCCCGGTTAAGACATTACTGAATTTTTGCACGCGTATTTGATTTGCTCTGATAACTTTTGTGTGGACAAGATCAAACAGTCAGTCCACTAATTTTGAAGTTTTTTCCATGTTCCAATCCGTGATGCATTCAGTTGTCAGATGAAATTTTGTGAAGCAGCCCAAGGTCTTCCCCAGTCTGACTCCTGATCATCATATAACCCCTCAGTCCCCACTTACATCCATTGTGGCTCTGCACTGTTGTTCCCTGAAAGTCGCTCACTCATGTCCAACTCTTTGCAACCCCATGGACTATACAGTCCATGGAATTCTCCAGGCCACAATACCGGAGTGGGTAGCCTTTTCCTTCTCCAGGGGATCTTCCCAACCCAGGAATCGAACCCAGGTCTCCCTCACTGCAGGCAGATTCTTTACCAGCTGAGCCACAAGGGAAGACCAAGAATACTGCAGTGGGTAGCCTATTCCTTCTCCAGAGGATCTTCCCAACCCAGGAATCAAAGTGGGGTCTCCTGCATTGCAGGCAGATTCTTTATCAACTGAGCTACTAGGGAAGCCTGGGTCATGCTTATTCTCATCTGTACAGTTTGACACATGAACTCAACTCTTCTCTGACAATCTGCCCCCAAAGTCTTCTTATATAACTCAAAGTGTAATATCAATCACATATTTACATAGCCTCTCACACTTTTCAAAGTGCTTTATGTTAATTATGTCACCGGAGCCCCTTAAAAATCCTCTAACACAGGTAGTTAAGAGTGTTAATGTTATTCCATTCACCTTGACTTTGTCCATATAACCAGTATCATTCATTGTGACATATATGTTCTATGGTAATTTGGGGTTTTTTTGATTGTTTCAGTTTACAGCACCTGCAAACTCTAGGCTTTATAACTTGTATATGAGCACTATATCACAGAATTACAATAAAGTAACATCACAGGGAAACTTATCTACATCAATCTAAACTAAAAACATATCCTTCAGTACTCATGCCTATGAGTCTTCTTCTAAATATCTGATTATAATCAATTGTTTCTAGATTAGCTCAAAAGTATAAAATTTAGTCTTGACATTATCTAGAGATCACTTCTGAGTATTAAAAGTTTCCCTCGTCTTGGAAGAGAAGGATAGATTTAGCATGAAGGTCCAATTTTTAAGTTAAGAAAATAGAAGGACTTGAGAGTAAATCCTAAGCAATTTCATACAGTACAGAATACTAGCAGGAATTTGCTACGTGGTTACGACAATTCCAAGTTGCTGACCGTGGTCATCCCTAGCCTGCATCCATGCTAACTCTACCAGGTGGCCAGCCCTCCCCAGAAACCCAGATGCCCAGTGGGCTGGCTCTAGTGACTCCTCCATGTTTGTGCTCCATGTTGGTGGCTGCAGGTGTTAAAGGACTAATCCTTATGAAGGCAGGTAACTGTTTTAAGTTCCTCATGGTTTTTAATTTCTTGCAAGGTTCTAAAATGGATTCATGTCCCCTCTAGCCCTGCTGGAATTAACTTATTCCTTCAACCGGTATTTCTTGAACACATACTACATGCAGGACCTGATTACAACCTGGCCAAGCAATGATGGGGAACATGTGAGCAGGTCTCATTCCTGTCTCTAAGCAGACTTTTATACTCAGGTGGTACCAGTGGTAAAGAAGCCGCCTGCCAGTGCAAGAGACAGAGGAGATGTGGGTTCGATCCCTGGGTTGGAAAGATCCCCTGGAGAAGGGCATGGCAACTCACTCCACTATTCTTGCCTGGAGAATCCCATGGACAGAGGAGCCTGACGGGTTTCAGTCAATGGGGTTGCAAATAGTCGGACATGACTGAAGCAACTTGGCATACTCACCAGCACCAAACTGTGTTACGTCAGTACAACAAATAGAAAACAGTTCTGGTTTATCCTTCACAAAGACAGTGTGCTGCAGCTGCATATTCTAAAAAGTCTGATTTGAACCTGCTTCCCCTCCCACCCCACAAAGTAGTTTGGAGGGACATTTAAGCTCCTCAGTTTGTGCTTAAAGGAAATAAAGAACAACAGAAACAAAAGGATCCAAATATAGCTATGTGACTAAAGTCTTTTCCAACTGTGTGTTGTAAACATATTTTTTAGGGAAACGGGCTTCATTTTAAGTAGCTAGTAAAGTGTGACACAGGTTTGTTTGTTTTAGTATGAAGCTTTCTTTAGAGGGAGGGGTTGATTTTTTTTTTTTTTAAAGGGGTGTGACAAGTCAAAGATTCTTGTAAAATATGTGACTTCTTTTCCCCATCCAGGGACAAATTTGGCCTTCTGTAGAAACAAAACCCAGTGTGTCATTATGCTTCCTACCTTCCAAGGCAAAGGCCTATGTTCATCTAGAAAGGCTCACTACTTACAGGTCTAACACTAGTTACTACAATTCCTAGCAAACCAGGGACAACACACCAGGCGCTGAGGAAACTGGGAGGGGAAGTGAGCCATTCAAGGGCCGGGTGGCCTTGGGACCCCGACTGATTGCTTTCCAAAGCTGGCGGCCACCACTCAGCTCCTTCTGGGTGCCAGGCGGAGGCAAGCCTGGGGGAAAAGCTTTCATACCGGGGCTGCTCAGGTTTCTTTTTAAACCTAAGTTTGCACGGCTCAGGCTGGAGCCTGATCCACGTGACTGAGCACTGAGGCTGTTAATCATTTCCTTTGCTGCCTGAATGGAGGCGAGCAATTACTGCCCAGGCGTTCTTTCCACAACCAAACCCCTGCCTTGTGTCTGGGGCGCATTACCACATACGCTTTGATCAACACGAAGCCTGGGCCTTATGTTAGGAATAAAAAAAAAAAGGCTGTAAATGGGTGGCGAGAAAGCATCGTGTTCTCGGGAACTTTCCAGAGTAACCCGACAAGTTTTCCTTTCTAATTACTCTTGCCCTCGACAGTCTGGTGGGTGACATCTGAGATAGCACATCATATTCTGTCCCTGACACGGTTTGACAGCACAAAGAACCCTGGCACTTTGTAATGAATTACTAATGTGCACAAATATCGTAGCACGTGTGAGAGGGGGACCAGCAAGAGGTGAAGTGCTAGTTGCCATGACACCAGTCAGTTCAAGCTCAGGTTCGTGATCTTCAACTTTGTCTCAGACTCGTTAGAAGAACATAAAGAGCAAATCTGCTCACACCCAAAAGGTTTGAGTGTAAATTCACACACGGGCTGCCGACAGTGAATCTGAGAGGGGCAACTCAGAGAGCCTCCTGAACACCGCTGAAGGACGAATTATCAGGAGTTTATGACTAGTTTATTATGACTAGTTTACCAGCTAGTCAAGCGATCTCTAAAGGAAGTACATTTCATCAGTCACCAGAGTTAGCAGGTCCCAATGGTAGCTGGCAAGGTTAGCTTGAGGCTTAGCCTAAGTCTGACTGTGCTGATGGGGACTTTAGGTCCTATTTGGTGGTGGTGGTATAATCGCTGAGTCTCTTTGCGATCCTATGGACTGTAGCTGGCCAGGCTCTTCTGTCCAAGGGATTTCCCAGGCAAGAACACTGGAGTGGGTTGCTGTTTCTCTTCCCCATTCAGGGACTGAACCTGGGTCTCCTGCACTGCAGACAGATTCTTTACCAACTGAACCACCAGGGAAGCCTGCACTCCAATATCTGTCCTCTTATTCAAATGTCTGAGACACAGGGGAGGACATCTAGTTTGTCATCAGGAAAACGTGGTTGACTCTGGATCGGGGCAGGGGTGGGGGGCTGAGTCAGTGACCAGTATATACCAATTTGTATGTTCAGTGAGACAATTTAGAGTTGGAAGGGACCCTGTGGGATTAGTTTATCTGCAAAAGAGAAAACTTTTAGTAATGGACTCTGGCTAAAAAGTGTGATCAGAGACTTTTGATTACCTGTGTTGAATTTTATCACAAGACTCCAAAATCATAACCTGCAACTGGCTGACAGGGTTGCTATGTGACTAAAAAGAAAAGAAAGAAGAAGGATATTCAAATGGACACTGACATTGCTATGAAAACATGCTTCGCAAGTTTAAT
Source organism: Budorcas taxicolor (assembly GCF_023091745.1). NCBI lineage: Eukaryota > Metazoa > Chordata > Mammalia > Artiodactyla > Bovidae > Budorcas > Budorcas taxicolor. Next base: position 49,973,547 of record NC_068923.1, on the reverse strand, counting down.
ATCTCCATAGCTCCTCAGGGTTCCTCTTCAAAGCATTGGGACCTTTGAAAGATAACTGTAAAGGTCATATTTATAATATAAACAAGAACTTCTTAAACAGAAGTGTGACTGGACATAGACATGACATGTCATATCTTGAGAAATCTTTGAGTGTTAGGTTTACGCCAAATTAACTCCCAACAGTTCCAACCCTCCAGTCCATTCTTGGTGCTCTTAATGACAGACTGCAATGCAGAGCCTGCAGCTGCACTGTCAGGACAAATTAACCTAAAGTTAAACAAAAGAGAATGTGAAGAAATGCGGTATCCGGCAAAGTCTGACTCGAGAAATTTCGAGATTGATGACATTTTAAAGGTATAGGTAAAACACTCAGAATATGTTTTCCATATTTGCAAGTTTTTCAAGGTTAATGGACACTAAGGAAGGAGCAAAGCTAATTTCTCACAGTAGGAAAAGGCTACATCCTCTATTTTTGTGCATTTACCTGACTGTCATGCGGTTAATTCAAGAAAAGTCATCTTAAAAATCATTTTGAAGTATTTCTCACCCAAATGTCCAAAAATAACACAGAAAACTTTCACTTCTAAGTGAAGTCGCTCAGTCGTGTCCGACTCTTTTAGACTTTATGGACTGTGGCTCTCCAGGATCCTCCGTCCATGGGATTTCCCAGGCAAGAGTACTGGAGTGGGTTGCCATTTCCTCCTCCAGAGGATTTTCCCAACCCAGGGACTGAACCCAGGTCTCCTGCATTATAGGCAGACGCTTTACCGTCTGAGCTACCAGGGAAGTTCAGGTCCCCTTCATTCCTAAAGGGGACCAAAAATCATATTATGATGGGAAAAGGCTTAATGCCATCAGCACATGTATTGGACAGTTTTCTGATGTATGTTTAAGGGTTTTCAGAATTTCCAAATAAGAGCAATATGTATGATTTGGAAAAAATGCAATACAGATTCTATTAAACAAAGAACATTTAACTGACAGGCTTGTGGTATCCCTCCAAACAGCTCAGTGACCCTCCTTGGTGTTTTGCTATTTCTGCCTGTGTCGCTATGAGAGTTACTTGTCTTTATCAGAATCACAAAGGGACGTACTGTTTATTTACAAGGCTAAAATGACATCTGGTGGCACATTGCTCCGAAAACTCAGTCACTGCTCCTGGAAAGCTATGACTCGACACTACAAACTATTGAGGGTGCTGAAAATGTAGGGAACTGGGTTTAAAAAGATAGGATAAATCATTAGTGTGTTCAAAGATTAAAAAAAGGTGACGTGCTCCCAAGCTAATTTAGGAAAGGAACACATGCCTAAATAAATAATCTTAATCCTTTCGATTTACAGGTATCTGTTTAATCCATGTACTGACCACCAATGTTGTAAACTTCATTTTGGCCACAGAAACTGTAACTTGAGAATTTTCATTACAAAATTATCTTCAATTAGGAAGTCAAACTCAAATCTGTATTTGCTAGCAACACACTGGCTTTCAATACTTCATTTGCAGTTCACAAGGTGCTTGCTCATGTTCAGTTGTGTCTGAATCTCTGAGACCCCACAGACTGCAGCCCATCAGGCTCCTCTGTCCTTGAAATTTTCCAGGCAAGAATACTGGAGTGGGTTGCCATTTCCTTCTCCAGGGAGTCTTTCTGACCCAGGGATTGAACGGGTGTCTCTAGTGTGTCTTGCACTGGCAGGCGGGTTCTGTACCACTGCGCCACCTAGGAATCCAACACAAATTCAGAAATTCATGTAATGCGACGACAGCCCTTTTCTCCCTTTCCTGTCCGGGTATGTTTGTAATGACAAGAAAGATGTCCTGACAAATTGTGCAAGAGAGTCTCAAACATACTGAAGGCTGGAATGAGTCTCAGACTTAAGATGTTCATCAAAGTCTCTATGTGCTTGATATAAAATACTCTCTCTTTAGCTGTAGAGAATATGTCATGATCATCAAATTCCTATCAATGTTACAGCTACTGTCCTTTTTCTAATTATTCTGAGCCCACAGGGATTGGTTTAACATTTAGAGGCATCAGCAGTTAATACATAACACACATGCACGAGTCTACTCCTGCAGTTGCCCTGCAACCGAGAAGCTAATAAAAGAGCTGGGCTTTTCAAAGGAACACCTAGATGATGACACCATTAGTTATTCAGCAAAAATAAATGCTTCATTAACTTGCCTTCCCACTGTTAAAACATACGATGGATCTAGCTTGAGGCAGGGATTCAGATATCAACATCCTGACACTTCAGAGTTCACTGTGCAGAAATGCCAGAGAGGAAAGGACTTAAAAACTCAATGTGTCTGGAAAGTACACTGGTCTTTACTGTCCAGAGATCACATAGTTCTGACTGTCAATCACTTAACCTTCCTTGTTAATTGACCTCTCTTGGCTTAACTCATTTGGGAGACAAAAAGGAGAGAGGCAAGATTTCTTAGCTCAAAAGTGTGACGACGGCTTATATCCAACCATTCGTTCTTCGATTCCCACTGCGTGTTCAATACACAAGTCTTAACACTGAGGTATTGCTTGCCTAAGACTCTCATAAATGACTCAGTAAGGTATCAACTCCATTAGCACAGTTGCCAATCTGGTGAGCAATAAAAATATCTGTTCGTTAAACATTTATATGCTGTCATGACTGTGCCTTTTACAGTAAGATAATTTGAATCCATGCCTCTTACCTGGTAAAACAAAAATTACAATCATTTTTCTGTCTTTTACTTGAGTCCACAAAAGCCCAGTGTGTTAAAAGAAACGATGAAAAAAAAAAAAGAGCGAGACAATGAATGCTGCCCACTGGTTCCAAAATGCTACATTCCCTGACCCTCCCCCAGCTGAATCCTAGATGATCAAAGGAGTGTGCCATGAGCTCCAGCTCGGGCCCTTTCCCCGATTTAATAACTCTTTATAGAACAGTGAAAATTGCCTGAAAAATTGCAAATAGTCTGCTAACAACAGGTTGTCATTAATCCCTTTGCTTTGCTTTCAAATCACCAAAAGTGTAATAAAGACAGATCTTCCCAAGGGCAGGGGCTTTGGTTCTGCTCCAGAGACTGGTAACCACTTTCAGGAGGCACATCCACAGGCACAAGGGCTCAGCCACTGCCTAGGTGGTAGGTCGCCCCCCACCCCGCCCCACCCCCGCCCCCAAACCACAGCCCAGCAAGGCCCCCATGATCACCTTCTGTCATCTCTTGTACTTCATATGTGCCAAATTCTTGTCTACCTTCTAGGGTGCTTCTTGTAGCAGTCTTTATAGAAAATAAAATCTTTACCTAAACTCAAGGTACATCTCATCAAGAGCTTACTCCTAAAAACTTTCTTTATTCTTAGGCATGCACTGTAACAATTTAGAACTCACTCACTGTGTATGAGGGTCTATGAGGGTCTCCTGTATTGTGCTAGGCATTGTTTAAAAACATCTTTGCAATCGCATGGACTGTAACCTGCCAGACTCCTCTGCCCATAGGATTTACTAGGCAAGAATCCTGGAGTGGGTTGCCATCTCCTCCTCCAGGGGATCTTGCTAACCCAGGGATCAAGCCCACCTGTCTTCTGCACTGGCAGGCAGATTCTTTACCACTGAGCCACCTGGGAAGCCCTTCTGAAAGAAACTTAAGGATTGTAAAAGCCATGTTTTCTAGAAATCGGTTCTCAAACTACGCTATACATTGGAATCATCTGGGGAAGTTTCTTCTGGTGCCGGGGCACACCCTGGAGCAGTTATACCCCGGAGGGAGTCCAGTACCAGAGCCACCGTTCCCCAGGTGACTCTGTTGTGCAGCTGCATTTGAGACCCTGAGAAGAGAGTCATCTTGCCCTCAGCACCACTGACATTTTGTGCTGGATAATTTTATACTGTGGGAGGGCTGTCTTGTGCATTGTAGGATGTTAAGCAGTATCTCCGGCCTCTACCCACCAGATGCCAGAAATAACCCCACCAGTTCTGACCCAGGAAAATATCTTTAGATGTGGCCAAATGCCCCTGGGGAGGAAGAGTCCCCATGAGAACCACTCTTTAGAAGGAATATGCACATTAGTAAATTAGGTTCCATGTGGTCCAGTGATGATTTTTTTCTGAGCTCTAATTCTCATATTGTCATCACATTTTCTAGCTTTGGAAGACTTGAAAAAAAAATCACAACTTAAATTCACAGCTTACATTCAATCACTTGTTGATTGGGTTAGGCTCAAAAGCCCATTTTTAGTTTACATGTCAAAACCTTCAAACCACCACTCTAGCACTCACTTCAGAAATACTGTTGAAGGTAAATAATGCTGACGATTTGCAGGGACCAGGAGTGGAGGAGGGGGATGCACAAGAGGCAAGGCCTCTGCCCTCCTGCAACTTGTTTTCAGACAGTCGTTTTGGTCCTAGGCAGGAAGAACATAGCTCTTTAGTGCACTGTGTGAACTCCATCCTGGGCACAGCAACCAAGGGGAGGAGTGGGCAAGAGAGCATCTTTTAACAATGGCCTGGAACCACAAAAACAAAACAATCAAAATCCTAGACAAGGATGGACCCCAGAGTCCATGGTCTGGCATTTTTCTAGCCTACAAAAGTCCTAAGTCCTAGCTCTGGGGAAAAAACATGCAAAGACTACTGAGAAAGTGGGAATGGAAATACATGCTCGAGAGCAGTTCCTCCACTAACTGTCATGTGCACAAGCACCACTTGGCATCTAAATCAAGTGCAGACCCTGACCCAGGAGGTGTGGGAGAGGCCTAAGTTTCCTAATGTGCAGCCTGGCAGGTAACACTACTGCTCTGGACCACAGGCTGAGCAGAAGGTTACAGTGTGAGCCAGCTAATGTCTACTCCAAACGTCAAGTGGCTTCAAATCGATTTCTCCTAGAAATTCAACAACAAAGGCAGACTAATTTCTCTGCCATCTCTCCTACCTGTGTTCTCTGAACCAGGGTATCTGGGCTTGAGAGGTCCTGTTCTCCACTCCACACATCTTTTCCGCAATAACGTTTTGTCAGACAAACACCAGTTCAAATTGACGTCAAGAGCCCTGGGAGATTTGTATGGCCGACGATGGGAGTTTATAGGCTGACTGTTTATGTATTTGCCTTGGTTCCATTTTAGCACCAGCAAGCCCCTCTGCTGTAGTTTGAATGCTTGTGTGCCCCTCCAAAATTCATGCTGAAACCTAATGCCCAATGTGATGTTACTGGGTCATGAAGGTAGGGCCCTCATGAAAAGGGTATGTGCCCTTGTAAAAGAGACCCTTCCCCCTTCCACCATGTGAAGATACAGCAAAGATAGCTGTCTAGAAACTAGGGAATGGGTCCTTACCAGACAACCCATCTCCCAGAGCCTTGACTTTGACCTCGTCCAGCCTCCAGAACTGTAAGCAAAAAATTCCTGTTGTTTATATGCCCCTCAGTCCATGGTTCTCTGCTCAAGCTGCCCAAATGGACTAAGACACCCCCATCCGCATTAGAACAAGCTCTCAAAAAGAGATCCAGAAGATTTCAAAATCCTTTCCCTTTATCTACAGAGCTTTGATGGCTTAGTTTTCAAGGCAAGGAATTTAGACCTTTTTAGCCTCAATATTCACCTTTAAAAATTTTCCACATTTATCTTTTGAGGTTTTCATGCTTCAATTAGCCTATGAGAAAACCCTAATAGGAAAAGAACTATTCCTTTAAAAGTCAGATGCTTAGTCCACAAGTTGGGACACTTTCAGCTGGCCAAAGCTGCACAATTTTGAGAATCCATGATTACGTTTTCTAAGCAAAGCTCGTGGAGTTATCTGGAATTCTGATCTCATAAGATTATTATATAACAGAATAAAGGTTTTACATTTTCCAGGAGATAAGCCTAGAACAAACCAACAGAAACCAAAACTCAAATCACACTGTTATTGACATTTCAGTACCAAGTATTTACAGAACTTTGTTCAGCCGGTCCATCTAGAAGAGCCCTTTTTATTCATTACTTTCTGTGTCTGTCAGTGCTGACCTGCAAATTAGGAAGAGAAGGAAGCTGGGTGGCTAAGGATACTCCACACTCTCCTCAATGAAGTAACCACCTCAGCTACAGACCACAGAAATTTATAGAAAAACACATGACTTGGGCTTTGGAAATAAAACTGTAGTGTGGTACTGGTTCTTTATAATTTTACATGCTTATCTAATTTATGGAGCAGACTTTTGGGAATATTAAGTTAGGGTTAATTAGTCATTGCTAAACTAACCATGCTAATTAAAAAAAAAAAAAACATTTGAAGGTGTATTCATACAGTATACCACAGGGCACAAACATAAGCGACTCATAGGAGAATTCACCTTAGAACATGTGGCCTGGAGAAGTATCTGCAGAGCTTCTACACTAAGGTTCTGGGCTTCCCTAGTGGCTTAGATAGATGGTGAAGAATCTGCTTGCAATGTGGGAAGACCTTGGTTCGACCCCTGGGTCAGGAAGGATCCCCTGGAGAAGGGAATGGATATACTCCAGTATTCTTGCCTGGAGAATTCCATGGACAGAGAAGTCTGATGCGCTACAGTCCGTGGAGTCGCAAAGAGCCCGACATGACTGAGTGCTCACACACAAACTAAGGTCCTAGGCTGAGGGTCTAGCTCCTAGATTCTTCCCTCCCCAGTGGAGCCCTTAGGCAAGTCCCATAGCCTCTTTCGGTTTATCTCCTCATCCATAAAAATGGGGATAATGGCTCCACTTAATTGAGAGTTGCTGTGAGGAGCAAATGAGAGAAGAGCATTCATGAAAGGGCTTTGTAAAATTTAAGCGCTATATAAAAGTACAGTAAATGCACCCAAGGTTAATCAAGCATGTATTTATGGGTTACTTGGGTTAGAAGTGCTATCTATTTTTGGTTATGCTGTTTCTTCAAGTTCCTGCCAGTTCCAGGTTCTTACCATGTATGGTTCCCAGGCCCCCTGCCCTCCGGGCAGTGTCAGACCACACTTCCGGCAAAAACCCAGGACTGGACCACCAGAAACGGTCTCACACACCCGGGGCTGACAGCTGCCCGCCCTCTTCCTCCAGAATCCTGGGAGATGCTCAGAAACAACAGACACTTTCCAGTAACACTTCTCTTCCTCCAGAATCCTGGGAGATGCTCAGGAACCACACACACTTTCCAGTAACACCTCTTCTCTTCCTCCAGAATCCTGAGAGATGCTCAGAAACAACAGACACTTTCCAGTAACACCTCTTCTCTAATCCTTTTCTTCAGTTCTGTTCTGGGGGTCAGAGAACCACCGTTTCAAAACACAAATGACACTGTTTGATGAAGGAGAGTCCAGCAAATATAAAAATACTAAAAGTCAGTCCTGAACTATTAAACAATGATTTATCAGACCTGAGGTTTCTCTTTCCAGAGAGATTACAGAACTGTCCTCACTTAAAAGATCCTTGAGAAATCAGTAGGGGGCAGTATGTTAATTACAATTTGCAGGTGGGAAAAAATTCAGGCTTTGAATTTGAAGTTTTCACTTGTCCTCAAGCTACCCATGTGCTTACATAAGTTACACCACAAATATTTTCCCAGTTACACTGATTTGGGAAGTGTTATTTTGAGCCTCATTGTTTAGAGTAACACTGAGAAGCTGAACCGTGTTAATATTCAGCAATTCCAGTACTAAGCCATTTGAAGGCAAGGCAGGAAATTCACATTTTTATGCAAGCGGCAAATGAGAGAGAAACACTTTGGTTTCCACAAGCCCCCCCAACAATGCCAGTGTTTCCAATTTTAACACCGCTGCCACCTTTCACACATCTTTGTGGGATCTTTGGAAGTTTCACCGACCAAGTCATGTTGTGTTTCCAAATGTGAATTCACTGTAAGTGGCTTGTCAGTTGGGCTCGTTTGACAGCACTCAAGTTTGCGGCGGTAATTGCCCTTCCTTGTTCAATATTCTAGCAGCATTTGCTGCTGTGTTGGAAGTCTTATCATCATTATGAGAGGATATTCTTTTTTTTTTTTTTCCTCCCTGTGGTTCACTTAATTTTAGCTTCAGAGCATTTAGGAAAATGGTCCCTGACAGGTGTGAACTTGAGTTTTGAGGGACTTGACAAATAAAGTGAAAAGGAAAAAGAAACAGCTCGGGAGCAGGCCATGCTGGATAAGAGCAAGTAAAAGACATTGGCATCCTTTTGTCAGAAGGCATGCCTGCGGTGCCGTGATGGCGTAAGCCTGTGTAAACCCAGAGGTCCAGGCGATGGGAACTGGCTGGCCAGGTGTGGCAGGGTGAACGAGATTAGGTCCTAAGGCCATGCTCTGACAACAATTACTCTAAACAGTGGTGTCTGATCAGGGTTAGACCACAATCTGGGAGATTCTCTAAGACAGCCCTATCATGGGGCCCAGCTGTATGCTTTACCTGTCTACTGTATATTTTCAAAGAAAGAATTAAAAGATCCCATCCTCTGAGTAACTTTCTGGTTATGCTTACAAGGGGTTTCTGCCTAGGTCAGTTGATAGAACTTTAAGAAGGGGTTTGTTCTTTGAATAGCCAACTACAACAGTAACTTCTGAGATAAGAAATCACTAATTAAACCAAGAGAGATTAACACATTTTAATCCGATCCCTGGAGTTACAGGCTCAAAACACTGGATTTAACCCCTTCAGCTGAGGCAGGGAACAGGTCCCTATTTCTTAAGGACTCTCAAGAGTTTGTCACACTCCAGAGATGAACGACAAAAGCCCTTTATCTTGGAACAACTAGTGGCTCTGTGTGGGGAAGGAAGACGTAAATTCACCCTGCCAGGACACCCCCTAGTGGAATTTCAGCATAGTACAGTGCGGGGGTCCAAAACCATCCCGGGTGTTTTGGACTTAACACAGCCTCTGGAGCACTTTTCCAAGTCCAGAGGCTGTAGCTGCACCATCCACGGTCAGGAGCCTTCTTCCTCACTGAGCACTCCCACACAAGTGCACAAACCACACACATCATCTCTCCATCCAGTCACACAGGCAGATAGCCGGATTAGGCAGAGACAAGTTGCCTACTTATCATCATTTCAGTTTCTGAAAGAACTAGAACAAGAATTTTAGATGAATCTGCTATTAATATTCCTTAACTCAAGGGAAAAAAAAAACATTTAGAGAAGGGTTTCCTACTTTAAAAAAATTATTCCCCCTCCCTATTGAGGGTATTAAACTGCTTGGAAGGAGTTTTCTGATTGTCACATCTTACGTATGTTCAAATTATTCAAGTCAATTCACTAGAATTTGCCAAAGATCCTGAAAATGTGAAAAATGGTTAAGGTAAAGATAAACATTGCTTTCAAACTGTGGTGCTGGAGAAGACTCTTGAAAGTTCCTCGGACTGCAAGGAGATCAAGCCAGTCAACCCTAAAGGAAATCAACCCTGAATAGTCACTGGAAGGACTGATGCTGAAGCTCCAATACTTTGGCCACCTGATATGAAGAGCTGACTCATTGGAAAAGACCCTGAACCCTGATGCTGGGAAAGACTGAAGGCAGGAGGAGAACAGGGTGCAGAGGATGAGATGGTTGGATGGCATCATTGACTCAATGGACACTGAGCAAGCTCAATGTCTGAGCTTGAGTCTGAGCAAGCTGCAGGAAATAGTGAAGGACAGGGAAGCCTGGCATGCTGCAGTCCATGGGGTCCCAAAGAGTCAAAGACTACGCAGTGACTGAACAACGAAAGGCAACTGTAGAAGAGAATACACTGAGAATGTGAGCAGTGAAGCATTTAAGCACAGGGTCTGTAGCCATCCTCTGGGCCACGGTGACCTGATCCTGCAGCCAATCAGATGGCAGAGGACTCTGCCAGGTGCTCCCCACTCAGCCTTTCTGAAAAAGCTATCCGGCAGTGTCGGCATTAGCGCAGGTTAACGAATGCTGCCACTTTGATGTGCCCTGTAGGTTAATGTCTACTTGGGCAGATACTGGATAAAGCCCTGGATGCAGAAATAATGAAGGAGAAAAGAACATCAATTTTGCTTCCAAAAATCAAGATAAACAGCACATAATTAAACAAGAGAGTGCCATTCCCTGAAGAAGGAACAGGCAACTATTCTATTCCACAAGGACTGCCCCTTTGGTATATCAAGACACTATGAAGTCAATGTGAAAAGATTTCAAATGTGTTTGTTTTTCTTTCTCAGGAGTAGTGATACATTTTGTCTGAACTATTCAACTTTTGTCCCCCAGGAAGACGGGACCCAAATGGTAGGAGAGGTGAGTGTGCCGGCCCCTTCAGGCCCAGTGAGGCAATGCGCTTGGCAGGCAGGTGGAAATCGGCTTTGGAAGGCTGGAGCTGCCACGCTAACGAGCCTGGACTTCACGCTGTGAACAATATGGTCACGCAAGGGCTTGGGGTAAGGTTCTAGTCAGCATAATCGTTAAGTAGGCATACAACCAATTCAGGTCTGCTTAGGTAACCTGAGGTTGGCGAACAAAGGCTGGAAACAGGGAGATAAGTTCACAGATTCTTTGCAGAGACCAGGCAAGAGGTGACGGAAGCACAGAGGAGGATGCGGGAATGGAAAGGAGGGGATCAAAGTACACAGTAGCAACAGAAGAGTCAGGCTTTCGTGACCCACGAGTGTGTGCAGGATGGAGGATTAAAGACATTGCTGATGTTTCCAGGCCTGGCATCTGCTACACACCAGGGGATTCAAGACGGGGCAAAGAGGAATCGCTTTCCGTTTTGAGATTTTCTGGTTTTAGGGAATGCACGGAAGAGCCAAGACAGTTGTATGAACTTGGGAGCTCTCAGAAATCACCGTCAAAGCCACTGAAGTAAACAGACTACCCAGGCTGAGGAGCACAGTGAGAAGCGGTCTGAGCATGCCACACTAGACAGCCCTCAGATCTTGCAGGCAAGGAGAAGAGAAAACCGGGAAGATGCGGGGAGAAGCAGGAGAAAGTGGGCTTATCATGGCAGCTAGGGCGCCAGCATCTCAGAGAGATGCTTGACAGGCTCACTTTCTGTAGAAAGGTCATGCCACACACTGGATATGGCCATTTTCTCATATGACATTGGTTACTTGGCAATATTCTCTAAACAACTGAGATAACCAGATTACAACATATATCAAAGGTGCTGGGAAGATTTTTGTAGGATGGTTCCCTGCTCACACCGATTATTTATCATGTCATAGATGTTTATTTCTAGTAGCACCAGATTTGGGTCCAGCATGTAATGTATCAAATACAGACACTTGAAGCTCAATGAGCACGTGATCTTATTTTATGTTAGGAAAGAAGGCTATGAAAGGACCCTGATAGGAATGTAAGAGTTCCAGGTACCCAAGCAGTTGCTATCTAAAGAAACATTTTACTCGGTTTCTAACTGTGACCATGAGCATTAATAACATAAAGTATGCTGACCCTATGTCAGTTTACAATTTGGTCCAAGACACAAAAAGTTTATTGCAGAAGCTCAAAACATTTGATTTTTATGCATATGAATTTACTTAATAACAAAAGCCAGCTTTAGTACAGATCTGAAAATCCACCCCGACTTTCACATTTTTAGTTGCTGTCCTAAGACAGGAAAACAATACTCTATAAAATATTTACCCTAAGAATTCTTAATATTACATTTTAGAGGAGGAAGTATCAGCTACATAGTTTTATAAGAATACTTTAGAAGTGATTAAAAAAAAAAATTCTAAATCCAAGAAGCCACGAACAAAACTAGATTTCTCTAACCAGAGGACAGAGGAATATAGTATTTGAGATTAAAAACCAATAAATCACGTAAGAACTTAAACATTAATGATTAGGGACCATTCATGAGATATTAGGTACAACCACAGCACTAATGTCTTTAAGTGCTACATTACTCAGATCTAGCTGGTGGGCTTTTACTTTTCCTGGATGGATTTTAACTAAATAGACTTTAGACACTTGGATATAGATAAATGCCCAATTCAGTAATTAGTATTTTAAAACTGTGAAACCTTTTAAGTTAAGTGGTCTATTAATTAACTACCAATTATCTTGTCTGACTATCATATCAATAGAAGTAAATTACCGACTAGCAATTTGACAGATTTAGCCCTTTACCATGCAAAATTTCTTTAGAACATAAAAAGGCCTGGAGTTAAATGCTTTTGCTTCCCCCTTTTGGTTAATCGGGGATCAATTTGCTGCTCAAGTATAAAAGCCAAATGCAGCTCTTTGGTCAAAAAGGACCTACAGATAAATTCTGTCTTTTAGAAATGACAAGTTATGATTTTTTGTTTTCTTTTAAAGATTCCCTTTAAAAATAACAAGTGAAGCAAAGTATTAATGTTTTTTGGGGAAACATGGGTTTGTAGCTCCTATGTGGAGGCCAGTTCTCCATATTTCAAAGGATACTAGAGAAGTATTTTCAAGTTTTTGCCTCTTACCCAGATACAGAGTGAGTCTGAATAGATGGTTTCTCTGATTTATGCCAAAAGTCAAGAGAACTGTATGGCACATTCCCACGTTCATGTCCTAACTGAACGTTGCACAACAGATCATGCTGATTAAAACCTACCCTCAAAATCTATCACTTCTTGACTGGTAACCAAGACAAGGTTCTGAGGAGAGCTGCTGGGCTAGAAGAACCCTGAGTACCATAGCTTTGTGAGCCCATGGACTGTAGCCCACCAGGCTCCTCTGTCCATGGGATTTTTCAGGCAAGAATAGTGGAGTGGATTGCTGTTCCCTTCTCCAGGGGATCTTCCTGACCCAGAGATCAAATCTGGGTCTCCTGCACTGAAGGCAGATCTTTCACTGTCTAAGCCACCAGGAAAGCCCAGAGCAGACTGGAGGGCTGTGCAAAAAAATGCTAAGTACTGCAAACACTTCTAATGGGTATGGAAATAGGTCCGAGAGGACGAGAAGCAAGAAAGGAATTGCATCACAGACTTAAAGAATGAACTTATGGTTGCCAGGGAAGGAGGGAAGGATGGGGCGAAAGGATAGTTAAGGAGTATGGGATGGACAAGTACACACTGCTGTATTTAAAATGCAAAGCCAACATGGACCTACTGTATAGCACACGGAACTCTGCTTAATGTAATGTGGCAGCCTGGATGGGAGGGGGGTTTGGGGGAGAATGGATACATGTACATGTATGGCTGAGTCCCTTTGCAGTCCACGTGAAACGATCACAACCTTGTTAATCGGCTATACTCCAATATAAAAGTTTAAAAAAAAAATCAAAAGAGAAACGAACCATGGCCAGAATCCTTTCCTTAAGGCTCAGCTAGAAACAGGAATGACTGCCATATATTCAAACTGAGCTCATTTAAACTTATCTATCAACCACCAGCCTTGCACCAATGAGCAGAGTCAATACACTATAGCAAAAAGCAAGCTTACAGGTGGGCACGGAGAATGGAAAAGTTGTGGATGAAAACAAAAGGAGAGACACACGGTAACAAACATAAGATCCCTCACTTGGAGATCCTGTCAATCTTCCACAGCTTGAATTAGTCCAACATAATGCTTACCTTTTGAAACTTCAGAAGCCAGGCTCATGGGAGCATTCTCTGAGTAGGTGATCTTCTAAATATTTAAGCAGAAGCCTAGCCTCTACTATCAAACATTTACTAAGTGACTAGGAGTAGAGTTCTGTCCCTGGCAGAGGAAAACAAACAGAGGTCCGTAACAAGTTGCCTTCAGACAGCTTGCCATCTACTTGGGGCTCCGGGGACACAATGGATCAGGAAGCACCCCAGAGAGCACATAGCAGGCACAAAGGACCAGGATGACAACAAACACCGCGAGAGAGCAACAGAAAGAAGAGGTCAGTTATTCAACTGCAGCTTCATCAGAAAACAAAGGGTTGGACAAGATGGTCTCTAAGGATCCTTGTGGCTCCAACACATCAAAACACAAGATAAGGGCCAGAGTGAGGATGCAGGTCATAGGAAGCACCTGAGCCAGCTCTGAAAAGACATATGGAGCAGAGCAGAGGGCCCTCTAGGCTGGGGGAGTGGTACAAGGGGTGGTTTGAAATCGAACACCCACAGTGAACGTCTACGTGGTTTCCAGTTCACTGCCTATGACTGTAGAGCTGGGTCAGGGTCAACATACTGCTGATTATGTTATGAACACAGACATCAACTGCTACTTAAAAAGTCTGGCTCAAGGTGACCTGTTCCAATCACTGAACGAGTCTTGGCTCAGATGATCCACTCTTTAAAATGTATGGGGCAACTACTTTTCCCCACCCCGATGCAGTAAAAAGACACTGCGCTAGTCATCTTTTCCTGGAAGGAAAGCAGCACATGGCAGTGCATGTTGGAATAGTTACCATGAACATGTTCACCCAAGGGGACTACTGGAAGGGAAGCTGAATTCAGGTGGTTCTTAGACTACTCGATGCTCTCTCCCAAAGAAATCACTATAAAATTATAGTAAGTCGTCTTTTAAATGTTGGCTTGCTAGATTTCTTCCTAAATGGTTTGTGAGTCTTGGCAAGAAGTCAGAAACTCCAACTCTTAAAAATGAATTTTCTGACTCAATTTTGAAAATAAATTCTGAGGTTTAGATGCTTAAGGGAAAAACAGCTGGAGAATTCAGGAGCCTCCCATAGTTTAATATGAAGTGACGTCATTCCTGTCAAAACGTCCAAGAACTCCCTAAATTGTGCAGTTAAACAACACTGCCAAGCAAAAGAAGCACTCTGGGAAGGTGGTACGTTCCTCATTGGTAGAGAGATTTGGTGCCACAAAAATTTTTCTGTTCAAACTTTAATTTCCTCCCTAGGTTAGAAAGTCTATCAACTGATGTGCATTTTCAAAGCTGAGGCTATGGATGCTTTATGCCTAAGACACTTGACTTGGCTCTCTTTTTATACGATGTCTGACAAAAAGAAGCTTTCCTCTTACAAGTACCTAACTTCAGATTGTACAGGGTTTTTCTAAAAATCTGGTTATGTGTGACATTGTACAATTTAACAAAATAATCAGGCAGGGCAATTGGGCAAGGTGGTTAAACTTTAGAGTACTTTGTGAAGGTAAAGGTTCACAGTTTGGAAACCAGCATCATCTCAGTCAGAGGTGACTGGGAAAAAAAAAAACCAATCCTGCTATGCATGGTTCATAACTAGTCAACTGATGGTTAGAGCTCTGTTTAAGAATGACAAATGGACTGAAATCAGATGCAGTTGCTCAGGCAGCCTCATCCTCACCAGGCTTTAAATATGAAAACTACAGTCTACCTGCAATTTATGTACATCTTTTACTTCAAGTGGTGGCTCTTTGATTTACTCCAAATTATAAACACACAAGATTCCTGATGAACTGTGTTGCCAAGTTTATTCTCTTGCACTGACTTTTACCCACCTGATCACCTGCCCCCTGTTTCTGCGGCCCCCACGGCAACAGGATTTTTATTCAGTTTCCCACTCCCACTGCGCACCACACATACCCATCTACGCGTGCACACACGCACACACAAAACACACTTGAAGCCCTCCAAACTGTATTTGGTAACTTTACGCACTTAAAACATAGGTATGAGTTAGCGTCTGTCATTTATATGTTCAGTTTTAGAGCTTTGGAAATGATTTAAAGCTCATGCTTGAATAGACAACATAAAAATGAGCTTCTGCGGGGGTCAGAGAAATGGTTTACTGTTCAAGGAGCAACGTTTGAACGAGTACTTCTAAAGCCAGATTAAGTTTTTAAGCAGTTGCTAAAAAATTAATGAGGTTTAATGTGACCTATTTAGGAGAAACAGTTCTTTGTTGTGCTCTGTTAGGAGACTAATCCGCCTATGAGACAACAAATAAACAAAAATCCTATTTCCTTATCCCTGCTTTATTGGATCCCACCTGCCTACAAAAGTAAAGGGGGTTAGAAGAGCATAAAGTGGGTCAAGAGTGTACAGTTAAAGGGGAGAGCGTCACGCCTACCGTTAGAAAAGGTCAGCTGGCAAACCGGGATTAGTTTTGCCCCCAGAGCAGAAGGCCCGCTCTCTCATCTATTTAGATGAGGTAATAGTTCTGAGATGACTGGAGGCTGAAATGGTTCAAGTCTCTGTTTTGCTAGGTCTCAACTCTCAACCCCTCTGCCCCCTACAGAGGAACTCTGTGGTCCTTTCAGACTGACTTCTTAGAGATTTATCTTCTAAGCTGAGAAAGTTCTGAGATATGCCCCAATATGCCACAGACCCTGGGGATAGTCAATGGATGGTAAGTGGCTGCCAGGGTGGCCTGACCACTCCCACTGGACCACAGATGCTGATCTCAGAATCTTTGGCGTTTTCTGAAATGTGGCTCAGCAGTAATTTGGAAGCCTAAACTCTGACTTTAGGAATTCATAAGAACAACTGATGTTTTACAAACTCGACAGAAAGTAAAATAAACAAACCCAGGGTTTTATACTCCCTCTTGTTATTTTTATGGCAATCTTTCAAACTAGTTCAAAATGTTCAGTCCTCTACCCTCTCCAGAAGTTCTGAATTGGGAGTGGGGGTCGGGGGGAGGAAAACAATCATTTAATAGTAACCAGCATATGCTGTAATTCACCAGGGGGGAAGAGAGAGTTGGAAGGAAGCTTTGTGGGTGAAAGAGTGCAGGTGGCTTTCAGGCTGGTACTGAAGTCTCGCTCTTTCCCAACCTTCTTGCTGAGTAGGGCCCAATAATAAAAACAAGGATGTTTATATTTACCCAGAAGTGTGCATGGCAATTGACCATCATGGTTCTCTCAATGAGCTCATCGGGACATTCCAGGAGGTGATGCCCAGACACCACGCCGGCATTATTGACCAGGACGGAGACCTCGCCAACTTCCTTCCGGACCCTTTCCGCTGTCAGGTAGACGTTCTCCCTCTTTCCCACATCACAGGTGTAGGTAAAAACCTGCAGGTTACAGTGGGGCAGAATTTCTTCCTCACCGTTCCCCGCTGTCCTCAGAAGTCCAGATGAAGGGAAAGAAATGGAACAGAGAAGGGATGGGAGGGGGTGCAAAACGTGAGTCACGTGGCCATCAGTAGGACAAAGATCACACAAAACAAAAATACTACAGTGAGCTTCAAGTTTCTAACACCCTAAGGCTTGCCAATGACTGCACTTACAGCTGCCTTCCTCCCTCTAGTCTGGGAATTACAGCAATTTACTGGATAACTTTGCTTAGGGGAAAATCATGTAATTGTGACCAGCCCAATACAAGTCAGACCTCATGGGATTGGCTTTCTGGAGCTAAAGACACCTGGAATGAACGGATCTCAGCCCAGAGAGTAACACCTCCTCCTCCCTAACACACACACACACACACACACACACACACACACACACTTCTCTTTGGGAGGAACAGTGGTCAGAAGCAGCTCTTACTCTATTTAGTCTGTCTGCGAGCCCCGAGGCTCACAAATCAAAACTGTAATAATCTGAATTCAGCCAAAGTCCAGAAGTGAACCGAATTTGTTATGACAAAGTGGGGATCACACTGGTTGGTCCTATCTGGAGTAGCTAAAACCCCCAAGAAGCAGACTTAACATAAACTGAGTTGACAGGTAAATGTGCGATTTTCCTGTATAAGAACTCAATCTAAAAACCTGATCTCTTCTCTGGAAAACAACCACCTTTCTCTTTTAGGTTTGGGCAGGGAGCACAGAAATCTGTTTGCTACCCTCATACCAATGGAGATGTACCAGTTTTGACCTTCGGTTTTCTGACATAAAAGACAGGTGCCAATAATTTTGGTGACAAATGATCGATATCGGGGAGGGGTGGTGTCCAAGTTAATCCTCCCAATATAGTTGGGTGTTTTCTCTGGAAATGAAAAAATTGTCAAAAAGCAAGAGCCATTATCAAATCCAGACCGATACTTATGGTCGGTTATGTTTTCCACTTTGGCTTTTTTTTTTTAAGTCTCAGACTCAGGTTAGTTAATAAATACCCAGAAATGCAGATTTCCTAAGGTTATCAAAAACATGGAATTAATTTTACAATAAGGCTTAAATCCTTCAAGCGTTTTCCCTTAAGAGGCCGTGTGTCTTTCAATCGGGCTGAATATGTAACTCAAGCACTGACTTAACATCTCCGGTGCAACAATGTTAATTATTTTCCCGTGGCTAAACTTATAGTGAAATCATCAATGCTGCCCTCGTCTCAGCCCCTCAGACCGCAGTAACTTACACGTATGCATCAATGAGCGAGTCTGAGAACAACTTCCCAAAGACACTAGTTTCTCCTTCCCAAACGAGACTGAGACATCTCTTTAGGATTCAAACCGGGGGTCCCAAGTTCGCTCGCCCTGCTTAGACTCTTAGCCCACAGTCTTCCCCAAAGGGACTGGACCTCCGTTAAGACCGGGCTTTGGCACACTTTCTCCCTTCTGATACAGAAGGGCCCATGCCCCTGATCAGGGGGCAAATTCCACTCGCGGAAGCCTGGGCTGCGGGGGGTAGGGTGCTCTTCCTTGAGAGCAGGACCGGCTGTGACCGTGGGGTTCCGGCGCCCTCGGGGGGAGGGCGCGGGGCTGGGAAGAGGCTTGACCCAACAATGCCGCGGGCGCCGGTCCGAGTTACCTTGCAGCGCCGCGGCGTCGGCCGCCTCCAGGTCGCGGTAGATGTGGCGCACCATGCCCGCCGTCTCCTCGTTGCTCTGGGTGTTGATGTCCCAGAGCACCAGCAGCGCCCGGCGCCGGGCGAACTCCAGCGCGAAGAGGCGGCCCAGGCCGCTGCCGGCGCCCGTAATGAGGCACACCTGGCCGGCCACGCTCTTCTCCTTGGGCCGCACCAACCAGCGCGCCGCGGCCAGCACGAACGCCCAGAGCACTTTGAAAGTGACCACGAAGAACTCCACCACGATGTTCATCGCGACGTCCCGGGGGAGCCCCCGCACGAGCCCAGCGCCTGCGTCCGCCCCACTCCCCGAGCTGCCCCGGGGGCGCTGGTCAGAGCTGCTGGGACCCGAAGGCTGCGCCCCGCGCCCGCCCTCGAGGTGCCCGCCGGGCTGGAGTGCGCGGCGCCGCTCCCCGCTCGCGCGGGGCCACTCCCGCCCGGGCTCGGCGCGGTGGCCCCAGGCTGTGCCCGGCTCGGCGCCTCCTGCCGGCTGCCGCCCGCCGGTCCCGGAGCGCCCGCCCTGCCGGCCGGTCCCGCTGCAGCGGCGGTGACAGCCGCGAGTTAGGCAGCGCGCGCGGCTCTCATGGCCAAGGCGCCGCCGCGGCTCCCTCTCACTCCGGGCGAGGGGCGCGTGGCGGAGACGGCACGGGTCGGCCGGCCGCCGCGGGAGTTGTCAACTTGACCCAAGTTGCGAGAGGATGGGAGAGTGGGGTGCGGGGCAGCGGGAGCGCCGGGAAGAGGGGACTCGATCGGCGCCGGCGAGCGCTCCCCCACGGCTTGCGGCTGCCTTCGCGGTCTCGTGGACCCTGGCCCTGCGCCCCCCCGCGGCTGTCACTCGGGCACCGGGTTCCGCAGCGCAGCGCCACTGGCGAGTAGCTGAGCCGCCAGCCGCCGCTGAGCGGGCTCCACGCTCCGCGATATATAACCCGCGACCGGGAAGAGCCGGCGGCGGCATCGGCCCTCCCCCAGCTCGGCCCTCCCCGCCCCCCGGGCGCACCCCGCCCCCGGCCCAGCCCCCCGCCCGCCCGCCGTCCGCCGAGCAGCGGCGGGGCAGCCCCTCTCACATGGCCGTGGCCGCAGCCTCCAGCCCTCCTTGCACCTCCCATCGCGGTTCACGCCCCCACCCCCACCCCGCCTTGGGGCGTCCCGACCTCCGCCCGCCAGGCCGGACAGTCGGCAGTGCCCGGGCTGTCCTCCGGCCGTCTGGTCCTCGCTTTTCACCCGTCTAAGTCACTTTCGTTAACCCAGGAGTTCTGGACGGCTCCGCCGGCGATCAGGCGCTGCGGAAGACAGCCCTGCAGTCTGAAGGAACGAAGACAAGGACCTCGGCAGCGCGGCAACGGGCGTGCCGGTCGGCTGCTGGTATTAGCGAAGGGCCGGGAAGGCGGCCAAAAGCCGAGAGCAGCCTAGAATCGTAGCTGGCCCTTTGGGTAGAAGGCCAAGAGGCTCCCCATTTACCCTGCTGGCACCACCACCGCCGCGCTTCCCTTCAGACACGGACCGGCGTTGCCCTTTCGGCGGGCGGGCCGTGAACGTGATGCATGCCGGGATTTGTAGTTCGCGCCCCGCCGGCGTGTCGTTTGCATACATTACTGGGTAGAATTCGAGCCATATCCTGTCGACGCAGCCTAAAGATTAGGACCCCGAATAGTCAAGGAATCGGCACTCTTTGCTCTCATCGTATCGATTAGAGTCTAGCCAATGTATTCATTTTCCCCATACATATTTTACCCGAAACTTGATCGTAAAGAGGCTGAGTCAGGCATTCTTGGCTCTGCGTCTGCGAGTCTAGTTCTTAGTTCCGAGTTCTTTTCTGGCTTATCTCGAGACACCTATGAGTCGTGGGGCTTCATCCTCGCCGTCTTTAAGTGGACAGCGCGCATGCGCCAACTTCCTCTTTCCCGGCTGGAACCATGGAGGTTGCAGAGTAAGTTTCTCCTCGTCGTCTCGAGTATCCTCCTCCATCCCCGAAACCAGAGCCCTCCAGTCTCTGTCTCCCTCTATCCGTCTGTAGCTTGTATCTTTGACAACATATCTGTGTGTTTGTGACGCGCTGTGACACTACTGGTGGTCTTAGGCTAAGATGGGATTCAGGAGGCCTTGGGGCGGAGGTCTTGGAGGTACCGGGAACAAGGTGTGAGAGCTGAATATATGTGGGGTTGGCGGGTTATCCAGTTCCTCGTTCTAGGGGGGAGGGTCCGAACCTCCGAATTGGTTTCTTCCTTAGCTGGCTTTTGCCCTAAGCATCCCTGGTATCAGGCCTTTGCTTAAACATGTGGAACTTGAGGTTTGAATCGGGGTGGTGGTTGGTAGTCACTCTAATAGTCTAGGGGTCAGTGTCTTGGAGCAGTCTTTGACTCTCTGTGTTTGGCTGTCGCTTTTTTTGTTGTCTTGGGACCCCGGGACTGATTGTAGGTTCACTGTGAATTGATTGTCTTTATGACTCGTTTTAAAGACAGTGGCCCTTGTTAGACATAAAGATTACAGGCATAGCATACTAGAACAGTTAAAGGTACGTTGAGAGCGTGCCCAGTACTGAATGGGGAGTGATGTAGTGCTGCGGGCCTTTTAACTCTTTTTCTGTCTGCTGTTGTCAGAGAGAAGAAAAAGAAGGTTCCTGCTGTGCCAGAAACCCTTAAGAAAAAGCGGAAGAATTTCGCAGAGCTTAAGATCAAGCGACTGAGAAAGAAGTTTGCCCAAAAGATGGTAAGTAAACTTTTTGACTCACCAGTAAAGAAGAGGTCCTGTGATTGAAATTCTAACAAGGCTTATTTCAGCTGCTGTTCCAGTCAGTGTGGTTAACTATTAGAATGATCTTTTCTAATGAAATTGGTGTCTTTCTCTTGGAATGTTAATATATATGGTAGAAGAGTATTCTCTTAACTGGTATTGCTAATTGTGTTTGGGAGCCAAAAAGCAAATGAATAAGAAGAATGTTGGTTTTCCAGCTTCGAAAGGCAAGGAGGAAGCTTATCTATGAAAAAGCTAAGCATTACCACAAGGAATACAGGCAGATGTACAGAACTGAAATTCGAATGGCTAGGATGGCACGAAAAGCCGGCAACTTCTATGTACCTGCGGAACCCAAATTGGCGTTTGTCATCAGGATCAGAGGGTAGGTTCAGTTTTTATTGCATTCTATTTTTAAAGGGAAAACTGTCCACTCTGCATAATTTCACATTTGTGGGGACCTTGGTTCTCATACACTGGAACAGAAACTTGAATGGTAAGTGGAATGGGGTGGGGGAGTATTTTAGTGATAAGCCCTGTGCCCAAAGCGTGTGTCCATTGAGTGACACTTGAGTTCAGTGTCCTGGAGAATGACTTAAAACAGATCTATATAAAAGGAAGTAATAAGAACATTGGGGAAGTTTTTGAATATGAAACATACATACCAAAAGACTGTTTCCTTGCAGGGGAGGCAAGTTGACAGGTGATGGAATACAGCTATAACTAAAGGAAAGAGTGGTGTTGTAACAGGAGATTATTCCTATTTGGGTGTGATGTGTTGCCCCAAAATGTTAGTTCCCTGTCTTTTTATTGTAAAAGGTTTGATGAAAGCTAAAGGAATTTTCTGTGTTTTCTCCTTGCAGTATCAACGGTGTGAGCCCAAAGGTTCGAAAGGTGCTGCAGCTCCTTCGCCTCCGGCAGATCTTCAACGGCACCTTTGTGAAGCTCAACAAGGCATCAATTAATATGCTGAGAATTGTGGAGCCATACATTGCATGGGGGTAGGTGTCTTTGACTTCTTTTTTGGTAAACGAATTATAGAGGTTTTGACAGTGATAGTCTTATTTGGTCATTTATGCCTGTTTTTCTTTTTGTATTTAGGTACCCAAATCTGAAGTCTGTAAATGAATTGATCTACAAGCGTGGTTATGGCAAAATCAACAAAAAGCGAATTGCCCTGACAGACAATGCATTGATTGCTCGATCTCTTGGTAGGTTCTGCCTTTTTGGGAAAGGTAATTATTATAAAATTTATTGTATCAGACAAGCTGTTTTTTGGTGTCTTGAGAATAGCCTGGCTATTCTTACTCTTTAAGAACCTTCCCTTATTCCCAATACTGTTTATGAAAAAATGGAAGGTGTGATTTCACTGGCTTGAACTGTATCTTTGTATGTAAAGCCTCATATTTCCTTGTTAATTTCACTCTTGATTTACCATTAACTCTGTTACAGCCTATACTCTTTAATGCCTTAAAATGTAATAGTCTCAAAATAAACAATTTTAATCTTAAATAATCTTGAACACATTCAGGGAAATATGGAATCATCTGCATGGAGGATCTGATTCATGAGATCTATACCGTTGGAAAACGTTTCAAAGAAGCAAACAACTTCCTGTGGCCCTTTAAATTGTCTTCTCCACGAGGTGGAATGAAGAAAAAGACCACCCATTTTGTAGAAGGTGGAGATGCTGGCAACAGGGAAGACCAGATCAACAGGCTTATTAGAAGGATGAACTAAGGTGAGCAACTACATCCAGAAAGAAGTTTACTTAATGTAAATGCTGATAAGGGTTTTGCTGAGTTGGCATTTAATGGGGGAAAATCAACCGTGTAATATGATCACAGTTGATTTGGTTTTCCCTTTTGAGGACTATATGGAGAGAAGAAAAGGCCTGGTTTTTTTTTTCCTACTTAAAAGTGGGAACAATTGGTATTGATAACTCCTGGTATATGTTAATTTTTAACTATTATGTTTAATGGGGTTTTTTTCCTTCCTTTCAGGTATCTACCAGGATTATTTTTGTGTTCTGGTTAATAAACAATTGAAACAAATTGAAATGTAGTGTCTTGGTTGACTTTTATCTTTCCTTTGCAAATCTTGGTGCGACAAGATTAAGTCAAATCAACAGCCTGGCCTCTTGGATGCAAAACTTAGGGTCCAGCCTGTGTCTTGTGAAAAACATTCCTTGGGTTTATTGAAGATTTTCCTGTACAAAAAACATCCTGATTTTCCATTTTTAGTTGGCCAAACTGGGTCTAATCTAAGAAAGCCTATTTCATAGGCCTTTGTGCATGATGAAAAGTTCAGTTTACAGATTAAAAATGTTGCAGAAATTCAGTTTTCTCAGGTCTTGACTTGCTTACAAAATGGTAATCTTAATGTCAGTTTTCTTTTTGCATTTCATCTTATTTTTGCTTTGCATCTTCTACCCATACTTGAGTAGAGTTTTTAATATTTCTACTATGTATTGTAAACAAGAAAGAAAATATGTGCCTGTGGATGTAATTTATAAATAACACTCCCTGCATAACATGGAATATACATATACATATAAGTAAAAAGTTTTACTATCCTCACTGATTGAGCCAAGGGTATGATGCAGTATGACTTTTGATAATATTGTACCAGAATCATTACTTTTTAGTATGTGAAAGTTAAGTATATTTAAATACAGTCTTGGGTCTTGAAAGCTGTTTATCTGTGAGTTTAGAGTCATTGAATCCTTGAAGGCAATTAAGAAGGTTGTTATAACCAGTGTTACATGAGTATCAGGTGTTTTGCAGGAAATTTAATGTCTTGGTAAACAGTTGGATCTGTGTTTAAAAATCATTAATTTCTTGGTGTAGCCTAAAAGTCTTAAGCTTTGAAATTACCTATTTCATTTTACTGCTTTGATGACCATCCCAGTATCCTGAAAGGTTGAAGGGGCTCAGAAGAAAACATCTGGTTACTGTAACGGTGGTTCAAGTGGCGTTCAGCTAACTACCTAGGCATGGGAGGGTGGAGGGAAACAGTGTAGGATTTGCAGTAGTAACAGGAATGGTATTATATGTGGGATGGTATTTCAACAATGCCTCTTATAAAACGTTAAGAGCAGTTTGAGGTTCACAGCAAATTTCCCATGTATCTTGCTGTGCCCAGTACCCAGTTTCCCCCACTATCAACACTGAGGGGCACGTGTTACAGTCCTTGGATGTTGACTCATCTCCCAAAGTAGCCAAGTTTTTGAAGCTGGTGAGGATAAGATCCTAGATATATGGAGAGGAAAGAAACAGTGTTTGGGCTGTACAGGTCTTCTGCAGACAATCAATCCTAGAAATTCAACTCTCCACATAGTTTCCAAATGGGTCCAGAGAATAGGGAAATGTATGAGAATGGGGAGGATACCGTCTGCCTTCACAGGAGTGTAAGGACTAAAAACACATGAGAATATTTTGTGAACTCTTAGAACCTGCTAAAATGCAACTTAATGCCTTATTTTACTTAAACTCACCCCAAATCTTTCACTTACTATAAGAGATCACCAGAAAGCTAACCAGCCTCATTGATGAAACTCTGGGCACCCAGGTTGCACTTATGCAAAGATTGATCTCATGTAAGGACATTCCAAGGCTATGGTTTTTCCAGTAGTCATATATGGATGCGAGAGTTGGACTGTGAAGAAGGCTGAGCGCCGAAGAATTGATGCTTTTGAACTGTGGTGTTGGAGAAGACTCTTGAGAGTCGCTTGGGCTGCAAGCAGATCCAACCAGTCCATTCTGGAGATCATCAGCCCTGGGTGTTCTTTAGAAGGAATGATGCTGAATCTGAAACTCCAGTACTTTGGCCACCTCATGCAAAGAGTTGACTCATTGGGAAAGACTGATGCTGGGAGGGATTGGGGGCAGGAGGAGAAGGGGACAACAGGATGAGATGGCTAGATGGCATCACCGACTCGATGGACGTCAGTTTGAGTGAACTCCGGGAGATGGTGATGGACAGGGAGGCCTGGCGTGCTGCGATTCATGGGGTTGCAAAGAGTCAGACACGACTGAGCAACTGAACTGAAGGACATTACAGTTGTAGCCTTCAAAGCTCCAGCTTTATTATTAGGTCATCCTGGCTACCCTAGCCATAAAGTTTAACTGTTGCACTCACTGGCTTTTAGCAGTGTTACCCTGGTCTTGGCTTATCTTTGAGGGTTTCTTTGTGGTAAGATGATTTAGAGTGCTGGCTCTGGAGCCAAACTGCTTGAATTCATATCCAGCTTCCACTTAATTGGGCTTCCCCTGTGGCTCAGCTGGTAAAGAATCTGCTGGCAATGCGGGAGACCTGGGTTCGATTTCTGGGTTGGGAAGATCCCTGGAGAAGGGAAAGGCTACTTACTCCAGTATTCTGGCCTGGAGAACTCCATGGACTGTAAAGTCCATAGTGTGCAAAGAGTCAGACACCACTGAGCAACTTTTAACTTTTCCACTTAATAGTTTGAGTCGTTAAATTACTTCATCTCTCCTTCCTTAGCAAAATAAAGGAAATAGTGGTGAAGGAATAAAGGAATTTTGGTGAAGATTAAAGTATGACAGGTCGTTAGTACCTGGTCCAAAGTGCTAAGTAAATGCTATTTGCTGTGTAACTTCAGCATTGAGAGGGATGTACAAAGGAAACTAGCTCTGCTTTCATGTATTAGTCTAATGGGCAAAATAGACTTAAAGATGGTGAGATAAGGCTACACAAGGATGTCTCATATTTTAGTCAATGGACTAATAACCTTCCTGACCTCTGGGATCACACAACGAAGGGTTTAGGTTCCAGGTGTAATGTGAGTTGGTTTTCTTAATCAGAGGAGCTAGGAAAGATTAGTATCGAGCTTAATGAAAACGGAAAAGTGGTGTGCTGAAAGCAGTTTCAGCCCTTCGGATTTTGTGGAATCCGAAGTCCTTTTACCAGGGCTAAACTTGCAACCCCAGTGGAGAGGTCAAGAAATAGGGTTTACAACAACTCGGCAAGAGCATATACAGGCTGTCAGGCTGCTAGGCTTCCCACCGAACCTTCTACCGAAGAACCTCGACAAAGGAGGCGTAGAACGCAGAATTCTTGAGGGCACGGAGAGGGAAACGGGAACTCGGGACGACTGAGTCACTTACAGAGATAGACTAGTCAGGTACTGCTGGTCTAGACTCATCAGTACTCTGGAAAGCCTGGTTAGTTTGAATATTAAAATGCAACCCAGAGAGCCTCACCTCACTAATCTTGTGCAAGTGCCCACCACCCACTCCATCTATAGTACGTGGCACCAGCTTCATGCCGCACTGACCTGCTGTCGGGTCTGAGCCTCGTTTCCGCAGCCTCCTCCCACCCTACCCCCTGCAGCCGTGAGCTCGCAGGCGGCGGCACCCTAGAGTAGTTGTCCAGTAAGTCCTGGCTGCCTCCCGCCGCCCATGCCCCATCCTGGCGCGGCTCCCTGACCCCCGCGGCACGCCCTCAGGTGACCGCCCGCCGGGAAGCTCCCGGCGCCTAGCAACGGGCGCGCGTAGCGGGCGGGCGGGGCGGCAGCCGTATCACCCGCCTACGGGCCCAGCAGGGCGGGGCTGAGCGGCGGGCGCGCCGCCCTCCAGAGCGTCGCCGGGCTGCCGGCCGCCGAGCATGTTCGCCCGAAGAGCGGCGCCCGAGCGAGCGCGCGGCCGCTCGCCCCGCCCCGCCGCCGCAGCTCGGCCCATCCCGGCCGGGGGTTCGGCTCGGCGCCGGGCCGCCGCTGGCTCCAGCGCGGTTCGCTGCCCCCGCTGAAGCCGCTGCGGGAACCGCAGACCTGGGCGCCGCAGCCGCGGGCCGGGCCGGCGAAGAAGCCCCTCTCGTCCACGGCCGAGCTGCGGGGACAGTGAGTGCCACCGGTCCTGGTGCCGGGGAGCCCCCGCCAGGGACGTCCCGGGGGTAGGGGGTGGCCAAGAGTTAGTCCTGCAAGGGAGCTGGATCGCTGAGGTCAGCTGGTCCGGCCCCCTCCCATCCAGGGGAACCAATCTCCTGACGCACGTGGATCGCCCCAAGCATCTCCGGATTCTCCTGGCAAGGGGCTGGCGGGGGACCGGGTTTGAGGCTGCGGGCGGGACCGGTGCAGAGACATGCGAGCAAGATCGGGCGAAGAGGCCTGCCTGCAGCATCGAGGCTTACTGGGCCAGCACACTCAGTGGCCCCTTGAGTGGACACACCCTTACGGGTTTGCCCTCCGACCCTCCTAGGGCTTAAACTGAAGAGGGGGTTGAATGTGTTTCTGTTTTCTTCTTTGATTGCCTTGGCATCTCCCTTCCTTCCCCAGCAGCACTTCGGATGCTAACCGTGTTAGTCACATAGCTCTGGCCCTCTTTTCATTGCCATTTTCCCTTGTCCCACTTTTGATTTACCTATGTAGTTTGTGTATTTATTACTTTTTTCTTGGAGAGATTAAAAATGCTAGAAAAGATTTGTGCGATGCAGGTAGTCTGTTCTATTGTACTGGTCATCTCATCCTACACCTTCCTAGGGTCATAGACATGGAAACTGTGGAGCTTCTCCATAGATAAATGAAAATTTGCAACCATTTTCAGGGCTTCCCTTGTGGCTCAGCTGGTTAAGAATCCGCCTGCAGTGTGGGAGACCTGGGTTCAATCCCTGGGTTGGGCACATCCTCTGGAAAAGGGAAAGGCAACCCACTCCAGTATTCTGGCCTGGAGAATTCCATGAACTGTATAGTCTATGGGGTTGCAAAGAGCTGGACACGACTGGGCAACTTTCACTCACTCAGGGTATTATACTTTCTGAAGTGCAAGAATCCCTGTTTGTTATCTTTATTGACTTTTTATCTACATTGTTTTTGAAATTAATTTTTGTTGGATCATTTGGGCTTCTGTGGTGGGTCAGACAGTAATGCATCTGCCTGCAATGCAGGAGACCCAGGTTTGATTCCTGGGTCAGGAAAATACTCTGGAGAAGCGAATGGCTACCCACTCCAGTATTCTTGCCTGGAGAATCGCATGGACAGAGGAGCCTGCAGTTGCTTACAGTGTTTGTTGTGTTAGTTTCAGCTGTACAGCAAAGTGAATCAGCTATGAGTATACATATATTCCCCTTTTTTTTTGGACTTCCTTCCCATTTAGGTCACTACAGAGCATTGAGTAGAGTTCCCTGAGCTATACAGTAGGTTCTTATTAGTTATCTATTTCATATATAGTAATAATAGTGTATGTATGTCAATCCTAATCCCACAATTCACCCCACCTACATTGTTAATGGTGAGTTTAAATCTTACATTACATGGCATTTCTTCTAAAATACTTCTGACATTTTTTTCAAATTCTTATATTTTTGAAATTGCGTTATAATACAGTTGTACTTCTCATTCAAACAGCACAGAAGTATACAGACTTAAAGGTGAAAGCCCTTAGTTTCTACTCCTTTACTTTCCAACACTTCATAGTTAATTTAGTATTTATTTTTTCATTCTTTTTATGTATGTTTTTTAATGTTTAATGAAATCATATGGATTCTTTTGAGAAATTACCTTTTTAAGAAGATATGGAGAATACCTTTCATATCAGCATGCGTGCATTCTAAGTTGCTTCCATCATGTCCAACTCTTTGTAACCCCATGGACTCTAGCCACCAGGCTCCTCTATCCATGGGGATTCTCCAAGCAAGAATACTAGAGTGGGTTGCCATGCCCTCCTCCAGGGGATCTTCCTGACCCAGGGATCAAACCCACATTACGCCTCTTACATCTTGTATATTGGCAGGTGGATTCTTTACCACTGGCACCGCCTGGGAAGCCCCTCAGATCAATTTACTTAGAGCTTCATTGAATGTTTCATAGATGTGTCATATAGAAGTATGATCATATGGTATAGATATGTCATAGTTTATGTAAGCATCCTTAAGTTTGGTTCCAGTTTTTCTTTATCACAAACAATGCAATAGTGAACACTCTTACACATGGGAACAGTTTCATAAAGTGAATTCCTTGAAGCAGAATTGCTGGGTCAAATGTAATTAAAAAGATGTTGGTGGAATCTTGCTTTCCAAAATGTCTTTACTGATTTACATTTTCATAAACAGGCTGTGGTGAAAAAAAAAAAAAACAAAAACCTGTGTTTATTAGTATTTAAAAAACAATAGCTCCCACTTATTGAGTGTTTATTACATGTCCAGGATGGTGCTGAGCACTTGGCATGCATTTAAAAATTTAATCCTCACTAACTGTGAGAGTCAGAGTCACTATTAATTTTTCCATGACCCCATGATTATTATGCAGCTTTTGAAAAGCAGAGCCAAGATTAGAATCCAGGTTCATTTAACTGCAATGCTTGTGTTCTTTGTTGGATCTGAATGCCTGGTCAGTAGCTGACAGGGAACTGTGTTTCATTGGGTGGTTTGAGGATTCAGTGAGATTATGTGTTTGGTGTTGCAGTATTATTAGTATGTAGTTTCTTGCTCTACTAACTCCTGTAGGATTGGACATGATCCAGTTTTTTTGCACGATTCTGGTTTCCCCTGGATTATTTCCCTCTCTAGTCACTTTTCTGCATTCTCTTTATCTTCCTACCCATCATATATTTTAAGGGAGTCTGGCTTTCTTCTCCCTCGAAAATCTCCGTTGCAAATCTAGTCCAATCTTGTTCTCAATTCTCACCAGTAAATAAATAATTCTTAAAAACTTCATCTCCAGGACTTATGGTAGTCCAGTGGCTACAGTCCGCCCTCTCAATGCAGAGGGCCCAGGTTTGTTCCCTGGTCAGGGAACTAAATCCCTCATGCTGCAAGTAAAAGATTTCAAATAGTGAGATGACTATGGGAGATCCCTCATGCTGCAACCAAGATCGAAGACCCCACGTGCTGCAACCAAGATCCGGTGCAACCAGACAAGTACATATTAAAAAACAAAGCAGAACTTCATCTCCAAACCAAACCTATAGCCCTCAATTTTAGGGCTCTATTCACATCTTTTCTTTTTTTTTTTTAATGTGGACCATTTTTAAAGCATGTATTGAATTTGTTACAATATTACTTTTTCTTTTTTTTTTAATGTTTTGATGTTTATGTCCATGAGGCATATCAGATCTTAACTCCCAATTGAACCCTCACCCCTTGCATTAGAAGGTGAAGTCTTAATTAACAAACTGCCAAGAAGTCTCCCTCCTTTCACATCTTCCCCAGCAGGGCCTCTACCTGCATTTCAGCTGATCTAAATTCTATCTAAATGTCATTTTCCAGTTTATTTCAAGTATTTTGTGAACCCCCTCATGAAAATTATATCTCCCTGCTTTGAACTCTTCTAATGTGAGATAATGTATATCTATCTGTCTAGCTCCCCTAAGACCGTAATGTGGCACCTTGTCTTATAGCTAGCTGTGTGAGTGGCTACTGTCTTCCCTTCTGCGCTGGAAATTCTGTGAAGGCAGAATCTCTAGTTCACCTTTGCATTTGTCATGCACGTAGCGCTTTTGTCATGCATAGACTTGTAGATAGTATATGCTTAATGAACATGTTTGAGTAAGAGAGTTAATATATTCACCCTTGGGAATAAAAGATCGCAGGTATTTGTGTGAGTGCTAAGACACTTCAGTCCTGTTTGACTCTTTTCGACCACATGGACTATATAGCCCGCCAGGTTCCTCTGTCTGTGAGATTCTCCAGGCAAGAATACTGGATTAGGTTGCCATGCCTTCCTCCAGGGGATCTTCCCAACCTAGGGATCTAACCCAAGTCTCTTATGTCTCCTGTATTGCAGGCAGATCCTTTACCATCTGAGCCACCAGAGAAGCCCTATGTGTTAGGGTATTGCTAGCTATAATGACAAATAGTCCCAAACATTTTTGATATAATGTAGAAATTCATTTCTTACAGGACAGTTCCAAGGCAGATGTTCCTGATCAGCAGGCAGCTTTTTTCCTATTGGTACTAGGATCAAGGCTTTTCCATTCATTAGCTTCACTGTTGGTTTAAGTGCAGCCTATGGGAGGGAAAGGAGAAAGTTTGGAGGAAGCAGACCCTGGGGAATTCTCTGGTGGTCTAGTGGTTAGGGTGCTGCGCTCTTAACTGCAGAGGGCTTGGGTTCAGTCCCTGATCAGGGAACTAAAATCCCACAAGCTGAATGGCTTCAAAAAAAAAAAAGCAAGCCTGCTTCCTGTAAGCTTCTTGTAGAAAGTGCTACACATTGCATTCACCTGGATTCTAATCAAGGGTAGATGGCCACTTTCTAGGAACAACTCTGTTCTCCAGAGGAAAAAAGAACTTGGGGCATCCAGCCTTCTCTGCCACAGTTCATTTCTATTTATCAAAATCTGTAGGGCTTTGTTTGCAGATACCTTGCTCAAAAACAAAACAAAACTTGGGCTTCCCTGCTGGTTCAGTGGTAAAGAATCTGCTTGCCAAATAAAGAGACACAGGTTCAATCCCTGGTCTGAGAAGATCCCACATGCAGTGGAACAACTAAGCCCCTGTGCTGAAACTGCTGGGCCCACGTGCCCCAGAGCCCATGCTCTGCGACAAGAAGCCGCTACAGAGAAGCCTGTGAGCTGGAACTAGAGAGCAGCCCCCACTCCCCACAACTAGAGAAAGCCCGCACAACAAGGAAGACCCAGCACAGCCAACAATAAATAAATAATTTTTTTTAAAAAAAGGAAAACTCTGCTACTGCCCTAATTTGGTTAGGTCAGCGAAAGCTCTGTTGTCCCACAAAATCTAAGCACAGATTGATCATCAATGTGTATCATAATGAACTGTAATCATTCATTTACTGTTCCCCTGAGTAGAGTGTACGCTTTTGCATCATATTCATTTTTGTATTTCAAGTCCTAACACAATGACTGGCATTGTGGATGCATAAACAACTAGTTTTCTCAATGAATCCACAACTTGCCTTTCGTTATGTTCATTTGATTATTTTGGTTTAATCAAAGCTAAAAATAAAGGTAATATTACCATCTGCTCTTTGATGTTGGGCTGTTTTCAGTCTTTTTGCTTTTCTGTTATAAAAAATTGTAGGATTTGACATTCTTGAATGTAAATATTTGGATGTATCATTGATCATTCCTTTAGGATAAACTGGAAGTGGGATTTCTGGGTCCAAAGTATATTTAAAAAAAAAAATTTTGACCCTATGGACTGTAGCCCGCCAGGCTCCTCTGTCCATGGGATTCTCCAGGCAAGAATACTGGAGTGGGTTGCATTTCCTACTCCAGGGGAATCTTCCAACCCAGGGATTGAACCCAGTCTCGAAGAATTGCAGGCAGATTCTTTACCATCTGAGGCTCTTGGGAAGCCCAAAATATATAAAATTATAAAGACAGAAGTATTGTTAGGTTGCTCTCTGGATACATCACACTAACATTTCCAGTGAAATCTTATGAGGGTACCCGCTTCCTTGGACCCCATCTTACACTGTCTTAGTAGTAGAGAAAAAAGTCTTTACTATTTTCAGGACAGAAGTCATAGCTCATTATGTTATTTTGCTTTTGTTTGAATATTAGTGAGGTCAAACCTTTATTGGCCATGTGTGGGTTTTTTTTTTCCCTGTAGCGAGTTATCTGTTTTTTAATAAACACACTGTCTTGGGCTTCACTTGCCTATTGACTTTTAAGTATCTTTACATACAAAAGAAATTAAATTCTTCAGTTCTTCATGTCATTGTTTGAAACATTTTTTCTGGGAACTTCTGGCCAGTGTGGCAGAGGAAGCTGACATGGAAGAGGCTCCACTTGGCTTCCCTGTATTTCAAATGCAGGGTAAAGTGTATTAAGATAATTTATGGGTGTGTGGCTGAGCTAGGAACCAAGAGGAGGCAATCCCCAGGTGGCAGAAATGAAGGAAAGCTCACACAGGAAGGCAGTGCTGAGCATCTGCTGGGAGCTGAGTCACAAAGGAGTACTGTTCCAGTTACCATGACTGCATCACAAACTTCTCCAAAACTTAATGGTACAAAACAGCCCTTTATTGAGTTCACAGATGCTGTGGGACCGTGCCGGAATTTGGATGTGGCAGCAACAGCGTGCCTCTGCTTCGCCATGTCTGGGGCCTCAGATGGAAGATTTGAAGGCTTAGGTCTGAGAACACCTGCAGGCAGGCTCACTCCTCCATCTGGTGGCTGATCCTGGCTGTGGACTGAGACCTTAGCTGTGGATATCAGATGGAACCTTTCTATGGTGGCCTCTCCCTGTCACTTAGCTTCCTCACAAAATGGTTCAGTCACATTACCACGTGGTTCAGGGACCACAGTTGAAGAAATTGGTGTATTGACTGACCTGATACCTCTGAAACCCAGGGCCAGGCAGAGACCATTTGAGAGCATACGGAGAGATGTATAGCGGTTTCCACAGCTCAGGGAGCACTGGTGTCCTGTAGATAGCAATCTCTCTAAAGATGAGCTTGTAGGGGCTTCCCTGGTAACCCAGTGGTAAAGAGTCGCCTGCCAATGCAGAAGACTTGTATTCAATCCCTGGTCTGGGAAGATCCCACATGCCCTGGAGCAACTAAGCTAGTGTGCCACATTGAACCTGTGCTCTCGAGCCCAGGGGCCACAACTGCTGAAGCCTGGCAGCTCTGAAGCCCATGCTCCACAACAGCCCACGCACCGCAACTAGAAAGTAACCGCTGCTCGCTGCAACTAGAGAAAAACCCACACAGCAACAAAGACCCAGCACAGCCAAAACAAACAAACCAGAATCCCACCTTCCAATGCGGGAAACTCGGTTCAATCCCTGGTAGGGGAACAAGGATCCCACAGGCAGCTAAGCCTGCAAAGCAGAACTAGAGAAACCTACATACCACAATGGAGGCCCAGTGCAGCCCAAAACTTTTATAAAATAAAAATGAGCTTGCAGTCAAAGGTTATAAATCATACAAGGGAATGGAACCACAAGGAAGGAGACCCAGTGGATGCAGCAAATGGCAGATCTGTGCTGAAAAACAGAAAATAATACACATCTTGGAAAAAATTTTACAGTATTTAAGGAGATGAAGGGATGAAAACCATAAGGCAAGAATGGGACAGTGTGAATAAGAACAGGAGAGGTCTAAGACTGTACTCTTAGCCAGAAGGGTAAAGAGGAAGAGTCACTGAGTCAAGCAGTGCCTCCTGGACTGCAGGTATTAATTGGTTCTTGGCCTATAATAATAATAATCATGATGATTATGATAATAGCAGCTATCATTTGTTTCTATATGTAAAAATACCTTCCTGTAGTCTGTACTGAGATTCTTGTTTGAGAATTAAAGCAGTATACTACTCATATTCTGCTGGACCATTGCTGAATAGTTCCTGTGTTACATTATCAGACTTGCGTGTATGTTAGTTCCCCCATCGTGTCCAGCTCTTTGCAACCCCATGGACTATAGCCCACAAGGCTCCTCTGTCCATGGGACTCTCCAGGGAAGAATACTTGAGTGGGTAGCCATTTCCTTCTCTGGGGGATCTTCCCGACCCAGGGATCGCATCCCAGTCTCACACAGTGCAAGCAGATCCTTTACCATCTGAGCTACCAGGGAAGCCCCATTATATTATCAGACTTGGAGGGAAGTAATGACACGTTCTCGTTTTTAAAGAGTTACTTTGCCTTAGCCAGCGTGGCAGGCCTGCTAAGGTTTACTCACAGTGCCTATTCCTTCATTTTATATACTACAGCTTTGTGACATCTTTTGAAATCAGGAAGTTTGATGTCTTCAACTTTCATCTTCTTTTTCTGGATTATTTTATATCTTATTTTTCTAGACTATTTTGGTTATCTGGGGTCCTTTGTGGTTCCATATTAATTTTTATTTATTTAAATGAACTATAGTTGATTTATAATATTAGTTTCAAGTGTTCAGCAAAGTAACTCAGTTATACATATATATATATATATATCTTTTTTCAGTTCTTTTCCAGTTTAATTTATTATAAGATATTGAATATAGTTCCCTGCACTATACAGTAAAGCCTTATTGTTTATCTATTTTATATATGATAGTGTGCATGTGTTAATCCCATATTCCTAATTTTTCCCTCCCTTTTTTCCCCTTTGGTAACCATGAATTTTTTTTTTTTTTCTATGTCTGTGAGTCTGTTTCTTTTCTGTAACTAAGTTCATCTATACTTTTCTTTTAGATTCCACATATAGTGATATTGCATAATATTTGTCTTTGACTTTTTAACACTTAGTGTGATACTCTCTAGGTCTATCCATGTTGCTGCAAATGGCATTCTTTCATTCTTTTTATGATTAAATAGTATTCCATTGTATGTATGTTCCACAACTTCTTTATCCATTCCTCTTGTTAATGGACGTTTAGTTTGCTTCTGTGTCTTTGCTGTTGTAAATGGTGCTGCTGTGAACACTGAGGTCTTATCTTTTCGAATTAGAGTTTTCTTTTTGAATTAAGAGTTTTCTCCAGATATATGCCCAGGAGTGAGATTGCTAGATCACATGGTAATTCTGTTTTTAATTTTTTAAGGAGCCTGCATAACTGTCTTCCATAGTGACTGCACCAATTTACATTCCCACTAACAGTATAGGAGGGTACCCTTATCTCCACACCCTCTCCAACATTTATTATTTGTAGACTTTTTGATGATGGCCACTCTGACTGGTGTGAGGTGATACTTCACAATAAACTGTGGAAAATTCTGAGAGAGATGGGAATACCAGACCACCTGACCTGCCTCTTGAGAAATCTGTATCCAGGTCAGGAAGCAACAGTTAGAACTGGACATGGAACAACAGACTGGTTCCAAATAGGAAAAGAAGTACATCAAGGCTGTATATTGTCACCCTGCTTATTTAACTTCTATGCAGAGTACATCATGAGAAACGCTGGACTGGAAGAAACACAAGCTGGAATCAAGATTGCCGGGAGAAGTATCAATCACCTCAGATATGCAGATGACACCACCCTTATGGCAGAGAGTGAAGAGGAACTCAAAAGCCTCTTGATGAAAGTGAAAGAGGAGAGTGAAAAAGTTGGCTTAAAGCTCAACATTCAGAAAATGAAGATCATGGCATCTGGTCCCATCACTTCATTGGAAATAGATGGGGAAACAGTGGAAAGTGATTTTGGGGCTCCAAAATCACTGCAGATGGTGACTGCAGCCATGAAATTAAAAGACGCTTACTCCTTGGAAGGAAAGTTATGACCAACCTAGATAGCATATTCAAAAGCAGAGACATTGCTTTGCCGACTAAGGTCCATCTAGTCAAGGCTATGGTTTTTCCTGTGGTCACGTACGGATGTGAGAGTTGGACTGTGAAGAAGGCTGAGCGCCGAAGAATTGATGCTTTTGAACTGTGGTGGTTGGAGAAGACTCTTGAGAGTCCCTTGGACTGCAAGGAGATCCAACCAGTCCATTCTGAAGGAGATCATCCCTGGGATTTCTTTGGAAGGAATGATGCTAAAGCTAAACTCCAGTACTTTGGCCACCTCATGCAAAGAGTTGACTCATTGGAAAAGACTCTGATGCTGGGAGGGATTGGGGGCAGGAGGAGAACGGGATGACAGAGGATGAGATAGCTGGATGGCATCACTGACTCGATGGCCGTGAGTCTGAGTGAACTCCGGGATTTGGTGATGGACAGGGAGGCCTGGAGTGCTGTGATTCATGGGGTCGCAAAGAGTCGGACACAACTGAGTGACTGAACTGAACTGAACTGAATAATTAGAGATACTGGGCATCTTTTCATATGCATTTTGCCCACTTGCATGTCATCTTTGGAAAAACGCATACTTAGGTCTTCTTCCCATTTTATAATTGGATTGTTTGTCTTGTTGATATTGACTTGTATAAGTTGTTTGTATATTTTGGAAATTAAGCCTTGTCAGTTGCATCATTTGCAAATATTTTCTCCCAGTCCATGGGTTACCTTTTCATTTTGTTTGTGGTTTCCTTGCTGTATAAAAGCTTGTAAGTTTGATTAGGTCCCATTTGTTTACTTTTGCTTTTGTTTCTCTTACCTTGGGAGACCGAATTACACATTGCTACAAGTTATGTCAGAGAATGATTTGTCTACATTCTCTTTTCGGAATTTTACAGTGTCATGTCTTATATTTAAGTCTTTAAGCCATATTTGGTTTATTTTTGTGAATGATGTGAGTGTTCGAACCTCACTGATTTACAATCCATATGAATTTTTGAATTGTTTTTACTACAGTTTTGAATTGTTTTACATTGGAATTTTGATAAGGGTTGCACTGAATCTGCAGATAGTTTGTTGTTAGTGTATAGAAATGCAAATGATTTTTGTTTCTTGATTTTGTATCCTGCAACGTTCCTGAATTCCTTTGTTAGTTCTAAGTTGTTTTTTTTTTTTTTTCTGGTAGAGTCTTCAGAGTTGTATATGATCATGCCATCTGAAAACAGGGGCAGTTTTACTTTTTTCTTTCAAATCTGGATGCCTTTTCTTTCTAATTGCTAAGGCTAGGACTGCCAGTACCATGATGAATGGAAGTTGTGAGACTGGGCATCACTACCTTGTTCCTGATCTTAGAGGAAAGCTTTCAATTTTTACCTTTGATTATGATGTTAACTATGGGCTTTTCATGATTAGCCTTTTTTAACGTTGAGATAATTTCTCTCAGTTTCTAGTTTGTTCAAAGTTTTTATCATGAAAAGATGTTGAATTTTATCAAAAGTTTTCATGCATCAACTGAGATGATCGTGTAATCTTTAAAAAAATCTCTCATTTTATAATGTGATATATCATTAGTCAATTTTGGTATATCAAACCGTCCTTGCATCTCAGAGACAAACTGCATTTGGTCATGGTGCATACTGGTAATATTTTTGAAGGAATCCTAAATATTACATTGTCTGTAGATTATTACTTGCTGTTGATGGAGAAGGAAATGGCAACCCACTTCAGTCCTCTTGCTGGGAGATTTCTATGGACAAAGGAGCCTGGTGGGCTACAGTCCATGGGGTTGCAAAGAGTTGGGCACAACTGAGTGACAGCACACACTTGCTGTTGGATTTAAAACTGTTTATGTTGCCAAATGCCTATAACCTTGAATTTGAAAGAACTCATTAAAATATTTAGAAGAAAAAAGCCTTACAACTTATTTTAGCTATATTCTTGAAGGCCTCTTGCTTTAAAATCCCAAGGGTCTGTATTTACATGTTATAAGTAAACTTTTCATTTAAATCTATATTAATATTTACTTTATATGATGGAAAACAAATTTTAAAAATGTATATCTCTGATTCCTTTTTTTTTCTTTTGTATTTTGTATTGTGAATCTGATGCAGTATCTCACTTTCATCAGCACTGTTGAAAGAAGAAGTAATGCCAGTGCTGTCTCCTGAAATCAAATTTGAGCCTCCTAATGTCACCAGAAATACCCTTGATGGTTGTTTTCTTTTTGAGAGTAGTTGGAGGAAAGCAGTGTTAGAAACACAAAAGATGAGGAAAGGTAACTTCCATATTTACTTATTTTACTTAATAAAGTATAGAAGTTGTGCCTCGAATTTACACATACCTTTTTAAGCAGTCAACAGACGTTAAATAATTTTTGTAACATTTACGTAAGAAGGATAATACCTTAGGCTTATGGAAAAGAGAAATGGAAGCAGATTAGAAATAATTTACTGAAGGTATTTCTGAAAATCACGATAGAAACATTCTGAAGACCTAAGCTTGGTTATCAGTGTAGTACTATCTCTGTTGGATCATACTTCTTTATATAAGTAGTGTTTATTTTTAAATACCTCATGTTGTTTTTTATATTTTAAGAAACCCAAAATTTTAGCAGAAACTTTTTGTATTAATAATTCTAACCAAAATTTTACTTTTTGAGTGAGTGATATGGAAAGTATCTTATATCTTATAGTTGCTCACTAAAGACTAAACTGAGAACTTTCAACCTGTATACGAATGTAAAGCTTCCCCCTTAATTTCAAATATAATTGTACTTCCTATTTATCCTGAATTCTGCCTTCCCCTTTCGTAATGGAGATATAATTCTTGAAAACAGCAAAATTCAGGCATTTTTTGTGTGTTGCTATGTTGTCAGTGTTGCCTCTAGTGTCCCAGTAAAGGCACTCAGAAGACACCAGTTTGTCTGTTCTCCTACCTCCACATCTAATTGCTGAAAAAAGACTCTATGATTTTTGATGAAGAGAAACTATTTTTTTTCCAAAAGAAAAAAATCAAAGATTGAAAAATGGCATTTTGAGCATATAACTCCAGTCCCATTAAATACTATTTCTGTTTCTGTGCTAGATTTACTTAGTAGAGAAAGCTTAAAAAAATAATTCTCTATGTTTAAAAGTCATCCAAACCTTTAATCTCTTAATCTGCTTTTTCCACTCACTGTCATCATTTTGAACTTTGCTGTTGTTAACATTTTGACAACCTGTTTTACCAGTGATGCATGAGGTCAGTAGAAGCAGCCGTCTTGATACTTCAGATGTCGCTCTTTATAGGTTTGGTGTGGAATTTTGCAGAGAGAAAATTAAAATCAGTACCTGAAAGGGAATTCTTTTCTCTCTCATTGCTAGCTCAGATAATCCTATATTTGTGCCTCTTGATTATCACACAAAAGTAGGAAGCCGGAAAGATTTAAAGTAGCAGATATTATAAGACTCTTGAAAGTACTTTTAAATTCTTTTAAAACTTTTTATTAAATAAATAAATTTAATAATTTCATAAATTTAAATTAATTTGTTTTATAATTTTGTGTTATTTTCTACTGTACAGCAAAATGAATCAGCTATACATATCCATACATCTCCTCCCTTTTGGACATCCATTCCAGTCACCACAGTGCATTAAGTAGAGTTCCCTGTGCTGTGCAGTATGTTTTCATTAGTTGTTCATTCTATACATAGGATCAATAGTGTATATGTGTCAATCCCAATATCCCAACTGCTCCCACCCCCATGTTCTCCCTTGGTATCCATATATTTGTTCTCTGTGTCTATGTCTCTGTTTTGCAAATAAGATCATCTATACCACTTTTCTAGATTCCACATATATGTGTCAATATATGATATTTTTCTCCTTCTGACTTCACTCTGTATAGAGTCTCTAGGTCCATCCACATCTCTACAAATGACTGTTTTGTTCCTTTTTATGGCTGAGTAATATTCCACTGCATACACATACCACATCTTTAAACATCCCGCTGTTGATGGACATTTAGGTTGCTTTAATGTCTTGACTATATACTGCTATGAATATTGGGGTTCATGTATCTTTTTGAATTATGATTTTCTCTGGTTATGTGCCCAGTAGGGGGATTGCTGGGTCTTTTTTTAAAGTTTTTTAAGGAAGCTCCATACTGTTTTCCATAGAGGCTGTATCAGTTTATACTCTCACTAACAGTGTAAGAGAGTTCCCTTTGCTCGATGACTTCTCCAGCACTTTTTGTTTGTAGATTTTTTGATGGCCTTCTGACTGCTGTGAGGTGATTCCTCATTGCGGTTTTGATTTGTATTTCTCTGATGATTGATGGTGTTGAGCATCTCCTCATGTGTTTGATGGCCATCTGTAGGTCTTCTTTGGAGAATAAGCTATTTTTCCATGTGAAGGTATAATGTTCTGGGAATTCTGGTTGACCCAAATAATGAAGGCAGAGGACAGTGATGAGTCTGGGAGATCTGTGAAGCTCTCCTTCCTTCTTCTAGTATTTAGCCCCATAATGAGCTCTTCTCTACTGTCCCTATCCTAGGAATTGAAAGATATTCTCTTGGGAAAGATGTTTGCTCAATTACAGTAGCTTAATTTTATTTTCTTAATGACTGATTTAGTGTATGTATTATGCACTTTCATTTATAGTAAAAGAAGTTATATACATTTAATCAAGAAATAATACAGATGGTTATAATACTATTTTAAATTAGAATACACTGCAGCATTTGGTCTAGAAGAATTCAAAGAATGTGTCAAAATGCCATATTTACCAGGATTGCAAAATTGCCAAAAGAGCGTAAGTTCCACTCCACTAGAGTTTCATAGAAGACTCCTGCATGCTGATACTGAGGTGCCTCCTGTCAGGTAGGTCATTTCTACTTGATTTTCTTTTGTTGACTATTTATTTGAAGTAACACTACTGAATACAGAGATTTTTCTGGCTAGTGAATCTAACTCTTGCCAACTTTTTTTTTTTTTTTTTGCATAAGGGATTTAATTTTTAAAAATCTCAATTAGCAATTTTATTCAGTTTGACCAGTAGGTACTTTTTTCTGTTTTCAAGTAACATTGCCAGAATGAGTTTAAGAACTAACTTAAAAAAAAAAAAATCTTTATTGCTCTAGCATAGATTGCTCATGAGAATACTGAAAGTTTTAGCAATATAAATAAACAAGATCTCTACAATAGGAACTGGCTTCTGTACCCTGAATAGAGAACCTTGTTTTATTTCTAGTTTGATTGAAGTGGTGTGAGAGGAAATTCTGAGTGAGAATTCAGTCTAATGAAGACCTTGTATTGCTATCAGATGAAATGAGTTTGTCAACCAGAGAAGTCCCACTGACTTTGAATTCTGGCATTTAAAAACTTTATTTTGAATACCTTTCCTTCTACAAATCAGATAGCATTAAAAGAAAACTTCTTTCTCCAAAGGGACCTAAAAATTAGTAAGATAGTCTCATACCCCATTTGGTTCCTGCTTTTATTTTTTCATGAAGTATGTGTTAAATGTGTAGTACTCATTCACTTTGCCAGCCTGAAAAAGATGAAGCATTTTCTTTTGTTGAATATTTATTTGTAGTACCACTGCTGAATGTAGAGGTTTTTCTGGCTAATGAATATAATTCTTTCTTGCCAGTTACTCTCTTTAGTGGAAAATGCAGATTTTCATATTTTCTCCTGCTGTAGTGAGCTTTAAAGACATTTAGTTATACATAGCACACACATAATTGGAATTTTAGAATATATATCTCTTGACTTTTCAACTAGTGTTATTGGTCTTGTTAATTACTCTTGAAGTAAAATTTTTGTAATATAAAGAACTAGAATATACTAAAGATGAAAAGTTGTAGATAGTTTATATCTGACTTATGAAAATAATTTGAATTTTGTAGAAAATCTAGAGAAAAAAATAAAAACAATTATTTGATAGCTTACCCATTTTAACATACCCATTTTTATTCTTAGAGCTTCTCTTCTATCATCGTCTATTTTCATGGATTTTTATTTTAGTTGTGATTTTAGTATAATTCCAATTTTTTATTCTGACCCTTTTTACTTAATATTACATGTATACAGTTTTTCTGTATTACTACATAATCTTCAAACAGTCCTTACTGGCCACATAAAATATTTCATTGTTAGATTCATAGTTTATTTAATTTTATTTAATTTTCCTGTCATTGCTTTGACTTTTTTCACTTTGTAAATGACACCATAAATGAACAATAACACACATAAAGCTTTTGCCATTGTTTTTAATATCATCCGAGGACAGACTGTCAAGCTATAAAATATAAAAACCCAAATCATTCTTTCTGAAGTGAGATTATAATGAAATAAGGCAGATAGTGAACGACAGGGAAGCCTGGCATGCTGTAGTCCATGGGGTCACCAAGAGTTGAATGCAACTTAGCAACTGAACATATGCAGAAGCAGAGATGGTAGAAGAGAGACAGTGAGTTGCTAGTGGAGCAGATGGTAGCAGTTAAAGAGGATGGATGGCGGGGATGTAGAAAGAAGAGAGACCATTGGAAACATGCATGTGAAAGCTACTTAGGGACAGTGAGTTTCTTTTATTATCAAGATACCTGTTTCCCTGACACTCAGTTCACCCTTTGAGTAAAAGTGTGTAAGGCTGCCTATGGCCTTGGCCTTGTCTCAGTACAGACCAGTCTTCTTTCAATCATATGACCATCTTAAAGAAACTGCAAACCCAGAAAGCATCTCCTGAATTAACCCATTTGATCTTTAGATCTTAAGTCTTCATTTGGCTTCCTACCTTTTTCATCGGATTTCAGTTCATTATTTTTTTCATTTACAATTAGGCTGTATGTGAAATGATTTCTTAATATTTTACATTAACTTGAGTGTGAATTTACTTACTTTAATGAAGAATAATTTGAATTTATTATATTCATGTTATGACAAGTGTTTTTCAGACACAGAATGGAAGAGTAGTGGCTAAGAACCATGCTGTTTACAAAGTGCTTGGTGGACGTAAATATTATTTCTTTTTCCTGTGTCTTTATTTTAGCCATTCTACTGAGAACATATCAAGTTGCCTACAAGTATTTTATTCTCCTCTACATATTGCACAACGCCCTGTGAAAGGACAGTCTTGGCAAAGCAGGAAAGTACTCATTTTTATCTGTCTTGTATACAATCCCATACCCTTAAAAAAAAGAAAAACTCTGTATATATGGATATTTGATTTTATACTCTGATAAAAGTTTAATGTGTTTTTAAGTTTATTTAATGATAAAATTTTTCAGTGAATTGCAAGGTGATGTATTTTGGTAATGTAATTGAAAATAGTCCTAGAGGTGAAGTGCATTTAAAAGTTACAGCTGACTATTCTGCATATGATATGATAAACTGCCACCAGCTGTCATACTAGCAGACCTGAAGCAATGATTTATGAGTTTAATTCCATTAAATTAATATTATGAAACTGACACAATATGACCTCTCAACTCACCAGTGTTATCTTTAAAAGTTCCATGCAGCCAAGCACAAGATATTTGTTCTGATATTGGATACTGTTTTTTTAAAAATGGATGTTCTGTGTTTTTTGAGGACGTGACTCTAGTGGTGAAGAACCCATCTGCCAAGGCAGGAGATGTAGGAGATGCAGGTTCCATCCCTAGGTCAGGAAGATCCCCTGGAGGAGGGCATGGCAACCCACTCCAGTATTCTTGCCTGGAGAATCCCATGGATAGAGAAGCCTGGTGGGCTATAGTCCACAGGGTTGCAAAGAGTCAGACACAACTGAAGCAACTTAGCACAGGCATGCACAAAACCCTTCACACTAAGAAGATTAATCATAGAATTTCAATTATCTCTCAGTAGGTGCAAGAGAATCTGAGGAGTATCCTTAGGGACCACTAAAAGCTTATTACATAGCAGTCAGTAAGGCTGGTCTTGAGTTCCAACCTAGTGTAAATACTAGGTATACTTATCTCAACTGTACCCATATTTGATGTCTAGGAGGGGTGCTGTTGCCATGGTAATAAGTTGCTATGATACCTCCAAGCAGCCATGGAAGCTGACCTTGTTTAGTGTATTACATGGATTAAGAATGAATATATGTTTTGATTGGATAGAGGGGAAAAAAAGTTATAGCTGTTTTGTAAGTTTAGTGTACTTACAAGAAATTTGGAATGCTTATGGGTTAGCTTACCTAGAGCCAATTTGATCATTATGTATTTCCTCTAATAACTTACTCATTATCTAGGTTTATTCATAGGAACAGAAGTTGATTATGACAAAATTCTGATTGTGGTAATTAATAGGTAAAATGAGCACAAATAACTGATAG
The DNA here is from genome assembly GCF_023091745.1 of Budorcas taxicolor. Classification (NCBI taxonomy): domain Eukaryota; kingdom Metazoa; phylum Chordata; class Mammalia; order Artiodactyla; family Bovidae; genus Budorcas; species Budorcas taxicolor. The sequence goes on along the minus strand of NC_068923.1, from coordinate 49,928,885 downwards.
TTGGTATCTGGCTTAAAAACAGTGAAAAGGCTGGCTTAAAACTCTACATTCAAAAAACATGGTATCCAGTCCCATCACTTCATGGCAAATAGATGGGGAAACAATGGAAACAGTGAGAGACTTTATTTTCTTGGGATCCAAAATCACTGCAAATGGTGACTGCAGCCATGTAATTAAAAGACGCTTGCTCCTTGGAAGAAAAGCTATGATCAACCTAGAGAGCATATTAAAAAGCATATTAAAAAGCATATTACTTTGCTGACCAAGGTCTGTCTAGTCAAAGCTGTGGTTTTTCCAGTAGTCATGTATGGATGTGAGAGTTGGACCATGAAGTAAGCTGAGTGCTGAAGAACTGATGCTTTTGAACTGTGGTGATGGAGAAGACTTTTGAGAGTCCCTTGGACTGCAAGGAGATCCAACCAAGTCCATCCTAAAGGAAATCAGTCCTGAATATTCATTGGAAGAACTGATGCTGGAGCTGAAGCTCCAATCCTTTGACCACCTGATATGAAGAACTGACTCATGGGAAAAGACCCTGATGTGGGAAAGATTGAAGGCAGGAGGAGGAGGGGATGACAGAGGATGAGATGGTTGGATGGCATCACCACTCGATGGACATGAGTTTGAGCAAGCTCCAGGAGTTGATGATGGACAGGGAAGCCTGACATGCTGCAGTCCATGGGGTCTCAAAGACTCAACTGAATTGAACTGAACTGGTATCTGGCATGTCTAAATATTATGCTAATTAATCTTAAGTCCCTTCCTCTAGCATTCCCTGAATCATGATTAGTGATAAGTTCAGATAAAGGTGGGAAAAGGATGACACATAGCACTCACCCATTGGTAAAATTTATTAGCAAAAACCGAGATACTGAGTTGGCTCATATCTGCTTCTGATGGGGTTATTTGTGATGGGAGGAGTTTCCTTCCTTTAAATGTTTATTTAATTTTATATGATGATCTTCAGCAAGTGAATTTCACTGAAAGCAAGCTTCTTGTCTCAATGTATTTTAAAAAATTAATGTACCCTGGATTTATGTAAAGTGAATTTATGATAACATATAATTTTAGGTTAAAGAAGACTAAGCCCGCATGCACTGTGACACCACTTCAGGAGAAATCAAAAGGTAAGCTGGGTCATCTTTTTCTCCTATGACTTGTCTTATGAAGGGTGTGAAAATACTTATCTTTTTTAAAACTTCCTTTCTTTCCACTGACTTAATTGTCTTTGTTTTGTTAATTTTTCTTTTAAGCTGTGCTTGTTTTATAAACTTAAGTGCATGTTGTGTTCACTATATACATGCCTTTATCATGTCATGTTGGAAGATGGAGCAAATAAACAGTACCTCTCAAAATGAGAAGGCACCTTGAGACCAAAAACCAAGGCAGACAGTGCCATTTAATCAATGGATCAGCTTATTATATGGTGACTTATTCCCAGGGTGGGAGTTCCAGGGCGAACAACGACTTGGAAACATCTGTAGCTGCATTCTGCATTACCGACTGGCTGTTGGGACAAATTTATAGTTAACCTAGCGTATGGGAGTATATGCTTAGAAATGGGAAGAACATTCCTAAGTCAAGATTTATGAATGGGTAACTATTCTCATGGGTGCCAGGAATATGTCAGGGAAGGTCTTCATCATTGTTTGGAGACCACCTATAACCTCAGATATGCAGATGACACCACCCTTATGGCAGAACATGAAGAGGAACTAAAAAGCCTCTTGATGAAAGTGAAAGCAGAGAGTGAAAATGTTGGCTTAAAGTTCAACATTCAGAAAACGAAGATAATGGCATCTGGTCCCATCACTTCATGGCAAATAGATGGGGAAACAGTGTCAGACTTTATTTTTTGGGCTCCAAAATCACTGCAGATGGTGACTGCAGCCATGAAATTAAAAGACGCTTGCTTCTTGGAAGAAAAGTTATGACCAGCCTAGATAGCATATTCAAAAGCAGAGACATTACTTTGCTGACTAAGGTCCGTCTAGTCAAGGCTATGGTTTTTCCTGTGGTCATGTATGGATGTGAGAATGGAACTGTGAAGAAGGCTGAGCCCCGAAGAATTGATGCTTTTGAACTGTGGTGTTGGAGAAGACTCTTGAGAGTCCCTTGGACTGCAAGGAGATCCAACCAGTCCATTCTGAAGGAGATCAGCCCTGGGATTTCTTTGGAAGGAATGATGGTGAAATTGAAACTCCAGTACTTTGGCCACCTCATGCGAAGAGTTGACTCATTGGAAAAGACCCTGATGCTGGGAGGGATTGGGGGCAGGAGGAGAAGGGGACGACCGAGGATGAGATGGCTGGATGGCATCATGACTCGATGGCCGTCTGAGTGAACTCCGGGAGTTGGTGATGGAAGGGAGGCCTGGCGTGCTGTGATTCATGGGGTCGTGAAGAGTCAGACACGACTGAGCGACTGGACTGAACTGAACTGAACTGGTCCTTATGATTTGTTGTTGTTTAGTCACTAAGTCGTGTCTGATTCTTGCAGCCCCAGGGCCTGTACCTTGCCAGGCAGTATGGAAAACAGTATGGAGGTTCCTCAAAAAAATTAAAAATAAAGCTACCATGTAATCCATCAATCTCAGTACTGGATATATTTCCAAAAGAAATGAAATCCATATCTCAAAGAGGTCTGAACTCACATATTCACTGCAGCATTATTCACAATAGCCAGCATATGGAAACAACCCAAGTGTCCATTGACAGATAAATTGATAAAGAAGATGCAGTATATATATACCCAATGGAATAGTATTTTGCCATAAAAATTAAGGAAATCCTACCTTTATAACAATGTGGATGAACCCAGAACACTTTATACAAGTGAAATAAGTCAGATAGAGAAAGACAAATACTGCATGGTATCACTTATATGTAGAATGTTTTAAAATGTCAAACAGAGACAAGGTAGAATAGTGGTTATCAGTAAATGGGGACTGGGGAAAACGGGGAGATGTTTTGGAGATATAATGTACAGCATGGTGACTGAAGTTAGTAATACTATATGGTGTATTGAAGTTTGCTGAGAGAGTAGAATTTTAAGTGTTTTTATCTCCTTTCCCCCTCAAAAAGGTAAACAAGTAAGATGATTGATGTGTTAACTAACTTAATTGTGATAATCATTTTACAGTGTATATCAAGTCATCAGTGAGTGAGTGAGTGAGAGTTGCTCAGTCGTGTTTGACTCTTTGCGATCCAAGGCAATGGCAACCCACTCCAGTACTCCTGCCTAGAAAATCCCATGGATGGAGGAGCCTGGTAGGCTGCAGTCCATGGGATCGTGAAGAGTCAGACACGACTGAGCGACTTCACTTTCACTTTTCACTTTCATGCATTGGAGAAGGAACTGGCAACCCACTCCAGTGTTCTTGCCTGGAGAATCCCAGGGACGGGGGAGCCTGGTAGGCAGCCATCTATGGGGTCACACAGAGTCGGACACGACTGAAATGAATTAGCAGTAGCAGGACCATAGTCTGCCAGGCTCCTCTGTTCGTGGAATTCTCCAGGCAAGAATGCTAGAGTGGGTTGCCATTTTCTTCTTCAGGGGATCTTCCCAACACAGGGATCCGAACCCAGGTCTCCAGCATTGTAGGCGGTTTCTTTACTGTCTTACCAGGGAAGCAAGTCATCAGTGGTATATTTTAAACATATACAATTTATATCATATATGCCTCAATAAAATTGGTAAAAGATGGAAAACAATATATCATAGGATTAGTAAAATGAAAGATAGAGCATTATGAAAGTACCCAGTTAAAGTGAAGAGAGAAAGATAATACGGAACAGAATATGCAAAGACAATATGTGATAAGATAAAACTACTTTAGACATATATAATTCTAATTCCAGATTAAGAGGAGCAAGAGAAAGTGAGACAAGCAGTATTTACTTACTGGCTGAGAATTTCCCAAGCTGACTAAAAAATACCAAACAGTGGATACAAAATTTCTATGAACCTCCAGCAGAATAGCAACAAAGAAAATCATAGTCACATCATAGTAAAAAGGCTAAATATTTTTTAAAAAAGAAAAGTTCTCTTCCGGAGAGCAATGGTAAGACATACAACTGAGTGTATGTTGTATGTTGTATGTTGTATTTCCAGTGGAGACAATGGAAGCAAGAAGACAAAGCAGTGGTATTTTCAAGTGCTGAATGACAGTAACTGCCAAACTTGACCTGTATATACAATGAAAATATCCTTAAAAGCAAAAACAAAATAAAGACATTATTATTCAAATAGAAGTTGAAAGATTTAATTGTCAGTAGAGCTACACTAAAAGCATATTAAAGAAATAATATGATACAAGATGAAAGCATGACAACTTGTAAAGGAAAGAGAAGCAGTAGCAGTAGTATTGTCTTATGAAGTTTAAAATATATGTAGAAATAAAACACAATAATACCACAGAAGTGGGATGGGGCATACATGGAGTTAAAATGTCGTAAGATCCTTGCGTTATTTGAAATATAGTAATTAAGTTAAAGTAGATTGTAGGGACTTCCCCTTAGTGGTCCAGTGGTTAAGATTCTATGCTTCCTGATTGGGGAATTAAGATCCCACACACCACGTAGCACAGCCAAAAAATAAAATTTCTTTTAAAAAGTCAATTGTAATATGTCAAAGAGGTGTGATAAAATCTGTATGATAACCACTAAAAGAAAAGGATACAAGTAACAAGATTATAGGGAAATAGAAAAGTAAAAAATATTTAATCATCTCAAAGCAAGAAAAGAGGAAAAAAAGAAATATGAAATAGGACAAATAGAAAACAACTAGTAATATTAAAATTAAACATACAATAAATACATTGGATATAAGTGGACTAAATATTTCAGCTAAAAACAAAACCCATCAGACTAATAAAAATAATTATATGCTGGTTATAAGAAGCATACCTTAAAAATAAGGACAGGAAAGATCAAAAATAAAAGGATAGAAAAATATAAACCATGTAAATGGTAATTAAAAGAAAGCTTGTTATAGCTACACTAACATCAAACAAAATAAACTTCAAAGCAGGAAGTATTATGTGCAATAGAGTGATATTTCATAGTAACAAAAGGATTAATACAACAGAAAGATTTAACCATCCTAAATTTGTATGCTCTGTTAAGATAAAATACACAAAGATCAAAGGAATGTAATGAAAAGGAACGTAGACATTATAGGAGATTTTTAAACAAATATCAAATAAGTGAAATCATGTAGCACATATTCTCTGACTGCAGTGGAATTAAACTAGAAATCAGTAATTAAAAATAATTATAAAATCCCACAGAGGTTTGGGTATTAAGAAATGTACTTTTAAGTAACTTGTGAGTCAAAGGAGAAATACAGTGGAACTTACATATTAGTTTGAACTGAAGGATGATGAAAATATGATACATCAAAACTCCTTGGGTACAGTAAAAACGTAGCTTTTAGGGAAACTTAAAGCATGAAGTACCTGTATTAGAAAAGATGAAAGGCTTAATAAGCAATGATTTTAACATTAATCTCAAGAATTTAACAAAAGAACAGCATATTAAATCAAAGAAAATAAAAGGAAAAATAATCAAGAGCAAAAATCAACAAAGTAGAAAACAAATATTCAATCAGGAAAAATCAACAAGAGCCAAAAGTTAGTTTTTTAAAAACGTGAATAAAATTGATAAATGTCTAGCAAGACTGACAGGAGAGAAGCAAGACTGACAGGAGAGAGAGATTATCAGTATCATATTAAAAAAAAAAAGAAACCACAACCTAGCAGAATGACACTGGTAAATTCTTCCGACATTTATATATTTATTTTTAATTGGAGGATAATTGCTTTACAACTCTTGTGTTGATTTCTGCCATACAACACCACGAATCAGTCATGAGTCTGCACATGTCCCCTCCCTCTGGAGCCCCTCTCCTACCCGCCCCTCACCCCGCCCTTCCAGGTTGTCACAGACACTGTGGTGAGCTCCTGTGCTACACAGCAGCTTCCTGCTGGTTACCTGCTTTACACAAGGTGGTGCAGGTATGTCAGTGCTGCTTGCTAAGTCTGCCCCACCCTCTCCTTTCCCCACTGTGTCCACGAGTCCTTCCTCTGCCTCTGCATCTCTATTCCTGCCTGCAAATAGGTTCATCAGTACCCTTCTTCTAGGTTCCATATAATGTGTTAATATACGATATTTGTTTTCCTCTTTCTGACTTACTTCACTCTGTATAACAGGCTCTAGGTTCATCCATGTTAGTTCAGCTGACTCACCTTCATTCCTTCTTATGGCTGAGAAATATTCCATTGTATATATGTGCCACAACTTCTTTATCCAACATTTAGTTTTAAAAAGCTGCGTGATATAAATTATTCCAGAAAATAAGAAAAGAAGGAACACTTGAAGACCCATTTTATCAGGTCACTAACCTTGATTCTGAAACCTAGCTTTGACCTTATAAGAAACTTAAAATTATAGACCAGTTTTTCTTAAGAAAATAGAAGTAAAAATTCTAAGCAAGACTTATCAGTTCAAGTTCAGTGATAGATATATAAGAAGGGTAATGTAACACACCATGCCAGATTTATCTAAGAAATGTGAGGTTGATTTAACATTAGAAAAGCAATTGATGTCTATCATCTTGTAAATGGAATAAAGGAGAAACTGCACAGGTTCCCTTTAATAACTGTGAAAGATATTTTAATAGGGTTCAATATTCATGATTAAAAATATTTTTAGCAAACTATGAGTAGAAGGGAACTTTCTTAATTTGATAAAGATGGCCTTTAAAAAACCTGCAGTAAACAGTACATTCAAACAACTAATGGGTCAAAGAAGAAATCACAAGGGAATTTGGAAAATATCTGGGGACAAATAAAAATTTAAAAATGCAATGTACCTATAGGTTGCAGCAAAAGCAGTGTGCTAAGAGTGAAATTTATAGTGGCAAACACATTAAAAAAAAAAAAGAAAAAGATCTTGAATGAATCACATAGACTTACACCTCAAGGAATTAGAAAAAGAAGAATAAACTTAGCCCAAACTTAGCAGAAGGAAGAAAATAATAAACATTAGAGAAAAGACAGATTAAGCTTCCTTGGTGACTCAGTGACAAAGAATCTGCCTGCATTGCAAGAGGTGCAGGTTCGATCTCTGGGTTGGGAAGATCCCCTGGAGAAGGAAGTGGCAACTTACTCCGGTATTCTTCCCTGGGAAATCCCATGAACAGAGGAGCCTGGTGGGCTACAGTCCATGGGGTTGCAACAGAGTGGGACATGACTTAGTGACTAAACAGCAACAACAACAAAATGAAACAGAACAGAAAACAAATCAACAGGACCAAGACTTAATTTTTAGAAAAGATAAACAAAGTTGACGAATCCTTGGTTACACTAGAAAAAAAACAGAGAAGACACAAATAGTTAAAATTAGAAATGAAAGAGGAGACATTATAACTGATTACAGAAATAAAAAGGATTATAAGACGCTACTGTGAACAATTATGTCAACAAATTGGGGAACCTAGGAAAAAATGGGTAAGCTCATAGAAACATACAACCTACCAAGACTGAATCATGAATAAGGGACAAACTGTGCAGAGCTATAGTTGAACTATTGAGGAGATTGAAGCAGTTATCAAATACATCCCAACAAAAACATTAAGTCCAGAAACCTAGGATAAGAGGACTATAATTTTAAAATTTGCACACTTGCTCGTATCTTATTGGTTCACACTCACTAACGAGGCTATACTTAGCTCTAAAGCAAGCTGAGAAAGGTAATCTCTCCCTTTTAGCTGACCTTGTCCTCAGCTAAAATTCTGTTTTGGAAAGAGTAAAAAGTTTTGAAAAGATCATTAGTAGTCTGCCATAATTCTTTTACAATTAAAATTTATAGCTTTCTCTTGCAGATATTTGGAAATGTAGTGAATTTTTTACAATTTGATCTTACAGTCATCCACCTTGATAAAGTCTCTTGTTATTTCTTGATTTATGTTTTATATTATGTATATATATTAATATAGTATATGAAATATATATAATTGTTCTTTATGTAGATTACCGTATATGAATGATGCCAGTTTTATTCTTTCTTTCCAAAGGTTTTTCCTACCCCCCACCCAAGCTTTTATTTTTCTGATTTTACTAAGCTGACTAGAACCACCAATACAGTGGTGAATAGAAATGAAAAATAGGCATCTTTGACTTGTTTCTGATTTTAAAGTAAACTCTCTTAATGTTTTCTCGTAAAGAATGATGTGTAGTGTAGGTTTTGCGTGGATATCCATTATCAAGATAAAGAAGTTCTCTTTAATTTGCTTAGAGTTTTTTATTTTAAAAACAAATGAAAGTTTAATTTTTATCAAACATTTTCTTCTGAATTGATTGAAATGATCTTGTGATTTTCTGTTTAATTTTCTAATGTGAAAAATGACATTTGTAGATTTTTAAAAATGTTCAGCCAGTTTTACATCCCTTGGATACCCACATTTAAGGCATAATTCACTATCATTTTGTGTACTACCATATTTAATATTTTGCTAGGTTTTTAAAATCTATCTTAGTGAGTGAGATTACCACTAATTTTCTCTTTGCCTGAATTCAGTGTCAAGATTATAATGCCTTCATGAAATAAACTGGGGAGTATTTGCTTTTTCTTTTCTCTGAAGGATATGACCTAAAATTGGAATGATTTCTACCTTGAAAGTCTGATAGAGTTCATTTGTAAAATTATTTGGATCACTTGTTTTCTTTGGAGGAATTTTTTAATATTAATTCAATCATTTTAATTTTAGGACTCTTAAGGCATTGTAATTCTCCTTCCATCAATTTTGGTAAGTTATATTTTCTAGAATTTTGCATTTTGTCTACATTTTCAAATTTATTGGCATGCAGTTTAGTTTTTGTTCCATCTGTACTTTTCCTAATATTAGTTATTTAAGTCTAGCTTTTCTGGTTTTTTTTCTTAATTAATTGAACCAGAGAACTTCCCTTTTTATTAGTTTTTTCAAGGAAGAATTTTTATCTTTTTAAAAATCTTTCTTTTTGTAAGTTTGTTTTCTACTTCACTGAATTTTCTTTCCTGTGTTACGTCCTTCTTCCATATTCTTTTGGAGAAGGAAATGGCAACCCACTGCAGTATTCTTGCCTGGAGAACCCCATGGCCAGAGGAGCCTGGCGGGCTACAGTCCAGGGGGTCGAGAAGGGTCACCCGCAACTGAGCGACTGCGCACATCCATGTTCTTTGGGTTGTTCTTTCCCTAATGAATGTCTTATGTTGAGCCTATTAATTTTCAATCTTCTTTTTTAAAACAGGAATCTTAAGGTGTAAACCTTTCTATGTACAACTTTTGCTACATCACACAAGTTTTGTAATTTTTTATCAGTTATAAGTATTTTTAATGTTTATTACAATTTATTTTTGATGAATGAATAATTTAGAATGTGTATACATTTCTAAATATTTGCGAATCTTAGAATTACTGTTAGTCTCCAGTTCAGTTGCATTGGTCTGTATGATACCAGTTCTCTGAACTGTTTTGAGGTTTGCTTAATGCTTGCTCGGTGCTCAGTCTCAGTCGTGTCCGACTCTTTTTGACCCCAGGGACTGTAGCCCTGTTTTCTCCTCTGTCCATGGGATTTTCCAGGAAAGAATACTGCAGTGGATTGTCATTTCCTTCTCCAATAATTCTTAGAATCTACCTTTTGCAGCCAGAGACTCTAAGCATCCAGTTCATTGTACTGCTAAGAACTGGAATCCTGCTCAGCTCTTCCCCTCTACTCTTTCTCTGCAATTTCTACTTCATTACTCACTGAAATAAACAAAAATACCAACCACATTGGAGAACTGAAGACAGTTTTTATTTTTGGCACTTGAAACTGAAGTTAAATAATAGCATTTTAAAGAAATATGGATCAGTCTATTACTATTAAAGCCTTGTATGTTTCTAAGTAGAAGAATTTATACGTATTACATAGGAACTTTGAATTGATGGATCTTGATTTAAATCCTGTCTCTAACAATTTCTAAACTCTTTTTTAAAGCTGTAATCCAAGATAGTACTAGTTACTGACTTCATAGTATTGATGTGTAGATGATATAGATGAAAAATACTTGACATACAAGAGATCATTCAATTAATGTTATCTATTATTATGTTATTACTCTCCTTCTATAATAGAAACTTCATTATTGCTGTTTCAGTTAGTGAGTGACTTATTTTATAACTTTACTGTTTTACTTCACTTAACATTTATGAGAAATGGTTTTATTTAGAGACAATAACAAACTCTGATTTAGTTTTATATCATTAAATACCGGCATTGAGCATTTTTGAGTTAAATATTTTTTGGATGACTTGTCATCCCTGTGGCTCAGACGGTGAAGAATCAGCCTGCAATGCAGGAGACCCAGGTTCGATTCCTGGGTCAGGAAGATCCTCTGGAGAAGGGAATGGCAACCCACTCCAGTATTCTTGCCTGGAGAATCCCCATGGACAGAAGATCCTGGCGGGCTACAGTCCATGGGGTCACAAAGAGTTGGACAGGACTGAACGACTGAATGCTTTCACTTTGCCATTCCACTCACTTAGAAAGTTAAGTGGCTTTCATTTCTACTACAAGGAATGTGTTATATGAAGAACTAGTGGTGTTTAATGGTCATTTGAGGAAAAGATATTTCATTTGTACTCTAAAGAGTATCATTCATGTGTGCTTAATTCAATTGTAATAAGTGTTTTCTGTTTGTTTGTTTGTTTACAGGTTCTGGCTTCAGCGATCCTCTTGCTGGAGCACCATCTCAGTACTTACAGAGACTTTCCAACATGGCCATTTTGGAGTATGACACCATTCGTCAAGAAACAAGCAAAAAATTTAAAAAGAGCAAGAAACGAGAGCTTCGAGACTGCTGATTATCATACACTGTGATGCTTTCTTCACTGACTTTGAAAGTTTATATTTTTCCTTTCTTTCTTTTTTGATATGTGATATGATGTGCAATGATTTACATAAAAATGGAAATGTAAATAGGAAATAAATGTTTTCTCTTATATATGAAATATATTGTATTTTGTTAGTCTCACAGAGACACTAAGGCAATTATTTTTATAGTTGATACACATAAGCATAAGAAAAATTTTAGTCTGTCAGTTTTATGCACACCAGTTACACCTTTGGATTCTATTTGATAAATGCTTTTTGAGTGTCTGTATGATGAGCTTTGCTAGAAGCTGCAACAGATTCAAGAGTGAGTCTTTAGTTTTGGGCTTAGAAAGCATCCAATGAGATCCTCACCTTGTCCCTGCTTGAGTTTGGAAGCAGTTTTGAGGTAAGTATTCAAGCAGATGAAAATGAGAATATTCGCTTTGTTTGCTGGTAAAACTTGGAAAGGAAATGCTGCCTGAGATGTATGGCAGCAGTGGACTTCCTAGCACTGAACATGAGAACTGAGCAAATGCACATCAGGTATCGCTGACAACCTCAGGCTCACCTGCTCAGTCAGGCCTCTACTGCCAGGCAGAACAAGGCATCTGTCCTGCATGCACAAGGCATCCCTGAAGCGAACGGGGGTGGAAGAGAGACCCGCTGTATCTCTGGGGAGGAGGAAGGTCTAGGTCGAGAGGTAGCCTCAAGATAGCCTGAGGAAGGACTTGCCTGGCAGTCCAGTGGTTAAGACTTGACCTTTCAGTGCAGGGAGTGCTGGTTCAATCCCCTGGCGGAGAGCTAAGGTCAATGTGCCTTGCAGCCAAAATATCAAGACATAAAAAAGAGAAGCGATATTGTAACAAATTCAATAAAGACTTTGAAAATGGTACACATCAAAAAGAAAAAAAAAAAACACATAAAAAAGAAAGCCTGAGGAGTTGGGGAGAAGTGTTTGTCAATACACCTCCCTGAAAAACAGGGAAAAATCAAGGATACTGATGACTGATCCAGTGGAGAATGAGAAATGGGCCATAAGAGACCCACGGAGTGTTAACAGAGTTTCAAAAATGAAGCAGTAACTAACATCCAGCAGGGAAGTCAGAGAAAGCTTCATGGAAGATGCAGTGTTAGAAATGGGCCTTAAAGACATGGATGGTGGATGGAGAGGGCATTTCTAGGAAAATGGAATAACCTAACCAAGGACATACTATGCATTTGGGAATAAGGTACTTGGCTGGAGTGTTAGGTAGTACAGGGGAGACTTCATCAATTCACCTGCCTACAGATACCAAGTCAGTAGCACATTAAACGTCACCAATCAGATGAAGGCTCTGGTGAGCTGGGGCGTGTTTTTCTGTTCATAAATGGGCACTCACTGCCTAGCTTCAGTTCTGTCATGTGAGAAGCCAGAATCTGGAGTTTTATGTAAAATTTCCTGGAAGGTAGTATATTCTTTCAAAGGTGCATACTCAATTTTTTCTACATTTTGGGGAAATTTTTTCTTTCATTGCATCTTTGAATATTCATTCTTTCTGTCCCATATTTTTGATTTCTCTACTTCAGGAACACCAAATATGCTTGAGATCATCCTTATCTGTTTTAAATATCTGGAGTACTGGAAACTTAAGATTTGTCAATATTTTTCTCTTTATTTTCCGATTAATCTGTAGGACTTTTTTTCTCACCCAGCTGTGCTGGCCGTTGATTTTAGCGTTTCTTTCAGGTCAACAATTCTCCACTGTGTCCGGCAAGGTGAGGGTATTGTTTTCCCATTTCATAGACAGAGCAATTGTGATTTAATAACTTACCCAAGTTCCCAGAGCTCTCAGGTTCCAGAGCCTGTATTTGAACCTGCACTTTCCTGAATCCCATGTCCCTGCTTTCCATCACAGTACAGCTTCTTTGAAAATGTCATCTTGAATGTCCTTCCAGCTCAAAAAATGCTCGTGGGGAGGTCCATACCTGCCCTTCTCAGACTCACCCATCAATAGCACTTACTTGATGGGCCATTTGTGTTGAGCACTTGATGAGAGCTGCGTGGAGTCAGTTGTCCCTAATTCCTCCTTCCTCACTCCATTTAGGATGTGAAGCATCAGGGGAGAGAGAGTCTAGTTTCCCACCTCAGAAAATCAGGAGAAATATAAACCCTAAGGTATAGTTTAAAATTTAAATAATCACTGGCATCTTTGTAGTAATTTGTGGTTTACAAAGCACTTACACTCACATGATCTCATTAGCGCCTTGAAAGATGAGGTTACATGAGGCTGTTATGTATGGACAGTTTCGTTGATGATAACAGTAGGGGGTTCCCATCGTGCCACATGGCTGCTGACAAGCAGCTCCACAGCACCTGGTCATCAGGAACACTTTATAAAGCTCCTTGAGGTCCATTGTAGACCCACATAATCAGTAATATAATTTCAAGTGCTTAACATGTATTTGATTTTTCTATCTGGATTTTTCTCCTTTGAAAATAGGGGTGGACTGCCCATTGGAATTATGAACTAGCTCCTATTGGGATGGGTTTGGGGTGTTGAATAGATGACCACTGTCAGCAGACAGCCCTAACTGAACTAAGGTCTGCTTTAGAATAAATATTTGTGATTCCTCAAGCAGTTTTTACCTCTTAATGTATGGCTTTTTCAGAATGCTTATGGTCTGTATCCTGATTGATGCCTGTGTTCAAAGAAGTCTAGAAATTGCCACCAGAACCTGATGATTCCACCAAACTGTTCAGGTAAACACAGGAAATGTGTGAGTTCGCATTTACAGACACAACTCACTTTCCTCAGAATGTAAGTGGACACCTATATAGAATGGACAGATGAGGGGAAGAACACTTTTGATGCATGGAGTGTTTTTCTTGGATCATTTGTTAATCTGATACAAATGAGATATCAGCCTGTAATTTTTCTACCGCTCCACAAACTTGAGAATAATCCAAGATAACATGCACATGAAGAGAACCAAAAACCTGTCTCCCAGAAACGACCTGGTGAAACAATGCCATCAAGGGGCTCATCCTAAAGTCGATAACTCTAGGGCTATGACAGACTTGAAGTCTATGCTTATAGAGCATCGTTTTGGCAAGAATAAAAAGACGGACAAAAAGACAGGACATTCTGACCCATGACAAGTCAACGTAATTTAATACAAATGTGTTTTAGCAGATTAGTGAAAGTGAAGTGAAGTCACTCAGTCGTGTCCGACTCTTTGCAGCCCGTGAACTGTAGCCCACCAAGCTCCTCCGTCCATGGGATTCTCCAGGCAAGAATAGTGGAGTGGGTTGCCATTTCCTTCTCCAGGGGATCTTCCTGACCCCGATTAAGTGCATTTTAGCAGATTAAGTGCATTCAAAAATTGATTTACATTTTAGATTTGGCACATAAATTTGAAACAATTTCAGATGACTATCCATCCCCTAACTACCAATCCTGTTTGGACTAACCCTCCTGAGATCCAGCCCAGGGTCAGGGAGGTGGTCTTGGGTGCCAGACTGAAGCCCCACACGGCCAGTTGGTTGCTGGGTGTCACATGTATTGCCATCAGAGTAGTCGGGGTTGTGGAGTATATCCTGGACTTTAGGTCTTCTAGTCACATAGTGAGTATCTTTGCCCAGCCAGATGGAGTTCTGAGAGTCAGGTTAGAATACAGGCTAACCACTTGGGGTCTGATGTCAGGCTGCGTGCGTACTAAGTTGCTTCAGTTGTGTCTGACTCTTTGCAACCCTATTGACTGTAGCCCACCAGGCCCCTCTCTCTGTGAGATTCTCCAAGCAAGAATACTGGGGTGGGTTGCATGCCCTCCTCGAAGGGATACTCCTGACCCAGGAACTGAATTCACATATCCCGGAAGCCCCTGATATCAGGCTGCCTGGGGTCAAATCTCCACCCTTAATCTTGATAGCTGTTTAACTGTGGTCAGGTTTCTTTGCCTCCCCACGTGTCATCTGGAAAATTGAGATGTTAAAAAAAAACCCACACAATAATACTAACACCTTCTTCTTGGGGGGTGTTGGGAGTGTTAAGGAAATAACGTGTATAAAGCCCTGAACCCCATGTCTGCCACTTGGAGTTTAATCGTTATTTTAATCCTTGGGGATGGTTCCCATCTTGGCGTGTGGGGAGGCGGGGTGTGGGAAACAGACACCCTACAGAATAGTTCTGTAAGCCGAGAAGGGCTGATCAAACACTCTCCCCAATTTGGAGGGGGTTGAGTGAGATACAGTTACAAATTCCTGATTTTCTTTTCAATCTTGGCAGAAAGGGTATAATTTTAATAAGATGAAAGGGGGCTTGCAGGCTCCTGACAACAAAGAAAATCACCGCTGTGTGTCTGAGCCTTCTCCGAATAGTCTTGAGGAACCTGATTAAGAAATCTGGAGTGAAGGGAGACCCCAGTGCTCCCCACTGAGACACGGTTTGCCATCTGGGGTGCAGGGAGCAGGGAGGAACCCAGCTGGAGTCCTCTTTTGATAACTGCTGCAGTTAAGATGGGGATGGTGGTGCAAGTGCGTTAAGACTTTTCCCAGCATTCCTGAGCTCTCCTGCCAGGCTGGCGGCTCTGATGTCTTAAATGACCTGTTCACAATTGTGAACTTAGGGAAAAGTGAGTATGTCCCTACTCCGTTTTTGAAAGATAAGTAAATACTCATATCGGAATTCAAATGTTGATACATATTCTCTTCAGTGAACTTTTACATTGGACGTTTTCTTTCCCCTTCACTTTCCAAGTAAAGAACAACAATATCCAACTCATGTTATTTTGGTTCAAGAAAACATCAGAGGGACTTCCCTTGTGGTCCAGTGGTTAAGACTTCACCTTCCAATGCAGGGGGTTTGGGTTAAGATCCCACATGCATTGAGGCCAAAAAAAACAAAATATAAAACAGAGGCAATATTGTAAACAAATTCAATAAAGACTATAAATATGGTCCACATCAAAAAAAAAAAACAAAACAGCAGAGAATCTGATTTCTTCACACACACTCCTGCCAGGCTGTCTCCTCCTTTCAGTGTTTTTCTTTTTTCCTTTATTAATAGCTCTGTTGCCCCGTGTTTAACATGAATGCAAGAAAGACACATATGAACAATGCACTCGAAATTGTCTGTCGTGAGGGACTTAACTATAGTATTCTGCTTCTGTCTTGAAAACTGTTGTCTCTGCTCCCCACCCCGACTCCCTTAGTTGCCAAGGAAGTATTAATATTACTAGAAGTCTGAGAACAGTAAACTGTAAAAGTTGTTATCTGCTAAGAGGGAGTATGACATCTCCATGGAGACCTGAGAACTGAGGATGGATACAAAGCAGGTGACATTTAGATGCACAGATTAGTAACAGATGCACAGATTAGTAATTACCTTTGCTGTCTGCCCTTTTGATGTCAGATACCAAACATTTAACCAACATTGTTTCATTTATTCCTCATAGCAGCCCAGTGAGCCAGGTATGATTGTTATCATTATTATTCTCATTTAATGACCTGGTTAACCACGACATCTAAATCAGACATTCTGGAGTGTGAAGTCAAGTGGGCCTTAGGAAGCATTATTGCAAACAAAGTTAGTGGAGGTGAAGGAATTCCAGCGGAGCTATTTAAAGTCCTAAAAGATACCTATTAGGGAAATAATGAAGGACAGGGAAGCCTGGCATGCTACAGTTCATGGGGTCACAAAGTGTCAGACACGACTTAGTGACTAAACAACAACTCGATATGTGGGATCTTACTTCTCCAAGCAGGGACTGGACTTCTGCCCCCCTGCATTCGCAGTGCAGAGTCTTACCCACTGGACCACGAGAGAAGTCCCTTTTCCTGTTATAGTTTAAACCCAGCTTCTTATCAATAAAAGTGGGGAAGAAAGCAAGAAGTATGATTTTCATGATCACTCTTTTTAGAAAAAAATTTATCTTTCCAAATATTCAAAAGCACAATTACTCTGAGTCATGGTGAATTTCTGGGCATTGAGTTCCCCACTAATGAAGGAGAGGAATCCTCTTTTTGTAATTATAGAGGCAACCCTTATAAGAGGTGTCTCTGGCAAGTGGAGGTGGGACTTTTGAATATTTCCTTCATCTTGGGAGGAAAGAAATTTTAAAAACACTTCAAGATAAAATAGATAAGAGAAAGAGTAAATTCACCGAGGTTTTTTTTTTTTTTCTTTACTCTTTATCATTCAAATAACTTCCATGAATTAGTGTGTGCCATGCAAAGAATTCACTGGAAAACTATTTGTGGCTATTTACAAGGTCATTCTATTTCATAATTGCAAGCTTTCAAATGGATGTTAATAATGAACTCCAGATGCCAAATAGAAAACTTACTGCATGTCATAATTCATAGGGCTTCCAGTGCATTCCAGTCTTCACATCCACTACTCAATTAATGATGCCATTAAGCAAGTTAGAAACTACAGCCAAAAAAAGGGGAAACTTACTTTGAGGATGCTCTTTGGGATAATGCTAGGTCTGCTGAAAATTTCCTGGATGGAAAAAATAGTGGAGGTTCTGAAACCCCCAGGACATCTCCTCACAAAATTTGAGCGATTTGGTGCTTTAATTTTATGTTTGGTTCTCTGAGCCTCTCCCAAAGGGTGAGTTCTGTCCAGTCCTGGCTCCTGACCTACTCAGAAAGGTCCTCAGAGAAAGAATAAGTTTCTGGAATGAAAGAAAGACAGTTGCAATTCAACCTTTCTTCTTTGGTGATCAGCGTGAGGTAGACCACAATGCACGTGTGCTAAGCTGCTTCAGTCGTGTCCAACTCTTTGTGACCCCATGGCCCGTAGCCCACCAGGCTTCTCTGTCCATGGGATTCTCTGGGCAAGAACACTGGAGTGGGTTGCCATGCCCTTCTTCAGGGGATCTTCCAGACCCAGGGATCAAACCTGTGCCTCGTCCATCTCCTGCACTGGCAGTGCGTTCTTTACCACCACTAGCGCCACCTAGGAAATTCAGTCCACAATACTCCTAACAGAACGATCTCATTTAAGAGACAAGAGGAGATGATGAAACAGAAATACAAAACCATAATTCCAATTCCAGGGAGAGAAAAAAATTAGCATCAATTTCCCACTTCGAGCCCTTCTGTTTAACAGAGTCTGAACTGCCTGAGGAATCAGAGGGCTGCCCATTATCTTGAAAAAG
The DNA here is from genome assembly GCF_023091745.1 of Budorcas taxicolor. Taxonomy (NCBI): domain Eukaryota; kingdom Metazoa; phylum Chordata; class Mammalia; order Artiodactyla; family Bovidae; genus Budorcas; species Budorcas taxicolor. The sequence continues at coordinate 49,910,848 of NC_068923.1, read as the reverse complement.
GAATTTGTTAGGCGCATAATGATGTGCGTTCTCAACCATTTTGTGGATTTTGGTTTTCAATGCCCCTCTTTCACGTTCTCTCGAGTTTTTCCGGGCCAACATCCCTCCATCCTGCAGCACTACACACGGCCAAATTCATTTGACATTGGATGACAAACGGCATTTGAATTTGCAAGGTTGAAAGGTCAAGGCTGTTCTCTGTGAGTCAACCAGGCTCCCTCCCAGTGTCTCAGTCAAGGGGCTCTGTTGGAATGTTCTCTGAGCTGCTGCCTTCTTCAGTTATCATGAATACCTAATTCAGAACTGACTTAGATTTCTAATTACTGGCTCCATCTGAAGGAAGGGATAAACTAATGCCAGGGGATTGACAAACCTCAGTGCCTGCATGCGTGCTAAGTCACTTCAGTCGTGTCTGACTCTTTGCGACCCCATGGACTGTAGCCTGCCAGGCTCCTCTGTCCATGGGATTCTCTATGCAAGAATACTGGACGGGGTTGCCATTTCCTTCTTCAGGGGATCTTCCCAACCCAGGGATTGAACCCATGTCTCCTGCATCGCAGACAGATTCTTTACCATCTGAACCACCAGGGAAGCAATAAAATGAGGTTTTTTGGGAGGGGCAGGGGAAATGGGAAGGAGGTTCAAGAAGCAGAGGACATGTGTGTACATATAGCTGATTAACTTTGTTGTACAGCAGAAATTAATGCAACATTGTGAAGCAATTATACTCCGATAAAAGTTTTTAAAAATAAATTTCAAAAATGAATTTTCATAGACCCTTAGTAGTATAGCAGAGATTATAAGTAAAATACTCAGGAAATTTTTTTCCAACTACTTATGAGCTCTAGCAGACAAAGAACGGACATGCTAATTCAAGTGATTTTTACATAGTTATTTAGGGAGAACCTTTCAAGATGCTTACTAGGTTGTACTAAATCTCTTTCTTCAACTAAATAGTTATTCACGCCTTCTTTTCTTTTTAGCCTATGGCACTGATTGCCCTAAATTAAATAGATTTTCAGAAATGTCTGTGGATAATTTTGTCAAACATTATGATAGTCACCATGTGTAGTTTAGTTATTACATGTATATTAGAGTAATAATTCTATAATAAAAATTCCATAATTCAAACTTTCTCCTTCATTAAGTATTTAATAATTGCTATCATTTATTAAGCCCATAATTTATTAGGATACTAAATGCTTTATATCCATCAATTAAAAAAATTTTTCACCAGCCCTGTGATGTCAGTATAAATATGATATTGCAAAGGGATTCAGAGAAGTTAAGTAACTTGGCTCAGTTCACTCAGCAAGTAAGTGGCAGAGGTGAGATTCAAACACAAGTCCTCCTGATTCCAAAGCCAGGACTTTTAACCACTGTGATGTACCACATTCATGACATGGTTAAACTCGTGTCTGAATGGGTAGAATTTTTACTGACCATGTCTATGCCCTCCAAGGTCTGGTCTCCATTCAGTCCTTCAGCAAACACTAACCCTGCCCTCAGGGACATGTTAAAATGAAAGGAGAACCAAGGTTAAAGTCAAAACAAAAGGTATTATAGCTGTGAAAAGAAGGGAGGCAAAAAGCAAAGGAGAAAAGGAAAGATATACCCATTTGAATGCAGAGTTCCAAGGAATAGCAAGAAGAGATAAGAAGGCCTTCCTCAACTATCAATGCAAGGAAATAGAGGAAAACAGTAGAATGGAAGACTAGAGATCTCCTCAAGAAAATTAGAGACACCAAGGGAACATTTCATGCAAAGATGGGCTCAATAAAGGACAGAAATGGTAGGGACCTAACAGAAGCAGAAAGTATTAAGAAGAGGTGGCAAGAATATACAGAAGAACTGTACAAAAAAGATCTTTGTGATCCAGATAATCACGATGGTGTGATCACTCACCCAGAGCCAGACATCCTGGAATGTGAAGCCAAGTGGGCCTTAGGAAGCATCACTATGAACAAAGCTAGTGGAAGTGATGGAACTCCAGTTGAGCTATTTCAAATTCTAAAAGATGATGCTGTGGAAGTGTTGCACTCAATATGCCAGCAAATTTGGAAAACTCAGCAGTGGCCACAGGACTGGAAAAGGCCCGTTTTCATTCCAATCCCAAAGAAAAGCAAAGCCAAAGAATGCTCAAACTACCACACAATTGCACTCATCTCACACACTAGCAAAGTAATGCTCAAAATTCTCCAAGCCAGGCTTCAGCAATATGTGCACCATGAACTTCCAGATGTTCAAGCTAGTTTTAGAAAAGGCAGAGGAACCAGAGATCAAATTGTCAACATCTGCTGGATCATGGAAAAAGCAAGAGAGTTCCAGAAAAGCATCTACTTCTGCTTTATTGACTATGCCAAAGTCTTTGACTGTGTGTACCACAATAAACTGTGGAAAATTCTGAAAGAGATGGGAATACCAGACCACCTAACCTGCCTCTTGAGAAACCTGTATGCGGGTCAGGAAGCAACAGTTAGAACTGGACATGGAACAACAGACTGGTTCCAAATAGGAAAAGGAGTACATCAAGGCTGTATATTGTCACCCTGCTTATTTAACTTCTATGCAGAGTATATCACGAGAAACGTTGGGCTGGAAGAAGCACAAGCTGGAATCAAGATTGCCGGGAGAACTATCAATAAGCTCAGATATGCAGATGACACCACCCTTATGGCAGAAAGTGAAGAAGAACTAAAGAGCCTCTTGATGAAAGTGAAAGAGGAGAGTGAAAAAGTTGGCTTAAAGCTCAACATTCAGAAAACTAGATCATGGCATCTGGTCCCGTCCCTTCATGGCAAATAGATGGGGAAACAGAGGAAACAGTGGCAGGCTTTTTTTGGGAGGGGCTCCAAAATCACTGCAGATGATGACTGCAGCCATGAAATTAAAAGATGCTTACTCCTTGGAAGGAAAGTTATGACCAACCTAGACAGCATGTTAAAAAGCAGAGACATTACTTTGTCAACAACGGTCCGTCTAGTCAAGGCTATGGTTTTCCCAACTGAACTGAACCTTAGGAAAGACTTGCTAGCAAGTTTATGAATCAGATTTTGATAGTCAAGTATACAACAAACCCCCAGTTCCTGCCTGCTTTTGTTGGAATGTGAAAGTACTGACTAAAAGACTTCAGTTTAGTTCAGTCGCTCAGTCATGTCAGACTCTTTGAGATCCCATGAACCGCAGAACGCCAGGCCTCCCTGTCCATCACCAACTCCTGGAGTTTACCCAAACTCATGTCCATTGAGTTGGTGATGCCATCCAGCCATCTCATTCTCTGTCGTCCCCTTCTCCTCCTGCCCCCAATCCCTCCCCAGCATCAGGGTCTTTTCCAATGAGTCAGCTCTTTGCATGAAGTTGCCAAAGTATTGGAGTTTCAGTTTCAACATCAGTCCTTCCAATGAACACCCAGGACTGATCTCCTTTAGGATGGACTGGTTGGATCTCCTTGCAGTCCAAGGGACTCTCAAGAGTCTTCTCCAACACCACAGTTCAAAAGCATCAATTCTTTGGCGCTCAGCTTTCTTCACAGTCCAACTCTCACATCCATATGTGACCACTGGGAAAACCATAGCCTTGACTAGACAGACCTTTGTTGGCAAAGTAATGTCTCTGCTTTTTAACATGCTGTCTAGGTTGGTCATAACTTTCCTTCCAAGGAGTAAGCATCTTTTAATTTCATGGCTGCAATCACCATCTGCAGTGATTTTGGAGCCCCCCAAAATAAAGTCTGCCACTGTTTCCACTGTTTCCCCATCTATTTGTCATGAAATGATGGGACCAGATGCCATGATCTTCGTTTTCTGAATGTTGAGCTTTAAGCCAACATTTCACTCTCCACTTTCACTTTCATTAGCAGTTGTTCATATTTTTGTAGAAGACAGAAGACTTTCATTAAAGTGATAATTATGGTGAATGTGCAAACATCTTATTTTTCATTTCTCCATTACATTTTTATTTTTATTTTTTTATTTTGGCCATGGCACAGGACATGTTGGATCTTAGTTCCCTGACCAGGGTTGGAACCCACACCCTCTGCTGTAGAAGCTTGGAGTCCCAACCACTAGATGGCCAGGAAAGTACCTTATTCATTTTTTTAAATGCACACTTTAGTTCACACTTTAGTCAAAGTGAAAGAACCTAAACCTTTCCTTAGAAGGTTTCAGATCATAGATCCTAATAAATTCATTTTAATTGATCTGAATCTGTTCTTTGGGCTTCCCTCACGGCTCAGATGGTAAGGAATACACCTACAATGTGGGAACCTTGGGTTGAGAAGATCTCCTGAAGGAGGGCATGGCAACTCACTCCAGTATTTTTTCCAGGAGAATCTCCATGGACAGGGGAGCCTGGTGGGCTGTTTAGATACATTTCATATATGAAGATGTGGGAAATCAATTCTTCACATATTTCTTGATAGTCTACCTATACCATTTCATGAGATGCATGCTGGAGATGTTTTTCTTTAGGGACTCATAGGTAGCAAATCAGGTACATGCAATGAGTCTGGAATGGAATTTTTTAAAGGATGGTTATGAACATTATGAGTCATATAAAAATGTTGACTTGAGCACCATCATGCCAATATTTGGCACCAACAATGAGAAAATAATAATAAAAACATGAAATACTTTCCTTCCTTCTGCTTGCTTGAGTTTGATTTATTCTTTTTTCTTTAGTTTGTTATGTAGTTGAAAGTTACCTTATTGATTTGAAATCATGTTTTTTTTCCCATTTAAAATTTTCTTATATAAGCATTTTGTGCTATCAGTTTCCCTCTAACAACCACTTTTACTCTGTCCCTCTAGTTTTGGGATGTTACAGTTTCTTTTTCATCTTAATAAAAATATTTTCTGATATGTTTTACTAATTCCTCTTTTTAACCAAGGATTATTTACAAGGAGGTTGTTTAAGAAATATTTATTGATGTTTCTGGATGTGATTCTGTTGATTTCTAGTTTTAAACTATTGTGGTCAGAGAACAGACTTTTTGAATAATTTTAATTTTTAAAAAATCATGGAAGCTCTTTTCAGGACATGGAAGCACCTAAATGTCTATCAACAGATGAATGGATAAAGAAGATATGGTAATATATACAATGGAATATTACTCAGCCATAAAAAGGAGTGACATTGGGTCATCTGTAGTGAGGTGGATGGACCTAGATTCTGTCCTATAGAGAGAAGTAAGAAAGAGAAAAACAAATATCGTACATGAATGCATATATACAGAATCTAGAAAAATGGTACAGATGAACCTATCTGCAGGGCAGGAATGGAGAAGCAGCATAGAGAACAGACATGTAGACACAGGGGGACGAGGAAGTTAGGACGAATTGAGAGAGTAGGGCTGACATGTATACACTGTCGTGTGTAAAATAGATAGCTAGCAGGAAGTTGTCGGAAACCACAGCATGCTCAACTCAGTGCTCTGTGATGGCCTAGAGAAGTGGAGTGAGGGGGGTGGGAGGAAGGCTCAAGAGGGAGGGGATACATGTATACATGTAACTGCTTCACTTTGTTGTGCAGCAGAACCTAACACAACACTGTAAAGGAATTATCAGTTCAGTTCAGTTCAGTCGCTCAGTCGTGTCCGACTCTTTGCGACCCCATGAACTGCAGCACGCCAGGCCTCCCTGTCCATCACCAAATCCCAGTGTTCACTCAGATTCATGGCCATCGAGTCAGTGATGCCATCCAGCCATCTCATCCTCTGTCGTCCCCTTCTCCTCCTGCCCCCAATCCCTCCCAGCATCAGAGTCTTTTCCAATGAGTCAACTCTTTGCATGAGGTGGCCAAAGTAGTAGAGTTTCAGCTTTAGCATCATTCCTTCCAAAGAAATCCCAGGGATGATCTTCAGAATGGACTGGTTGGATCTCCTTGCAGTCCAAGGGACTCTCAAGAGTCTTCTCCAACACCACACTTCAAAAGCATCAATTCTTTGGCTCTCAGCCTTCTTCACAGTCCAACTCTCACATCCCTACATGACCACTGGAAAAACCATAGCCTTGACTAGACGGACCTTAGTCGGCAAAGTAATATCTCTGCTTTTGAATATGCTATCTAGGTTGGTCATAACTTTTCTTCCAAGCAGTAAGCGTCTTTTAATTTCATGGCTGCAGTCACCATCTGCAGTGATTTTGGAGCCCCCCAAAATAAAGTCTGACACTGTTTCCATTGTTTCCCCATCTATTTCCCATGAAGTGATGGGACTAGATGCCATGATCTTCATTTTCTGAATGTTGAGCTTTAAGCCAACTTTTTCACTCTCCTCTTTCACTTTCATCAAGAGGCTTTTTAGTTCCTCTTCACGTTCTGCCATAAGGGTGGTGTCATCTGCATATCTGAGCTTATTGATATCTCTCCAGGCAATCTTGATTCCAGCTTGTGTTTCTTCCAGTCCAGCGTTTCTCATGATGTACTCTGCATAGAAGTTAAATAAGCAGGGTGACAATATACAGCCTTGATGTACTCCTTTTCATATTTGGAACCAGTCTGTTGTTCCATGTCCAGTTCTAACTGTTGCTTCCTGACCTGGATACAGATTTCTCAGGAGGCAGGTCAGGTGGTCTGGTATTCCCATCTCTTTCAGAATTTTCCACAGTTTATTGTGATCCACACAGTCAAAGGCTTTGGTATAGTCAATAAAGCAGAAATAGATGCTTTTCTGGAACTCTCTTGCTTTTTCCATGATCCAGCAGATGTTGGCAATTTGATCTCTGGTTCCTCTGCCTTTTCTAAAACCAGCTTGAACATCAGGAAGTTCACAGTTCACGTACTGCTGAAGCCTGGCTTGGAGAATTTTGAGCATTACTCTACTAGTGTGTGAGATGAGTGCAATTGTGCGGTAGTTTGAGCATTCTTTGCTCCAGTAAAAAAATAAAGTGAAAATTACGGAGGCTTTTCTATGACTCAGAATATGGTCTATCTTGGCATATGCTTCATAAGCATGACAGATGACTATGTATTCAGATGCTGTTGGTTAACATGTTCTCTAAATGTCAGATCAACTTGCTTAATAGTGTTGGTTAATACAGTTTTATTGATTTCCTGTCTATTGTCTATCAATTATTGAGAGAGAAGTTTCAAATTTTTCAATTATAATTGAGTGTGTATATGTATATATATATATATTTTTTTTCTTTTGGTTTAATCAGTTTATGCTTCAGGTATTTTGAAGCTCTGTTAGGTGCATGCACACAGAGGATCATAATGTCTTTTTGATGAATTGACCATGTCGTCGTGATGCAAGGTCTCCCTTTAACACGGGCAATATTCCTTTTTTTTTTCTTGTCTGAAATCCACATCATCTGATATTAATGCACCCACTTCTGCTTCATTTTGAGTAGCAATTCCATGGCATATCTCTTTTTCCACTCTTTCACTTCGAAATAGTTTGTGTTTTCGTATTTTTCAAGTGGGTTTCTGGGACTTTCCTGATGGTCCATTGGTTAAGACTTTTCCTTCCAAAGTAGGTTTGATCCCTGGTTGGGGAGCTGAAATCCCATGTGCCTTTCGGCCAAACAGACACACACATACACAAAACAGGAGCAATACTGTAACAAACTCAATAAAGACTAAAAAAAATGGCCCACATTAAAAAAAAAGCTCTTAAAAAATACCAAAAAATGAGTTCTGATGGAAAGTATTAATATATAGTTGTGTCTTGCTTTTTATCCAATCTGGCAATGTAGACTGTTACTTTGGCTTTAGTGCTACGCCTGTATCACTAAGAGGGCCTCTCTCTGGTCTCTTGCTTTTTCTTCAATCTTTCTCATCAGCACCAGCTACAGGTCAGTGGTAAAGAACTTGCAAGTACAGAATTCTCCTGTGTCTTGTGGTCCTACCTACTCCAAACTGATCAGCTAGCCCACACTGGCTTTTAAGAATATGTCAAACTGTTAAATAATGTCTTTCTACCCACTTGAATGGCAGCCACCTCTTCCTTCCTTACTTGGAACAATATTTGTGTCTCTACTGTGCCTTGTGACCTCAATACCTTGATGTGTTCAAGAAAATTTATGATTGTATAGATTATCTGCCATTTTCTCATTGCTGGGGAAGCTATGTTCTCTTGCACCCTAAGTGCAAGCTGAATCTTCCTGGAGAGTTTTAAGCAGCAAAGTGATGCTATCTGATTTACATTTTAAAAAGCTCTCTCTGGCTGCTTTGTGGAGAATGCATTGAGGGCAGGTATGAGTGGAAGTGGGGAAACCATTGAGGAAGCAAGCAAAGCAGTTTAGTCATGAGAGTGGTGGCCTGCACAAGGGTGGTGCCAGAGGAGAAAGAGGGATTTGAAACATAGTTTAGAAGTAAGCTGAGAGGATTTGATGATGGACGAAGGGCAGAACTCAAGGATGGCTCCTAGGCTTTGTTTGACCAAAGGAGTAAATGTTGGGGCCACTTATTAATAGGAAAACAGATCTTGGGGTGGCAAGTCAAATTCTATGTTGGAGATGTGAAGTCCTCAGTTAAGGAGAGGGGTCAGCTCAGAAGCTGGATACTCAATTTCAGAGTTCAGAGGAGAGTTCTATGTTGACCATGTTCCTGTAAGAGTTAACAGTGTAGAAATGATAATTATAAAGTCCTGGGACTGGCTGAGGTTGCTCAGGGAAAGGAGATGACAGAAGATGCAGCCCATTTGGCATAGGATGGAGGAGGGAGCATAAAGGAGATGGAGAAACCGTGGCCAAGGGCACAGAGGGAAATTTTTCATAAAACCCCTGGAAGGAAGATTTTAATCTAGGAATCCATAAGTCACAAAAACATTTTTTCATTCAAGAGAAACTTGAGACAGTGAAGCTCTATTCACTCATTTGCTTGTTAGGTAAATGACTGCCAATGGCTTTCGGAATCTTGGCCCGAGGCTCTTCCAGTGATCCCAGGCAGGAGTCTGCCACAGCTAGGAGGCATACAGGGTGCTCAATAACAAGGTTTCTTATAGTTTCATTTGTCCCAGGTGGTTCAGTGGTTAAAAACCCTCCTGCCAAAGCAGGAGACACAGAAGATGCAAGTTCGATCTCTGGGTTGGGAAGATCCCCTGGAGAAGGAAATGGCAACCCACTCCGGTATTCTTGCCTGGAGAATTTCACAGACAGAGGAGCCTGGTGGGCTACAGTCCATGGGGGGTTGCAAAGAGCTGGACGTGACTGAGCACACAGCTGCACGCTGGGGTATCTGACCGAAACTCTATTAAATTTTGCAGGTAAGGTGCACATGTCAGAGGCTTGATCCTCCTCTTTAAATTTTAGTCTCTCCTTTTTCTCCCTCTGAGGCAGATGCTCCCTGGCTGCATCACAGATTCCTTCCTTGGTCTTTGCATGTGTTATTGTGAAATCTAATGCTTCTTCAGAGGAGACATGCTCTATTAAGTAAGAGAAATGTGGCTAAAGGAACATAATGAGGCTGGTTAGATGTTTTTGTTGGTGGCGACCTTTCTACTTAACCCTGAGAATGTGTTGTTTTGCGTTTTAAAAATAAATCATAACTCTCACATTTCTTTCCTTTGACCTCTGAATCACATGCAGACTTGCACTATGTAACACAGGTTAGAGAGAAAAAAGTGATTGGTATGAATCTGGATGATTTTTTTCCGGGCAGTGGAAAACAATATTATGCCCCTCTCAAACTTTCTGATTAAGGCAATGAGACAAACTGGATGGAGCAGGGTGGGGTTTTTGTCTGAGATAGTAGTAGGATCCAGGTTTGCTCAGTCACGTCCAACTCTTTTGCAACCCTGTGGACTGTAGTCCTCCAGGCTCCTTTATCCATGAGATTCTCTGGGCAAGAATACTGGAGTGGGTGGCCATTTCTTTCTTCAGGGGATCTTCCCAACCCAGGGATCAAACCCATGTCTTCTGTGTCTCCTGCACTGGTAGACGAGCACTAAACACCATGAATTCTGCCTCTGTTTCCCAACAACTATAAAAGGCCACCAGTTCAACACACACCTAGTATACAACAGTCTACTCCAAGCACTTGTCAATAAACACATTAGAAATGAATTCTGTTTGGGTTACCAGGCACTGCTCTATAGTCCAAGTTATCAGTTTTTCCTCCCTGAAGATAGGCATTTGAAACTCAGTTTGATCTTTATCCCTTCCCTTGGCACCTAGAAAGTCATTTATTTTCAGACATTATGTTTGGTTAGTTTGAGTACCTCTGTCATCTTGTGCCATCATAAGGAGCTTGGTTCTCTCTGCTAACTCCAGTGAATGGACCACCATACCAGGCTGGTTACAGGTGGCATCCAGCAATTAATTTCCCAAGATGCTCTTCTTCTCCCCACTCTGTCTTTCCATTTCTGCCCAGTGGGTAATGTGCCCGGTGGGACTGTAACATAGACAGTAGGACAACAAAGCGGGGGGGCATTTTTCTCTTCTACAGAATCAAGATGCTTCACTCATTGTTTTGTGTATTGCCTCTCTTAGTGTTTTGTTTTGGTTTGTTTGGCGTTTTTCTTTTTTTCTTAATCTCTGAGAAAAATATGAATAATTAAAAGCAAACTGTGATCACTAGCAAAAGTTTTATCACTTGGCTCTTTTTCTAGGAGCCAAGAAAAGTTCTTTTTAAACTTCTTGGCTGAAGTTGGAATTTGAAAGAGAAAGCATTTCAGATTTTATGCAACTCAGATGTCCAGCTTAGTGGGGGTGGGGAAAGGTGGGAAGAGCAATTTCCTGTCCCATCTTTTAAGAGCTCCTTGAGTTTGGCTTGAATGTTATGGAACTCTGTTGCTCTCTCTGACAGTGTGCAAATCCCCAGGGAGACAGAAGAAAGGGGGTCTTCTGGCACCCCATTCTTGCTTCCAAACTGGTTCAGGTTGAAGGTCTTCTTGCCATCTGCGGGTGTTATTTTTGTTTTCTGTTGCGACAACACAGACATGGAACTTTGCCCCTTTCTTCTGTTCACACATATGAGCATGTACACACACACACAGAGCCACTTCAACAAGACAAGTGGGTGAGTTGTAGACTGAACATGTTTGATTGGAGTGGAGATAGACTTCAAGGCAGTACAACTTCACATTTAATATTCAACATCTTGGTCGTAATAGTCAGGATTTTCCTAAGAGACAGAACCAATAAGATGTGTGTGTGTGTGTGTGTGTGTGTGTGTGTGTGTGAGTATGTGTAGAGAGAGAAGAAGAGAGAGCTTGGTCTATATCTATAATCTATATCTTTATCTTAATCTACCTATCTAGAGATTGACTTTAAGGAATTGGCTCATGTGATTATGCAGATTGACAAGTCCTAAGTCTGTAGTTTAAGTCTGAAGGCCAACAGAATGGAAATGGAAGAAAGATCTCGTGTGGCAGTTCAACTGCAAAGGCCACCCACTGGCAGAATTTCCTCTTGTTGGGGTGTGTGTGAGGGTGTGTATATGTCAGTTGTTTCTTCTAGTCAGATGTTCAATTGATTGAATGAGGCCCACCCACATTATGGTGGGCAATCTGCTTTCCTTAAAGCCCACCAATTTAAATGTTAGTCTATCCAAAACACCATCACAGGAACATCACAGAACAAGGTTTAACCACATATCTGGGAACTTCATGGCCCAGACAAATTGACATAAAATTAACAGCCACCCTAGTTTTCAAGTCTTTTCCTCCTGCACTGAGTTGGTTAATATCCCAGGCTCTGCTCATCTCCCACCCCAAATGCCTGCTTTTTAACCCTGTGAAGTCTGGCCACTTCTCTTGCTTACTTGAATATTCAGGGTCTCATCTTCCGTGCCCAAAAGGCTTATCCATGTATTTCCTTGAAGAAAAATTGTTTCCTCCCTTAGCTTACTGGGGCCAGATGGCAAGATGACCATTTTCCCCACTCAGTTACATCTATAAAATTACAGTCCATGTAATGGCCATTTAAAAACCTTTCAGGATGTCCTCTTTTAAAGAAACTGAACAGTCATTTGCATTTAATTAAACTGTAATAATTTGTAAGGAGTCTATTAAAGGAGAATTCCCTTGTGCATTTAAAACATAATAGTGTATAAAGTTTGGTTTCCCTGCAATCTCTCAGAACACACTGATAATTTAAAAACAGTGACAACTAATGTTTGCCTTTTATCAAGCAAAAGTTCAAGGTGTGCAGCCGGAAAGCTCAAGTGCCCTCTTGTGCTTTGCTTCTGCGCTGGGTCAGCTCTGCCCCTTCCCCCAGCTAAAAATACCTCACTCCTGGCCAGCCCTAGAATGGCTGGGGACGTTAACTACTTAGAGGCAAAGATTTTTTTCCCTATGATTTTGCTTTTTTCATTATTACTCACACATATATATATATTAAGATGATAACACTTTTGAGTGCCTGCTGTGGGCCAGGGCCCTGCATTAAGTACAGTATATGCTTTATCTCACTTGATATTTACAAGTCACTCTTTTCAAAAAAATACATTTTATTAAAGTATGGTTGACTTACAGTGTTGTGCTAATTTCTATTTTTCAGCAAAGTGACTCAGTTATACATATGTATGTTAGTTGCTCAGTCATGTCCAACTCTATGTGACCACATGGACTGTAGCCTGCCAGGCTCCTCTGTCTATGGGATTTTCCAGGCAAGAATTCTGAAGTGTGTAGTTATTCCTTTTTCCAGGGTATCTTCCCGACCCAGGGATTGAACCCAGGCCTCCTGCTCTGCAGGTAGATACTTTACTAGCTAAGCCACCAGGGAAGCCCCATGCGTATATATACTTTTTCATATTCTTTTCTATTATGGTTTATTACAGGATATTGAATATAGTTCCCTGTGCTAAACAGTAAACCTTTTTTTTTTTTAATCCATTCTGTATATATTGGTTTGCATCTACTATACCCAGTCTCCCAGTACTTCCCTTCCCCTTGACAACCGCAGGTCTGTTCTCTATGCCTGTGAATTTCTTTCTGTTTCATACATAAGTTCATTTGTGTCAGGTCTTAGATTCTACGTATAAGTGATATGTAATATTTGTCTTTATCTGACTCACTTCAATTAGTAAGACAATCTCTAGATCCATCCATGTTGCTGCAAATGGCATTATTTCATTTTTTTGTATGACCAGTATTCCATTGTATATATGTACGTGTGTGTGCATATATAAAGAAAGGCAATGCCAAAGAATGCTCAAACTACCACACAGTTGCACTCATCTCACACACTAGTAAAGTGATGCTCAAAATTCCAAGCCGGGTTTCAATAGTACGTGAACTGTGAAATTCCAGATGTTCAAGCTGGATTTAGAAAAGGCAGAGGAACCAGAGATCAAATTGCCAACATCTGCTGGATCATTGAAAAAGCAAGAGAGTTCCAGAAAAATATCTATTTCTGCTTTATGTGCCAAAGCCTTTGACTGTGTGGACCACAACAAACTCTGGAAAATTCTTAAAGAGATGGGAATACCAGACCACCTGACCTGCCTCCTGAGAAATCTGTATGCAGGTCAGGAAGCAACAGTTAGAACTGGATATGGAACAATAGATTGGTTCCAAATCGGGAAAGGAGTACGTCAAGGCTGTATATTGTCACCCTGCTTATTTAACTTGTATGCAGAGTACATCATACAATGCTGGGTTGGAAGAAGCACAAGCTGGAATCAAGATTGCCTGGAGAGATATCAATAACTTAAGATAGGCAGATGACACCACCCTTATGGCAGAAAGCAAAGAACAACTAAAGAATCTCTTGATGAAAGTGAAAGAGGAGAGTGAAAAAATTGGCTTAAAACTCAACATTCAGAAAATGAAGATCATGGCATCCGGTCCCATCACTTCATGGCAAATAGATGGGGAAACAGTGGAAACAGTGGCTGACTTTATTTTGGGGGGTTCCAAAATCACTGCAGATGGTGACTGTAGCTGTGAAATTAAAAGATACTTACTCCTCAGAAGAAAAGTTATGACCAACCTAGATAGCATATTAAAAAGCAGAGACATTACTTTGCCAACAAAGGTCCATCTAGTCAAAGCTAAGGTTTTTCCAATCGTCATGTATGGATGTGAGAGCTGGACTATAAAGAAAGCTGAGCACTGAAGAACTGATGCTTTTGAACTGGTGTTGGAGAAGACTTTTGATAGTCCCTTGGACAGCAAGGAGATTCAACCAGTCCATCCTAAAGGAAATCAGTCCTGATTATTCATTGGAAGGGCTGATGCTGAAGCTGAAACTACAGTACTCTGGCCACCTGATGTGAAGAACTGACTCATTGGAAAAGACCCTGATGCTGGGAAAGATTGAAGGTGGGAGGAGAAGGGGACGACAGAGGATGAGATGGTTGGATGGCATCACTGACTCAATGGACATGAGTTTGAGTAAACTCTGGGGGTTGGTGATGGACAGGGAGGCCTGGTGTGCTGCAGTCCATAGGGTGCAAAGAGTCGGACAGTACTGAGCGACTGAACTCACTGAGGTGAACTGATTTATATATACGTATACACCACATCCTTTTTATCCATTCATCTGTCGATGGGCATTTAGGTTACTTCCATTATTTGTCGTGAATAATGCTGCTCTGAACATTGAAGTGCATGTATCTTTTTGAATTAGGTTTGTCTAGATACATATATGCCCAGAAGAGGGATTGCTGGATTGTATGGCAACTCTATTCTCAGTTTTTTGAGGCACCTCATACTGTTCTCCATAGTGGCTACACCAATTTACATTCTCACCAACAGTGTTGTCTCCAACAGGTGAGTCTCCGCACTCTTTCCAGCATTTGTTATTTAGATATTTTCTCTTGTTAGCTACTCTCATTTTAAAGATGAGGAAATGGCTATTTGACTATTGTTTACAAGGTCACACCACTGTTTGATCTTGAAGCTTGGATTTGCATCCAAAGGGATCTGCCTCTAAATTTAGCCAATATGCCAGGCTCTCTCTTAGCCAATGTGGCTACACTCCAAGCTCTCTCTGATCATATGCTGAGTATTCTGCTGGATTCTGCCTATAGCAAATCTTCTGTTTTTGCAAAACCTTAGCGATTCAATCAAATCACATACTTAGCCACTTTGTAGCAATTTACAATAAAATTAAGATTTTCTTTCTCCTCCTCAATCCCTTTTTGCAAATCAACTTTTAGTGTGTGGGAGGGATCCCCTCAGGAGGACTCAGCTCTTAAGACTCCAGCCTGCAGAGTCTTGTGGAACAAAATCCTGCCTCTTTCAGCAGGTTGGGGCCAGTGTTGGCACTAGCGTGGTGTTGTTAATGGCAAAGGTTGAGGCATTCTCCAGGGCTGCCACCTGCTCTCACGTCTCAGTGGGTGTTATCTGTCTTGTTCTGAGGGACTTTAGAAAAGAAGATTCTTGGACAGCTTCCTCAGAAGTTATTACAGAACCTTAGACTCTTAAGAGTCCTTTGGACTGCAAAGATACCAAACCAATCAATCCTAAAGGAAATCGACCTTGAATATTCTCTCCAAAGACTGATGCTGAAACTGGAGCTCCAGGAGTTTGGCCACCTGATGCGAAGAGTTGACTCACTGGAAAAGTTCCTGATGTTGGGAAAGATTGAGGGCAAGAGGAGAAAGGGGAAACAGAGGATGAGATGGTTAGCTAGCCTTACCAACTCAATGAACATGAAATTTGAGCGAACTCCAGGAGAGAGTGGAGAGCAGACACAGGAGCGTAGAGTGCTGCAGCCTATGGGGTGGAAAAGGCCAGGCTAGACTTAGCTACTGAACATTGCAAAGTGAACAAGAACTATCGAAGTCAAGACAAATAGAAAACCGTAAGATAGAATGACAAGAACATCCAGAATATCTCACCAGAGAGGACTTGTGATGATATCCATGATATCTACAGAGAAGGGAAAAATGAGAATTGTCACTTGGCATTTCTCTTGTTGCTCCCGCAGTAGGGGGCACCCTGTGGTTTAGTCGCAATACTACCGAGCTCCTTTGAGTTCTTGGGAGATTGAGAGGAGGCGAATGCATTGCACAGAAAGTATCTAGGCTGGAAGTGAACGATCCCAGTGTTGGGGATAAGAGCAGCCCTCCGCTGCCCTGGAGAGAGAATACTGGCCACAACGCAGGTGGCGACCTGGGCCCACTGGACTGAGAAATTCAGTAGCAGCTCTGCAGCATCACAATTCTCTTTCCCACCAAGGAGCATAGGCAACTAGAGATCTGCAGGACACACTGAAGGGCAAGACAGCCTTCTGCTCAGCACTTAGGAGACTAACCAAGAGCAATCAGAGCCCAAGAAAGCTGTAGTGACCACCACAGCCTAAGGGTGGAGGGAGGACTGGCTGGACCATGCTCCTCCTTTCTCCATGCAGATGTTGGTGAGGGAGGCTACCAGATGGGCACGGGCAAATTAAATTTAAAAATTTCTCTAAATAGTTTATTTTCCTTGTCATCCAAGTAAAGCACAATGATTGCAAAGGAAAGAGTGAAGGAGGGAAGAAAAGGCAGGAAGAAAGAAGGAAGGAACGTAAGGAGTGGGGGGAAGGAAGGAAGACAGGAAGGCAGAAAAAAAAAGAAGGAAAGAAAAAAGGGGGTTGCCACTGGGGGAAGCTGGATGAAGGACATATGAGCTATATTTGCACCATTTTTTACAACTCCTGAATCTATAATCATTTCCAAATAAAAATGAAGAAGGAAATCTCATAATTCCACCCCACAGAAATCACCACCATTACTACTGCAGCATATGTCTTTGGTTACCTGTGCCTGTAAAATGTGTTATAATGAAACAAAGCATGACAAACTGAATGAGAGCTACTTACAGAGCCGGAGTTAAGTCACTTAGCAAATGTTTTGATTCTTTATAAAGTTTCCACTTTTCCTCTATGTAAAATGACATCTAGCTCTGAATTGAGAGGACTCCACCTGACATTAAAGACTGTTGCTTCAAATGGACAAAACCTCCACAAGCAGCCCCCCTAGGAAATTCTGCCTTAAAATGTGAATTTCTCTCTGGGTATCCTATCCTTCTCAGTTTCCCCCAGAAAATATTGCATTGAGGCTGGGAAAACTTCCCATTTAGGGAGGAAACAGTGCTTATATAAAAGCACCTAGTATAGCCAGTGAAGAATGACATAGCAAGAATAACAGGATTATAGGAAGAGATTGAAAAGAAACTCATCTCCTTAAAACAGAAGATAAAAAGGAAGATATGGCGAGGAGTGTGTGGAATAGGCCTAAAAGAAGCCAAGTATTATGTGCCACCTTAACATCTGAAACTAGAGGACCTTGCCTGGCCTAACCACAAGTTCCTTCCCACTCTGTTCCATGAATAAAGTGCCTTAGCCAAGCCACCCTCCAGGGAACCAGCCACAGTGCCTGCTTATCCCAGGGTACTGGGCTTCCATTTCCTGGCAGCCCACAGAATTATTCAAACAAGTCAATCACATCCTCCCTTGGGAACCAGGGAGGCACCCCATCCTCTTGATGCTACAAAACCTGCCTCCACAGCCCCTGCTAATTCCTTCTGTGAGGGGTTCTGTGTGGCAGAGTCCTCCTCCCCTGGGCTGTGAGTATAGGTGACTAATTAGCCCCTGCCCATCTCCTCTGTCCAGTGTTGCTCTAGAGTGTTTGGCTCTCCCCCAAACCCTACGGCAGACCTGATCCTTCACCAATGGGTCAAAGAACCAGGGATCAAATCAGGGTGGGGTCTCCATCAGTTGTGGGATTCTGACCCATCCAAAGAGTTTCATGGCCTTGGGCAACATGTTCCGTGTATCTGTGTGTGTCCCAATCATAAACCAGAAGCTGTTGGAGATTGTTGAGTCACTGCTGTTTGCTTGATTTACTAACATTTTCTCCCTTTGTAGAGGAAATATCAACAAATCCAGGGTTTGCCTTTCAGGGGCGGCTCTGCTAGGGCGGGGAGAGCCTCTGCGGCAGCCTGCTGGCTGTGTGGGGGGCGGGGGCGGGAACCTCTAAGGGACAGCAGAATGAGCTGGGCTGCAGAGCTGAAAGTGACACATGAATACATCAGGGCCACAGGAGGAAGGCAGCTCATTATCCCTGAGTGTTCCTACTTTCTCATTAGTGAGGTTTTTCCACATTAAATGTGTAAAAGGGCATGATCACAGGCGTGCTTTGGAGTTCTAGGCATAGCTGAGTAATTCAGAACAGGCGTTTTCTATCCGAAGGGGCAAATAAAAGGAAAGGCTAGGAAAACAAGCTGCTGGGATTATCTTTCCTTCAAGAACCAAAGGAATGAGAGTAAATAACTTCACTAAAGAAGAAAATGTCCTCAGTTATGTTTGGGGATCATTAGTCTCATCCATCCTTTCAAAGACCTTCATGTGTTTTTTTGTGGGGGCGGAGTGTCTCCCTTTGATCGTTTACAACAACCCTACAAAGTGTGCGTGCCAGTTGCTCAGTCATGTCCGACTCATTGTGACCCCATGGACTGTAGTCTGCCAGGCTCCTCTGTCCATGGAATTTTCTAGGCAAGAATACTGGAGTGGGTTGCCATTTCCTTCTCCAGGGGAACTTCCCGACCCAGGGATCAAACTTGTATCTCCTGCATCTCCTGTACTGGCAGGCAGATTCTTTACCACAGTGCCACCTAGGAAGCCAAAGACATTTTCCTGACTGAGACTTGAACCCAGGCCATGGCGGTGAGAGCACCAAATTCCAACCACTGGACGACAAGGTGTAGCAGCAACTTAATATTTGTTGGGGACAGTGGGAAGCAGCACAGACATTGTTGTTCTCAGATACCAGGTAAGTTAACGGTATAAGCACAAGTAGGAGACCTCCAGTTCCCTGCCACCATCTTACTACAAGGAACACAGGTGGTGCAGACTCCTTTGTAGACAGTGCCAGTCACCACTGCATCAGCGACAGCAGGAAGAGATGTCACCGGGAGAAGAGGAAGGCTGGTCCTCAGGCAGGGTCTCACGGACTGGTGGGGCCTTGGGGTCACATGGGCCAAGAGATTCAGATGTACAGTTTCAGAAACTGTTCAGGCCAAGGAGCATACCTCCTACTCACCAAACTTACAGAGACTGACACGTCAACCAGATTTCCAACTGGATAGTTCACGAGGCAATCCGTGGCTGCCAAGTGGTGTGGATGTGTTTGTCAATTGTCCAGTTTTAAGATGCGTTTCCCTCCTCGTGTTTTAACATTACTGACACAGGTTTCATTCTACAAGCACTGTCAGCCGACAGCAGCTCCAACATAGCTGCTGTTGCCTGCAAGGAGATGAATTTGGTTATTATTTCTTGTGATGTGCCTGGAAAACTGCAGCCATTCATACTTCAGCCAGCAAACCAGTGAGGACCTCTTAGGAGAAGGAATATGAGTCATGATTCTTTTGTTGTTATTGTCGTTTGGGGTTTTTCCCCTTACTTTTAAAATTTATTTTTTATTTTATTTATTTATTTATTTTTTGAGTCATGCTTCTTGTCTGAAAACTTCTACTGACATCCATCTGGTAAAATCTAGAAAGCACTGGAACCAAAACCCTCCAAATTGGTGTTGACAGCTTGAGAAAATTGGAAGAAAATCTGAGTGGATTTCTTAGTAGAACACATTTTTTTCTTTCTCATAACATTTTATTTTGAAAATTTTTAAACTTATGAAAAAATTTTAAAAATTATTTGGTGAATACACAGATAATTTCCCCCAGATTTTCTTATTGATATAATTTAGAGACATTTGCCTTGCCTATCTGTTTAGGGGGGTGTTTTTGTTTGTTTAATTGCTTGCTGGATCATTTTGAAAGCATGTATCTTTTAGGAACAAGGACATTCCTCTAGATAACCATAAACTATCATCATATTCAAGAAATTTAACACTGATATCTTAATATTATCTGATATACAGCCCATGTTCACATTTCTAGTGGAACAAATAGGTTTATCAGTTTTATTCTCTTTTAAGAAATGCTACGTCACCTACATTGTTGAAAGGTAGAGGATGACTGTGTAGGAAATACCGGAGACATCAAAGACTTTGAATCTAAAAACGATTCAGAGAATTAGACAGCAAATACAAAGAAGTCTTAGGAGGCCATTTTGGCCATGTTATTTCCCTTCCATCTTTCTTCTCATGGATGCACAAGACTTGATGTATAGAAAAATCTGTATCTTAGTAAGTCAGAAATCCTCTAAGTGATTACATGCTGAAGTAATATGAAAGCATCACATTATAGTGTAATTGGCAAAATTGTTTTTTCTTTGCAGTAAAGCCCTGATGATGAGAAAGATTGAAGGCAAGAGGAAAAGGGGATGACAGAGAATGAGATGGTGGGATGGCATCACTGACTCAATGGACATGAGTTTGAGCAAGCTCGGGGAGACAGTGAAGGACAGGGACGCCTGGCTTGCTGCAGTCCATAGGGTCGCAAAGAGTCACACTTGACTAGGAGACTAAGCAACAACAACAACAAAAAGAGGATGTGGCAGACAGCCTCTCGACTGTCTCCCCCAACTCCACCATCCCTGGCCATAAAGACGTGGGTGCCTAGCCTGGGCTGAGGCAATGGGAGAAGTCCAGGTTCTTGGATCCTGACCCAACTGGGGTTATTCAGAATCCTCCTGCAAAACTCAGTCATGTTCTGAAAGTTGGGGAAGAGAGAAGCTCTCCAGAGAGAAGCTCTTTCAAAGGGGTTTGTTAGTTGGATTATGTAGATCGGGAGAGACCAGTATCATTTGACTTTGCCCAGAGAGAGAGGGTGATATTTCTTCAAAATAAAGGCAAGGATGGAGAGACAGAAGGAAATGGGTAGAGATGAGAAACAGGAAAAGAGAAGTCTGGTGGTGCCGGATCCTCTGTTCCTGAAGGTTTTCTGTCCCCGGTTTCTACAGAAACTCTTCCTTTGATATTATGAGGTAGATCCCATCCATCTCTAAAAATCTAGCTTTAGTTGGTTTCTGCCACTTGCATCCAAAAGCATCTTCTTGACTAATGCAGCCATGGTATCCACTCACCAAGGTAAACAATGGGCTCTGTGCATGGTCAGGGACACTCAGCCGTGCCTTTTGTTTGCTTACAACTCTGTAGTTTTTGCCCACAAAGTATACTTATTTTTAAACAACTGAAAAGACAAACAGAAACTTTGCTTCTAGCCGATATTCTTTTTATTTCACCACTGCTGAAATTTACAATGGGGTCTTCATTTACACACACAGAGGCCACACACACAGCACACAGATACAACATGTTATTAGGTCTAGATCACAGGTTTCAATCTCAAATAATTACAGGGGTGAAGCGTGTAATGTCAAATGAATGAGGAGAGGCAGATGGACAGTCTGGTAATACGAGAGGTGGAGGAAAGGCAGCAGCAAACTGAAAGGAGGGCGCCCTGTCTAAGGGCAGCTAGATTCACAAGGAAACAGCAGCAGCAGCACGCGGGTCAAAGTACCCATGCCTGTGATTCGGGCTGCAGGCCGCCCTCTTGCAACTCCCAGTCTACACTGTAATTACTCACCTCCCTCTCTTAGAGGGCATTTGGTCATAAAGAACAGAATTTCACTCAAGGTAGCTCGTGTAAATGGCCATTGCTTAGAAGAGTGGAGCAGATAATTGATTGGGCACAAGATCCAAATTATTACCCAGCCTCATGGGAACAGGAGTGGGCACTGTTTTGTGCCAGGGTTTTTCTCTGTTTCTGATTACTGTCTCCATAGGGTCTTCAAAGCCTCGAGGGAGAGTTGACTGACTGCTGGTAATGGACCAGACATCCATCCCTTGTCTGATAGGCGTATGTTGGGGAGGAGGTCATGTACAATCCTGCGCACCTAAGCTCTGTCTTCAGCAGAGGCTCTGGATGGGGGTTGAGCTGGGGCTGGGCTGGGGCAGGCGGTTAAACCTGCCTCATACAGTGGCTTTGTTGCTTCAAGCAGCAACTCCAAAATAAGTTCAGATGCAGGGCATTTGCTAACTTTGCATATTTTCTTAAAAATTTTTTCCAATCTGATAGAACATGTGGGACTCTTAAAAAAATTTTTTTGGGGCCACGCCTCGTAGCGTGTGGAATCTTATTTCCCCAACCAGGGATTGAATCTATACCTCCTGAATTGGAAGCCCAGAATCTTAACCCCTGGACCACCAAGGAAGTCCCCATGTGGGACTTTTAATAGAGAGTATGTATGTATATGTACCTTCTATTAGTCATCAGTGAGCATTCTTCTGGACTTACACTGGGTCGTCTCTTACAGCCTCTTTTCTCTGTCCCCTTGGTGATCATACATCCCTCTTCGGCTTATCCCCACAAGAGTCCTGCCTCATATTCTGCACAGATTAGTATAAAATGTCTAGTTTCTTCTACCTTAGGATAAACCTGAATATCATCTCTTAATTCATCTTTTCAAAGAGCCACTGCAATTATATCACTCTTCTCCTGGGCATGGACTATGGTTCCCTACTGGGTTTTGGTCCTAGAAAAGTGAATTAACATCTCTGGGTCTTGTACTTTATTATAAAATGGTACAATAATAGCAGTCTAATAGAGCTATGGTCAGGGCCAGAGACAATGTCCCATATGCCCGGGGCAGTGCTGGGCAGAGTACAGATGTTCAGTCAATGTTCATTCATACTTCACATTTTGGTTCCATTTCCTGAGTTCACATCATTTCCACAAAGACCTCAAGCTCCTTTAGAACATTCTCTTGCTTTCTTCCCCTTTATTACCTAAAGCCTTGGAGCCTCTAGATGGAACAATCTGGCCCCCGGTACACACTCAATGTGGCTCAGGCAATGAAGCTAAAAAGTGAAAAATGAAAGTGTTAGTCATTCAGTTGTGTCCAACTTTTTGCAACCCCAAGGACTGTGGCCTACCAGGCTCCTCCAAAATGTGGTGAGACCAACATTTATAGAAGTGGGAGGGAGTGGGGCCCCGTAGCCAGGAAGCAGGTCACCATCGTGTTTGGTCCAACCCAATGCTGGTGCGGAGTAGGGGGCGAGGGAGAAGCTTATCGTTTCTGAGCCTGCAGGTTGACTCCTAGGCTCTGGTAATGTGCCCCCTGTTTTCCTGACCCTGCTCAAGGTCACACACACGTGTGACACCTTCTGTAGACGCGTCACCCCAGGATGAGGACTTTGGACCCTAATACCTCAACCTGGGTTTGATCCTTGAGTTGAGAAGATCCCCTGCAGAAGGGAATGGCCACCCACTCCAGTTTTCTTGCCTGGAGAATTCCATGGACAGAAGGAGTGGGACATGACTGAGAACTGACATACACACTTCTCCTCCCAAGACAGGACGAGGAAACTGCATGGTGGAAGATGAAAGAGCAGTCAGTAAACTGCCGACAAGTCTGGGTTTGCATCCACAAATCGCCACTGCGGTTTGGCTCCCTGGATACCTGTGTGTGTTCATTGTCCTTCCTGGGTTACTCACTAGACTTCAAGGGCACTGTTGTAGGGACACCATGGAAATAAGGACAAAGGAACCTCTGCCACAGGGCCCAGCCTTCTAGACACCACAAAGAGCTGGGGCTCACCCAGGATGGATGTGGTTTGGGAATGGAAAGGTCTGGGTTATTTCTGGTGCCTGCTAGTGGTATGAGTACCCTTTACCATGCCCAGATTGTTCTGTCTTCGTTTTTTCAAATAGTTTTTTCAACTTCCGCTCCTTCCTTCACTGTTCAAGCCTTTTTTATGTCTCCTGTTTCAACTCCTCAGATAAGAGGATTTGAGTAATTTACAAGGTCATTTTCATTCCTATGGCAGTTTTGCCCCAAACCACATCATAGGTGGCCCCTAGGTCCTAAAAGGGTTGCCCCAGATCAAGTGCCTACCTGATCCAATAAGCTGTGGCCAGGGTGGAGGGGTCCCAGGCAGCACGAAGGCACCCACGGGGACCACAGAGAGGGAGTGGGTTTGTGACTCAGGACTCCCTATTTCTACCCTTGTCCCACAAAAGACGTCAAAAAATAGTCAATACTTACGGAAACTTGACTTCCCTGGTGGCTCAGACGGTAAAAGCGTCTGCCTACAAAGAGGGAGACCTGGGTTCGATCCCTGGGTTGGGAAGATCCCCTGGAGAAGGAAATGGCAACCCACTCCAGTATTCTTGCCTGGAAAATCCCGTGGACGGAGGATTTTGCTGCTTCCACCTTTCAGTTCAAGCTCCACAGTACTGCTAAAATGCTCTTTGTATATGCAGATTAAACCCCATCAAGAAAAAAACCTTGCATTGGTTTTCCATTACCTTCAAGCTGAAATCTTAACTCCTTGGCACGGCCTTCAAGAGCTTTATGATCTGCTTACAACCTTTCTCACTGGTCTCATCTCGAGACCACTTGTATTCTCCACTCCCCACAGTACACACCTACACACACACACACGCCATGCATATAAACATCTTTTGCTCTAACCATGTCCAAATTTTGCACGCCCCTGAATGTATGGTATCCTTCCATGTCTGGAGGCCTTTCTAGAATCCTTTGCCCTCTGTCTCTCTGGTTTAACTCCTATTCACACTTTGGGATTCAAGTTTCTCTCTCTTTTATAAAACAATTTTCTTATCTATTTATTTATTTAGCTGCCTTGGGTCTTAGCTGCAGGACAAGGAATCTTGGTTTTCTCTTTGGGGACCTTTTGTTGCGGTGCGGGGACTCCCTAGACGTGGCCTGTGGGCTCTGGAGCATGCAGGCTCAGTAGCTGGAGCACATGGGGTTAGCTGCCTTGTGACACGTGGGCTGTTGATTCCCTGACCAGGGATCAAACCTGCGTCCCCTGCATTGCAAAGTGGATTCTTAACCACTGGACCATCAGACAAGTCCCAGGGTTTAAGTCTCTTAACAAAATCTTCCCCTACGGTCCAGAGTTGACTGGGACGCCTTCAGTCGTGGACCCATAGCCTATGACCCCACCTGGAAAAACTCACCATACTTGTTTGCAACCATTGATGTACTTGTTATATTCTCTACTGAATTACAGATTCACTGGGGTCAGGAGCTATATTTTATTCACCATGATATCTTCCCATTTTGTGGGAGCTCAACATTTTTTTGAATGAATGAATTTCCTCCAAAATAGGTCCCTGTCACAAAAGCAATGACATGAAATTGAGAACAAAATCTTTGGAGTCTTGAGTCCCATCTCTTCTAGTCTCTAGCTGAGGGCCCTTGACCTCTGTGGGTCCTGCATTGCTTGTTGGGTAGAGTGAAGGGTTAGGGGTTGCGGGTGTGGCCTGAAGTCCTAGTCTCTGGGTTCTAGACTTCCAAGGACCGGTGTCCATGTAGGGCCAATCGTCAGAGCCTAAACAGACCTTCCTGGCTCAGGGCAGCTAGTCACCAGAGACAGGACAAGACGTTACTCCTTCCGTTCGGTATGAATGACATCACCCAGTACTGCTTCTCTTTGGCATTTTTGTGAAATAGCGCCTTGACTCAGTTTGATTTCTGTAGTTGGCCTTTAAAAAGGGCAACCTTTGAACTTGGCAACTAGCAAAAAGGGAAAGAAATGGGACTCTGTCTACCCATCTATACTTTCTCCTTGTACCATGACTCTCACTACTGATTCCCTTTTCTTTCGAAATATTTTTAGATTCTTTCCACTTGAATCCTCTCTTTGATTTGGAATTTTTCTGGGCCCAATAGTGTCCCAAGCGCCTTCTTTTTCATGATGGTATGAAATTTCTGAAGGACCATGAAATAAATGGATGGCCCAAAGCACATGTGTTCTAGACAAGTAGCAGTTAAAGCCACCCGCTGCTACGTCTGTTACCCAGAAAATGTTGAACTGAAGCCCAAGCAAGTGATTTCAGTTAGTTGTTGACTTCAAACCCATTGTCTTTCAAGTTTAATATTGGTCCGCCCGGTCACGGTGGCCAACAGCCCTGAAGAGAAAATGAAGACGAGGTGGATTACTGGCCTCCAAGTGCCCCTTAAAGGCAAACGTTGCCTTTGATTTGTGTTTTTATGTGGCTATTCTCTGCCATTACGGTGTTCAATACCCCTTGCCCTGCTTGCTAGAGCTGAGTTATTGGTGGGGGAGTGTTCACTCCCCTTCTGGGGATAAGCTTTTAATCACCTACAAAGAGCAGTTGGCTGCCTCTAAAAACACTTCAATAAAGTGGGATTCAGCCGTCGGCTGGCTCAGCCCTTGTCGGCCCCAGGCTGCCTTGTGCCAAGATGCATCGAAGCCAGAAACGAAGGTCAAAAAGTTACTAAGGGTTGGCACGTTTTGCTGGCTGGCTTGTTTGCTAGATCCTTATTAAAGCATAGGTGAAGGTTGGCTGGCTTCTTTATCGCTTTTATAAATACTGTCCTGTCCATTTTCATTCCTTTCTTCTCTGCCCACTTCTGCCGAGATGGTTGTGACGGGGGATGGACGAGCTGAATGCATCGGTACAGATGTCAGCTTAGAACAGGGATTCCGGGCGTCCCCCACGATTAGTGCTGATGGTGCACATCAAGGGTGTGGTGTTATGAGATCACCTGGAAGCTGGCCAGATGGACCAGAACAGTTCTGGCTAAACCCTTCCCTGGAATCCCGCGCTTCTGGAGGGCTCCGAACAGCGGCTAAACTCTGCGTCCACTAGATGGCGCACTGATACTGGGCTCGCGCATCCGGGAGCGTCTCTGGGTCTCCTACCCGTACTGTTCCCGGCTTGATCTCAAAGTTGGAGATCAGTTACGGCAGGGATCTGGGGACAAACTTCTTGAAGTTCTATATCTTGGATCCATTTCTTCATATACCCATTGTGAAAACTGTGTGGATTTCGTAAAACTCTGGACAATAATTAATGATGAAAGTGTAAGTCACTCAGTCCTGTCCAACTCTTTGAGCTCCCATGCACTATAGAGTCCATGGAATTCTCTAGACAGAATACTGGAGTGGGCAGCCTTTCCCTTCTCCAGGGGATCTTCCTAACCCAGGGATCAAACCCAGGTCTCCCACATTGCAGGCAGATTCTTTACCAGCTGAGCCACTGGGGTAGCCTCTTCCTTCTCCAACAGATCTTCCCTACCAGGAATCCAACTGGGGTCTCCTGCATTGCAGGCAGATTGTTTACCATCTGAGATACCAGGGAAGCTCTAATTAATGATAAGGAATCACAATATCTAAAATGCTTGATTGTGTAGGAGAAATGCCATATAAACGGGATCTAGCCATCTCTGATACTTAGAAAATGCATTCTAATCGTTTTGGGGGAAATATGTGGCTTTGCTAACTCTTGTGTTATCCCAGGTAGTAAGTGCTTTATTGGCATTCATTCTGTTAATCTTTATAATAATTTATGTGTGTGTCTGTGTGTGCTCGGTCATTTTGGACTCTTTGTGACCCCATAGACTGTAGCCTGCCAGGTTCCTCTGTGCAAGGAATTTTCCAGACAAGAATACTGGAGCGGGTGGCCATTTCCTACTCCAAGAAATCTTCCTGACCCGGGGATCAGATGCAAATCCCTTTGTGTCTCCTGCCTTGGTAGGTGGATTCTTTACCACTGCACCACCTGGGAAGCCTATAGTAACTTTATGAGGGAAGCGCTATTAACATACTCATTTTACAGACAGGAAAATTGAGGCATAGAGGGGTTATGTTACTTGCGTAAAGTCACAGAGCTAATAAGTGATGAAGCTGAGACCCAAACCTTGAGAGTTTCAGCTCCAAAGTTCATGCTCTTAGAGACTAGACTTCACAAAAGAGAATTCTAGAGAGCTCCGCCAAATAAGCTTTTATGCTCTCTCATGACAAAGGAAAAGGCTTAGGTTCTCAGCACCTTCCTCCCTATATCTTCTCTTTAACATTACTGCCCTCGGACATCAATGCTATGCGTCAGTGTATCTGTATTTTCATGTTCTGATTCTACAGCCAATGTTATTGTCCTTATACAAATTGTGCTGCAATAGCATAATTTTTTGGCTTTCTATTTGGAACGTTGCTTTACAAAAATCTTACTGATTTTCATTCTGACTTTCAGTTTCAGACAGGAAAATTAACATGCAAAGGCATTTCTCCATGAAAGGATGCTTAGGCTACGACTAGGGAATTTACTCGTCTATTCATTCCTCCATTTATCCTGCGATGTTGACAGAATGTGTGCAGTGTGCTTGGCCTGAGTTTAGAGCAATAACTCAGGCAAGTTTGCTGCTTCCACAGCACTCATAGTTTGATACGGGGGACTGTAACAGAGCTTTGAACAGTTAAGGGGTGGGGGGCTGCCCAAGTCTTTGGGGCAGTAGGTTAGCTTTCACAGAGGACAGGATAATTGGGTGGAGGCATGAAGGAATAGCAGGGATCCTCTAGGTAAAAACACAGCATCCCTAGGGAGAAGGAACACGTCCCCAGTGCTTAAACACTGGAAGAGATGAGCCTGATAAATTCCCAGAGTCTAGTCACCAAAGTTCCCCATGAACCAGTCAAAGATGGAACGATGGAAAGCCACAGTGAGCTCTCCAGGAAGGAAATGATACCATTAGATTTGTGTTTTGGGCAGAAGACTGGCCTGAAGGATGGACTACAGTTTAGAGGGACAGCAGCCACAGGACTTGATAGTGAGATGAATGCAGGGGCCGAGGGAGAGGAAAGCATCCAACAAGAGGATAAGTGGGTGGGACTCCCACGGTGGTCCAGTGGTTAAGAATCCACCTGCCAGTGCAGGGGACACATGTTTGATCCTTGGTCTGGGAAGATTCCACATGCCACGGGGTAACTAAGCCTGTGTGCCACAACTATTGAAGCCTGTGTGCTTCCCTCACACTGCAGTGAAGACCCAGCACAGCCTAAAGAAATAAATGAAAAAAAAAATTAAAAAAAAAAAGAGGACAGTGGGTGAGTGGGGTGCCAGTAATCAATATGGAAACTGAAGGGCAAGAAGCGCATGCTCAAGAGGATACCTAAGTTTCATTTCAAATGTATTGCAATTGAAGTGGACAGTTAAGTGTCTCTAAGGATCTGCACCCTGTGGGGAAAGTCGGGGATGGAATGGTAGAATTTGGAGTTATCTGCACTTTGGTGGGGGTTTTCCAGGTGGCACTCATGGTAAAGAACCCGCCTGCCAATGCAGGTTAGACCAAAGAGACACGGGTTTGACCCTTGGGTTAAGAAGATCCCCTGGAGGAGGGTATGGCAACCCACTCCAGTGCTCTTGCCTGGAGAATCCCATGGACAAAGGAGCCTGGCAGGCTGCAGTCCACAGGGTCACAAAGAGTTGGATACGACTGAAGCAATTTAGCACATAGCACGCACAGTGGTGGAGGCTGAAACCAGGGGTGGGGGGAGGGGGTAGGGACAGTGGGGGAATAGATGTCTATTACAGCATCTGATAAAAAGTATGAACCATTTCATTCAGTTTCACAGTGTTTAAGTATTTAATATCTCATAGATCTCTCTGTATTTTTTTTTTCACCTCTCATCACAGTGGCTCCAGGAGGTAATCACAGAACGGAGCAGAGCACAGTGTCTCCAGGATTTCTTTGGGCTTGCCTTTCTTTCCACACAAAGCCTGTGCACACAGCACATTCCAAGTTCTTCCCAAGATATATCAAACTCTGGTGCAGAGGGAGAAGACGCCGCGCTTTCAATCACATCACTTACAGACAGCACTCCACCTCCAGCCCCTAAGTGAGACTCCGGCTTCTTGAGGAACTGGAAAGAACATGCTTCATTGGCAGGTGAAGAAAGGGAGGGAGCTGGAGCCAGCTTCAGGCTTGTTTTATTTTAAAACTGCATAAATGTTTAAAATGTGATGCGTAAACTTGCTTTCAGGCCACTTTTCGAGGTAAGCAGCCTTGACAGTTAACTGTTAGGCTTCTCTGGGATGCTGGAAACGTGTTCTTTTGGAGAGCACAGCAGAAAGTTGCTTGCTAGAGAGCACGAGGGGCAAGGCTGGTGGGTTTGCCATCTGCTCTCATCTTTGGAAAATGGAGGGATTGAAGGCAACTGTGCTAGCACGTGGGAGAAATTAAACAGGATATACTTTATTCCCCCAATCTCAGGGGTTTTGTCATGGTTTTTATTTTAGTAGCTAAGTTGTGCCTGACTCTTTGCAACCGCATGGACTGCAGCCTGCCAAGGCTCCTTTGTCTATGGAATTTCCCGGACAACAATGCTGGAGTGGGTTGCCATTTCCTTCTCTAGGGGATCTTCCCAGCCCAGGGACTGAACCTACGTCCCGTGCATTGGCAGTCAGGCTCTTCTCCACTGAGCCACCAGGAAAGCCCAAATACAGTGACTTATAAACATTGACTTCTCCATCATATACTGTGGAATGGACACAGCTCTGTGCTAAGCTGTGGACTCACTATGGGTTGACTTCTAGAATCTTCCTGTTCTGGGACCCGGGCTGCAGGAGCAACTCCCAACTGCAACATGCTGTCCTGTGGCAGAGAACAGAAACACGAGAGCCAAGCCATGAACTCTTCTTCAGTCCACTCCTCGGAAATGGTGTGCATCGGGCCCCACTTGATTTTTATTGGACAGAGCAAGTCACATGGCCAAACCCAAAGGGTTGGGTCATAAGAAAGGAGGAAGTGAATGCTTGTGCACAGTAATGATAGCTGCCAAAGGTATTCATTCTTTCACCAAATATTTACTGAGTGCCAGCATTGTGCTCGAAATTGATCTGTGGAAATAGATCTGTTCCCTGCCCTCATGGAGATTACAATCTCACTTGGGACATAAATGATGAGAACAGAAATTACAATAAAGGTAGAGCCCAGTCCCAGATTTCAGACCCCTCACAAGGGAGTGGAGGCTGCAGAGAGCACAGGATGACAGCCGTATAATGAATTACTCCAGAGTGTCATCTCTGACAAGACCTAAACCATATTTCTCCCTGGACAGGGTAGGGAGAGGCTGAGAGATTCTGTTCCTGAAAATTCAACTCAGGTCACCAGCCTTCTGAGACCTCGTAAGGCCTTCTTTGCTGAGAAAGTGTCGCAGGTTACCTGCCTTGACATCCTTTGTCCCACTTGCCACCTGTAAACCCAGCCCCACCTCCCTTCCCAATCTGGCCAGGTCCTGAGTCAGTAAACACTTAAACAGATCCAGCTTTGTGTTTGGGTGCTGAGGACCAAGTTGTTGTTCAGTCGCTCAGTTGTGTCCGACTCTGCAACCCCATGGACTGCAGCATGCCAGGGTTCCCTGTCCTTCACAATCTCCGGGAGTTTGTTCATGCTCATGTCCATTGAATCAGTGATGCCATCCAAACATATCATCCCCTGTCACCCCTTTCTCCTGCCCTCAGTCTTTCCCAGCATCAGGCTCTTTGCATCAGGTGACCAAAGGTTTGGAACTTCAGCTCCAGCATCAGTCCTTCCAATGAATGTTCAGGGTTGATTTCCTTTGGGATCGACTGGTTTGATTGCCATGTTTCTAAGCTTTCTCTATAACCTTCCAGATTCATCCACACCATCATGCCC
The DNA here is from genome assembly GCF_023091745.1 of Budorcas taxicolor. Classification (NCBI taxonomy): domain Eukaryota; kingdom Metazoa; phylum Chordata; class Mammalia; order Artiodactyla; family Bovidae; genus Budorcas; species Budorcas taxicolor. Next base: position 49,879,607 of record NC_068923.1, on the reverse strand, counting down.
ATACTCCTCTGACCCAACAACCCAAGACTCCAGCCCAGTGATTCCCTTCATACCTGTTGGGCCCTGAGTTCCAGGGTTCATAAACACCATCATCCCCTCAACACCTTCACAGAGGCTGTCTCTCTGAAGACTCTTCCTGGGGGTGCCGCTTCTGCAGGACTGGGAGACCAGGAAATGTTCTCCTTGCTCCCCAGTGTGGCTTCCTGTACTCTGGTGTGGCACCTGATGCTCCTTTGAAATGAGAGATTCTTGATTGTACACATGTATATGGCCCCACTGGGATCTAGGGAAGACCCTGGCAGAGGCTGACTGCTACTTTTCTTCATATTCCCTACTTAGTGTGACCAAAATGTTGTGCAAGGGACTTTGTTGGTGGCCCAGTTTAAGAATCCACCTGTCAATGCAGGGGACATGGGTTTGATCCCTGGGCCAGGAAGATTCCACATGCCATGGAGCAACTAAGCCTATGCACCACAGCTGCTGAGCCCCTGCGCTCCAGAGCCTGGAACCACAAGAGACGCCACCAAGATGCGAAGCCCATGCCCTGCAGCTAGAGTAGCTCCTGCTCAGTGCAACTAGAGAAAGCCCATGCGCAGCAATGGAAACCCAGCACAGTCAAAAATGAAAATAAAGTAATAAATTTAAAAAATACTGTGCAAGTATCAAGAGGTGGGTTCATGCACACAGCACACAGGTGAAGACCCAGCGAGGGGATAGTTTTGAAATCTCGTAGTTCAAGAGTTTCTACCAATGACTGGTTCAGATTTACCTTTCATATGAGTTCTTGGCATCAAGAACAATAAGCCTGAGTGTTGGGATCCAAGGTCACACGTGAATATAAATATATTCTAGAGAAATTACACAGGTCTAGTTAAGCTGAAATTAAGCCCTCCAAGTGGGGAAGTAGCTCAAGCACCCTTCTGCAAAGCTTTACTAAGATTTATTTGGAAAGTTATGGTCTCTTCTGAAATGAATCCACAGATTGGCTTGCTCTGATTACAAGAAGAACATTGAGGTCTTTATGAACAGTCATCATTGGATTCCTGCCCTCCTTAAGGAGATTAATTAGGTAAATTTCATTACGGTAACACCAACTTTCTTGGAAAGAAACCATCCAACTTTAGAATGACTCTGAGTTTATATCTGGAAACTAAGCAATGTTAATGTTTACAGTCGAGAATGTGAAACATTAGGTTTTAATAGATGTTGATGTCATTCTTGGCATCCCGCGATGATATAAACTACTCCGCGAAGAGGTAACACATTGTTAAATATAACCAAAATGCAAAGAAAGAAGTTGAAATGTACACACACAAGGTTTAACTCTGCCTCCCACTTTCTTACCCTGCAGCTGCCATCTGAGCTGAACCAGAAAGTGGCAGTTGGCACGCTCCATCTATCACAGATGTGTAGATAGAGAGATGAAGGAATCTCTCTCATTCTGTTTAGTGATTTGCTACTCTAGTATTTTCAAAGAGGGCCAAAATGGCCAAGGAAAGAGAAATCCGTTTTAGTCCTGATTCTGCCACTTACTTGTTGCATGACCTAGGACTGTGGTCCCTGTCTCTTGGCAGTTTCTCCATGCCCAAAGTGAGAAGTCTGGAATCCCTGGCCTCCAATGACCAGCATAGTACTCTGTTTCAAAGATCACCCTTCTGCCACTTGTGCAGATTGCTGTATACAGATTTTTGACCATCCTGTTAAACCCCAAGGGAATCTGGGAACTTAAGGGCTGACCTTAAACCCTGAAGGTGGGCCCTTGTGTCCTTGAACTTGCCTCATGACAGCCAGGGGTTGGGACATTTCTGAGATAGCCTCAGACACAGACTGTATGCAAACTTACTCTACCTCCCACCTCCCCCTGCCCTATGTACAGTTTCCAAGGGGTGCATGCCAAGTCGCTTCAGTCGTGTCCAGCTCTGTGACCCTATGGGCTACAGCCTGCCAGGCTCCTCTGTCCATGGGATTCTCCAGGAAAGAATACTGGAGTGAGTTGCCATTTCCTACTCTGGGGGACCTTCCTGACCCAGGGATCGAACCTGCATCTCTTACATCTCCTACATTGGCAGGCAGGTTCTTTATCACTAGCACCACTTTTCAAGGGGTATATATTAGTGCATTCTCACACTACTGGCAAGGTGAGCAGGGTGAGCTTCTTACACGTAATTGCTAAAGGAAGCTCAAATGTGCTCAGAAAATGTAATTTTGGGACACAGCATAGAATTTCTTCCTTAGAATTGGAGAGAGGGTCATCTCTATGATATTTGTTAGTGTCCTTAAAATCATTCCACATAACAGCCTCCCATAAGTAGGCTACTTTGGTATGAGTTTGCAGGAGCGGCGGCTGCGCAGCACAGAGGAGATACCCCACATCCAAGGTCAGGAGCAGTGGCTGCACTTTGCTGGAGCAGTTGTGAAGAGATACCCCATGTCCAAGGTAAGAGAAACCCAAGTAAGATGATAGGTGCTGAGAGAGGGCATCAGAGGGCAGAGAGACTGAAATCACAATCACAGAAAACTAGCCAATCTGATCACACAGACCACAGCCTTGTCTAACTCAATGAAACTAACCCATGCCGTGTGGGGTCACTCAAGACGGAGGGGTCATGGTCTGACAGAATGTGGTCCACTGGAGAAGGGAACGGCAAACCACTTCAGTGTTTTTGCCTTGAGACCCCCATGAACAGTATGAAAAGGCAAAAAGATAAGACACTGAAAGATGAACTTCCCAAGTCCAAGGTGCCCAATATGCTACTGGAGATCAGTGGAGAAATAACTCCAGAAAGAATGAAGGGATGGAACCAAAGCAAAAGCAACACCCAGTTGTGGATGTGACTGGTGATGGAAGTAAAGTCCAATGCTGTAAAGAGCAATATTGCATAGGAACCTGGAATGTGAGGTCAATGAATCAAGGCAAATTGGAAGTGGTCAAATAGGAGATGGCAAGAGTGAACGTCGACATTCTAGAAATCAGAGAACTAAACTGGACTGGCATGGGTGAATTTAACTCAGATGACCATTATATCTACTACTGTGGGCAGGAATCTCTTAGGAGAAATGGAGTACCCATCATAGTCAGCAAGAGAGTCCGAAATGCAGTACTTGGATGCAGTTTCAAAAATGACAGAATGATCTCTGTTCGTTTCCAAGGCAAACCATTCAATATCATGGTAATCTGAGTCTATGCCCCAACCAGTAACGCTGAAGAAGCTGAAGTTGAATGGTTCTATGTAGACCTACAAGACCTTTTAGAGCTAACACCCCAAAAAGATGTCCTTTTCATTATAGGGGACTGGAATGCAAAAGTAGGAAGTCAAGAAACACCTGAAGTAACAGGCAAATTTGGCCTTAGAGTACAGAATGAAGCAGGGCAAAGACTAACAGAGTTTTGCCAAGAGAACATACTAGTCATAGCAAACACCTTCTTCCAACAACACAAGAGAAGACTGTACACATGGACATCACCAGATGGCCAAGACCGAAATCAGATTGATTATATTCTTTGCAGCCAAAGATGGAGAAGCTCTATACAGTCAGCAAAAACAAGACCAGGAGCTGACTGTGGCTCACATCATGAACTCCTTATTGCCAAATCCAGACTGAAATTGAAGAAAGTGGGGAAACCACTAGACCATTCAGGTATGACCTAAATCAAATTCCTTATGATTATATAGTGGAAATGAGAAATAGATTTAAGGGACCAGATCTGATAGATAGAGTGCCTGATGAACTATAGACTGAGGTTCATGACATTGTACAGGAGACAGGGATCAAGACCATCCTCAAGAAAAAGAAATCCAAAAAGTGAAATGGCTGTCTGAGGAGGCCTTACAAATAGCTGCAAAAAGAAGAAAGGAGAAAAGGAAAGATATATCTATTTGAATGCAGAGTTCCAAAGAATAGCAAGGAGAGATAAGACAGCCTTTTTCAGTGATCAATGCAAAGAAATAGAGGAAAACAATAGAATGAGAAAGACTAGAGATCTCTTAAAAAAAATTAGAGATACCAAGGGAACATTTCTTGCAAAGATGGGCTCAATAAAGGACAGAAATCGTATGGACCTAACAGAAGCAGAAGATATTAAGAACAGGTGGCAAGAATACACAGAAGAGCTTTAAAAAAAGATCTTCATGACCCAGATAATAACGATGGTGTGATCACTCACCTAGAGCCAGACATCCTGGAATGTAAAGTCAAGTGGGTCTTAGGAAGCATCACTACGAACAAAGCTAGTGAAGGTGATGGAATTCCAGTTGAGCTCGAGTTCAAATTCTAAAAGATGATGCTTTGAAAGTGCTGCACTCAATATGTCAGCATATTTGGAAAACTCAGCAGTGGCCACAGGACTGGAAAAGGTCAGTTTTCATTCCAATCCCAAAGAAAGGCAATGCCAAAGAATGCTCAAACTACCGCACAATTGCACTCATCTCACATGCTATTAAAGTAATGCTCAAAATTCTCCAAGCCAGGCTTCAGCAATACATGAACTTGAACTTCCAGATGTTCAAGCTGGTTTTAGAAAAGGCAGAGGAACCAGAGATCAAATTGCCAACATCCACTGGGTCATCAAAAAAGCAAGAGAGTTCCAGAAAAACATCTATTTCTGCTTTATTGACCATACCAAAGCCTTTGACTGTGTGGATCACAATAAACTGTGGGAAATTCTGAAAGAGATGGGAATACCAGACCACCTGACCTGCCTCCTGAGAAATCTGTGTATAGGTCAAGAAGCAACAGTTAGAACTGGACATGGAACAATAGATTGATTCCAAATATGAAAAGGAGTACGTCAAGGCTGTATATTGTCACCCTGCTTATTTAACTTTTATGCAGAGTACATCATGAGAAACGCTGGGCTGGAAGAAGCACAAACAGGAATCGAGACTGCCGGGAGAAATATCGATAACCTCAGATATGCAGATGACACCACCCTTATGGCAGACAGTGAAGAACTAAAGAGCCTTTTGATGAAAGTGAAAGAGGAGAGTGAAAAAGTTGCCTAAAGCTCAACATTCAGAAAACAGAAGATCATGGCATCTGGTCCTATCACTTCATGGGAAATAGATGGGGAAACAGTGGAAATAGTGGCTGACTTTACTTTTTTGGGCTCCAAAATCACTGCAGATCATGATTGCAGCCATGAAATTAAAAGACACTTACTCCTTGGAAGGAAAGTTACGACCAACCTAGGCAGCATATTAAAAAGCAGAGACATTATTTTGCCAACAAAGGTCTGTCTAGTCAAGGCTATGGTTTTTCCAGTAGTCATGTATAGATGTGAGAGTTGGACTATAAAGAAAGCTGAGCACCAAAGAATTGATGCTTTTGAACTGTGGTATTGGAGAAGACTCTTGAGAGTCCCTTGGACTGCAAGGAGATCCAACCAGTCCATCCTAAAGGAGATCAGTCCTGGGTGTTCATTGGAAGGACTGTTGTTGAAGCTGAGACTCCAATACTTTGGCCACGTGATGTGAAGAGCTGACTCATTTGAAAAGGCCCTGATGTTGGGAAAGTTTGAGGGCAGGAAGAGAAGGGGATGACAGAGGATAAGATGGTTGGATGGCATCACCGACTCAACGGACATGAGTTTGGGTGGACTCCGGGAGTTGCTGATGGACAGGGAGGCCTGGCCTGCTGCAATTCATGGGCTCACAAAGAGTCAGACATGACTGAGTGACTGAACTGAACTGAACTGTCAGTTTCCAGCATGACTTGATTTTCCCTCAATTTGATTGTCTTGGGGAGCACTAGGGCCTCGTCACCTTTTTGTAATGACCTGGTACTAAACTTGACCCCCTCACTCCCCAAGTTATAGGATGTATTTCTGAGGTCCTTCCTACATTATCTCATCTGTAATGCTGTGCACAACCAAAGCCCCCAAAACAGATTTGCTGAGGCCTGGAGAGTCCAGAGGGACCCGCATACCAGGAGAGGGTCAGTCCTCCCAAGAAAGAAGGAATGTTGAGAATTTTTGCACTGACTGTACACATCCTCAAGATACTGTATTCTGTTCTGGATTCCACAAATTTAGAGTGATAGGAAAAAACAACACAAAAGTTGAGAGGTGAGACGTGTGGTGATGAATAGATTGGAAAGTGTTACTTTATGTGTGAAGATGGCAAAAGTGGGTGTGTTCACTTTGGGGAGAGATAGTGGAGGAGGAGGATTGGGGGTCACCTTCAAGCACAGAAGGATTATTTTATAAAGACCAGAGGATATTTGCTGTTCACAGAGGAAGAAATAGGAGAGGCAGACACACGCTCAGGCCTGGGTGGATTCAGCTGAGGGGAGGAAGGCTAGTCTTAGTGGTCAAGACTGAGATGAGACCAGGAAGGCTGTCACATGCCCTTGTCTGGGAGCCCCTTGCTCATTAAGTTGAATTCTCTGACAGCAGCGGAGGGACTAGATGAGACATACACTCACCCCAGTAACTCTGCTTTTTCACCAAAAGACAACTAAAACCCACCTACAGGCTTTCCAGGTGGCGCAGTGGTAAAGAATCCGCCTGCCAATGCAGGAGACACAAGAGATGAGGGTTCGCGCTCTGGGTCCGGAAGATCCCCTGGAGAAGGAAATGGCAACCCACTCCAGTATTCTTGCCTGGAAAACCCCATGAACAGAGGAGCCTGGAGGGCTACCGTCCATGGGGTTGCAGAGAGTTGAACACCACCGAGCGAAGGGGCACAAGTGAGAGCACAGACTTAAAGAAAATAGTACTGTGTGAAAGAAAGAGCATGAGAAAAAAAAGAAATATTTTAACTGTCAGCTCCAGGAATTTTGAGTATGAGAGCTGGGGACAGGGCCGGGGTCTCAGAATCTGTGAACACCCAGTTTTGCTTCCCTCGAGTAGTTCTGAAACCACTGATAGGAGTGAGCCGATTGTTATCTCAAGCTTCCAGGACTTGTGGGCTTCCCAGGTGACTCAGATGGTAAAGATTCTGCCTGCAATGCAGGAGACCTGAGTTCGATCCCTGGGTCAGGAAGATCCGTTGGAGAAGGGAATGGTAACCCATTCCAGTGTGGAGAGAGAAGCCTGGTAGGCTACAGACAGAGGAGCCTTGTGGGCTGCAGTCCATAGGGTCACAAAGAATTGGGTGCAACTGAGTGAGCGATTAACACTTTCACTTGCCTGAATTGCAATATGGCTAACTAGTTTTTGTGTCTGCATGTAATAATAGTTAATGCCACTCTGAGCTGTGTTTCTTGGCACTCTTGTGTCCTTAGTCACACAGCGATGGGTGGTGGGGTGGGAAATGGCTGGAGGACTCCTTCATCTGTGTTCCGGCCCCCCGTCATCACTAGGGACTGTGTCACTATAGACCAGCCACCCAACTTTGAGACTTCCGTTTTCCCTTCCTGTAAGATGAAGCCATTACAATAGACCTAGAATAGACCAAGACTAGAAACATGAGTGGGTCCTAAATGTCAGGCAATTTGTGATTAAATGTCCTATCTTTACCCTCCAAATGCTACCTGAACTCATATTCATATTTATTGACATTACATTAAAATGAAATACAAATATTTCTTTATATTAACTCACCTCTAATTATATAAATCTATTTAAAAGGTAACTGTGTATCTTACCTTACAAGGACAGCTACCTCACTTGCCATAAATAGAAAGTAAATACAATGAAAACAAAACTAAGGTGTTAAATTCTAGCTGGTAATGGCTGCTTGTCAAAGACTGAGCCCGAGGCTTTCCCTTTCTTTATTAAAAAGGGAGATTAGCAAGTGTTAGAAAAATCTTAAAGGTATATGAGTCCCAAACTAATATTTTCTCTTTAACAGAATCATGAGGGTTGAAAGAAACTTGACTTGGGTAAGAAAACTTTCTATTTTGATATAATTTCAAACTTTCCCCCAAAGGTGTAAGAATAGTATAAAAAACTCCAATAGAGTTTTTATCCACTTTTACCAATTTTGAACACTGACCACATTTGCTTTATCGTTTACACTTCTCTATATACATTTATAATGTTTTTTTTCTGAACCACTGAGTAGGTGCATGTACATGCCCTTTGTACTTCAGTATGTATTTCCTAAGAATAAGGATATTCTCTGTTATAACCACAGGGAAATAACCACATGCAGAAAATTTAATATGGCTGCAACATTTCTGTCAAACTGCAGTCAATAATTCGATTTTGTCAATTGATCCAATAATAACATTTATAGCATTTTTCCCCCCAGTATGGGCACTAGTTCAGAACACATTGTGCATTTAGTGGTCATTTCTCTTCAACCTTCTTTAATCTGAAACGATTCTTCAGCCTTTTCTTTGCATTTCATTCTTGAAGAATGCAAGCTAGTCACTTAATAGATTGATCCTCAGTTGTCTGATGGTTCCTCTCATTAGATATGGAAAAGATGGGCATACTTCTTTTTGTTGGAGTGTAGTTGATTTGCAGTGTTGTATTAGTTGCTACCATACAGCAAAGTGAATCCGCCGCACATTTACATATATCCTCTCCTTTTTGGATTTTCTTCCCTTTTAGGTCATCACAGAGCACTGAGTAGAGCTCCCTGTGCTCTACAGTCAGTTCTCATAGTGATCTATTTGATACATAGAAGGGAATGGCAACCCACTCCAGTATTCTTGCCTGGAGAATCCCATGGACAGAGGAGCCTGGCGGGCTACGGGCCATGGAATCGCAGAGTCGGACATGACTGAGTGACTTACACACGCACAGTGTATATATGCCAATCCCAATCTCCCAATCCATCCCACCCCCCAAGATGGGCATAATTCTGATTCTGAGCTATTTAATGCCATGTCCATGTTCTTATGATATGGTGTCTTTTATCCCAGTGAGAACCACCCACACCGACAGTGAGAATGAAAGAGATCAGGTCCACTGTTCTTTTTAGGACCTTTGCGTTTATATTTCTGAAGAAAGCCAGATGCTGGTTTTAAGCAAGTCACTTTGTAATGAATCACATCATCTGCAGTATTTCATGTTGTTTCTGGTGCTACCAGATGTTGAATAGACAGCCGAGAATCGGAAGAGAAGTTCTTCATCCCTTTCTCTGTCTCTGACAAGGGTTGGTAATGCCTTTTATTTGAGAGCCAGGCATGACTAGGGGAGAGAGAGTAAAGAGAGGGCAAGATGCATGAATTATATGCAGAGTGGATGGTGGCCGCAGTAATTCCTGCTCAGTGTGAGCTCCATCGTGAACCAAAGTGGGAAATAAATAATGGGAGAGAAATGGCCCCTGGTGAGGAGCTATTTGGATCAGAGTATGAGTCTTCACAAGCACTTATGGAAGCAGGCAACAGGTGGTAGCCAAGGAGTGTGATTCAAGTCTGCTACCTCCTCTGCTACATGAATTATTTAATATGTAGAGTCAGAAAACAACTCAAACTAGCATAGGTAAGAATAATTTATCAGCTCACTGATTAGGCTTCAGGAATGGCTAGATCCAGGAGCTCAAATGATATCATAAGGAGTGTCTGACAGTTCTGCTTTTTTCTATATTAGTTTCCTCCTCCATTTGGATAGAAAAATGCCCCCAACTAACTTGCATATGAGTCCTCCAAAGTGGACTCTACCCTTTGCTGTCCACCTGAAACTATCATAACATTGTTAATCAGCCATACTTCAATACAAAGTAAAAAGCTAATAAACCAAAAACAAAGTGGACTCAATGACCTTGATTGAGTCAAAAGTCCATTGTTGAGTCCATTATTGTATTTAGGAAAATGGGATATTCTGACTGGCCCAGGTTGTCCCATATACCTCACATTCACCAAGGAATCAAGGCATGTGATTGAAAATGCTACTAAGCATCAAAGAGGCAGTTCACCCAAGGAAAGGATGTTATTCAAGGAAAAAAAAATGAATGGATGTTCAGTACAAAGTTGGGATGTACTACAGAGGATGAGTTAGTGAGCTCTCCGATGTTGTATGATGAAGAGTTGGTGCGGTGTATTAGCTAAGAACCAGGCTTTGGGTCAGAATCCTTACTGTTAAGTTCTATGGCCATAAGCAAGTTCTCTCTGAATCCTGATTTCTTCATCTGTAAAATGGAGAAATTACTTTACCAGATGATCAGAGTTCTTAGTTGCAAACAAGAATTCCTTGGCTTAGTTCAAGCAGATAGAGATTTATTAAGAGACAGTAGATGAGCACATATATACAAAGGAATATTAGCCAAAAAAGGAACAAAACTGTGCCATTTGCAGAGATGTGGATAGACCTAGAGTCTGTCATACACAGTGAAGTAAGTCAGAAAGAGAAAAACAAATACCGTATGCTAATGCGTGTATGTGGAGTCTAGAAAAATGGTACAGATAAACCTATTCACAAAGCAGAAACAGAGACACAGGCATAGAGAACAAATATATGGACACCGAGGTGAGAAAGAAGGGATAGGATGAATTGGGAGATTGGGATTATAAATTTTAAAATAAATGTTTGTGAGTAATAATAAAAAAGGATAGTCTATGGCTCATAGGATGTCAGAGGATCTAGAGGAATGGACTCTGGGAGTACATTCCTGGGAATATCTCCCAGAATGATTCTCTCTCATGGACTTGATCGAGGCATTTCTGCTTCCATCCCACCATTCTAGTTGCAGTGGTGTGGAGGTTCTGTCTACTCCAGAAACATCATGCCTCCACTGGCAACTTTGCTGGCCAAGCAGAAGCCTCTTTGCCACACCGGTTTCTCTGCTCCGTTCACTCCTGAACCCAGCTCTCTCAGGGGTGTGTCTGATCCCTGGAACTGTGTTGACATACAGGGTGGCTCTATGGTACGTGACCGGGGTGGGTCCATGCACAGGGCTTCTTTCTCAGCAGGGGCTCATGCTTGATTGAATGGTCTGCTGCTGCTGCTGTCTTGAGATTCTGAGTGATCTTACCTTTGAACTTGGCTTTGTGTGCGAAGTCTGATGGAGCGGTACAACAGTTGGGTGTGCATAGGAGAAGTGCTGGGCAGCAGTGTATCAACATGTGGGCTCAGGTGTGAGGAACATGTGTGCCCCGAGTGGTTGGCTTGGATGCCCAGTGCCCCGGCCCAGCCTAGGGCACCGTGAAGTTCTCTGGTGGCAGGCGGGCAGGGCTTGGGTCCAAACCGGCGGTGGTGAATGCACCAGTGACAGCGAAACAGGGCGCAGTTGTGGTGGTAGACGCCACTCCCTGGGGGAAGGAAAGGGTTCCATGCGGGCCAGGCAGGAGCTGCGGTGCAAAGCAGGGTTGTCTGTGTCTTCTTGCAGCACAGTGAATTGAACTGAATCTAGATTCTCCAGCCTTAAAACCAGGATGGGAACTGCTAGTGCTTAGTAAGTTGTTACAAAATAAAAGCCACTGGACTTCCCTGGTGGGCCAGTGGTTAAAAATCCACCTGCCAACACAAGAGACACGGGTTCAATCCCTGGTCCAAGAAGATCTCATATGCCACTGGGGAAACTAGGCGCATGTGCCCCAACTACAGAGCCCCTGTGCTGCAGAGCCTGTGCTCCTCAATAGGAGAAGCCACTGCAATGGCATCCTGCCATTCAAAGCAGGCCCAGCAAATCCCAAAGGCCAGGGTGGTGCATTAAACTGGAACTGACTGTCTTCTAGCTGCGTAAGGAGTGGTTTCCCTAACTACGCATGGCCCCCTGGCTCCAACTCAGTTTTCTCCATGCCTCTGGGCACCTGAGCCCCTTCAGTTGTGTGCACCACAACTAAAGTCCCTGTGCAGCAGCAAGGACCCAGCACAACCGAAAATAACTAAGGAAACAAATAAAAATTTTAAAAGTAATAAAAGCCATGTACATGTAGACGTTGCAATCAAGCATACTAGGAAACAATTGGAATTCTTCAAAGAATTTAGAATCTCATTTTTAAAAATGCTGCCACATCGCAAAGCCAATGGCGACAGGGTTAGAGAGGGAAATAAAATTTTTTAAGATTGTCATGTTTGATGGAAAAGAATATTCTTTTCATGTAAAGCTTTGGATGAACCAGTTATTAACAAGGAAGATAATTTTTATGATTGACTTTTCTTTGTATATGAAGACACTGTGAGGGAATGTATAAACAGGTGTGTTTTGAATTATGCACAAATCCTGGGACCACTTTTGGTTTCCTGTATGATCTCAACAAGCGATAGGAATTGTCAAAGGAAACATCAAAATGTCATCGTATAAATTTGCATTTAAAATTAAATTCAGACTTACACAAAACTGGTTTGTAAGAGGAGTTAAATCTTTTTTAGAAAATTTATTTTGTAAGAACCAGCTCTAGATGTACTAAAACTTGGATTCCAAATAATTTATCAAAAAATATATCCCAGTGTTGTCAGAAACTATAAACTACTCTTGCTCTGTGCTCAGTCATGTCTGACTCAGTGACATTTTGGACTGTAGCCCACCAGGCTCCTCTCTCCATGGGATTTTTCAGGCAAGAATCCTGGAGTGGGTTGCCATTTTCTACTCCAGGGGATCATCCCAACCCAGGGACTGAACCTGTGTCTTCTGCCTTGGCAGGCAAATTCTTTACCACTGAGTAAACAAAATTATTCTTAGCAACTCCAATAACAGTGGCATCAGAAAAGTCCTCAAAATTATGAAAAACTATTTGTAATCTTACACTTGTTAAGAGCAGCTGACTTCATTTTGATTACATTGATTGAAAGCACGTGAAAAACATAAAATTTGAGAAGCTAGTAAGTGAATTTTTAGAAAAAGAAGTTAGAAAAGTCTTAAGATCAGTCAAGATACTACATTAATAAAGTATTTTCCTTGTAACATTTAAAATTAAGGCACATTTTTGCAATTTATAAATTTATACTCTTATTAATGTATCAGTATTTACCCCACGGTGTATTTTATGAGTAATAAAATATTTTTGAAGAAAACAGATTATATTTTGGTGCTTTTAACTTTACCTTTCACTCCTACTTTTCAGTAAAGGACCTCACATTTTCAAATCTCACTGGGCCCCACTGACTACGTAGTTGGCTCTGGTTATATGCCTATAACTTAGCTGTGAGTGAAGTTGGAAAGTAGAGTTTGGGGAGGTGGTTCCTATAAATATGTTTAGAAGGGCTTCCTTGGTGGCACAGTGGTAAGGAATCTGCCTGCCAGTGCAGAAGACCTGGGTTCAATCCCTGGGTCAGGAAGATCCCCTGGAGGAGGAAGTGGCAACCGCTCTAGAGAACTACTGAAGTATTTCTGGGAAATCCCATGGACAGAGGAGCCTGGCAGGCTATAGTCCATAGGGTTGCAAAGAGCTGGACATGACTGAGTGAGCATGCATGCATGCATTGAGAAGACTTCATAAAGCAAGAAACCATCTAGTCAGAAATGGCACATTATCAGCACCCCATCTTATTTATTTTCTCTCTTGGTTTGGGTGGCCCCAGAAAAGCCTAAAAGAGGATTAGATCACAGCATTAATCCTGCCATTCAAAGCAGGCCCAGCAAATCCCAAAGGCCAGGGTGGCGCATTAAACTGAAATCGGCTGTCTTCTAGCTGCGAAGGAGTGGTTTCCCTAACTACGCATGACCCCCTGGCTCCAGCTCAGTTTTCTCCATGCCTCTGGGCACCTGCATGCCTCTCAGAAGCTATTTTTGTTCATTGGTGCTTTCCTAATGCTGCTTAATGCACAGAGTGGATGAACAGAAAATATTTACCTTTCTCAAAGGTAACTTATTGATCTAAAAGGGTTAGTCATTTAGTCTGGCGCCATGTGTATGTTCACCAAATGACTAAGTAATCCTAGAATTCTCCACCACAAATATCCTGAGGAAGAGGAACAAGTTGTTCTAGATGAAAGACTGAATTTGAAGCTGTAAATCAGAAAGCTCCTCTCTGAGACTTGGCCAAGATACACTCGCTGTCAGTGTGTGGGTCTTGCTTTTCTATGCCTCAAAGGACACCATGAATACATACATGTGTGGATGGCCAGTTTCCTAAAATTGACCTCCTTGTGTCTCATTTCTGCCCACAGATGGAGCACCAAGCTCCCTGGGAAAGCCTGGTGGCTACAAAAGGAAGACTGACTGGTCTTGCACCCATGGAAGGAGGCCACTGAGGCACCATCTGTTAGTGTTTTAGAGAGGGCTGAGACCAGTTGCTCCAGTTTAGAGAGAAGAATCCTCGTGGGTTGGACCTAAGAGTTGGGGGTCTCCTGAGTCCGGGGCTCATCTACTCCTTCCCCCATACTGCTTTCCCACTGTTAACACCAAGAAAACAGCAGTCCAAGGGTAAGTATCTATGGGCTTAGAGCATCCATTCATCCTGCTCTGTGGCGACTCCTTAGCCTGAAGCTTTCACAGCAGGGAATATAAAGAAGGAAAGCTCAAGACCTGAATATAGCCACTTAGATTTACAACAGGATCGTTTTGGGGAGGTGGAACTGGGGTAGCTGTCAGAAACTTGCTTCAGGCTAAGATTGGGAAAGGAGGAAAGTGAATATGCATGCTGTCTTTACATATGGAGGGGGAAAGCCATCTGACTTTGGCATCCCAAGAAATCTGTGTAGGTGTATGTGTTAATGTGTGAGTGTGTGCCTATGTTAGTGTACATACAGTTTGAATGGCAGTTGTGGGATCGCACTACTGGAAGAAGCCCCAACGCCACCACTTACTAGTTGAGCCCTCTGAGCAAATCAAGTCCTGCTGTCTTTCTAGGCTTCAGATTCCTTAGTTGTAAAGTGGGAGAATTTTAGAAGCTCTGTCATAGGGACATTGTGAAGATTAAATGAGATTATCTGTACAAAGCATTTGGAACCATGCCTGGCTTTTGGTAAGTGCCCCATGGAGGTGTGCTATTTCATCAGACAGAAGCTGTGACCCATCCTTCTCTAGCTGTTGGTTTTCCAGGATGCCTGCCCACCAGCTATGATGCCTTGGTGTGCACAGAGCTAACACCCTCCCCTCTGGATTGCATGCCAGCACTTTTGCACTTAAAAAGGACCAGCCCACCTAATAAGTTTCTTCCTTCATGGGGCAATACCTGGTTCCCCCACCCCCACCTCTAATGTGCCCCTGAAAAGGATTGACAGGGTGAGATGTCTACCACCCACAGTTTCTACTCCCACCCATAAATGAAAAATATAGTCTCCTTTCCTCAATAAAGACTCTTTAAAAATTTTTTTATTTTATTGCAGTATGGTTGATAAATGCCTTCCCAGGTGGCTCAGGGGTAAAGAATTCGCCAATGCAGAAGAGACTCACGTTCGATCCTTTAGTCGGGAAGATCTCCTGGAAGAGCAAATGGCAACTCACTCTAGTATTTTTGCCTGGAAAATTCCATGGACAAAGGAGCCTGGCAGGCTATAGTCCATGGGGGTGCAGAGAGTTGGACACAACTGAATGCGCATGCACGCATGTAGTTGATAAACAAGGACTCATGTCTAAATTTTCCTATGAAATGAATGAGTTCTTAGAGCTTATTATTTATAGTAGATTTTTAAAAATAAAAAGTACCTTTTGTACAACTAGAACAAGATCACTTCATTGAATAGAAGGTTTTTATCTATCCATAATGTACAGCAAGCAACCTTGTCCCTCGATTCTTCTTTTTAATCACTTTATCAGCCTCCTGAATTTCCTGGCCTTTGTGCTCTGCAACTGTAGCTACTGAAATGTCTTGACGAATCCAGGCTGCTATGAACTGACTGGACACCCAGAGTCCAGCCCTTCTGAGGCTCAAGGTAGAGAGGGAACAGCAGAGGGCCAGAAGACCTGAAGTCTATGGCTTCAGGGAAGATTCTAGCCTAAGGCAAGAGTTGACCTAATCACTGAAACCAGAAACCCTGAAGGGACAAAAGCCCATACTGAAAGATAGGAGAGAACTATACATTTATAAGGGCTTCCCCAGTGGCGCTAGCGGTAAAGAACTGGCCTGCCAATGCAGGAGATGCAAGAGACGCAAGTTCAATCCCTTCCCTGGGTCAGGAAGAGCCCTTGGAGGAGGGCATGGCAACCCATTCCAGTATTCTTGCCTGGAGCATCCCATGGACAGAGGAGCCTGGTGGGCTGTGGTCCATAGGGTTGCAGAGTCAGACACGA
Source organism: Budorcas taxicolor (assembly GCF_023091745.1). Classification (NCBI taxonomy): domain Eukaryota; kingdom Metazoa; phylum Chordata; class Mammalia; order Artiodactyla; family Bovidae; genus Budorcas; species Budorcas taxicolor. The sequence continues at coordinate 49,863,600 of NC_068923.1, read as the reverse complement.
CTAAAGCGACTTAGCATGCTTATATATATATATATATTTTATATATATATGAGATTCTATTGTTTCTGTTTCTCTGAAGAACTCTAATACAAGAATTCAGTCTCTGTTTTGTTGTCCTCTTGAAGAATTTTGCATTTTATTAAATAATTGTTATTGAGTTTTTTTTAAATGATAAAACACATGCCGTATTGAAAATACAAATAGTCCCAAGGTATCATGGTAAACATCTTGCTGAGAGCCCTCCTCTATTCGCTATGCCTGTGTTGGCATGTTTACCCTACAAAATTTGAATCATGAGTCTATATCCTGTCTTTTTTTAAAAAAATAGCATTTATTGTAAGCACTTAAAAATGTCATTATAAAATATATGGAAAGCTGTTTAGGGGCTGTCCACTAGTCTGTTTTTGTTGGAAATTTAGGTTGTTTCCTATTTTCTGTCATTATAAATAGTTCTGCAAGGAAAGTTTTTGTACATAAATCTATGTCTGCCTCTCTGATTATTTCCTTAGGGAAGATTCCTGGAAGGGGGATTACTCAGAACTCTGGCCTCATAAATAAGAGAATTATGAAAAAGGGAAGGGGAAAATTCAATAAATTAAGTGAATTGGGTTGCTTGACTCATTCTAACTGAGAAAATAAGAAACACCTGACCTCCTCCAGGGCTGAACTCATAGTCGCAGACATTACTCAGGGAGGCCATGAGGCGTGGCAGAAAGAGGACCAATTAGGAGCCAGTTCTGGGCCCACTTTGTTTCTCTTCACAGCCAGGAGCCCTGCAGCAGCCTCTGGCGTGTTCTGCTTCCAGTTTTTCGTGTCAAGTGGGGACAGAGTAACTGCCCTGCCTACTCTCCAAGAGGTCGTGAGGGGTCGTTGATGGAATCTATGTGAAGGGCTCCACTAGGTGGGGGCGTGTTGCTACTTATGTGCAGTTGATTTCAACTTTCCAAGGACAGGCAGTAAAGAATCTGCCTCCAAGGCAGGAGATGCGGGTTCGATCCCTGGATCGGGAAGAGCCCTCGGAGAAGGAAATGGCAGCCCACTCCAATATTCTTGCCTGGAGAATTCTGCGGACAGAAGAGCCTGGCGGGCTATAGTCTACAGGTTGCAGAGTTGGAAACACCTGAGTGACCAACACTTTCTATTTCTCTTTTACTTTCCAAGGCTAAGTCAGGAGCCTTTAATGCTTTCTCCGGGCTCTTTACTATTAATAGCATATGTAATGCTGAATTACAGTGATTTGTTTGTACCTTTGTTTCTCCAGCTGAGTCTAAGTCTTACGCAGGCTTTCCCCCCACTGGTGCTCAACAGACTGTGAGGCATGCAGGAGGTGCCCGATTTATGTTGACTAAAAGAAATTGTAAAGTGCTAAATGAACGTGATATCATCCATCAGCATTTATTAAACACCAGTGATCTGTCTGAACTCAAGGTTCTCATGTGACAGTGCGAGCGTGCATGCGTGTGCACTCAGTCACGTCCAACTCTTTGCAACCCTATAGACTGTAGCCCACCAGGCTCCTCTGTCCACGGAATTTTCCAGGCAAGAATACTCAAGTGGGTAGCCATTTCCTTCTCCAGGGGATCTTCCTGACCCAGGAATCGAACGAGCGTCTCTTGTGTCTCCTGCATTGACAGGTGCATTCTTTACCAGCTGAGCCACCAGGGAAGTCCCCATATGACGGTAGAACAAACATTTTAAAATTTCACGTACGTTCACTAAGTGCCCAGGTGCTGATGCAGCTGTGAAGTGCTGCGGGAGCCATAGCTGAGGTGGTGCTGCTCAGGAAGGCATTCCTGGACCAGACCTGGGTTTCTGAGAAATATTGGCCTTAGGTGAGGGGAGAATAAAAAGATGTTATCCCAGAAAGTGGGACTGTGTGAGCGAAGGTGGTCCAGTGCAGTGTCCTAAAATGGAGTCTGGTGTACAGTAGGGGACCTTCCCGGGTGTCTCTAGTGGTAAAGAACCTGCCTGCCAATACAGGAGATAAAAGAAATGTGGATTACATCCCCGGGTCGGGAAGGTCCCCTGGAAGAGGGCGTGGCAACCCAGTGTTCTTGCCTGGAGGATCCCGTGGACAAAGTAGGCTGGCGGGCTACAGTTGCAGAGTCAGCCACAACTGAGCATGCAGCAGGGACCCCAGGAACACTTACTGAGTAAGTGAGTAAAGAAGACAGCTCAGCATTTTGAGAACAAGACCACCAAATGTGCTTTTCAAAGGGACCATCTATTTTATCAGTGCTAAATTAAGATGTCACCCAGCAAATATTCCTGGAGTGTCTAATCATCTCAGCTGTTTCCCAATACAGATACGAGTACTGTTTAGTTAGTTTTCCTCCATGCTGTGTGTAAAGTCACCTTGGATCTTCAGCAGATCAGTGAGAAGGAATAGCTGCTCTGTCAGATCAGCTTCCATGAGTAAGTGACCTGCAACCCTGAAGGGTCCCTCTGCTTAGCCCACGGTTCCCTTGGAGAGATTTTAAAAAGTCACTCTGTCCACTCTGTTCCGACTGATATGGTCCAAACCCTCGATGTAGAAGTCATATTGCTGGCCAAAGACCAAGAATTAGGCGTTGTAAGGGATTATCACACAATCATCAGTAAATGGCCCAGTAATCACATCAGATCATATACTTTGCCTTTCAGGCTCTTACTTTAGGTAAGATATTCAAACTATCTGGAAAAACTGGGTCAAAGAATGACATTTTTCAGTTAAAATTAGATTCAGCTGGAAAGCAGACAACCCCTCCCCACCCCCAAAAGAAGTTAAACAAGACAGTAGTCTGACTATTTCTCATATATAAGGCTGTCCAGGGTTTGTTGGTTGATCACATTGTCACCAGACAATACAAATTCTTTTTTACCCTACCTTCTTCCTTCCCTTGGCTATGGCCTACTTCTTTATGTCCAAGATGCCTGTGGAATTTCAGCCATCTCAGCCATTTTCCAAACAGTGAAACGGAAGAAGGGAAGGGAGCAGGTGCAATTTCTTTCTATTACAGAACCTCAGAGAAATTCCACAGCACACTCCTGCTTATGTTCGCATTCAGTTCCGTTCAGTTCAGTCACTCAGTCGTGTTTGACTCTTTGCAACCCCATGGACTGCAGCATGCCAGCCCTCCTTGTCCATCACCAACTCCCAGAGTTTACCCAGATTCATGTCCATTGAGTTGGTGATGCCATCCAACCATCTCATCTTCTGTCATCCTCTTCTCCTTCCGCCTTCAATCTTCCCCAGCATCAGGGTCTTTTCCAGTGAGTCAGTTTTTCACATCCGGTGGCCAAAGGATTGCAGTTTCAGCTTCAGCATCAGTCCTACCAATGAATATTCAGGACTGATTTCCTTTAGGATGGACTGCTTGGATCTCCTTGCAGTCCAAGGGGCTCTCAAGAGTCTTCTCCAACATGACAGTTTAAAAGCATCAATTCTTCGGTGCTCAGCTTTCTTTATAGTCCAACTCTCACATCCATAAATGACTAATGGAAAAACCATAGCTTTGACTAGATGGACCTTTGTTAGTAAAATAATGACTCTGCTTTTCAATATGCTGTCTAAGTTGGTCATAATTGTTCTTCCAAGGAGTAAGTGTCTTTTAATTTCATGGCTGCAGTCACCATCTGCAGTGATTTTGGAGCCCCAAAAAATAAAGTCTGACACTGTTTCTACTGTTTCTCCATCTATTTGCCATGAAGTGATGGGACCAGATGCCATGAACTTAGTTTTCTGAATGTTGAGCTTTAAGCCAACTTTTTTCACTCTCTTCTTTCACTTTCATCAAGAGGCTCTTTAGTTCTTCTTCACTGTCTGCCATAAGAATGGTGTCATCTGCATATCTGAAGTTATTCATATTTCTCCCGCCAATCTTGACTCCAGTTTGTGCTTCCTCCAGCCCAGTGTTTCTCGTGATGTACTCTGCATAAAAGTTAAATAAGCAGGGTGACAATATACAGCCTTGATGTACTCCTTTCCCAATTTGGAACCAGTCTGTTGTTCCATGTCCAGTTCTAACTGTTGCTTCCTGACCTGTATACAGATTTCTCAGAAGGCAGGTCAGGTGGTCTGGTATTCCCATCTCCTTAAGAATTTTCCACAGTTTGTTGCGATCCACACAGTCAAAGGCTTTGGCATAGTCAATAAAGCAGAAATAGATGTTTTTCTGGAACTCTCTTGCTTTTTTGATGATCCAATGGATGTTGACAATTTGATCTCTGGTTCCTCTGCCTTTTCTAAATCCAGCTTGAATGTCTGGAAGTTCATGGTTTATGTATTGTTGAAGCCTGGCTTGGAGAACTTTGAGATTTACTTTGCTAGTGTGTGAGATGAGTGCAATTGTGCGGTAGTTTGAGCATTCTTTGGCATTCATTGCTTTCTGAAATGAATGAGACATGAGCAGAAGTGTGATATAGAATTTCTCAGAAGTTCTATAATAGGAAGAAATTGCACCTGCTCCCAATATGTCTCATTGGCTGGAGCTTGGTTGGATGGCCACACCACACTGTAAAGGCATTCAGCTGGGTATCAGTTCCCAGCTAAAATCTGGGGCTCAGTTCATTTGGAAGAGAAGAAGATGCACACTTGTTGGGCAGCCAGTGATCTCTGTTGCAAATTCGACTGTACCTTTCTCATCCTTGACTTGTTTGAAAAAGCAAACAATGATCCAAATGAGTGGAAGAATGTTGCACTTGGTGAAAATATTTAATACAACTTGTCTTCTGAATCTCAGGCTCTAAGACTTCAGAGACACCAAATGAGAAGCTTATGGCCCTAGTGTCTTGTGCATTAGCCTGTATATGTAAAAAAATATAAAATACATTTATGTTTATTTAGTTAGGGTGCTAATATTTGAATAGGTACCTTTTTGTTTAGAAAATTTAACAATTATTTATAATTGTCACAAGTATATTTTTCAGATTCAGTGATTTAACCTTATTGTGAAATATAGCACACACATAGGAAAAATGTATAAAGTATAATGTAATTTATTTTTTGAGTTTTTTAAATGTAGATCATTTTTAAAGTCTTCATTGAATTTGTTTCAATATTGCTTCTGTTTTATGTTTTGGTTTTTTTGGCCACGAGGCGTGTAGGATCTTAATTCCCCAACCAGGGATGGAACCCACATCTCCTGCACTGGAAAGTGAAGTTTTAACCACTGGACCACCAGGGAAGTCTGACTTATTTTTTAAATAAAGCTTTTGACTGCTTCTACATCATTATTTAACTTGACTTTCTCAATAGTTCTGTGAGGACAGAAGGGGAGCCATCCATATTGTTACCCACGTTTGTTAAGAGAGAAACTAGGGCAGATCATTTTCCCAAGTTCAAAGCCAGTGGTGGATGCAGAACTTGAGCCCATGTTCTGCCCCCAGAGCCTGTGATAATCTGATTCACATTTTGCATTTATCTGATTTAGCATTTATCCAATGCTGCCTCTCTCAGAGGCTGTAGAGATCCTGTGAAATTTGGCAGAGACAGAAAGAGGTTGAGTATAAAGTTCTGAAAAGTGATTGGTAAGTAAAAATGAACTGAAAGGCGTGGTAGCTGCTGTAGGTGTTTAAACATAAGCGATCCTGAGAGCTATAGAGTAAATGCGGCATGAATTACCCTTCGAGATAAACAGTGTCTAGTGGAAGGGACGTGAGAAACCACTCTCATAGATTTAAGATTTTACTATAAATGAAATAAAGAGGGGGGAAAAAAGGACACATCCTTGGCAACCGTTCCTCCTTGCCACTATTTTTGGTTCCCTGTCCAAAGAAAGTTCTCAAGATTTCCTTGTAAGGACAAAAGAAAAAAAATCATGGTGTGACCCCCTGACCTGAGCAGAAACAACCATGAGTGAATGTTCTCTTCTCCAGAGGTTGGAAAGAATTGGTTGCAGACTGGAAAATCTCCCCACCCACCCACAAAGGGCATAAACTGACAAAATCGCTTCAACAATCTCAAAACATGGTCTCTTGGAATCATCATGCTCTCCATTTCAGATATGGAAAGCCCCCCAGGGTTTGCAGAAAGGGAGCACCCTAAGACAGAGGCTGCCTTTTCTTCCTTAAGTAGACATTGGATCTGAGCCCTTTGGAGAGATGTTTGATTATATGTATTTCTCATAAATGTTTTCATTTGTGGAATATCTTCTAGTTGGTGGAAAGAAACGATAAGGAGAATGTCTTGCTCCCATGTATTTGGAGCTGGGTTCTATTGTGTGAACAAGTTGCTGAGCAATAGAAATAAAGAGCAATTCTTCTCCCACAAAGGAATGTTCAGTGAACCCAGCTTGTTTATTTATTAAACACACAAATAATGTTTATCAGAGTGCCAGCTGAGCACTGGACAAATACTAACTCATTTCATGCTCCTAACAACCCTCTGAGGGAGGTATTGTTTTACTGGTGAGGAAACTGAGGCACACAAAGTTTAATCAACTGGCCCGAGGTCATAGGTTTAATCAACTTGTCCATGGGCACAGGGCTATGCCCTGGAACCCACAAATGCTCCCATCTTCCTATTTACTGAAGTCCAGGAAAAACATCTATTTGAAGATAGAAGAACTTGGGAGCAAAGTTTATTGTAAGATGTTTATCAAATCCAGTGCCCTGTATTGTTGTTGTTCAGTTGCTTGGTCGTGTCTGACAGCAGCTCTATGGATTGCAGCATGCCAGGCTTCCCTGTCCTTCACCATCTCCTGGAGCTTGTTCAAATTCATGTCCACTGAGTTGGTGATGCCATCCAACCGTCTCGTCCCCTTCTCCTCTTGCGTTCAATCTTTTCCAGCATCAGGATCTTTTCCAATGAGTTGGCTCTTCGCATCAGGTGGCCAAAGTATTGGAGCTTCAGCTTTAGCATCAGTCCTTCCAGTGAATATTCGGGACTGATTTCATTTAGGATGGACTGGTTTGATCTCCTTGCTGTCCAGGAGACTCTCAAGAGTCTTCTCCAACATCACAATTCAAAAACATCAGTTCTTTGGTGCTCAGCTTTCTTTATAGTCCAACTCTCACATCCACATATGAGTACTGGAAAAACCATAGCTTTAACTATACGGATCTTTGTTGGCAAAGTAATGTCCCTGGTTTTTCATATGCTGTCTAGGTTTGTCATAGCTTTTCTGCCAAGGAGCAAGCATCTTTTAATTTTATGGCTGCAGTCACCATCTGAAGTGATTTTGGAGCCCAAGAAAATAAAGACTTGTCACTGTTTGCATTGTTTCCCTGTCTATTTGCATGAGGAAACAATTTTTTTTTTAACCATTGAGCCATGAGGGAAAGCCCCAGAAGTTCTCTGAACCCCTTCATTAAAGTTTTTATAGAGGCTTCATCACTAAAAAGGTTTTCACCAAAAAGAGGTTTTCACTGAAAAGAAAACTCCATTTCTCTCTCTCTTGCTACTGCTTCTGTTGCCCAACATGGGTTTTTTCCCCACACTGATCATAAGGCAAGGTGTGGGGGAAGCACAGAGCTTCTGTGACCTCTCTAGGTGCCCCATTCTCCAAGTCGTCAACTCAAAAGTTCTCTTTGTTTTGTCGTTCAGTCATTAAGTCCTATCCAACTCTTTGTGACCTGTGGACTGTAGCCTGCCAGGCTCCTCTGTCCATGGGATTTCCCAGGCAAGAATCATGGAGTGGGTTGCCATTTCCTTCTCCAGGGGCTCTTCCCAACCCAAGGACTGAACCCACATCTCCTACATTGGCAGGCAGATTTTTTTTTTAACCACTGAGCCATCAGGGAAGCCCCAGAAGTTCTCTGAACCCCTTCAGTTAAGGTTTTTATGGAGGCTTCATTACATAGGTGTGATTGATTAGATCGTTGGCCATTGGTGATTAACTCAGATTCCAGCAGCTTCCACCCCCCTCCAGCCACTCTTTCTAGAGATGGGGTCAGGAGGGGAGGGGCATGCTGAAAATTCCAGCCCTCTAAGGAAACCAGCCTTCTACCCACCTCCCCTATCCTTATGGGCTGTCCAAAAGTCAGGTCATTAACATAGACACTGGTGTGGTGGTAAGGGGCTATATAACAAAAGATGCTCCTTCCACCTTATTGCTCTGGGTCTGTTTTCAGAGCCAGGGATGAAGAACAAATATAGTCTTCAGATTTGATCACAATATTACCATGGCAGAGTATTCAATTAGTGGTTTTTGGAAGGAAGGAAGAGAGGGGAAGAAAGTAGAAAGGAGGGAGGGCAGGCAGGTGGCAGCATCTTTAGATACCAGGAAGAGAACACTGGTTTGAGCATTATCTCAAAAAAGAAAAAATGGTGCTACTGAAGATGAAGCTATATCGAATCCTCTTTCCTCATCTCTTTCATTAGGATTATCACGGCTACCTTGCATTTGTTTGTCTGATATAAAGAAAGAAAGTGAAGTCACTCAGTCACGTCCGACTCTTTGTGACCCCATGGACTGTAGCCATTTCCTTCTCCAGGAGATCTTCCCAACCCAGAGATTGAACCTGGGTCTCCCGCATTGCAGGCAGATGCTTAACCATTTGAGCCACCAGGGAAGTCCTTGTTTGATATAAATATACATTAAATCAGATAATACCTGTGGTGTAAGTACTTTATAAAAAAACAGACTGATATGTACATGAAGCGTTGTTGAAATTATTATGACCAGCCCAGCTCACTTGTTTTTGTTTTCAATTTTTCCTTATGCCACCCTTCATTTGACTTTGGGTGAAAAAAGAAGACTCAAGAAAAAAAAAAATCTCATGTTCTCCAGAAGTCATTAAAACTAGCTACTAATCTTTTTCCCTTTGGCTGAACATTCCAAATATGACACCACTTCCCCAAATGCAAAACATTCATTATTTTAATGATACTTTTATACAGGAAACACTTTCTGAATGGCATTCATCCAAATTCTTAAAGTACACTAATCTTCAAGGCTTGAAAGTGTTTTAATGGCTTGCAAACTCTTAAACTTTCTGTTTATCATGAAAATAAGGATGACACACCTTATGATTATCTGCTGTCTCCAGTGGAAGAGTGTTATCTACACGAAGCTTTATTCTTCTGTGCCCCTTCCAAACCAGTCAGTTCTCACTTAATCACGGACACATCCCCTTTGAGGTGTCACTTGTCTATACCTGGGAGGGTTTCAACTACGGACTTTAGGGGCACATCTCAGGAAATCTAGGACCAGAGGAGGGATTGTCTGGATCTCTGAAAGAATATAAGCTTTCTATGGAGTCTAGGTTCAAAGTCAAATGTAACTTTTGAGCTTTACTCCTTTTGTGTGTTTCACCCACATTTCTCTCTGTCCTCTCAGTGTGGATAATTGAGATTTAGCCACATTTTAAATCCCTCCTTCCCTGTTCATTCCAACCAGAATTCCACCCCTACAATTTCACTGAAACAGCTGTTAGTTGTCCAAGTCACTAGATATATTTTAGAACCTGGGAATACAGAGACAAACAATCAGGCCTTGACTTAGAAGATGTTGTTGACTCTGGACTAGAGACATGGGTAAACAAACAGTGGAAGGCACAGTAAGGGCTTTGGCAGGTGTTTGGGAACAGAGTGGACATCAACTGACCTGTCTGTGGTGGTTGAGGTGGGTGGGCAAGTTCTCTCGACATTTTCTATTCTTTTGGTTTCTAGAATAATACCCCTTGGTTTCTTTCTCTCTGATTACTGTCAGTCTCTTCACAGTTCTGCTTCCTTTATTCATCCCCTGCATGGTGGTATTACTCAGGTGTCCAGACCAAGGCTCCTGTTCTTATTCCTTGGGCTTTCTTAGGACAATCTTACCCATAGTTCTGACTTCTGCCCCAATAAGTTAGTGACATCCACATTTCTGTTTTCCATTGTGTATCTCTCTTTTTGGCTCCAAATTTACTTGTCTGTGTGTTCACCTAGGTCTCCCACAGGCATCTCAAACCCAACACATCCCAATCTGAACCCATCATCACAAACCTTCTTCTCTCTTCTGTTGCCTATTTCAGTGAATGGCACCACCATCCACCCCTCCCAGTTACAAACCCGGGAGTCATCCTTGACTCACACAATCACCAGGTCCCATTGGCCCTGCCTCCTTGCTGCCAGGTGAGCTGCGCTGCATGCCTGTTGCACTGTTCACAGAATCAGAGTCCTGCTCCCTACAGCCTTCTGGGACTGGCACTCAGGTGTCTCCTTCAGCTGTTTCCCTGATAACTGGGCCTCACCCGGTGACACTTCTTGGCAAGAAGCGTTTCCATTTTGGATAGTAATGTGATTAGACAGGCAATGGCGACCTGCTCTTGCGGGAGGGGAGTGACTCCTACTCTCTGGTGCTGTAATCTTTCTCTGATATCTGTTCTTAAATGCCCTGTTATAGCAGCCAAGTCATAAAATGGAAAAATAAATCTTAATCTCTTCCTTAAGAGGAATGAGGAAAGTATTATTGAAATGGAAAACAGGGTAGAGGAATAGCTTCAGATTGTTTCCGACGTTTGGGAAATTCCGACCAGGGCAGAGTAGAGGATATTTGTATCATTTTTTTACATTTAAAAAAGTTTAAAAATAAACAGTGACTGTAAGATTTTGAAAGAAATTTCTTTGCAGAGACCAGAAAGACTGGGCCTCCTGTAGTGTTATTTAGAAACTTGAATCCTTGATGACAGTGTGTGGTTGAAAAACGGGAAACTATGTTTGCAATGATACTACTTCTCATTGTGTTTGGATATGAGTTAGTTATAGGACGTTTTCATTGTTATGCATTGCGAAATTGGCATAGAGAAAACTAGACCTGGGGGTTGAATAATTTTCTGTAATGAACAAATAATTCCACATAATTTATATAATGATGAATCAGATGAACAGTTAATTTACCATTTAAGTGAGCAAATTCTGGTCCTTAAAACAAATGTATTCTATAGATTAAATAAACAATTCCCTGTTTTACATGCTTTGAGATTTAAGTTTACATTCCAGAAATTTTGTATTTAATGTTTAGGACCATCCTAGGTGGGAAAACCCTTAAAGAACTTATGAATATTTTAGGAAACTTCTTGTTTCTTCTTAAGAAACATAGCAGTGGTCATAGCTCATACCATTCAAATATAAAATAAACATAAATAAGAAACTCCTTGTTTCTTCTTAGGAAACATAGCAATGTGTCATGGTGCATGTCATTTTTCCTCTATCTGATTTCTTTGTTCTTTCAACTGCTGAGATTACAGGAATGAACAGTTGTTCAGACCACCTGTCTATTAATGACTAGTGCTTGACACAATAGGATTTTGCCCCCAAGACATCCAACTGATGCTAACCTATAATTTCTTTCCATTTTAGACAAGACAGAATCAAAGTGTTCATGTCTTTATTTTATCATCGCTGTATTTAACCAGTTGTTGTATTTGAAAGTTATATCTTTTCCCACTACAAAAATGATCCTTCCTCCCTTTGTTTCTTCCTTTTTTCTTCCATTTCTCCCTCCTGCCCTCCCTTCATTCCTTCTTTCTGTCTTCAACAACTATTATCTGAGCCCCTAATCTGTCATACAATGGATGTTGGAGATGAAAGAATAGTTCAGGCATAGATTCTCACAGAGGAGGCTAGTGTCATGGAGAAAGCAGATATGCAAAGAGAAAGTCAGAAAAGAAGTAAGTGCAGTGATCAAGACACATACAAGGACACAAACAAAAGCCAAAATAAAGGGTAGCTGGGATTTCTCTGCTGGTCTGGTGGTAAAGAATCTGCCTTCCAGTGTAGGGGATGAGGGTTCAGTCTCTGATCAGGAAACTAAGATCCCACATGTCGTGGGGGCAACTAAGAGCCCACAACAAAGAGCCCACATGTCACAACAAAGACCAGACACAGTCAAATAAAGTAATTAATTAATTGATTGATTAATTAAAAAATAAAATAAAGGAAAGTTGAGGATTCATCAGGAACTGCCTCCCAGCAATGCAAACCTGAGCAGGTAAAGGAGGTTTGTGTGTAGGAGAGAAAAGTGCTCGAGGCTTTCTGGTTAGTGACCCTGGGACAAGCAAAGAACAGAAATTTGAAATCATAGAGTAAGGTCAGAGAAGAAAACCAGGTCATCATATCTAGAATGTGAATTGTGAGGCAGGAAAGAAACAAGCGAAGTTAGGAAATTGTTCAGGTGCCAGATTATGGAGATATATTAAAGAGCTTGGATCTGATTCAATCAGAGTAGGATAGACTTGTGGTATCTAAGACTGAAGACAGAAAACAATGAAGAGATGATCACATTGGTTCAGGAAAGGTAAGAAAATGTGAGGTCCCAAACTAGGGTGGTGAGGAGGGAAGAAAGCCCAGAAATATGTAGAAAATAAAATTGGCAAATGTAAATGATTGTTGGACACTAGTGAAAGGAAGTCCACGGGTGGAATCTAACTGCTAGGTTTCTAGTTTGTGTGATGAAATAAAGGGTGTGCTATCAGCTAAGGCAGGGGACAAGGGGAGGCAGATACACTGGTTTAGAAGGAAGCATAGTGAGCTGTATTTTGGACATGTTGAGCTCGAAATGTCAGTGGGGTATGAGGTAGATGTGTTCAAAGGTGGTTGCATATATAAGCCTGGAGCTTGAGAGAAAGATCTGAAGATTTAGATTTTTGAGTGATTGGCATGTATGTAGTATTTAACACCCAAAAATATAATAAAATCATCAGTGACTGCTCTGGGAAAGTATGGAAGATAAGAGAAGCAGTTGGATAAGGGAGAGACCTTAGAAACAGCAACATCTGAAGAATTGTGAGAGCAAAAGAATGCCCACGAAGAGGACAGGCAGTAATGGTCAGAGGAGCATGAAAACAACTGAAGGAGGCATCATCACAGACAGTACAGGAGGGAAATGTCTCAAGGAGAATGAGAACCAGACTCTACAATGGAGGGATTTCCCTGGTGGTCCAGTGGTTAAGAATCTACCTTGCAATTCAGGGGACTCCGGTTTGATCCCTGGCCAGGGAATTAAGATCCCACATACCTCAGAGCAACAAAGCCAGTGCCTCAACTAGAGAGCCCATGGGACACAGCCAAAGATCCTGCAACTAAGACCTGAGGCAGCCAAAGAAATAAATATTTTTTAAAAATGTAAATGGACTAAATTAAAAAAAAAAGACTATACAATAGAGGAGAGGCCCATAAGGTTTTGACAGTTAAAACTTCATTGGAGAAAGAGGGAGAGAGTTCAAGACGGGGATGAGGAGAGAGGTGGGAGAGAGGTTTGAGAGGGAAGGGACATACGTATACCTATGGCTGATTCACGTTGATGTATGGCAGAAACCATCACAACATTGTAAAGTAACTATCCTCCAATTAAAAATAAAATAAAAAACTAAGTAAAAAAGTTAAATTAAAAAGAAGAGTAGGGGAAGCAGAAGTCACACTAAAATGTCTTGGGGGGGAAACAGGAGCTGACACTTAGAATCATATTCACTGATTGTAGGGAGTTTGGATGAGAAAGAGAAGAGAGAGAGATTTAATAGTAATCAGAGGCAAACTTGGAGTTGAGAGAGATATTTGAAGAACTGGTGTGGTGAAAATGAATTTTTGAGAGAACTACTTTGTAGAGAGAGTAGAATGTTGCAACTTAAGATTTCTGATATGAAAACAGTTCTAGGTGATAGTAAGAGTCATGGTGTGGCCCTAGGGAATATATTGATCATTAAAGTTAAAGATATCATTAAGTGAAAAAGTATAGGACTGTCTAAGCAAGGACATTGTATCTGCAATGTACATACAAGTGTCCCAGGTTCATGAGAGAATTTGAGTGTAATAGGAATCTGTGAGCCAGACTCCGAAGACTTTAATGATGGTATTTGCATATCTGAATCGGGTGATGTGTTTCTAGGGGCTGCTGTAAGTTCTTTGTATATATTTAAACCCTGTGGGACTGGTGTTGGGGAAAGGAAAGGCTTCTCTGAAGAATTCGCACTTGAGCTGTGTCCTCGATAAAGACCAGAAATCAGTCACAGGAAGATCCCAGGGAATAGTATTTCAGACAGAGAGAGCAGCAAGTTTAAGAACTTCAAGGTGAAAATCATCTTGATATGTCTAAGAGACACAAATGAAACCCGTGGATGAATGAGATAAGACTGGAAAGGTAGGAAGGGGCCAGGTCAAGTCGCCCTCCTGGGTTATGATAAGGCAGGGTTGGATATTATTCTAGTGACAGAGGAAATCCATGGAGTGTTGTGAGCAAGGGAATGACTGCTAGGAGACATTTATCAATGGATTCCTTGATCTCCTGCCTGTTCGAAGTCTTCTGAGCCAAGGCGTTTATATCCATTGTTTGTATAAGGAGATCTTCCAGGATAGCAAAGCTTAGAGATGTTCCTTCTTTTCCCTGGAGACATCCCAGAGTAATAAAGATAATGCTCTTTCCTTTTGCTTCCTGGAGGAGTTTGGCTTACATTCCAAGGTAATGAGTAATCTCTCTCATTAAGGGGAGGATGAGCAGGTTACTAGCAGCCCTATATAAAATCAGATTTTCCTGACTTCAGAGTTCCTCTCCTCTGATATACTCCACTGCATGTGCAGGTATTGTCTGCCTTGTCATGTTGAAGAACCAAAGCAAGATATAGCTCTGGCTACTGCTCCTCCTGTGAGTAAGAAATGATCTTTTTCTCTGAATCAGAGATACAGTGATCTCATGTCTTCTGTTGGTATAAGCTGATAAACCTGTGATGTGGTAGGCTAACTTGTTAGCTCTCAAGTGGGGCAAAATCTCAGACCCTCCACAGTGTCTGATTTATCAAGGACCTAATCCAATTTGCATTGGGAAAGGATTTTATAATGTCAAACGGAGACGGAAAGTTAGAGAGCTGAGACGCTTTCCCTGAGATGAGGTAGACCAAGGTTTTCACTGGGACTTTGAACAGGACAAAGTTTTGTAGGTGCTTTTTTAGTGCTTTTCAGAAGAGCATCTTGGTTCCTCTGAGTTTCTCTTCTGAACCCTCCAGGTATATCATCATGTAGTTCCTGTTCACAGGTTACTCATACCAATCTTCTGAAAGAGGGCTATATTTTCAAAAGGTGATTCAAGTAGACTCAAAGAGAAAGAAAACTTAGGGTTACCAAAGGGAAAAGGAGGAGAGCATAAATTAGGTATTCGGGACTAATATATGTTCTCTGCTCAGTCGCTCAGTTGTGTCCAGCTCTTTGTGACCCAATGGACTGTAGCCTTCCAGGCTCCTCTCCATGGGATTTTGTGGGCAAGGATGCTAGAGTGGGCTGCCATTTCCTTTCCCAGGGGATCTTCCCAACCTAGGGGTCGAACCCAGTCTCTTGCGTCTGCTGCATGGGCAGGAAGATTCTTTACCACTTAACACCACCTGGAAAGCAACATATACACACTACTATATATAAAATAGATTAACAACAACGTATTGTATAGATTGTTAGATCTAACAATGTATAGCACAGGGAACTGTATTCAATATCTTTAATAACCTATAATGTGAAAAATCTGACAAAGAACACACACATATATATATACACATATATATGTATGTATGTAACTGCATCACTTTTATGTGCATGTGAAATGAACATAGAATTGTAAATTCTATTTTTAAAATTCAGATTAAAAAAGAAAAAAAACTTTACTGGGTTTCCTTGGTGGCTCAGTGGTAAAGAATCCACCTGTCAATGCAGGAGACACGGGTTTGACCCCTGATCCAGGAAGATCCCACATGTTGTGGAGCAACTGAGCTCTGTGCCACAACTATTGAGCCTGTGCTCCGGAGCCTAGGAGCCGCAACTACTGAAGCTCATGAGCCTAGAGCCTGTGGTCTGTAACGGGAGAAACCACAGCAATGAGAAGCCCTTGCACGGCAACTGAAATGAATGTGCTTACTCGTTCAGTCATGTCTGACTCTTTGCGACCCCATGGACTGTAGCCCTCCAGGCTTCTCTGTCCCTGGAGATTCTCCAGGCAAGAATACTGGAGCGGGTTGCCATGCCTTCCTCCAGGGGATCTTCCAACCCACAGATCAAACCAAGGTCTCCTGTATTGCGATGAGTTCTTTACCAGCTGAGCCACCAGGGAAGCCCAAGAATACTGGAATGGTTAGCCTATCCCTTCTCCAGTGGATCTTCCCAACCCAGGAATTAAACAGGGGTCTCCTGCATTGTAGGTGGATTTTTTTTTCACCAGCTGAGCTACGCAGAAAGCCCCAGCACTTCAATGCTGGACTGAGCAATGAAGACTCAGCACAGCCAAAAATAAATAAATAAATTTATTTAAAAAAAACAACAAACAAAATTTGCTGATTAAAGGTTTTTAAAGGAATTTGAAAAACAGCCCAATGGAAGGCACACATAGAAAGTCAGGAAGTTCTGCCATGGACTTTATGGAAAACAAGGTGAATAGACTAGTTCTAGGATTCTTTTTGAGAAGAAAATGATGCCTGATGGATTTCTGTTTGAACTGAGTTTACTGAGAAAGGAATTCATGTAAAACCATCCTCACATTGTGTGAAATCAGCATCTGAAGATGCAGTGAAAACCTTGCCACTCTTCTCTCTGTCCGGGACCGGATGCCTCCAGCCCACGCGTGGCAGAACTGCCTCCCTCCAGATGCAAGGCTCAGCTGGTGTGGGAGACTGTTCATTTCATGTCACCTGGAAAGAGAGCAGTCAGACAAGGGAGACTCTCTGGAGACCTCTTCTTCTGTCTTTGTTTTGACTATGCATGTTGAACACAAAGCAAGTGACACCTTTGATAAAACTTAACTATTTCCAGGTCCTACTGAACATCTGCTCTTCAGTAAAGAGCACTATTTGGATCCAAAACCAAACCAAAACAAAACAACAATCCTCATTAAGGAAGGGAATCTTGTACCCTCTTTTGCAGGGTCTTTTCCCCACTTATTGATCTCTAAATTCTCCTGTAGTCTCAGGGTTTACAGTTTGTATTTCTATCATGGACTCACATCTTCAAAGGAATTTGTTACTTTCAAATTTGTTCTGCATTATGCTGCCCCTCACTACAATGGTGTGCCCTGTTTCAGAAACGGGGAAACTCCTAAGAACTGATCCTTTGGATAAATTACAGTATTCTCTGGGTGGCCATCAAGGCAACGAATCTCAACCTTTTTTATTGAACATCCTACCAGTTATTGGGTGAAACAACCTTGGTTGTTTTTTTTTAAATTTAAATTAATTAATTTATTTTAATTGGAGGCTAATTACTTTACAATATTGTAGTGGTTTTTGCCATACATTGACATGAATCAGCCATGGGTGTACATGTGTTCCCCATCCTGAACCCATCCTCCCACCACCCTCCCCATCCCATCCCTCAGGGTCATCCCAATGCACCAGCCCTGAGCACCCTGTCTCATGCATCGAACCTGGACTGTTGATCTATTTCACATATGTTAATATACATGTTTCAAGGCTATTCTCTCAAATCATTCCATCCTTGACTTCTCCCACAGAGTCCAAAAGACTGTTCTTTACATCTGTGTCTCTTTTGCTGTCTCACATATAGGGTCATAATTACCATCTTTCTAAATTCTATATATATGCATTAGTATACTGTATTGGTGTTTTTTTTCTGACTTACTTCACTCTGTATATTAGGCTCCAGTTTCATCCACCTCATTAGAACTGATTCAAATGTATTCTTTTTAATGGCTGAGTAATACTCCATTGTGTATATGTACCACAGCTTTCTTATCCATTAGTCTGCTGATGGACATCTAGGTTGCTTTCATGTCCTGGCTGTTGTAAGCTGGGCTTTCCTGGTGGCTCAGTGGTAAAGAATCTGCCTGTCATTACAGGAGACACAGGTTCAATCCCTAGGTCATGTAGATCCCCTGGTGAAGGAAATGGCAACCCACTCTAGTATTCTTGCCTAGAGAATCCCATGGGCAGAGGAGGCTGGTGGGCTACAGTCCAGAGGTTGAAAAGAGTCGGACATGACTTAGCAACTAAATAACAAAACAAGTATCTATAAGCCACTGCATCTGTGGGAATTTGTTATAGCAGTGATAGAAAACGAATATGCTTTATACGCATTAGAACACCTGACAGGCTGATTAAACTCCAGATTGTTGGGGCTCATTGCCCAAAGCTTCTGACTCAGTAGGTCTTGATTGATTGAGGCCTGAGAGTTTCAATTTCTAATAAGTTTCTGGTAAGCAGATGCTGATACTGGTGGACACTTCGACAATGTCTGCTTTATCTCACTGAAGCCCTAAACTGCAGCAGGTTATTCAGCTTTGAAAATGTCCCATTTTATATACTCATACCCTTTAGTTTGAGAAATTCAAGAGTGAAAAGAGGACTTGAATGTATGGGGATAATGAAGCAATGATCACACTGAGCATGCACACAAGTTTGTAAAAGTCAGTTTCATTCCCTGTGGCATGAGTTTGGGGATAAGTCTGTATCAGGGAGATCAGTAGTGGCTGGTGCAAGAACGTAACTAGACAACTCAACTAGAAAAAAACCCAACAACCCAACTGAAAAATGGGCAGAAGACCTAAATGTCTTCTTTAAAGAAGATATACAGATGATCAGTAGGCACAAGAAAAGATGCTAAGCATCTCTAATTATCAGAGAAAGGCACATCAAAACTACAATGAGGTACTGCCTCACACTGGTCAGAATGGCCATCATTAAAATGTCTACCAATAATAAATCCTGGAGAAGGTGTGAAGAAAAGGGAACCTTCCCACACTGTTGGTGGGAATGTAAGTTAGTGCCGTCACTATGAAGAACAGCATGGAGGTTCTTCAGGAAACTAAAAATAGAATTACCATATGACCCAGCAATCCCACTCCTGGGCATATATCCAGACAAAACTTCAATTTAAAAAGACACATGCACCCTTATGTTCATAGCAGCACAATTCACGATAGCCAAGACACGGAAACAACCTACGTGTCCATCGACAGGTGAACAGATACAGATATGGCACATACATGCAAGAGAATACCACTCAGCCGCAAAAACAAAAGAATGCCATTTGAAGCAACGTGGAAGCAACTGGAGATTATCATCCTAAGTGAAGTGAGTTAGAAAGAGAAAGACAAACGCCATACGATATCACTTAAATGTGGAATCTAAACTACGGCACAAATGAATCTACCTATGAGACAGGAACAGACTCACAGATATATAGACAACAGACTGGTGGTTGCCAAGGGGGAGGGAGGGTGGAATAGGGATGGATTGGGAGCTTGAGGTCAGTGGATGCAAATATTACGTATAGAATGGATAAACAACTAAGTCTTATTGTATAGCAACATCCTGGGATAAATTAGAAAAGAATTTTTAAAAGAATATATAATGTATGTAATGGAGTCACTTTGCTATACTGCAGAAATGAGCACCTGGTAAATCAACTATATATCAATAAAAATTAAATTAAAAAAAAGAACATAATTAAGGGTAACTGCATTGATCTGCATCATGTTCTTTGTGGTACGGAGCTGGATTCCACAACCCCATCACTCAGCATGACCTTAATCCCTAGCATGGATGGAGCCCAGTGAGTCTAGAATGACAACATTGATCTTGATTTTCACCTGAGCTCAGGCCTTACGGTTTTCTCAGATTTCACTACATGTCTGCTATTGCACAAGTTCTTCAGCTTTTCTCATTCTCAGTGGACCTTTTAAAACTCAAAAATATTAATAGTTCTATATGCTGAATGGAGTCTCCAAACCAAAGCCAGGTTGGTTGACAAGGGTGACTGAAGAGGCTTCTTACAGTCACTGGGCAGCCTCACCTCACTTTGAGAGCAGGAGCTTGGCAAGAATGGACAATTGTACTCTGGGTTATTTTTCAAAGCACATTCACATCTTTTCTCTCATCCTGTCACAAACATTAATGACGAAAGTCAGGAAGGGAATACAGGCTTCCCGACCTTTAGCCGCATGTTCTGTGCTGCTTATGCTGCTGTGACATTTTATCTCTGCCTCTAGGTCAATGTCCAAAGTGCTGCTGTATCTATAGGGGAGACAGAGCTAGAGAGAGAGAGAGAGGGGCAAAGAAAGAGAGAAAAGGATACACGCTACACACACAGAAAGAGAGCGGGAGACAGAGACAGAGAGAAGGAAAGAAAGAGAGATAGAGACAGAGAGGGAGAGACAAACAGAAAAAGAAGGGGGAAGAGGGAGGGAGAGAACAAAAGGAGTAAAAGAGGAGAAGGGAACAGAAAAGAGAAAGAAAGTAGAGAAGAAATATAGTGAAACTCCTCAACAGTTGGGAAACATAACTCTCTGTGTCTGTGAATGGGATTACAGGCATCCTTCGGCATCCATGGGCGACTGGATTCAGGACGTTGCTCACTTCCACCCACACTCTATACCCCCTAACCTCCCAACCCTGCTGTCTGTCACTGCAAATACCCCAATCTATGGATGCTCCAGCCTCTTATAAACATACACACAAAAGCCTGGTTCTGCTGGCCCTGCACACTCACCTCCTCCTCTCCCTGCTTG
The DNA here is from genome assembly GCF_023091745.1 of Budorcas taxicolor. Classification (NCBI taxonomy): domain Eukaryota; kingdom Metazoa; phylum Chordata; class Mammalia; order Artiodactyla; family Bovidae; genus Budorcas; species Budorcas taxicolor. The sequence goes on along the minus strand of NC_068923.1, from coordinate 49,843,207 downwards.
GCAGGATCTGAGACAGCGTGTTGGCAGCTCACCTGTGGTGTCTGCAGGCTGTACTGAGTCAGGCTGGGGGAAGGATGAGGCTAGGAAATGACCGGGACACCCTGACCATCCCTGGGTTCTCAGGAGTCCCATAAAGTCCCCGAGATCACTCTCAGATAAGACCAGAGGGAAACAGGAGAGAACAAAAGTTGGGAAAACAACCCTCCCCATTCTTTTTCAGTGTTGTCTTAACTATTAGAAGATTAAGGTCAAGAAATCTTTCCACAGGGAGTGTGGGTCAACGTAACACTACTTGAATGGAGGAACGACATTTTTCAGAACATAAAATAAGACCAATTCTGAAGGCTTGCTGTAACAACAGTCAGTCTGGCCAGGCTTGGGGTCTGGGAAGGGCAAAGGTGGGGAGGATGGCAAAGTGGGAATTACTATCTCATGTTATAGGTTGTTTCGTTTCGTTTTGACTCAGCGTTTGGAACCATCTCACTTTTTGTTTGACCCTTGTCTATACCACTCTTGTTCTCTGTGCCCACAAACTTGCCTCTTGAGGTCCCTAGGCCCCTGGCACAGCAGCTGGTGCATTGCAGGTTCTCAGTAGGTGAGGGGTTGTGTAGAAGGCAAAGAGATTCTGCTCCTAGGAAGGTCTAATGCCAAGGGTGCTTGCCCCTCATTTGGTGGAATGTGGGAGTCATGGGTAAAATGGATAGTTAAACAACATGACTTTAGGGTGCCTCAAAACTCTGAACTTCTGTGTTTCTTGTGTACTTAGAAAACTTCAACAATACCAATATCTGCACTGGAAAACCTTTTATTAAATATATATACTGGGGCTTCCCTGGTGGCCCAGTGGTTGGGATTCCACCTTCTAATGCAGGGCACGAAGCTTTGATTCCTGGTCAGGGAACTGGGATGCCTTATGCCATGGGGCAACTAAGCCTGTGCTCCACAACTATCTAGCCTGTGTGCTCTGGAGTCCCTGCTCTCAACAAGAGAAGCCTGAGTGCCACACAAAGACCCAGGGCAACCAAAATTTAAAAAATACATTAAAAATAACAAATAGAAATAATAAAACCTTTTAAAAAAATTTATAGTAAATTTCTTTGTCAGAGGCTTATAAATAGCATTATTATTTGTCTTGAACATAAGGTCCCAATTTTCTATTTTCCCCTTTACTTAATTAGATACCATAAATCCTAATGACTCTTACTACTGTCATATCTTACTTTGCAAAATTGAAAGGGCACATTTTTAGAGTTCCGAAAGAAAGTTAGATTCTTCAAATGGAATGTATACAGCAAAACATCAATTGCCTCTACCCAAGGCTTCCCTGGTGGCTCAGGTGGTAAAGAAAGTGAAAGTGAAAGTCACTCAGTCGTCTGTCCGACTCTTTGAGGACCGTAGTCCCTGGAATTCTCTAGGCCAGAATACTGGAGTGGGTAACCTTTCCCTTCTCCAGGGGATCTTCCCAACCCAGGGATCAAACTCAGATCTCCCACATTGCAGGCAGATTCTTTACCAGCTGAGCCACAAGGGTAGACCAAGAATACTGGAGTGGGTAGCCTATCCCTTCTCCAGAGGATCTTCCCAACCAAGGAATGAAACCAGGGTCTCCTGCATAGCAGCCGGGTTCTCTCAGTTGGTAAAGAATGTGCCTGCAATGCAGGAGACCTGGGTTCCATCCCTGGGCTGGGAAGATCCCCTGGAGAAGGGAATGGCAACCCACTTCAGTCTTCTTGCTTGGAGAATCCCCATGGACAGAGGAGCCTGGCGAGCTACAATCTGTAGGGTCACGAAGAATAAGACATGACTGAGCCACTAACACTTTCACTTTCAAGGTGTATATCATAAAGTATCAAAAGTTGGTTTTTTCCAAACTTTCCACAATATCATCTATCAATTCATAAACTCTGGGAGAGCATATAAAGCTTAAATGCTTCCTGTGGTGATAGTGTTTGGTTGTAAGCAAAGGAAGGAAAAATAGCTGGAAGTTCTACAGAGAAAAGAGAGATAAAAAGGGGAAAATAATATCACTGTGAAATAAAAATAAAATGAAAATATTTGACTTTGATCAACTATCAATGCTTTGTGGAAAACAAAAATCCAAAAATCCAGTGTTGCCAATTTTGCAAGATTTGCCAGCTTCTGTCTTCTTTTTTTTTGGCTGTGCTAAGTCTTCATAGTTTCGAGAGCTTTTCATAGCTTTGAGAGCTTTTCTCCGGTTGCGGGGGGCGGGGGCTACTCTCTAGCTGCGGCGCGCGGGCTTCTCCTTGCCCCGGCTTCTCTTGTTGTGGAGCGCAGGCTCTAGGGTGTGAGGGCATCAGTAGTTGCGCCTCCTGGGCTCTAGGGCACAGGCGTAATAGTATGGCACATGGGCTTAGTTGCTCCCCAGCATGTGGAATCTTCCTGGATCAGGGTTCGAATGTGTGTCTCCTGCATTAGCAGGCAGATTCTTTACCGCTGAGCCACCAGGGAAGCCCCAGCTTCTCTGTTCTTGAGGAAGAGAGCGAGGGACTTGCTAAGAAGAATGTAGCATACTGCAGAAACTGAATTCACACTAAAGCAAAAACCACCCAGGCTTGTGTAGGAATTTCTATATCTATCACATTTCCTGGAGGCTGGGACCTGTTCAGAAATATTTACATGTGTTTCAGAAAAGAACTTTAAAGAAATAACATTTCAAGTAAGAAGTTACATAAACTCAAGCTTCAGCTAATTTTTCAAAACTTACTTTCAGCCATACTCTTCAGCCATATTAAGGATGATGGCAAAATAACGACACTTACCTTCTTGGGCTCCAAAATCACTGCAGACAGTGATTGCAGCCATGAAATTAAGACACTCCTTGGAAGAAAAGCTATGACAAACCTAGACAGTGTATTAAAAAGAAGAGACATCACTTTGCTGACAAAGGTCCACATAGTCAAAGCTATGGCTTTCCCCAGTAGTCATGTATGGATCTGAGAGTTGGACCATAAAGAGGGCTGAATGCCAAAGAATTGATGTTTTAGAAGTGTGGTGCTGGGGAAGACTTAAGAGTCCCTTAGATAGCAAAGACATCAAACCAGTCAATCCTAAAGGAGATCAATCCTGAATATGCATTGGAAGGACTGATGCTGAAGATGAAGCTCCAAAACTTTAGCCACCTGATGAGAAGAGCCAACTCGTTGGAAAAGACCCTGATGCTGGGAAAGATTGAGGGCAGGAGAAGGAGGCAACAGAGAATGAGATGGTTGGATAGCATTATTGACTCAATGGACATGAGTTTGAGCAAAGTCTGGGAGATAGTGAAGGACAGGAAAGCCTGGTGTGCTGCAGTCCATGGGGTTGCAGAGTTGGACATGACTGAGCAACTGAGCAGGCACTCACGCTAAACAATTTAGGGATAAAATAGCCTTTAAAATACTTCAACTGGGTTTTTCTGTGGGCATAGTATTGATAACTTCCCTTCACAGTTGCTTCAGTTCAAACTCAGTTTTCCTAACAGTATGTTTGAATGCTGATGGCAGTTTTTTAGTGGAGAGGAGAAAACTGATGATTCAGGGTTGGGGAAGGGATGATTTCTGGAGAAATGTCCCTGAGAGGCAAGAAGGTGTGTGACTAATCCAGGGCTATTAACTCAGAAGGACCCTTGGACCCAGGTCAGTTACAAAGTGTTTGTTGACAAGGTAAGTGCAGAAGTTGAAACTATACATTCTGAAATAGCAATTTGACAGAGTAATTTAATGCCCATTGACTTTAGTCATTTTAAAATGAGGCTTATAAAAAAGATGGGTTTTCTGTTACTTATAACTGATGTAATATTTCTTACTTTGCCATCACCGTTTCTGGGCTTCTTAACCCAAGTCTTAGATGGTTTATATCTAAGACAACCATTGTTGAACAAGGGAATTGCCCACAAATATACACATAAATATATTCATGCATGTACCATACACATGTCACACACACATCTGAAGATAGCTTTCATCAGATGCTTGTAGTGGTCCATGACCCACGAAAGGCAGAAGCAGCCTTGCCCTGGATTGCCTTGGAAGAATCCTCTATACTCTCCTTTGACTTGCCTGTGTGGATACTTTCTTTCCCAGATTTCCAAGTCTTAAACTTAAATGCCAATTCCCAGTCCTACATATTTGTGTGGCCCCATCACTGATAGTCATTTAAGCGTAAGTGTCTTTGGTTGTCCCCTCCTCACTCTGCCAAAAGGGAGCTTTGAGGCTGAACATTACAAGAAAAACCAAGTTTCCGCCATGACGGCCAAGCTCCCTCCCACCCACAGTGGGGGAGGGGGCACTGGGAGAGCCCTTCAAAATCCTCAGGCTCTCACCCATCTTGGTCCTTGGGACACAATTCTTTTTGGCTTGGCTGCTCACCACACGATTCACTGTTTAAACAAATTCCAGAAAGCACATCAATTATTACTAATGAATTCCAAATCAAATCATCCAGAACTACAAAGGGCCGCCAGATGTTTAGGGCAAGGAGTAAAGAGCGGGTGGGAGGCGTGGGGAGAGAGAGAATTCTTTCCCACCGCTCTATTAACTTGGATCTGAAAGCTATAATTTATCAGGCACCTGACATACAGAAGGATCACACACATTTTAAAATATTTCTTGGAGATTGTCCAAACATTAATTTTATTGTGGAATATTGCTTTGTATTGATGTTGTGTCTAGCAAAAACTTTTCAGACCTCTTTTTGCATTTAGGTCTAATTTTATCCTTACAGTGTCTGAGTGAAGAAGCAAGGGTATGACAAGTTCTTGTTTTTCCAGATAAGCAAATTACAGCAAAGGTTTTGGGGGGGGTTGTTTTATAGTAGGACTTTGTTTAGAGACCAGATGTTCTGAGAATAGGATACTGCCATTTCCAAACAACCAGTGAGCTAATAGACATGAAAACTTTGCAAAGTATAAAGTCACTAGGGCTCACATGAAAGGCTCACAACAGGTTTCAAGATATGTATCCAAATGAGATATAATCAGAAATAGGAGTCAGCTCTGCAGTGATGAGTCTCAGGTTCAAAGTCGGAAAGTGGGATGGCCATGGGCAGTTGAAGGTCCCTGAGGTTGGGGCCCCTGACATGGGGAGAGGGAGCAGAGGCTCTTTAAACACTAGGATGCCATCAGCAAAGACATGGGAAGGCTTTTCCCTGGTGCACCTAGGGTCAGCTGGCCAGCAGTAAAGCGCTCCTGAGCTGGTCCCTCTCTGAGCAGTTTCATTTCCTCCAGAAGCTTCTTCCATCATCAGGCTGATGTCAAGATTTCCAATGGCATCTTTGGGTCTAAAACAAAACCCTTCAAATGGCTGTAATCAGTCTCCTGCAAAATATGGACGACTTTTGAGGTGGTTAATGGACTTCAGAGTGAAAAAGAGGGAATCATGGTGTGTGAGACCAAGAAGGGAGGTTTTTCCAGGTGAAGGACCTGGGACGCAGAGAGGATCAGAGATTCACCAAGGACCTATACTTTCTTTCTGGATGCTGAGGTGATTGTTGGTTTATGAATTGCTTTCTTCTGCTTTAGTTTCATTTTTATGCTCATTCAAAATACTTTTACCTCCAGTGGGTTTTGTGGGCTTCCCTGGCAGCTCAGATGGTAAAGAATCTACCTGCAATGCAGCAGACCCAGGTTTGATCCCTGGGTTGGGAAGATCCCCTGGAGAAGGGAATGGCTACCCACTCCAGTATTCTTGCCTGGAGAATCCCATGGACAGAGGAGCCTGGCAGGGCTATAGTCCATAGGGTTGCAAAGAGTCAGGCATGGCTGAACAACTGACAATTTCACTTCCAGTGGGTAGTACATATTTAAAACTTGTGGTCTCAAATGTTGGAATGAATAAGAATTAAGTTTTGGTTTTTGCCTTTTCTGCTACATATTAGTTCAAATAACCAAGTTTTCTTTAAAGGTAGATTTCTTTCTTCCTCTCCTTCCGCTTCCTCCTGCTCCTCCTCCTCCTCCTCTTCTCTTTACGATAACACATGTTAACTGTCTCAATAAGTGTTCATAGTTACAGCATCGTGGAGAGAAAAGTCACAGTGGCTGTGCTTTGGTTTCTGCTGAAAGGACTGCTGAATAAGGCTGGGTTTTTGTTCTCAAATGCATTTCATGCCGCATTCCATCTCGACAATACATTTGATTTATCAACTCTAAAAATAAGACATGCTTTAGAGAAAAGATGTGGGCTTGGTCAGGGTGAAAGTAATGAGATAAACAATCTCTTGCAATCACGAACATTCCAAAATCATTTTCCATGGTGACCATCAAGCCAAGAGCTACCAAAACCATTTTCTTTCATTTGCACTGTACATAACAATGCAAAACAAAAAAGAAAAGAAAAACCCTACTATTGAGTCAAGGATGTATTTGTTTGTTTTTTAACTCCAAGATCAACTTTCTAATCATCCATTTCTTCTAGAAACAATGGGCTGATCATATATTTAGAACAACACCTTGCTTCTTTCTCTTCCTTCTCGCCTCTTCTTGACTAGATTTAATTTTTATTCGCTAATTTTTAAAAGTTTTTGGCTACACTGTATGACTTGCAGAATCTTAGTTCCCCAGCCAGGGATCGAACATAGGCCCTCCACAGTGAAAGTGCCAAGTCCTAACCACTGGGCCACCAGGGAATTCCTTTGACTGGATTTTAAATTAACTTTTACTTTAAAATAATACATAAGCATGTTCATTAAAATTTTTAAGTTTTTAAGGCAAGTATCATATGATATTTCTTATTTGCGGAATCTAACAAAACACACAAATGAACTTATTTACAAAACTGAAATAGACCCACAGACATAGAAAATAAACTCATGGTTACTAAAGGGGAAAAGGCAATTAAAATAAATTAGGAGGTTGGTATTAACATACACACACTACTGTCTATAGAATAGATAACCAACAAGGGCCTACCATATAGCACAGGGAACTATACTCAGTATCTTATAATAATCTATAATGGAAGAGAGTATAAAATATATATATATTTATATGTATATGTATAACTGAATCACTTTGCTGTGTACCTGAAACTAATGCTACATCATAAGTTAACTATATTTCAATAAAAATTGTAAAATAAATGTTTACTTAAAGCTGAAAAAATGTAAAAAATTTTTAAAGTGGTTAAGATATAGATTATTATTTTGAATGTTAAAAATAGGAGCATGTCAAAGGGCAGAGAAAATTGTCTCTCCATCAAGTTCTCTTCTGACAAATATCATGACTCTCTTCATCTGTTGGTGCCAGTCGCCAAGTACCATGCCTGAAGTAACCAAAACCTGATGTTTTGGCAGAGTGATGGCTTTGAAGAACTGTGCCAACCCTTTTGAGAAACAGAAGTGCTGAGTGGAAGCCCCCACCAGACCTTCTGAATCATCAAAACCTTGTGTTGCAAGCTGACTGGAGTAGTTGGAGTAGTCATTCAACAAACATTTGCTGGGTGTCAACCCGCGTGTCAGGAGTTGAATTTGAAAGACAAAGGCGATGCGGTCCCTGTCTTACAGGAGTTTGCAGTCTCGGCCTCTTCCTCCGTGAAAGTGAACTGCGAGTTCCTAACCAGCAAGGCTGCTGCTGGAATTAAATGAGAGAGGTGTCAAGACTGGCAACCAGCACGTGATACTCAAAATGGGAAGCTATTTTTTGTTGTCATTATTCAGTCACTCTCTGGCCTCCAGATGACAGCCCAACACCCTAACATCTGGGGCTCAGAGTGGATTCCTGAATTCAGTGTGTATATACGTGTGTGTGAGTGTGTGTGTGGGTGCATGCATGTGGAGCATTGGGAAGAAAAAGACACGTCAGTCTCTTCCAGAGATTCTCAGTCTTGGCCCTATTGGCATTTTAGACTGGATGAACCTTTGCTTGGGCGTCTTGAGCATTGGGGGGTGGTTAGTGGCAACCCTATCCTCTACTGACTAGACTCCAATAGCATTGCCCCCCACCACTCAATAGTTCCCAGCAGAACTATTCCCAGACATTGCCAAGTGTCCTCTGGGAGGGGCAGAACCCATGCCAAAGTTGAGAACCACTGCTCTACCCAGTGGTCTTTAACCCCTCTTGTTGCCAGCCAAATACATCACAGAGAAGGGGATGATAATTAACCTGTGTCGATTACTGTTGCACTGAAGTTTTCCAACATGTGCTGACTCAGAGACCTGTTTCAAAGGACAGACCTTGTCAAGTTTATCTGCAGGCTTTCACTCACACTCTTAGCAGCACAATGCTCTTGACTTTTTGAGTCCAAAATGCTGCTCCGGAATATCTCACTCTCCAGGCTTCCTGACCCGGGCACACCTCTCTTTTCCTGCTTTCTTCTCTGCATTTGTGCACGTGACATTGTGACTCTCTCATCAAGCTCCCTTTCTCATTTTTCCCAAGCAGACACACTCTTGACCTTCCCCTGGTTCCTCAGGATGTCTCTGTTCTTACCCCCACCACGGCTGGAAGAGCCTCCCACATCCTTCCTGCCTGATCACCCCTGTCTCTTCCTTACAGATCCTTTTCCAGACCATACTCCATAGGGACAGCTTTCCTAACTCTCTGTCTAGCAATCTCTCTTCCCTCCAGCAACTTTCCCATGGATCATATCTATCCACCTGTCGATGAAACAGGCTCTGAAAAGAGCATCATTTGACATGCCTAATGGAATAACAGGTGATTTCACTAAAGAAGAGGAAACTTTCACTGCTGTCTGCCCTTTTCCCTGAGTTGTATCTGCTTGGGTAGTTGTGAATTTCATAGTTGTCTCTAACATGTATCTTGGTCAAACATCCACTTGTTCTAGGCCTACTGATATTTCAAAAATGAGAGTCTATATGCTAGATGCCTGGTTGTTTACAAAGTCCAGTTAATATCAGGCGTGAACCACAAAAAAAAAATTCAAACTCAAACTCCAGAGCAATTTGCTCTCAACCTGCTCCTTGGCAGTTTTACTCTCTTCTTTGCTCCAAATCAGTATTGTTTTCCAAACTCCTTTCTGTCTCCTGGAATTTGGTTCTCCAGTTTATGACAGTTTCTTATAGACTTCAATTCTTGCTAAAAAGTTATAAGTAATTTTTAATGAGAGAAAAAACTTAAAAGAAAGGGATAGGGAGGAAGTAAAGGCATGGAAGTGGGTGGGGGAAAGACAGCTTTGGGGTGAATAAGGTATATCTCATGCTGATGACTCACTCATATTAAAACATATTAAAGTTTTTAGGTTTATTAATACATTTCATTGTCCCAATAATATCCTCAAAGGCTACTTAGCATACTTTTGGGAAGAAGTTTGGGCACATCCTGTGCTTAATGAACCTAGTTACAAAAAAACTTTTCTCCATGTAATTGGATTGACTTTTTGACTTTTTCTTCTGTGTTAAGTATAGAACAGATTGATGAGCTTTCTTTTTTAAAAAAAATCCCTGGTGAGCAAATTTAGTGCCCTGGTTTTCTTTAGGTTACACCTGATGACTTTTTATTTTTTTCTCACTTTATTTATTGTTACTTGAAGGAAAATTATTGTGTTGATTTCTGCCATATGTCAACATGGATCAGTCATAGGTATACATATGTCCCCTCTTCCTTGAGCCTCCCTCCCACCGCATCCCACCCCTCTAGGTTGTCACAGAGTCCCAGTTTGAGCTCCCCAAGTCAAACAGCAAATTCACACTGACTGTTTTACATATGGTGGCGTGTATGTTTCCACGCTGCTCTCTCCTTTCGTCTCACCCTCTCCTTCCTGGCCCGTGCCCTGGGCCCACAAGTCTGTTCGCTACGTCTGTGTCTCTACTGCTGCCCTGTAAACAGATTCATCAGTACCATCTTTCTACTGATAACCTTTGAAATATTTGTTTATCTCTTTGGCTGTGCTGGGTCTTAGTGTGGCATGTGCGATCTATTAATAGTTCACTGACCAGGGATGGAACCTGGGCCACCAGCATTGGGAGCACAGAGTCTTAGCTCCTGACCACCAGGGAAGTCCCTATACCCAGTGACTTTTTTACGAGGCATTCAGTCGGTTCACCTATTTTCCCGATGACAATGGAATGAACAGTCATAGTTCTCTTCATGGAGTAGCTGGTTTTAGTCCTCTTAAAGCTGCACCCTAATTCTTCATATGTCCTCTATCACTAATCCCATTCGTTACTGAAAATTCTCCGTTTTTCACTAAAATTTGTCCATTTTACCTGCAGGGGTGCTTATTTTTGCCCACACCTATTTTTGTAGATAAAATTTAAAGGCTCTCACATGCTGGCTGCTGTCTTGAGAAAGTTTAGTTCTGTTCAAAGTAGTTCATCTTCCTGTCCTCATAACCTTCAAAAATTCTGGAGTAAAAACCGACCTGGAAACCATCTTTTAGAAACAGGGCAAAGATTTGAGCTGAGGACAGACTCAGTCTAACATTGTCCCTCTCCTGATGCCTGTCATCTGAATTGGGTTTAAATCCCAGCTTCACCACTTTCTAGCTAGAGGATCTGAAGCAAAGTCACTTAATGCCTTTTAAATCTTGATTTTCTCCCCTATGAAATGTATTGCATTGAATTTTCATAATGCTTAGATGAGTTAATAAAGGTTGTTGTTGTTTAGTTGCTATGTTGTCTGACTCTGCAACCCCATGGACTATAGCCTGCCAGGCTCCTCTGCACATGGAATTTCCCAGGCAAGAATACTAGAGTGGGTTGCCATTTCCTCCTCCGGGGGATCTTCCTGATCCAGGGACTGAAAACTCATGTCTCTTGCATTGGCAGGTGGATTCTTTACCACTCAGCCACCAAGGAAGCCTGTTAATGAAGGTAAAAGCACTTAAAACAGTGTCTAGCAAATAGGAAACACACAGGGGGCTTCCTCATGGCTCAGATGGTTAAGAATATACCTGCAATGCAGGAGATCTGGGTTCAATCCCAGGGTTGGGGAGATACCCTGGAGAAGGAAATGGCAACCCATTCCAGTATTCTTGCCTGGGAAATCCCATGGACAGAGAAGCTTGGTGGGCTATAATTCATGGGGTCACAAAGAGTCGGACCATTTGAGCAACTAACACACACATACACACAGCACATAGTCAGTACTCAATGAATGTGAGCTTGGTTCTTCTATGGGATTGCGGTCAGAGGATGGCATCTCTTAGGATAGGGTCAAGGTGAGAGATAGAGTCAACATGCTGATCCTCACTGCTCTCCCAAAAGTAGAAGATACCAACTGTGAATAGTTTTGTGAAGCAATAAACATCACTATTTTCTCTTTTCTTTGGCCACACCATGTGGCATGTGGGATCTTAGTTCCCTGACCAGGAATCGAACTTGCACCCTCTGCACTGGAAACCCAGAATCATAACCACTGGATTGCCAGTGAAGTCCCCAACACCACTTTTAAAAAGTGAATTACAAACAATACCATTAAAATATAGGCAAACAACTTGAAGGCACTTCTTCAAAGAAGATATACAATCAGCCCTTGAAAAACATGGGTGTGAACTGTGGAGTCTACTTACAGATGGATTAAAAAAAAATAATAAATGCCTACTATAGTACTACATAACCTGAGGTTGGTTGAATCTGCATATGCAAAATCTCAGGGTCAACTGTACAAACGGCCAACCTACACACACAAAGACATTCAAAATCATTAGTCATCAGGGAAGGGCAAATCACAAACACAGTGAGACATCACTTCACATTCACTAGGATGGCTATAACCAAACCAAAAACAAAGAAGCAAACGAAAACCAACACTGACAAAAAGGGGAAATAACAGGTATCAGTGAGGCTGTGAAGGAAGTGAGACATGGTGGGACTGTAAAATGGTGCAGCTCCTGTGAAAAATGTTTTGGCAATTCCTCAACAAGTTAGTGGAGAAGGCAATGGCACCCCACTCTAGTACTCTTGCCTGGAGAATCCCATGGACAGAGAAGCCTGATAGGCTGCAGTCCATGGGGTCTCTAAGAGTCAGACACAGCTGAGCGACTTCACTTTCCCTTTTCACTTTCATGCGTTGGAGAAGGAAATGGCAACCCATTCCCGTATTCTTGCCTGGAGAATCCCATGGACGGAGGAGCCTGGTGGGCTGCCGTCTATGGGGTTACACAGGTCGGCCATGACTGAAACGACTTAGCAGCAACAAGTTAGTGTAGAACTACCATATGATTCTATAATTCCACTCCGAACGTATATACCCAAAAGAATTGAAAATAGACATTCAAACAAATACACGTGTACATGTGTGTTCACAGCAGTGTTACTCACAATGGCCCAAACAGCCTAAGTGTCCATCAACAGATGAATAGGCAAACAAAATACAGTGTCTCCATACAATGGAATATTATTCAATCATTAGAAAAGAATGAACTATGCATACATACTTTTATACAACCTGGATGAACCATGAAAATACTATGATACAGGAAAGAAACTAGACCCCTAAAAGTCTCACATAGTATGATTCCATTTATCTGAAATACTCAGAATAGGTAAATCCACTGAGACAGAACGCAGGCTGGTAGTGGCCAGGAGCTAGAGGTAGGAAGATTTAGGAGTAACTGCTTAATAGGTACAGGGTTTCCTTTTGGGATTATGAACATGTTTTGGAACTAGATAGAAGTGATGGTCTCACAATATCATGACTGTACTAAATACCACTACAGTCTAGCTTTTACTATCCCCATTACAGCATCAAATATTCTGGTGGTAACTAAATGTTGTTCTTTTTCTTCATCATCTGTCCAGCTGCAGAAAACCAAATTGCACTGAGTCTTGTGTTGAGTTAGCCAATAATTCAGTTGGCTGAATTGTTTGTATTAAAGTGGTTGATTTTATGTTATGTGATTTTCACCTAAATTTTAAAAAACTGGAGTGAGTTACTCACTTGCCAGTCAGGGTGATTTTTATAGGGGATTTAATACTTCATTGAGATGGAAGATGTATTTTCTAATGTATTTTAGTCAACATTAGAAAAGTTTGCAGAAATATTTTCTTTAAAAAGTGAAAATCCAAAATAAAACTGGTAGTAAACTGTGGACTCTAAGTGACTTCGCTGTTCTCTCTGCCATGGCACAGCAGTGTATGTGGCCTCCCTTGCTGTGAGAGTGGTCATAGCATTGAAATCTTCCAACATGTTCTTAAGGTATGCATTGTAATAGACACATTGAGTGCTCTGATCCAGAAGGGAAACTAACTAGTGGGGAGGATTTGGTTGTACATTTGTGAGGATGGGGCTTTCCATTCATGTCCCACTCATTTCATGATGCCCTATTGGAATAGATCTGATTTCAGAACAATCAGTAGCATCAATAGATGAAAGGATGAAGGAGACGTGGCACCTGTATACAATGGACCATTAATTAGCCGTGAAAGGAAACCCAGTCGTGTCATCCACAGAGATGTGGATGGACTGAAAGTCTGTCAAACAGAATGAAGGAAGTCAGAAAGAGAAAAACAAATGTCGCATATTAACGTGTTTATATGGAATCTAGAAAAATGGTACAGACGAACCTATTTGCAGGCAGGAGTAGAGATGCACAAGCAGAGAACGGATGTGTGGATGTGAGGAGGGAAGGGGGCGGGTTGGGAGACTGGGATTAACACATATACGCGCTATCACACACAAAATAGCTAGTGGGAACCTGCCGTAGAGCACAGGGGGCTCAGCTTGGCGCCTCGTGATGACCTAAGTGGGTGGGATGGGGACGGAGTGGGAGGGAGGCCCAAGAGGGAGGGGATATATGTTTAAATATAGCTGATTCACTTTGTTGTACAGGAGAAACTAACACAACATTGTAAACCAACTATACCCCAATTTAAAAAAAAAAAAAGAACAATTGTCAGCTAATCCAAATGCCCCTTTTGACTGCCAACATAGAATCTATGAAAGTTCAGTAAGATCTGTGGGTTTAACCACATAAAGCTTCCCACTGTCCGCAGGCCACACCGTATTTTCCACTATGTCCCACCTCCAATTCATGTGTTGCTTCAGCTTAGCTGTCCTTGTTCACGTTGAGACTTGCACTTTCCTATCTCCTATCTTTGGTTATTGTCCAGATTTTATGACTGCACTAAAGCCCAAATACTCCAGTGGTGACTAAATGTTCTTTTCTTTATTATTTGTCCAGCTCAATGAAACCAAATTACACTGAGTCTGGCTTTGATGCTAGTTGACTGGCTCCTTTCCAGGTGATAATTATTGAAGAATTTGTCTTACTATTCGATATTAATTACTCTGTGTGGGCTTCAGTGGAAAAAATAGTCCAGAGATGGAATGTGACATTGGAAACAGGCCCAAATCCTGAATATTCTTCCCACCAGACCAGGGTGTGCTGAGCTTTTTAACCCTAGGAGGAATGATGGAACGCTCACAGCTGCCTTTAGAAGACTTAAGAACCTAAAGAAAAAAATGGGAAGAGCAAACAGAGAAGGACCAAAGACAGTGAATGGGTGTGGAGGGCACAGGAAGGCAATGACTCTTGGAACATCACATGAGCAATAAATGGTCACTTTACATGTATTTGCTGTTAGGAGGCATAATGGTTAACATGAACTTGGGGATCAGAACATTATGGGTTATAACTGAAGCCCTACTAGATACTTGCATAAAGGCAGACTATCTAACCCCTTAGATCCCTAGTTTTCTCATATGTAGGATGAGAATAAAATTGACAATAGTGTATTTAAAAAATTTTTTGGCTGCACCCCATAGTATGTGGGATCTTAGTTCCCTGACCATGGATTGAACTCATACCCCTTGAACTGAAAGGTGGAGACTTAACCACTGAACTGCTGGGGAAGTCCCTAGCATATCTTTATTATGAGGAATGTTTCAGCTAATGTATGCAGGATCTCACCATACGGTAGGTAATCAATAACTGATGCCTCTTACTATAATTGTAGCAGTTGCTGTTTATGCAGCCATTTACCTTTTTTCTCCCGCTTTGTGGATAACTTAATAGAAAAGGACCTTGCTGAGGTACTTAAGATGACCTCTTTATTTAATTTTGAGCTATTAATACTGAGCTAAGCAACTATTCTTTTCCACATATTATTTATTTTTGGTTGCACTGTGTCTTTGTTGCTACCCACTGGCTTTCTCTAGTTGTGGTGGGTGGGGGCTACTCTTCATTACAGTCCATGGGCTTATTGCAGTAGCTTCTCTTGTGAAGCATGGGCTTTAGGCCCCCTAACTTCAGAAGCTGCAGCACCGAGGCTCAGTAGCTGAGGTTCCTGGGCTCTAGAACGCAGGCTCAGTAGTTGTGGCACATGGGCTTAGTTGTTCTGCAGCATGTGAAATCTTCCTGGAAGAGGGATCAAACCTGTGTCCCCTGCATTGGCAGCTGGATTCTTATCCACTGGACCACCAGGGGAATGCTATGCAAGTATTCTTAAAACAAATGTTTGTTTTTGGTGTGCTGATTCTTTTTTGGTTTTGCACTAAACTTAGTCTGAGTTCTAAGATGCTTGTCTGGAAAAGAGGGAAGGGATGAAACCAAACCTTGGAGAATCACTGTGGAGCCAAGAGGCCACACAGGAGACTGGACAGCAGACAGGTGCCCCAGAAGGTGCCATGGAGGAGAAACAAGAGGTAACGGGATGGAGAAGTGGGAGGAATGTTGGAGCCTGAAAGACCTCCTGGGCAGTGGTCTTCAGGCTGGAACACGGTAAAAGAAAAAGTCGTTTTTTCCTCTGTGTGTTTCTTCCCCATGTGTCTTCTTTCTTGCTCACACGCAGCATTTCATTTCTGACACTTTGGTCACCAAATGTGTGGAGGGTTTTCTCCACAAGAAGAAGCAAGTCTTCATGACGCCAGGTGAGTGTCCCACTATTTAATCAATTCTGACACTATCTGTCCAGAGATGGCATCAGATTCCACAGGGCAAGGGTTCAGTCCTACAAGACTGTCTGTCCCACCCCCTACCACACACACACACACACACACACACACACACACACACACACACTTCAGATGCCAGTTGAAAGCCAAAGTTGTCCTCTGGGCTTCTGACCATCCAGCTGTAGATTGGAGGTTCTAACAATCCCCTCCTTGGGTTCAATTACTTTGCTAGAGCAGCTCACAGAATCCAGAAAAAGAGTTTACTTGACTCTTACCAGTTTATTATCAAAGAATATGATAAAGGATATAGGTGAACATACAGATGGAAGAGGTACATGTGGCAAGCTAGGAGGGAAGTGTGTGTGCAGCATCTGTGTTCTGTCTGGGTACCAGTCTCCCAGCTCTAAAACCTGTTCACCAACCCAGAAACTTCCTGGAACCTGTGCTTTGGGGATTTTATGGAGGCTTCATCGCAGAGGCATGATCAGTCATCAACTTTATCTGCAGCCCTTCTCCTTTCTCAAGAGAAGGGGGAGTGGAGCGGCACTCCTCTCACCCAGGAAATGACAAGGGTTTCAAGGGCTCTGTGCCAGGAACTGGGGGCAGAGACAAATGTACATTTTTCCATTATTTCATAAACACATTACCCTGGAATATACAAAATCTTTCCAAGAGGCTCACAGATATCTCTTTTAAAAATATTTATTTTGGCTGTGTGGGGTCTTAGTTGTGGCATGTGCGTTCTTTTAGTTGGCACTCAAACTCAGTTGCAGCATGTGGGACCCAGTTCCCTGACCAGGGATAAAGCCCAGGACACTTGCATTGGGAGTACGGAGTCTTAGGCGCTAGACCATTAGGGAAGTCCTGCAAATAGCTAAAGCTATCAAGTTCAGTCATCAGCTTCTTCATATGTCTTTGTCGAGCAAGGGACCTGTAGGCCAGAAGATGCTCAGGCTACCTCCACATTTATCAGTGTCCTTCATCCATTTTACAAAATAAAGATATCTATCTCTAACCTAGCAACACTGCACTGTCCTGGGTCTGACAACCTCTAGAATACCTCACAAAGGACCTTTTGATGTATCGTATTGGCAATCATGGACTTCCCAGGTGGATCAGTTGTCAAGAACCCATTTGCCAATGCAGGAGACACAGGTTCGATCCCTGGGTTAGGAATTTCTGCTGGAGAAAGAAATGGCAGCCACTCCAGTGTTCTTGCCTGGGAAATCCCATGGACAGAGGAGCCTGGTGGGCTACAGTCCATGGAGTTGCAAAAGAGTCAAACATGACC
Source organism: Budorcas taxicolor (assembly GCF_023091745.1). NCBI lineage: Eukaryota > Metazoa > Chordata > Mammalia > Artiodactyla > Bovidae > Budorcas > Budorcas taxicolor. Next base: position 49,826,129 of record NC_068923.1, on the reverse strand, counting down.
TAGCGACTAAAGAACAATGATTGGCAATGATGTGGAGAAAGTGAGTGATTCTAACAATCAAGGGACACACATTTTTCCAACTCAGATGGTTTCCAAATACTTACTTTCAACAAAAGTGAAAGATGACCTTTTTCAGTTGTAAGCTGATTACAGAAGACTCTAAAGGAGTTCAAAGAGTTGAGGGACTTTGCTATAACAAAGTATCTTTCATTTTCATATACTTATTTATATGAACATTTTCCCAGTTCTCACATAAAAACAAGAATAAAATGAATATAAGCCCATCTTATTCTAGCAATATGGCTACATGAATGAATTTTTTAAACCCCCAGCTAAGTCATTATTAAGTGATGTATTTAGGCTGCCTTAATTTAAGGCAACCCACTCTGGTTCTCCTTAGATCTTTCACACAGCTCAGCTGAGTTGATTAAAGGAAGAGTTTTTTCAGTGGAGGTTTTCAGTCTTTCAGAAGAGTTTTTTCAGTTTTTTCCATGTTATGTAAGTGGTCTCTTGAACAGTCAGAACTCAGTTAATTACAAACACGAAATAGTTCAATTTTCTTACCTAAGTTTTGCCTTTAAAAATACTCTGTCAAATCCCCTACGCTCACAGCTTTTGGGTCATCTTGGGCTTTTAAAAAGTTGGATCAAGTTCAGTCCAAAATGAAGCCTTATATCCAAATTGGCTTTGTTCTGTGCTACTCCACTGAAAGTTTCTCTTTCCCATTGAATAATTCATTAAGAAACATACCCTTCACAGCTTCTTCCATTCTCAGATGAGGCCATGGGTACGCTGATGCATTGGTTTTCAAAATGTTTGTTTATGCACTGCCCTCCACCAAAGGATGTTTTAAACTTGGGGTAAACCCTCATGAGGGTTTATCTGTAAACCCTTGTATATGTGTCTTAGTCACTCAGTTGTGTCTGACTCTGTGACCCCGTGGACTGTAGCCCACGAGGCTCCTCTGTCCATGGAATTCTCCAGGCAAAAACACTGGAGTGGGTTGCATTTCTTTCTCCATTAAACCCTCGTGGTTCAAGATAATTTGACTTCTAAAATTTTTTCTCAGTGATATAATTTGTTGTAACTGATACAATTTCTATTGTAGTATAAATATTGGTACTCAAACATACACTATTGTATTACTCTCTTAAATATATTCATTGAACTATGAGTACCATAGTTATTTTATAACCACTGTCACTCATCTGTAAAACATGGAAAAACCCTTCTCTCATCGTGGGAAAGTTTGCAATGTTCCTTTGCTTCCGTGAACTTGTATTTCCATTCCGCTTCTCCCATAGAATTTTATCTTATTATCTTGTTATGCTTGAAAGTTTAGGAACCACCCTATCACAATGTTTTATAATAAAAATATGTGTATAAACTTAAATCTCTAGGTCTCTTATGTCTCTAAGACTGTATGTGTTTAACTTTTATTCGACAGTGAGTTTTCAAATATTATAAGGATTGCTCAAAATGACATACACATGTTAAAATATTTAAATAAATAATGTTGTTAAACATAAAACATACAATTTTATTGGAAATATATTTTGTTTATTTTTTCTCCTACTCCCCTAGCCCTATATTGCCCCACCCCCATCACTGATGACCACTAGTGTTTTCTTCACATCTGGAGTCTGCTTTTTTTTGTTATATTCACTAATTTGCTGTAATTTTTTAGATTTCACATACAAGTGATATCGTACAGTATTTGTCTTTGTCTGACTGGTTTTACTCAGCATAATGCCCTCCAAATCCCTCCATGGTTGTTGTAAATGGCAAAATTCCATTCGTTTATATATCCCCAGGTGGCACTAGTGGTAAAGAATCCGCCTGCCAATGCAGGAGACATGAGACTCAGGTTTGATCCATGGGTCAGGAAGATCCCCTGGAGGAGGGGATGGCAACCCACTCCAGTATTCTTGCCTGGAGAATCCCATGGACAGAGGAGCTTGGCAAGCTACATTCCATGGGGGTCACAAAAAGTTGGACATGACTGAAGCAAATTAGCACCCATGCACACAAATATATATCATATCTTAATCCATTCATCTGATGAACACTTAGGTTGGTTTCATATCTTGGCTATTATAAATAATACTGCTATGAACATTAGGATTCATGTATCTTTTTGAATTAGCGGTTGTTTTATTTTTTTTCTTTTAGATTCCTGGGAGTGGAACAGCTGGGTCTTATGGTGGTTCTAATTTAGTTTTTTGAGAACCCTCTGTAAGATTTTCCATGGTGGCTGCATCAATTTACATTCCCACCAATAGTGTACAAGGGTTCCCTTTTCTCCATGTCCTCACCAATATTTATTAGTTGTATTCTTTTTGATAAGCCATTCTGACAGGTGTGAGGTGATTTCTCATTGTGGTTTTTGATTTATATTTCCTTGATGTGATGTTGAGCATCTTTTCATGTGCCTGTTGGCCATCTGCATTTCCTCTTTGGAAAAAAACATGAAACACACAATTTTATTGGAAATATGTTTTAGAGAGCTTCCAGCTTCTTTCCAGCACCATACTGACCATGATGATCTGCAGACAGTGAAGCAAATTCCAGGAAAAGAGCTTCTTTCTCTCTAAGAACAGAGCTGAGTGGTGGTGGGCATGAAAAATTGTGCCCAGTCATGTCCCAGGAGCTACCTTCTTCCATGGGTCACTGAACTTCTTTTAATTTCTGTTTTCCATCTTTATAAACTGAAGGTAATATAATACATGCCCTGTTTCCTGCTCAGGATTGTAGAAGTGTTCACCTAAGATAATGTAGAAATGCCTTGTATGCAAACAAAACACAATTGCTAATGACTGTTATTAATAAAGGAGAGAAATGCCCATCTCTGAAATGTTGGCCTCTGAGGCCTGGAATTTAAATTGCAGTTTTGATCATTATATTGCTCACTTAAGCTTGAACTGTTTGAAGCTTATCAGTATACAATATATTAAAATAAATTAATTTTTCTAAAGAAAATGACAAGAGTCCTTTAGCGATCTTTGAAATAATCTTAAAAATAAAATTAAAAGGATTCCTGTAAGCAGAAGAAAAAAAAAAATAGGACCAGGAAGCCTAGTGAGCTGCAGTCCACAGAGTCGCAAAGAGTGGGTCATAACGTAGCAACTGAACAGCAACAAAAAGCCAAAACGACTCAGGGTTCATGCTAGTGAGAAGTTGGCTCTGGGTTAGCCCCCAGCGAGGGCCTGGGACCCAGAAAAGCCAGCCACCCACTCCTCAATCAGGAATGAACTGTGAGTCACAGACTCAACACCCTGTGTGCACACAGCCCCGCAGCTTCTGGTTTTAAGGACCTTTCATCCTAGGCTCTTGGACGTGAGAGAAAGAGAGGGATCTCTAAAGAATAAACAGACAAGGAAATAAGCAAGTGAGGGGAAAAAAAGGAAAAGAAAAATACAGACAGGCAGCATGTTTGAAGTCTCCCATCTTGATTCCATCAGTGAAATCCCCCAGAGAACCTACAAAGTGAGCGGGCGGGCTGGGAGAGGAGGTGGAGGTGAGGTGGGGCCAGCACTCCGCTGACAGATCCCCCATCTCAGCTCCGCTTTGAAGTTGACCTGAACGATCCTTTCATCGGGTTCTCAATATCGCCATGGCTATAATTTAAACTTGAAACAGGAACAAAGTGTTTGTACTATTGAGTAAATCCTCTGCTCCAAGAGCAGCTTCTCCGGTACACATGGCTTCTCTCTGCTCTTCTCGGGGGTGCATTTTGCCTCCACGCTTCACACACACAGCTCGAGGAAGCTTCACTCTGTAGAGCAAGTGGACACATTCGTCACGACTAAGCGTGGCGTACAAACACTGAATGATTAATAATAATTTTCTGAAGTATTTCTTCCTCCTCCTTCCTTCCTTTCTTCCTTCCTCCCTTCCTTTTTTTCTTGCCTCTCTTCCTTTTTTTCGTAGAAAAAAATTGTTTTCAGTCTTTCGTTTTCTTTCCATACTAGCACAATTCTATTACAAATGTAATGCTCATTACAAAATATTAAGAAAAATACAAACAAGCAAACACAAAAAGATCAAAACAAAACCATAGACTACCTCATGCTAAAGTAATCTCAATTAACATCCTGGTGAAAACTCTTCCATACCATCCATCTCCCCGTGTCTCTCTGTGTGTGTCTCTATGTATGCGTGTGTGCTAAGTTGCTTCAGTCATGTCTGACTCATTGTGACCCCCACAGACTGTAGCCCGCCAGGCTCCTCTGTCTGTGGGTTTCTCCAGGCAAGAATATTAGAGTGGGTTGCCATGCCCTCCTCCAGGGGATCTTCCTGACTCAGGGATTGAACCTATGTCTGTTACATCTCCTACACTGATAGGGGGATTCTCCACTAATGCCAGCTGGGAAGCCCTTTTATGTGTGTATTCACCTATTAATAATTACTTGACTAGAAATGAAGTTTCTTGGGGCTGATAACTTTTCTTCCCCTCATTTTGAGCCTTTAAAAATATTTTTAAAATTTATTTGGCTGCCCTGGGTCTTCGTTGTTGCAGGATTTTTATTTGTGGTGTTCAGGATTGTAGTTGTGGCATGTGGGACCTTAACTCTTGGACCCCATAATACAGCATGATTCTCAGATTAAAGGATCTGAATAGATGTGGAAGTCAGAGCTTCCTAAACAGGGTTTGTCTGATCTCATCTATGTGGTGTAAATTAAAAGGGTGAAGTAAGGGAGCCCCCAGCAAGCCCATCATAAATAGCCTCCTCCCTAGCCCTCTCTGGTCCCTACACTTTCCAAGAGCCTGTCATTTTTGTGCTACAGGAATCCTGGGAAGATTCTCAAAGAGAAATATGCCTGCTCCTAGATAGTACACCAAACTCTTATCAAGCTTTTAGTAACCATCAGTTTCTGGGAGGAGAGGAAGGCTTTTTGATCAAGGTCTGGGTTGGGGTGGAAGAAGTGAGGAAGGAAAGAGAGTTAGGGGAGGGGAAGATTAGGGAAGAGGCTGAGTCTAGAGACCTCCTCCAGTGTGATGGATGTTCCAACAGCAAGGAAACACAGAAGCGCGCTCACGCACGCACGCACACACACACACACGGGCCATTGGAAGGAAGGATTAGTATAAAGATCCAATATTATTAAAACTATGGGGAAATAGCTCAGTTGGTAGAGAATCCACCTGCAATGCAGGAGACCCTGGATCGATTTCTGGGTCAGGAAGATCTGCTGGAGAAGAGATAGGTTACCCACTCCAGTATTCTTGGGCTTCCCTTATTGCTCAGCTGGTAAAGAATCTGCTTGCAATGTAGGAGAGCTGGGTTCGATCCCTGGGTTGGGGAGATCCCCTGGAGAAGGGAAAGGCTACCCACTTCAGTATTCTGGCCTGGAGAATTCCATGGACTGTTTAGTCCGTGGGGTCACAAAGAAGTCAAACATGACTGAGCGACTTTCACTTTCACTTTCATGAGGAAATGAAATGAAATATGGTAGGTCTTGAGCAGATGGAAATTCAAGAACAGAGGTCCCTCTGTTTCTTCTGCCTCTCTTGTTCCTCTACCCCTCAAGCAGTCTTCTAATCACTCACTTGACATTTGGCTCCAGATAGCCTCAGGCCCTAACATCATGACCATCCTAGTCTGGTACCCACTACCACTGACAGCTGTTTCTGTGTCTCTCAATTCAAATTCCACAAGGTGATGGCTCTGAAATCTGACCATTGAAATCATTTGAGGCTTTGTAAACACAGATTCCTGGAGGTCTGTCCCAGGCACTCAACCAGCATCTCTGAGGAGAGAATAGGAGACTCACTGCTCTGACTCTGTCAGAACTGCCGATGGTTGCCCTGGGGTCAGGTGTCCATCCAAGGACACTGAACTGTGGCCAGGGTGGGTGGGCTTCAGGATGAATGTGCGGCCATTTCAGGGTTGAGGTCAAGGAAAACAATAACACTTCTTTGTGACTCTGCTCCTTCCGATCCATCCTCTGCTTGCCGCTGGGAGTTTTTTTTTTTTTTTAATTTATCCATCAGGTCATGCTCACAACCCTTCAGTGGATTTCTTATCTTTTTAAGATAAGGATCAAAATCCTTAATATGGCTCACATAGACAGAGAGGTCAGGGTGGATAGAAACAAACAAAAACACACAGGAAACACTAACTGCCGAACTGCATATCTTGTGACCTAAATTCTGGCTTGGATTCTGCATAATCTTCCCTGGTGGCTCAGACGGTAAAGCATCTGCCCACAATGCGGGAGACCTGGGTTCGATTCCTGGGTCGGGAAGATTCCCTAGAGAAGGAAATGGCAATCCACTCCAGCACTCTTGCCTGGAAAATCCCATGAACGGAGGAGCCTGATAGGCTACAGTCCATGGGGTTGCAAAGAGTCAGACACGACTGAGCAACTTCACTTCACTTGTCAGTCCTATAACTTCTCTGGCCTTAGTTTTCTCACTGTAAGAGGGTGTGGTTGGATAAGATAATCTCTAACTTTCAACTTCAACATTTTGATATTTCTTGAGTCTGCACCACTGTTTAGGGGATAAGAAACCATTCTAGGGTTGGAGATAGGATTTGGTGGAGGGGGTAACATGGGTTGTGAATACTTTCACATCATATTAACTGGGGAGAAGTAACAGTGAGAAGCCAGTGGTAATAGCGGACTCTGTTTACAAGATACTGACCAAGTCAAAGACAAGAAACAAAACAAGCATATTCCTTCTGGCTTTGAGGACACAGTCAAATGACGAAGGTGAGAAATTGGGATTCTGAGACTGTTTTTGCAAAAGACTCACTCTAAAGCCTGCTTACAAGTGTGTCCAGGTTTTAGCTCCGACAGTACATGGTAAATGCTGAAACAATTTAGTTCCAAACAAACTGAAGAATTGGTACAGGAGGAAATGATGTGAAACTAACTACCAAGAGAAAATTAAAAGTCTCTAAGGATGACTGGTCACATTGCCACTCGTAATAGTCATCTGTAGAGTAGATGAAATAGTGTGTCAACAATTCATTGGTTGAATGACTATAATGACTCTTGTAAGCTGATGAAGAGGCTTGAGTTGCAATTTTTTAAGCAAGTTCAGAAGTACTTCATTCATTTCCACTGGTCAATGTCCGTGTCCCTGAGGTCAAAGATGGCATCCATCACTTTAACATACTTGGGCCAATAAATTCCAACAAACCCATAGCAGTAGATGGAGGCCAGTGGTTGGATGAAAGATGCTCAAAGACTCTTTCATTCAATATCCCACTTCCCAATCTTCCATCTACTTTTGAGATTGCCCCCGACGGTTCCCCAGTTTTGAGGAATGCCCTTTTCTTCTGGAGGACAGCCTTTCTCTCTCATCATCCAACCTACTGTGAAGTTTTACCTTCGTCATGAATGCTGTCCTTGAGACTTCCATGGTAGTCCAGCGGCTACCAGGCACTCCCAGTGTAGGGGGCCTGGGTTCAATTTCTGCTCAGAGAACTAGATCTCACATACTACAGTGACTAAAATTTCCCGTGCTGCAACTAAAATCCCGTGTGCTGCAGCTAAGACCTGGAACATCCAAATAAATAGACATTCTTTTATAAAACAAAAGGATGATGTCCTTCACTAGAGAGGTTGGGGATGATGCCTTCTGATTCTTAATGTTTAATTGGTGGCGCAAGTGGTGAAGCACTTTCCTGCCAATGCAGGGGACGTAAGAGATGCAGGTTCGAGCCCTAGGCTGGGAAGATTCCCCTGGAAGAGAGCATGGCCACCCACTCCAGTGTTCTTGCCTGGAGAATCCCATAGACAGAGGAGCCTGGTGGGCTACAGTCCATGGTGTTGCAAAGAGCTGAACATGACTGCAGGGACTGATCACGCACGCATATCCCATCTTCTGTGCTGCCACAGCATCTTGTAAAGACTATGCTTATAAAGCTTAGAGTATGTTATGCCCATCTGCTCCTCTCGACTGTATGTTTCCTTAGAGCAGACCTCGTAACCACCTGTGTTTGTATTTCCCACACCTCCCACAGTGCGTGCTTCGTGCTAAGTCACTTCAGTCGTGTCCGACTCTTGGCGACCCCTTCAGGCTGCTCTGTCCACAGGATTTTCCAAGCAAAGATGCTGGAGTGGGTTGCCATTTCTTCCTCCAGGGTATCTTCCTAACCCAGGGATCAAACCCCACCTCTTACATCTCCTGCACTGGTGGACAGGTTCTTTTCCACTAATGCCACCTGGGAAACCCTACCACACTGGCCAGGGCGCAAATACTTAGAGAAGGAGAATTGTATCAACGGTGGAGCCAGTAGGGGGCGGTGGAGAGGAGGAGTTACCATCTCAAACGGACTTTTATACCAACTTGTTTCATAACAGTTAAAATGCTACACACTGACAATGAAAGTAGAGCAGAATACAATATCGTCTGAACACAAGCAATTCAAACAGAAACACTCTGTGTGGGAAATATTTATTTTGAATATTGGTGCTCGGAAAAGAGAACAAACTGGTTTAAATAAATGAGAATGAGGAAGTTAGGAGGTTCTGGAGAGAGATCCTGAGTGTTCTAGGGAGTCGCTCATATCTCCCCTCAGGTCAGGTTTCAAAGCACATGGCCTTCTTTTCCCTAGACATGCCCATTCTTTTTTATATAAACATATTCTTACGTTTTAATGCTTAATGCATTTTATTTATTTGCTTTTATTTATTTATCTATTTTAGGCCTCACCCCGAGCTGTGTTCTCCAACCTGGGATCTAACCTGTGTCCCCTGCACTAGGAATGCAGAGTCTTAACCACTCGACTGGCCCAATCTTATGTGTTTCCACTGTATAAGATAATTTTCAGATTGACCAGGCAGGTAGAAGGAAGAACACAGGAGAAAATGAGAGTTTAAAAAAATGCCTGAAGGGATCTGAGCAAGTTGGAAGGAAATAGGAAGCTGCTATGGGTTGAATTATGTCCCTTTCCCTACCCCCAAATTCATGCACTGAAGTCCTAGTCCCCAGAACCTCAGCACGTGCCCTTATTTGGAAATAAGGTCATTGCAGACATAATTAATTAAGTTGAAGTCACGAGGGGGGGCCCCGAGCCAATATGACTGGCGTCCTTATGAAAAGCAGAAATTTGGACACAGAGACCCACCAACAAGAAGAACATCACGTGACTATGGAGACGACCATCCACAAGCCAAGGAGAGAGGCCTGGCACAGATCTTTCCCTCACAACCTCAGAAGGAACCAACCCACTGACACCTTGATTTCTGACTTCTGGCCCCCAGAACTGTGAGAGATCATAGATGATAAATTTCTGTTGTTTAAGCCACCCAGTTTGTGGTATTTTGTTACGGGAAGCCCTAGAAAATTAATCTATGGATGAAAGAGAATGTATGTATACACATAAAAGAATGATTTCTTGGGAGGGAATGAACAGAATGGTGAACTGTGAAATACAGAGGCAGAGGACTGCTGAAAGCCAGGTCTGATAAAGAAAAGGAAACATTTCCTGGGGCTAGCCAGCAGATGGCGCTGTTGATCGGAGCAGCTCGCAGGGGTGGGAAGAGAAACCCTGTCTACTATTTGTTGGACTTTTGCAAGTGGAGTAGCCCAGACTCGTAATTGCTGGACGTACAGATTGCTGCCAAGCTGTGTCCAGCATCTTCTGTGATTCTTGGAAGGCTGTGAACAAGGAATTGTGGGAAATATTTCTGATGGCTATAATTTAGACGGGCTGCACAGAATGGTATGTGTGCATGGTATTTAAACTTTTGCTGCATCTGACAAAAATGCAAACTCCTAGAGGCTTGAGACAGTGGCTGCGCTATTCTCTTTGCACAGAGTCTAACACAAAATTAGAAGATGATTGTTCGTGGTGCTAATAATTTTATCCTTTTGAGTTTACTAAAAAGATCATTTTTTCCTTAAAAAATTACATTTTTAAGTCAATAGTATTTACATCTCCTTAAATCTCTGAGGCATGCTCTCCAGTTTACTTCTTAGAATATTAACAGCTAACATTTTAATATAAAAGTTATATATATGAGGACTTCCCTGGTGGCTCAGTGGTTAAGATTCTGGGCTTCCAGTGCATCCCTGGTCGGGGAACTAAGATCCCATATGCTGTGTGGCATAACAAAAATGATGATAAATAGATAAAAGTTATTTATATGAAGAAACCCACAGTGACCAAGTACTAACAATAAGTGCTCACCGAGCTCTTTCACCCAAGAGCTCTGTTATCAAGGTAGACCTTATGGTTCCTGAGACTCATGGAGTTTAAGTACACGTAGGGAGTAGCAAAACAAAAGACTCAGTTCTTCCAACTCCAAATTCAATATTCTGTTGATCTTTAATTAAATAGGAATTTTAGGAACTGCTGGAAATACAAATCAAAACCACAATGGGATATGACGCTTGTCAGAATGGTTGTTATCAAGAAGAAAGAAGTGTGGGTGAGCATGAGGAGGAAAGATGCCCTTGTCCACTGTTGGTGGGGATGTAACTTGGTGCCGCCACTATGGAAAGCAGTATGGAGGTTTCTTAAATTAAGACTAGAACAGCCATATAGTTCAGCAATTCCACTTCTGGGTATTTATCCAGAGGAAATGGAAAGATTAACTAGAAAAGATATCTGTAGTTTCATGTTCATTGCAGTGTTATTTACAATAACCAAGACAGGGAGTCTTCCTAGGTGTCCATCAATGGATGAATGAATAAAGAATCATGCATTCATGCTAAGTCACTTTAGTTGTGTCTCACTCTTTGTGATCCTATGGACCAGGGCCTGCCAGGCTCCTCTGTCAGTGGGTTTCTCCAGGCAAGAATACTGAAGTGGATTGCCATGCCCTCCTCCAGGGGGTCTTCCCGACCCAGAAATCGAACATGTGTCTCTTATGTCTCCTGCATTGGCAGGTGTGTTCTTTACCACTGGGGCCACCTGGGAAGCCCAGATAAAGAATATGTAGTATATATGATATATACAGTGGAATACTACTCAGACATGAAAAAGAGGAAATGCCTGCCATTTGCAACAGCTTGGGTGGACCCTGAGGGCATTATGCTAAGTGAAATAAATCAGAGAAAGACAAATACTATATAATCTCAGCTACATGTAGCTTCCATGATGGATCAGATGGTAAAGGATTCACCTGCCATGCAGGAGACCTGGGCTCGATGCCCGGGTCGGAAAGATCCCTTGGAGAAGGAAGGGGCAACCCACTCCAGTATTCTCGCATGGAAATTCCCATGGGCTGAAGAGCCTGGTGGGCAGTTCATGGTGTCACAAAGAGTTGGACACGACTGAGTGACAAAGCACTCACAGACTTCCCTATAGTCCAGCAGTTAAGAATCTGTCTTCCAATGCGGGAGACACAGGTTCTATCCCTGGATGGGAACTAAGATCCCACAAGCCTCAGGGCAACTAAGCCCATGCACTCTGGAGTCCATGCTGTAATGCAATGAAGGAAGATCCTTTATGCTGCAACCAAGACCTGATGCAGTCAAATAGATAATTTTTTTTTTTTTTTTTAAGAAACTGAGCTCATCACTACAGATGATGGTTGCCAAAGGTGGAGGGTGGGAGGTGGGCAAAATGAGTAAAGGTGGGCAAAAGGTATAAACTTCCAGATATAAAATAAATAAGCCATATAAATAAGGCATAGAATGTACTGAATGGTGACTATAATTAGTAATACCATTTGTACATTTGAAACTTGCTAAGGGAGTAAATCTTAAAAGATCTCATCACAGGAAAAAAAAATTATAACTAAAAAAAAAAGAGAGAATTTAAGGAACTGATAATTGAAAATAATACCATAGGGTTCAATGTCTTCAGTTATCTCATAGTCTAAGTATGCACCCTCTGTCAAGATATTTATCATAAAGAACCTATGAAATTGTAATAGAAATCCAGTGTTGATTATATAATTAGTTCTCTGAGTGGAAGAAAAAGTAGACTCTTGAAATTGCACAAAACAGGTTTGAACGTCTCAAGTTTGGGCAAGTTCTTTAACACCATCAATCTTCAGTTTCTTTAACTGTCAAAAATAAGTAGTAATACTTCCCTCATAAGAGTCAATAAACTAAAATACAATTAAAATGGCACCCCACTCCAGTACTCTTGCCTGGAAAATCCCATGGACGGGGGAGCCTGGTAGGCTGCAGTCCGTGGGGTCGCGAACAGTCGGACACGACTGAGTGACTTCACTTTCACTTTTCACTTTCATGCATTGGAGAAGGAAATGGCACCCCACTCCAGTGTTCTTGCCTGGAGGATCCCCGGGACGGGGGAGCCTGGTGGGCTGCCGTCTATGGGGTCACACAGAGTCGGACACGACTGAAGTGACTTAGCAATGTGGCGTGGTGGGCTTCCCAGGTGGCGCTAGTGATAAAGAACCTGCCTGCCAATGCAGGAGCCATATGAGAAGTGAGTGTGATCCCTGGGTCTGGAAGACTCCCTGGAGGAGGAAATGGCAACCCACTTCAGTATTCTTGCCTGAAGAATCCCATGGACAGAGGAGCCTAGCGGGCTACAGTCCACAGGGTCCCAAAGAGTGGGAAATGACCGAAGTGACTTAGCACACATGTACATGTAGTTTTTGGAACCAAGTAGGCCTTAATAAATGGTAGTTCCTTTATTTTCTGTAAAGAAGTGAGTGTCTGGAGGATTAGCGTGCAAAGAACACGTTTTCTCTGTAGCAGATTTCTAGGATCGAGGTCAAAGTCATAATATGCAGCATGGACTGCCTCACACCCACACAGGGCTCCAGACATGCCAATGACCACACTGCTTTCCCACTTGCCTCTTAAAATAAGCAGAGTAGGAACATTCCTCTCCCTTGAATGGGGCACATTTCTCTCTGGCTTATCGGGCAGGAACTTCTGGGGACTTTGTGCTTTTGCTGACTTAGTGGGAGTTGTACACGTAGAAAGAAAAAACAATCTACTATAAAAATCCCCGCTGTGGCTCAGAGAAGGTAATTTTACCGTAAAAGGAGTAAATTACTTGACTTCTTTAATGTTATCCAGATGATTTTCTCCTTTTCATTTTTTAAGCTTTGCTTATAATTCCACATTATTTCCTCGCAGCTCGGGCCCAACTTGGGCACAAGCCAGAGCTTCAACCCTTGCCCTAAACAAGTAGTGCCGAGCAGAAGTTCTCTGGCTGTGCCTTTTAGATTTCAGAATTCCATTTTACATGAACCTGTTTCATGTGGAGGAATGCTATGTAGCTTCCAAAATGTTTAAGGCATATTAATTCATAAATTGTAGAGCTGGAGGTACTGAGTAGGAGTCAGACAGACATTTTCTGTAAATTCTCAGGCAGTAAATATTTCCGGGCTTCCCAGGGGGTGCTAGCAGTAAAGAACCCGCCTGCCAATGCAAGAGATGGAAGGGATCTGGGTTCGATCCCTGGGTGGGGAAGATCCCCTGGAGAAGGAAACAGCTACCCGCTCCAGTATTCTTGCCTGTGAGATCCATTTGATTTTCACATGATACCAAAACATCTCTACAAACATTTTTCCCTGAGTTCACAAGCTGTACAAAAATCGACATAATTTGTCTCGCCCTGAACTAGACGATTATAGTTCACAGAATCAGTGTTGGATCCATGGAAGATTTTAGAGTTTCTAAAAGCCTTTCATTTGATAGCTGAGATTCTGGAACACAGAGAAGTAGTTTCCTCAAAGTCATATGTTAGAGATTTATGGGCCAAAATTCCCATTATGGGCCATAATTCCCATCTCCTGATTCCTAAATCAGATTTTTTTTTTTTTTTGACTCTACCCTGTGGCATGTGGGATCTTAGCTGCCCAGCCAGGGATCGAACCCATGTTGCTTGCATTGGAAAGCAGAGTCTTAACCTTTGGACATCTGGAAAAGACCCTAAATCAGATTTTTTAAAGTATTTTTTAACTTTTATTTCATTTTTAAAATATTTTGACTGCACTGTGAAGCATGCAGGATCTTAGTTCCCTGACCAAGGATTGACCCCATGCCCCCTGCAGTGGAAGCTGGGAGTCTTAACCACTGGACCACCACAGAAGTCCCTAGATCAGATTTTTCAAAACCGTGTCATTCTACAATAATCTCCATGACTCATACACACTCATGCAAGCATCTGCAAAGAATCCATAATTAATCTGTGGACATAAGTGTCTGTTTCCAAATAAGCCCTTCTGATTTCAACTTGGAGAATCTTGGACTCTGCAAAAGGACTTCTTCAACTGTGTCACTTGCAGTCTAGTATTAGGGGTAAGGAAAGCCTACGAGACCTCTCTGTCATGACTTATATCTCTACTTAAGTTGAATGTTAGTATTTTTGAGCTGAAAGAGTCATTGAAGATTTTCTTGGCTCACACCTTCAAATTATTTAATAGAAATCAAGGTCCGAAGAGCCTAAATGAACTGGCCAAGGTCATTCAGTGACAAGATTTAGAAGTCAGGTCTTTGGATTTCCAGTGAAGAGCTGTTGCAATTGTACCTTACAGTCTGACAGCTTGTGAATATGAAATTGTTTATGAAAAGCAATTTTATTGTTTATAATTAAAGCATGTCTTGTGTTAAAGTCCAGAGAATATGTATAATAATCATTGATTACCAAATTGTTCTTATATATCAGAAACTAAACTAGGCATTATATAATCCTTTCCTTCTTTACCTCTTTATTTCATTTTGCAGATCAGGAAGCTGAGGCTTAAAGTGTTTACAAGAGGTCTCTTCAAGAAAATTAGAGATACCAAGGGAACATTTCATGCAAAGATGGGCTCAATAAAGGACAGAAATGGTATGGACCTAACAGAAGCAGAAGATATTAAGAAGTGGCAAGAATACACAGAAGAACTGTACAAAAAAGATCTTCACAACCCAGATCATCACGATGGTGTGATCACTCACCTAGAGCCAGACATCCTGGAATGTGAAGTCAAGTGGGCCTTAGAAAGCATCACTACGAACAAAGCTAGTGGAGGTGATGGAATTCCAGTTGAGCTATTTCAAATTCTAAAAGATGATGCTGTGAAAGTGCTGCACTCAATATGCCAACAAATTTGGAAAACTCAGCAGTGGCCACAGGACTGGGAAAGGTCAGTTTTCATTCCAATTCCAAAGAAAGGCAATGCCAAAGAATGCTCAAACTACCACACAATTTTACTCATCTCACACAGTAGTAAAGTGATGCTCAAAATTCTCCAAGCCAGGCTTCAGCAATACGTGAACCATGAACTTCCAGATGTTCAAGCTTGTTTTAGAACAGGCAGAGGAACCAGAGATCAAATTGCCAACATCCGCTGGATCATGGAAAAAGCAAGAGAGTTCCAGAATAACATCTACTTCTGCTTTATTGACTATGCCAAAGCCTTTGACTGTGTGGATCACAATAAACTGTGGAAAATTCTTCAAGAGATGGGAATACCAGACCACCTGACCTGCCTCTTGAGAAACCTATATGCAGGTCAGGAAGCAACAGTTAGAACTGGACATGGAACAACAGACTGGGTCCAAATAGGAAAAAGAGTATGTCAAGGCTGTGTATTGTCACCCTGCTTATTTAACTTCTATGCAGAGTACATCATGAGAAACGCTGGGCTGGAAGAAGCACAAGCTGGAATCAAGATTGCTGGGAGAAATATCAATAACCTCAGATATGCAGATGATACCACCCTTATGGCAGAAAGTGAAGAGGAACTGAAAAGCCTCTTGATGAAAGTGAAAGAGAAGAGTGAAAAAGTTGGCTTAAAGCTCAACATTCGGAAAATGAAGATCATGGTATCTGGTCCCATCACTTCATGGGAAATAGATGGGGAAACAGTGTCAGACTTTATATTGGGGGGCTCCAAAATCACTGCAGATGGTGATTGCAGCCATGAAATTAAAAGACGCTTACTCCTTGGAAGGAAAGTTATGACCAACCTAGATAGCATATTCAAAAGCAGAGACATTACTTTGCTGACTAAGGTCCATCTAGTCAAGGCTATGGTTTTTCCAGTAGTCATGTATGGATGTGAGAGTTGGACTGTGAAGAAAGCTGAGTGCCAAAAAATTGATGCTTTTGAACTGTGGTGTTGGAGAAGACTCTTGAGAGTCCCTTGGACTGCAAGGAGATCCAACCAGTCCATCCTAAAGGAGATCAGTCCTGGGTGTTCATTGGAAGGACTGATGCTGAAGCTGAAACTCCAGTACTTTGGCCACCTCATGCAAAGAGTTGACTCATTGGAAAAGACCTTGATGCTGGGAGGGATTGGGGGCAGGAGGAGAAGGGGATGATAGAGGGTAAGATGGCTGGATGGCATCACCGACTCGATGGACATGAGTTTGAGAAAACTCTGGGAGTTGGTGATGGACAGGGAGGCCTGGCGTGCTGTGATTCATGGGGTCGCAAAGAGCTGGACGTGACTGAGCGACTGAACTGAACTGAACTGAACTGATTCCATATTATGTAGCCAGCATAATCTTCTCTGGTGGCTCAGACGGTAAAGCGTCTGCCCACAATGCGGGAGACCCGAGTTCGATTCCTGGGTCGGGAAGATCCCCTGGAGAAGGAAATGGCAATCCACTCCAGCACTCTTGCCTGGAAAATCCCATGAACGGAGGAGCCTGATAGGCTACAGTCCATGGGGTCGCAAAGAGTTGGACACGACTGAGCGACTTCACTTCAAGTGACAGAACCACAGTTCAAATTCACTTTTCTCTCTAAAACCTGAACTCTTCACTTTCCAGGTCACCTCTGTTGGGTGCTCTTGTTTTAAGCCACAATTTCTTGTTTTAAGAAATTGCAACAAACTGGTATAAATTATAAGGGGTATTTATTGGGGAAGGGAATTGCAAGATGAAAATGTGACTTCAAATGTCACTCAGTCAGAGCCCTATAAGCTCCGGCTTTGTCTTCCCTTGCTTGCTGGCTAAGATCTCAGGTGGCTTCACATATGTCACTTCTGTCCTCAGGCAAAGGTGAAACTAGATCATCTATGGGCCAAACAAGCATCCCGATCCTGAGGCTCTGATCACACAATCCCATGACCGGTTCATAGGCTGAGGATGGAGTTAACCTCAGAAGTCATCACTAGCACTCCAGGTGAGGTTAAGCCACCCAAAATGAATTGCTGTCACATAAGAGAGGGAAGAGGTACTCCCTCTGGAAGGGAAAATCTGGGGGCTGTTAAAAAAGAAGTGAAGAGTGAATATTTTATAGGCAACCAGTGAATTTACCACCTTCATAGCCACTCTACGTCTATTTAGTCAATAAGGTCAAAGATACAAAATTGGCAGCATAAACCTTGATAATGGTAACCTTGACTGCTTTCTGTAAGGCAGTAGGGGAGGAACGGCTCAAGGTCCATGAAGCACACCAATCTTTAGCAAGCATCTTTGGATTCTTGCCTGCACTTTAGGCATTATTGAACAAATAGGTATCAGCTGACTAAGTCATACCTCCCAGGTATGTGAGGTTTTCCTGGGGACTAAGTCTGCACTTTGCAGAGAGACAGAAAGGAAATAACAGTGACCCAATTCAACCTCCCCTTGCCTGCCCAGCTCCCCTGTCAGTCATCTCAGACACTTCCATCACCTCTTTTTAGGATAGCCCTCATCACAACATGCTGTGATGAACTGTTATAAGTCTACTGTTTCCATGAGACCTCAGTCTCCTTAGGGAAGGACCATTTTTTAGCTCTCTTTGTCCATCAGCCCGGAGTAACATCTCACCCACAGGAAGGGAGTGACTGCACAGATAGAATGACTGCAGTGCTGGCCACGAAGGAAGGCCCGACTTGAGCCCTGGAGTGCTGGGGAGGTCACTTAGCTCCTCTGAGCCTGCTGTGCTGTGTGTGCGCTCAGTCCTGTCTATTTGGAAACCCATGGACTGTAGACCTCTAGTCCATGGAATTTCCAGGCAAGAACACTCTAGTGGGTTGCCATTTCCTACTCCCAGGGATCTTCCCGATCCAGGGATCAATCCCGTGTCTCCTGTGTCTCCTGCCTTGGCAGGCAGATTCTTTTCTACTGTTCCACCTGGGAAGCCTCCCCTCTGAGTCTCCTCTCCAACAAAATGAGAAAATTACCAATACCTGCCCTGTGGGGTTTCCTGCAAAGCACATTATAAAATGTAAAGTGATGAAAGTGCTGTTTCTTTAGATTTTTCATTAATTCTCAGATGCATATTTTCATGTTTTACCAACTCTGAAACTGAGATCCATTCTTGCTGTGTACTGAATGCGTATGTTTCCCCTGTATTCATATGTTGAAATCTATGGATTTCCCTGGTGGTCCAGTGGCTAAGACTCTGTGCTCCCAATGCATGAGGCTTGGGTTCCATCCTTGGTCAGGGAAAATAACTAAAAGTTCACATGCTGCAACTAAAAATCCTGCATGCCACAGAAAAAATCGAAGACCCAAGTGCCACAGCTAAGACTTGGGGTAGTCAGATAAATAAACAAATAAAAATTAAAGTATTTTTAAAAAAAGAAAATAAATCTAATGCCCAAAGCAATGGTATTAGGAAGCAGGGCCTTTGGGAGCTTATAGGTCCTTGGGAGGGAGATGAGTGCCCTCATGGAAGAGACCCCAGAGATCCTAGTCCTTTGCCATGTGAGGTTACAGCTAGAAGGCACTAGCTATGAACTAAAAAGCAGGCTTGCACCGTACAGTGATCTTGGGCCCACAGACAAGTGAGGGATAAATTGTTGTGGTTTATAAGCCACCTGAAAAGAAAGTGAAAGTGAAAGTCACTCAGTTGTGTCTGACTCTTTGCAACCCCATGAACTATAGAGTTCATGGAATTCTCCAGGCCAGAATACTGGAGTGGGTAGCCTTTCCCTTCTGCAGGGGATCTTCCTAACCCAGGGATCGAACCCAGGTCTCCCAGATTGCAGGTGGATTTTTTTTTACCAGCTGAGCCACAAGGGAAGCCCAAGAATACTGGAGTGGGTAGCCTATCCCTTTTCCAGGGGATCTTCCCAACCCAGGAATCAAACCAGGGTCTCCTGCATTGCAGGCGGATTCTTTATGAAGTGAGCTATCAAGGGCCACAGCAGTCGATGGTAAGCCACCTAGTTGACGGTATTTTGTTATGGCAGCTTGAATATACTGAGACAATACTTTAATCCATAAATAAGTATGCACCATACTTTAATCAACAGTGTTTTGTCTTATATATCATAGTAGTATAACATAAAATAGTGGTGAATCTTACAATTAACTATGTCTGACTGTCAATAAAATATGGGTTTTCCTGCTGACTCAGATTGTAAGGAATCTGCCTGCAGTGCAGGAGACCAGGTTTGATCCCTGGGTCAGGAAGTTCCCCTGGAGAAGGAAATGGCACCCCACTCCAGTATTCTTACCTGGGAAGTCCCATGCTCAGAGGAGCCTGGTGAGCTACAGTCCATGGGGTCACAAAAGTCAGAGACAACTGAGCAACTAACACCTTCACTTTCAGATATCCATGCAGTATGTTGCCTCTGACAAATGGCCCCAAACCTGCCTAAGAATCATCTATTCTATTTCATGTGGAATCTAAAAAAAAAAAAAAAGGACTTCCCTGGTGACGGTGTGTAGAAATCCTCCTACCAATACAGGGGACATGGGTTTGATCCCTGGTCCAGGAAGATTCCATGTGCTGCAGAGCAACTAAGCCCCTGAGTCACGATTACTGAGCTTGTGCTCTAGAGCCCAAGAGCCGCAATGACTGAAGCCCCTGGGCCTAGAGCTTGCGCTCCCCAGCAAGAGAAGCCACTGCAATGAGCCCACACATCATAAGGAAGAGTAGCCCCCACTCACTACAACTAGAGAAAGCCCACACACAGCAACGAAGACCGTTACGACCAAAAATAAATAATTTAAAAGAGCAAATAAATAAACATAACTAAATAGAAACAGAGACATAGATTACAGAGAACAAACAGGTGGTTGCTAGAGGCAAGAAAATAAATATAAATTATATCAGTTATAAAATAAATGAGGTATGTATGTGAAATGTACAGTGTGGAGAAGACAGTCAATAATTGTGTGATAGCATTGCAGGTGACAGATGACAACTAGACTTATGATGGTGACGATTTTGAGATGTATAGAAATACTGAACCATTATGTTGAATACCAGGAACTAACATAGTGCCTCAGTCAGTTATACTTCAAAAAATATATAAAAAACAGATGAAACTATTTGCAAAGCAGGAATAGAGACACAGATTCAGAGAACAAACGTGTGGACACCAAGAGGGGATAAGTGGGGTTGGGATAAACTGGGAGATTGGGATTGACATCCATACACTGCTTTGCATAAAATGGGCTTCCCTGGTGGCTCAGACGATGAAGAATCATTTGCAGTGCGGGAGACCTGTAATAGGTAACTAATGAGAGCCTACTGTACAGTATAGGGAAAAACAAATTCATAGAAAAAGAGATCAGATTTGTGGTTACTGGAGGCAGGGGATGAGGTGGGGTGGGAAATTGACAGGCAAATGCTACAAACTTCCAGTTATAAGATAAATAAGTACTCGGGATGTAATGTACAGTGTGATAAAGGCAATTAACCCTGCTCTTCATTATATATTAAAGAGAGTAAACACCTTGAGTCCTCATCACAAGGAAAATTTTTTGTTCTATTTTGTACATGTTGCATCTACAAGAGATAACGGATGCTCACGAAACCTATTGTGATAATCATGTGATGATGTGTGTGGTCAAATCGTTACGTTGTACACCTTAAACTTATCCACGGCTCTATCTCAATCGTTGTTTAGTGGCTAAGTTGTGTTCAACTCCTTTTTGACCCAATGGACTGTAGTCCACCATACTCATCTGTCTGTGGAATTTCCCAAGCAAGAATACTGGAGTGGGTTGCCATTTCTTCCTCCAGAGGATCTTCCCGACTCAGGGATTAAACCTCTATCTCCTGCACTGGCAGGCAGATTCTTTACCACTGCACTACCAGGAAAGCCCAGTATGTCAATTATATCTCAGTAAAACTGGAAGGAAGGAACAAAGAATCAATTCTTCTATTATCAACCTCAAGAGATTGCCTCCACAGCCCTCAGAACATCCTGGATGCCTTTTATGACTCCCTGTCCATCCATCTGACATACATCCAAACCTTTCTGGAAATTTTTCGTATTTTCATTTCCACACGTTTAGTGCAGCACTCAATCTTACTTGTCCCTATGTTCCATTACCCTCTCACCATCGCCACTACCAAGCTATAAGTGATGGGAGGAGCTCTGCAACATTTTGGAAATATTTAGTTCGGGGCTAGTTTTGCTGCTAATTAGCTAGATGTCTAATCCCTGTCATCTGTGGTACAGGGATGCCAACATTTTCCTCACAGTTGTGCAAGGTTGAATGAGATCATATATGTGGACGTCCTTTAAGATGACTGCCTTCTGAAATCCAGTGAACAGAAAGGCCTCCCTCCCTCTCTGTAATTTTACCAGTCTTGGGCAACGTCCAAAAACAACACTTTGGAAGAGAATGTCTTTTAAGGTGAGTTTCACGAATTGCTATACTCGCCACACATTCACTGGGATGATTTCTGTTCTCCTGAGATCCACAGGGCATGGAAAACAAAGTGACTGATTGTTGCATCCGACTGCACCCAGCTTCCAGTAAGAATGTGAACTCCACAGCTTCAAATGTCAGTGTCCCCTCAACTCTGCCTTCCGGCAAGAACTGCTTCCCTTGCAGGGGCTGGCTGGAGAATCTTATCTTGATGGTTTCAAGGCAGTACAAGATATAACATGAAACTGTGAGTTTTCTTTCAATGTCACCTACCACAGACAAGCTCCTTTTTATGTTTGGTAATAGGAAGTAATCATTTACATCCAGCTCTATGGACAGAGGAGCCTGGTGGGCTGTTGTCCATGGGGCCGCAAAGAGTTGGCTGAATGCACGCATACACAGTACTCGACTGACCAGTGGTTGGTTGAATCTGTGGATGCAGAATCCATGGATACTGGGGTGGGGATGACTGTACTATGCCATTGTAACTAACACCTTGCACACCTGTGGATTTTGATATCTGCGGGAGAGAAGAGAGGGGGCGGTGTCAGTCATGGAACCAATTCCCTCACCACTGGCAGACAGAGGGATGGCTATATTTGCAGTTTCCTCTTTTTAACTTTGTGCTTCCCCTTACTTTGTGTGTTAGTTTCTCAGTCGTGTCCAACTCTTTGCAACCCCACTAACTGTAGCCCACCAGGCTTCT
Source organism: Budorcas taxicolor (assembly GCF_023091745.1). Lineage (NCBI taxonomy): Eukaryota > Metazoa > Chordata > Mammalia > Artiodactyla > Bovidae > Budorcas > Budorcas taxicolor. The sequence continues at coordinate 49,803,996 of NC_068923.1, read as the reverse complement.
CTGTCTATGGAATTGTCCAGACAAGAATACTAGAGTGGATTGCCATTCCCCTTCTCCAGAGGATCTTCCTGACCCAGGGATGGAACACTGGTCTCCTGCATTGCAGGCAGATTCTTTACTGTGTGAAGAAGTCCTTCCCCCTACTTTGCACACAATTAAAACGGGAGTTTGTCTCTTACTTGGTTTTAGGCTTTAAATGACGAAGTGGGAGCTGGGTCGGCATTAGGACGGGATCTAATTGATATTTAATGACCACTTTGTTCTCAATTTACCCACATCACCTCATTTCTATAGACAACACACAGCAATCTTAAAAGTTAGTATTCTTTATTTGAGATGAGAACACTGGAGGCGAACTGTCCAAGATCATAGAGTCAGAACTGGACCCAACTTTTTTGAACAGACTCCCAACTTCCTGTTTTTGATTTTAGATTTTAGGTTTTGTCTGGGTATAAGTAGAAAAGGATAATAAAAAGTATTTGAGGAAGCACTGGGCATTGTATTTTTAATTCTCTTAAACCAGAAGCCATCTTCTTCTACTTTCTGTATCTGAAAATGAACTTGTCAGTGGAGCATTTATGTTTTCCTGGAACAAGTCCAGATTCTCAAGACGTTACAGAACAAGTCTCTAGCTAAAGGCATTCCATAAAGCAGACAGCCTTAGGGAAGACGTGGGAGATAAATTACATGAATGAGTTAGTATGAAGATGCTAATAAAACGTACACACACAGGTAAAAGCAAAGGGTATAATTTGCTGACAAAGTTATTTAATATCAACTACCAAGAACTAAAAATATTAAAAAGTAAATCTTTTTAAATTAAATTGCAAAAAGAGAGACTTACCTAAAGAGGAAAATAAGATTATTTCCAAGCCTGAGATTTACTAGTATAAACAATCACAAAGAAAAGATTTCTTTTTTATTTTAGAGTGTGTTTTCTTTGGACAGTGGGGAAAAATTGCTTTGTACCCTTGTCAAACTTCATCTGTGATTTCAGTTTATAAGATACAATTCTTATAAAAGATTCAATCTTTTTCATGTCACAGCTTTTTTGCTTAATTTTTTATGTGTGATTATTGTATTGTTTATTTTCGCAGCCAAGTTTTTTTTTCCCTTTTGTTACTTTTCTAGTCTCTGAAGAGTAATGGGAATTCTTTGAGAAGTCTTCATATGAGAAAGGAAAAAATTATTCTGAAATTAATTAGATTTCTCAGATACAACTTTATGGTCTCAGTTTCTTACAAAAACCATGAATAGTTTAAATGTTTAAAAACATAAAAGAAAATGAAACTTCCAGAACTTTTTGGTTAACAAAAGGAGTACAGAAAATATATTTGGAGAAAAAGGTGGAAGAAAACGTCTATACGAAGTTAGGATGGCACTTGATTAAAGCGGAAATTAATTCTACAATACCATCAAGCAGAATTTCTTTGGGGAAATCTGCTTTAACAGAAAGCCAGGCACCGTTGGTCGTCTATGTGTCATTGATTGATTCTTCGGTGAAACAAAGTGGCATTTTCCTGGGGCAGGAAAAACCCGTTAGAAAATGCTGCAGAAAGAAAGGACGTTTCTTCAGTCCTTTCTCTCGATTCAGTGGCCTGGGGAGGTTGTGGAGGGGAACTGGGTGTCCTGGGAAAAGTACATCGTGGCTTTCTGGGCTAAGTCTGGGCGAGCCGTGCGACTGAGCCCGGTTCGTGCCCATCGAGTGCGATACGGCTCCTGGCTTCGGAGTCAAGCTGCCGACTGGCTAACCTGTCCCCAGACGTCAGGAAGCAGAGTTTGGAGCCTGGAGATGTGGCCGCCCTGGCGGAGCGGCTGGCGGGCACGGTCGCTCCCTGAGATCCTAGAGCACCTGCTTTTCCGTTGCCTCCCGGCCGTCCCCGCGGGCTGGGCCATGGGCCTCGTGGGCAGGGGGCCGGGGTCCCGAGCGTGGATCGCGGGCACCCGGGGCGGAGGCGCCCTCCCCGCCGGTCCCCGCCCGGCTCCCGACGGGCGCGCCGCCAGGGCCGGGGAGGGGCGGGGGCCGGCGCGGGGCAGGGCCGGGCCGGGCGGCTGCGGGGCCGGCGCTCTCGGAGGAACCCCGGCACTTGCCCCGAAGGTGTGCAGAGCGCGCGCCATGAGGACACTGTGGATGGCGCTGTGCGTGCTGGCGCGGCTGTGGCCCGGGGCCCTGGCCGGCTGCGCGGACGCCGGGCGCTGCTGCCCCGGCCGGGACCCCGCCTGCTTCGCCAGCGGCTGGAGGCAGGACCGGGTCTACGGGACGTGCTTCTGCGACCAAGCCTGCCGCGTTACCGGGGACTGCTGCTTCGACTATGCCAGGGCGTGCCCAGGTGGGTGGCGGGCTCGAGGGTGGGCAGCTGGCAGTTCGCCCGCAGCAGAGGGACGCAGGTCCCACACCGGGGACCGCAATCCCGGAGCCAGGCTTTCCTGGGCTGTCCACCCAACTCTATGCTAGGGTCCTCCAGTCCCTTGCATCCAGGTCCACCCAGCTCTCTTTGTCCTAGGGTTCTCAGCCCCTTCTCTCTAGGAGCTCCCCAGACTCTCCATCCTAGGGTCCCCCTGCCCCCTGTATCCAGGGATCTCCAGTCTTCTGGACATACAGTTCCAAAGCACCCCTTCCCACCAGGGCCTGGCCATAGGGACTAGAGCTCGTGTTCCGGAAGGGCGCAGGCCATCTCTGCCTAGTGAAGCCCTCCACTTGGGAGCTCCAGGCCTGGTCCGGCCACCTCCTGCCTGGAGACATGGTGCTGACAGGTGCCAGGGAAAGGCCCCAGGCCAGGTTCCACAGGGGTGCTTTCTGTTAACCCTTAGCTTTCAATCAAGAGGGGTGAGGGGAGGAACATGGCACCAAGGCCTGGCTCTGGGAGGGTGCTTTCTTCTGGAGGAGGAGTTCCTGAAGGACCACAGTTGTCCTCACCTGCACTCTGGCCTGTTGCACAGCCCCTTCCTCCTAAGAGGTGTTTCATATATTCTTTAAATTCAGTTGTATCCATATAACATGAGTCAGGGTTTTATCTCAGGGTTCCTAGTATGTTTCATTCTTGCTGGTTTTCCTTTAGGTTCAGTCTTTTTGATCTTTAAACCTCACACAGTTTAGGCTCCTGGTATATGTGTGATAAATGCCAACTTAATTAAAAGGTAAAGGAAGACGTGGTGAGAATAGTCCTGGAGAACAAGGCATACTTGAGAAGAAGCCAGGTCTGGAAAGAAAAGTAGCCCTGCTCCCTGGTAATCACAATACCCCCAAAGCCACGCATGCATTAGGGCTTGACCTCAAGGATCCTGGTGTTGTGGGATCCTCAGCATGTTCCTGGAAAAGGAACCTGCAGGGCTGCTGTTCCCCAGGTACCCGGATGCCTGGTAGAGAGTAGCACCCTTTCTGCCTCTTTTTAGGCAGGGAGAGGCCACGGGCCCATGGCAGGATGGTCACCCAGGCCTGCTTCTTCAAGAGCGCAGTTGAAAAAACATGAAGATTTTTTTTTTTTTTAATCTTGATTGAAAGCTAATGATACATCTGAGAATACTGACTTTTTTCTTTTTTTGGATAAGCTGCTTTCCTGCTTCTGCACCAAAGCCAGGGCACTTTACTACCCAAGTAAGGTGAAGAGTCAATTACTTAGGAAATGCAGTAGCCTCTGGCCAGGTGCCCCTGCTCCTCACAGCATCCCTCCCAAACTCCTGTTTGTCTCGGTTTCCTGGATCACTCGAGCGAAGCTTGCCCACTATGGCAGTCTCTCTCTCCAAAACTTTTTTTCTCTCTTGAGCATTCTACCTACATTTTAAAGGGAAATACAGAATTCCTGCAGTTCAGATAATGGGACCCAGTCTGTGGTAAGCACAGTGATACAGAAACCATGAAGACACAGTTTCTGTCGTCCTGAAAGTTCAGAGTCCAGCAGGGAAACATACAAAACCATCTGCCACATGCTCAGTGGCAAAACAGTGGATCAGGGAGGCCAGAGAGGAAAAGCTCAGGAGACCAGAGGAATTCAAGGACGGCTCCTCAGAGGAAGTGATGGGCAAGCCTAGTCACAGAGAATGAGCGAGAAGCCTCTAGAAGGGGAACGGGAGTTCTAGGAGGAAAGCCTCCCTGGCTGTTCAGTGTTACCCGTGGGCAGCAGCCTTTCGTGCCAGTGCCAGGCCAGGCCCTGACAGTCACCTGGTGAACAGGACAGACAGTGAACACAGCTAGATAGGTGAGTGTCAGGAGGAGAACTGGCCTTTTCATGAGCCCTAACAATGCTGTGAGGAATTCCAGAATCCTCCAAATCTCTATTTGGTCAAAAATGAATCCCTCCTTTTTAGTCCAGGAAGTAGAAATACTAAAACAAAGACCTGTCTTTTCAAAGTGAGGATTTTGGGAGAAGGTGATAGCAGAAGAGAGAAGACTTCACCATCTCCCAGAGAACTCAGAAAAAAAATCCTGGGCTCTTTGTGCTTAGGGAGAGCTGGGGTGGCGGACAAAGAAACCCAAACCAGAAAAGGGAATGGGGCCTGATAGGATTTTTAAAGAAGTATTTTCAGGAACCTTAAATGCCCTTCCCAAGGGAGTTAACAGAGGCTCTCCCAAGCCTAGGCAGAAACAGACTTGGGATGGGAAAGGCTCCTCCGTGATAGATTCTCTGCATCTGGAGTTCTGGGGACAAGGCAACAAGAAAATAGAGACAACCAGGGACTTCCCTGGTGGTCCACTGGCTAAGACTCCTCCCTCCCAGTGCTGGGGGCCTGGGTTTCATTCCTAGTTTGGGAACTAGATCTCGGAGAATGCCGCAAATACAACCTGACACGGCCAAATAAATAAATAAATAAAACTATTTTTTTAAAACAAGAAAGATAATAGAGACAGTTGGAAGGCAGCCACTCTGTGAGCCTGAGCCTTCCCAGGCCTCAGAGCTGAGGGAGAGTGAGGGGCAAGATGGAGCTGAGTTGCTTGGTCTCCTCAGCCCTGGACCAGCATCACAACCATGCTATGTGTTTGGGGAAAAAGTGAGGTGGGCTTGTATTGGTGTTTCCCAGCTGTAGGAGCTGGGGCTTTCAGAGGGCTTTCCCATCACAAAGTTAACACTAGTGGGGAGCAGAATGAGGTCAGAACCCATGACTGCCTGCTTTCAAGCTGCTATCAGCCCCATCTGTCTGCGCCAACTCATAGCTATGATTTACTCTTGGATAAATCAAGGTGCAGCAGCTCAAAGCTCCCGGTGACTCGGTGTACACAGAACCACTCTGCCTCTGAGAATCTTGTTTGCTTCTTACCTAAGGATACATTACCTGCCAATGCTGCCGGAAGCAGTTTTGACTGAAATGACATTACATGGGAATGAAAAGGTAACTGTGTCAACGGAACTTACCTCTAGCCCTTCTGATTTTTTCATCTTGATAAATGCATTATTGTTATTATTTTTTGATGTGGCTAAGAGATGAAGTACTGGAAAATTTTTTCTAAATAGAAAGTTATTTTTTTATTCAGTAAAAATAAGTTGACTCTAAAGACTGACTAAACTTTCAGGATTTCCCTGGCAGCACAGAGGTTAAGCCTCTATGTTACCAATGCAGGAGGTGCAGGTTTGATCCCTGGGCAGGGGACTAAGATCCCACATGCCCCACAGCACAACCAAGAAAAAAAAAATCACAAACCCAGAATGACTAAGCTTTCCAACAAAAAATAAGTTCTGAAACTAATCATCTCAGAAAATCTCATTAGGATGATGGCATGGGTTTCAACACCAATAATGTATGTTCATAACCACTCCGCATCCCCAAATGATAGGAAATTCACCATTGGCTGAGCCTGATCAGATCTGGGAAAAGGCCAAGGAGGGGGCAGATCCAAGTTACCCTGCCCTGAAAGAACTTCCTGGAAGATTTGCTTATCAGGCTCCTAACGCCCAGGCTCCAGCTCATCAGCTGTGTTCACAGAGTCTGCCTTCTAGACCTTAGAAGCAGTAAGTTGCACTAGATCTTGGATGAGCAACTTAAGAAAGAGTAATCATAAACTCAAGTGAAGCAGGACAAAGAAACGAGTAGCCTATATGGGCCAGTCTCTTCTGCCAGATTGATGGGGAATCTAGGAAACCAACTAGGGCTTCCCAGGTGGCGCTAGTGGTAAAGAACCTGCCTGCCAATGTGAGGAGACGTAAGAGACCAGGTTCAATTCCTGGGTCTGGAAGATCCCCTGGAGGAGAAAATGGCAACCCACTGGTATTCTTGCCTGGAGAATCCCATGGACAGAGGAACCTAGCGGGCTACAGTCTGTGGGGTCACAGGGAGTCAGATACAACTAAAATGGCTTAGCACACAGCACTAGGAAATCAAGTGGGCAAAATCTGCTGACATCTTAACTGGAGGGAGCAGGGACACCATGCTGGAAAATACAGGCTCCCAAACTCACCCTCTAAAAAGGATGGCACAGTCCACGATGATTTAGAAAGTCAAGACTTCACTGGAGCCGTCATGGCCTGAGAGACAGTGTGCGGCTTCCCCTGCCTTTGTCCCTGCGGAAATAATGAGCAGGGACTGGCGCCAGAATTTGACATGATTTGGCTGCAGCCCTGGGTGTGCAGTCCAGGAGGGGAAAGTCATCCATGCTTACCCAGCACTTACTCTGTGCCAGGCCCTCCTCTCTAAGGAGCCTCACAGCTCTCAATTTACTTAGGTCTCACAACCCACCAAGGGATTCTCCATTTTGACCTCATTCTACGAATGAGCTAAACAAGCGCAGAAAGGTCAAGCAGTTTGTCCAAAGTCACACAGCTAAAAAGTGATGAAGTGAGATTTGAACCCAGGGGTTCTGGATCCAGAGCCCACAGGTTTAAACGTTAGGTTTTCACTGCCCCAGGGAAATGAGGCTTTATGAGAAGCTGTGGACTTGGCAGAGCAGGCGCCATATAAACACTGGTAGAATGAGTCTTTTTTTCTCCATCAACTGTGTGCCTCTTGAGGGCAAGAAAATGTGTCCTGCTCCTCTGTGCAATCCCCTAAGAGTTATTGCAAGGCTTCCCAGGTGGCACTAGAGGTAAAGAACTTGACTGCCAATGCAGGAGACATAAGAGACAGCAGGTTCAATCCCTGGGTAGGGACGATCCCCTAGAGTAGAGCATGGCAACCCACTCCAGTATTCTTGCCTGGAGAATCCCATGGACAGAAGAGCCTGGCGGGTTACACTCCACAGGGTCACAAAGAGTCAGACACGACTGAAGCAACTGAACATGCACACACTCAAGAGCTATTGCAGTGTTGCTAACAAACAATTGTCCAAAAGAAATGGGACCACTCAGTGCCTCTGAGGCATATCCACATGTCCTTTTTAAAAATGATAGTTTCTTTCCTTATCACAAAATATATGTTTGTTGCAGAAAGTGTGGGAATGCACAAAAGGAGAAAAGAACTCACCTTAGAAACTTACTACCTAGAAAAGTATCATTATCTTTTTTATTTTTATCCCCTTCCCCCCCATCCTAGGTTTGCACGGTGTTTACAATCCTGTTTCTCTAAGGTGACAGTTCATTTCACTGTCCTGCTAGCATTTCATAAACTTGTCCAGTTAATATCTCAAAAGAAAAAAAAACCTATCAGGGACCAATAACATGGTTTCTGCAAGAGGAAACAAATACTTGATCATTTTATTTATGCTTTTTGAGGAGCTCCATAGGCACTTGGGCAATTTTTATGGTCTTGTTTGACTTTCAGAGAAGTTGTGACAAGTTTCCTGGGAAAGGGGCACGTATGCATAAGGAGAGAGAAAAAGGCAGATGATGTAAATTTAAAATTGTGTCACCCAGGGGCTTCTCTAGCAGTCAGTGGTTAAGACTTCCTCTTCCAGTGCAGGGGGTGTGGGTTCAGTCCCTAGTCAGGTAGCTAAGATTCCCACATGCTTTGCAGCCAAAAAACTGAAACATGAAACGGAAGTACTATTGTAACAAATTCAATAAAGACTTTAGAAGTGGTCCACATAAAAGAAAAAGATCCTTAAAAAAATAAATAAAATTGTTTCACCCTGAGGAGTGTGTGTGTGTGTGTGTGTGTGTGTGTGTGTGTGTGTGTAAGGGACTGTTTTATTTTTCCTTCTATAGACTTTTTTTTTTTTCCAGTTTTTTGCTGTGCTGTGCAGCTTATGGGATTTTAGTTCTCCATCCAGGGATCAAACCCAGATCCTCGGCAGTGAGAGTGTGGAGTCCTAACCACAACTACCAGGGAATTCCCTTCCATAGACTGTCGAGAAACAGAAGCCAAGCATCAATGCTGCTGCTGTACATAAAGTGCAAAAAGAATATTTCCTTAGAAATGGTTAGGGCTAAGAACTGATTGGAACTTAACAAAGTAAGGGAGAAAGTGCTTGATCGTGGGTGGCCTTCACCTTTTAGGTGGCAAAGAGCCAGGCAGGCAGGGCCAGATTACAGAGAGGAAAGTTTGAGTGTCTGATTAACCAAGGAGACGCTATAGGAAGATAACCAGGCCTTACATTAAGAAGAAATAATCCAGACTGTATTCACGAAATGAAGGAGCTTGCCTTTCAGCTGAGTTTGCTGCTGCTGTGTGTGTGTGTGTGTGTGTGTGTGTGTGTATTTGGCATTACCAAAGAAAAGCATTAAAAAAAATTTTTTAGATTACCCTTTGATACCTACAGGACTTCCCTGGTGGCTCAGATGGTAAAGAATCTGTCTGCAGCACAGCAGACCTGTATTCAATTGCTTGGTGGGGAAGATCCCCTGCAGAAGGGAATGGCAGCCCACTCCAGTATTCTTGCCTGGAGAAACCTATGGACAGAGGAGCCTGGCAGGCTACAATCCATGGGGTCGCAAAGAGTTGGACATGGCTGAGTGACTAACACTTGATACCTAAGGTTGAAAATAGTGTGTGTAATTTTGGTTTCCACCTCTCTCTGGACTGGGAATGGGCCTGGGGAAAGTTGAGTGGGAAATCTGAGAGGGAAAGTGTCTATAGAAAGATGGGCCCAAAAGCTGCAGGGCAAGGGTCTACTGGAACAGTAAGTCCACGAGTGGTTCAGACAAGATACACACAGGGGTTTTTCCACCATGTTCTGAAATTCTCGAGTGAGGGAAATCAGGCTCAAATAAAAGGAAGTACCACCTCACTCCACAGATATTAATGCTGAGAGAGCTTGTCACTTTCAAGATGTGGTAATGCCAGGAGATATAAATGGATTAAGAAGGACTTGATGGACTGTGGTTGCTGGGAGAAGCTGGACTCTACGTAACCTTAAGGAGCAGAGAAGAAGTGCTCCTTCCAGGGGGCACTCTTTGGGGCCACCATTGCCAGGAGATCCCAGGCAACTCTGGCCCAGGTTAGGAATTTCTTCTGTGTTTGGCTCTGGGAGTTTTGACTTTGTTCTACCGGCTTTCCTTCATGCCCTGGAGCCTCCGTCAGTCCTTTGCCTTCTTATTGGGTTGGGCAAAAAGTTCATTACAGAAAAACTCAAACGAACTTTTAACCCAACCCAATACTTATGATGTGAGCAGGCCAGAGTCTGTTTCAATGTAGAATTTAATTTAGGAAGGAGGAGGACCTGGTCTAATGCCATTTCATTCATCCATCCAACAATTTATGGAGCACCTGCCATCTGCCAAGTGCTAGGGATGAAATACAAAATGAACAATAAACAAAATAAATACATATGTATTCTGAATTGTGAGCTTCCCTGGTGGCTCAGAAGGTAGAGTCTGCCTGTAATGCGGGAGACCCAGGTTCAATCCCTGGGTCAGGAAGATCCCCAGAAGAGAAGAGAGAAGAGAAGAGAATGGCAACCTACTCCAGTATTCTTGCCTGGAAAAGTCCCATGGACTGAGGAGCCTGGCAAGCTACAGTCTATGAGGTTGCAAAGAGTTGGACACAACTGAGCGACTTCATTTGGTTGGTATTCTGAATTATGGAGATGCTAGAAGGCAGGAATCACTGAGGTCTGAGAGGAAATAATTTTGTGGGGTGTGTATATGTGTGTGTGTGATAAGCCGGTCAGGAAAGGTCTCCCTGGAAAGGAAATAGTTCAGCTGGGACCTCAAAGATGAGCCAAACCCAGCCATGCCCAGTGTGGGAGGAACATTCCAGCAGAGGGAACACACAGCCAAAGGTCCTGAAAAAGCATGAGTGGGAGTGGCCAGGGGCAAAGGGGCCACTGTGAGCAGAGCTTGGAAAGAGGTGGTGGGGAGTGGGGGCTGGCTCCCAGTGGAAGTGACAGGCAGGCACAGGCAGGTCACCCAGGACTTGGTGGGCCACTCAGGGAATTTGAATTCTATTCCAAATTCAATGGCAAAACCTTGGAAGGAGTTTTAAAAGCCATTGAGATAGATAATAGTGGTACATCTTTTAAAGTAATTTTACTTGGATCCCACTTGCGTTTAGTCACCAAGTGTTGCCCGACTCTTTGAGACCCCCTGGACTGTAGCCCGCCTGGCTCTTTTGTCCATGGGATTTTCCAGGCAAGAACACTGGAGTCAGTTCCCATTTCCTTCTCCAGGGAATCTTTCTGATCCAGAGATCAAACCCGCATCTCTTGAATCACCTGCATTGGCAGGCAGATTCTTTACCACTGAGCCACCCAGGAATCCCAATTTTACTTCGATATGACTGGCTATTCCCCCTAGAACATGGGGAAATATCCCCTACTCTTGTGTGAAGATTCATTACTGAACTGTTTAACTTACTTTTTTTGCTTTTGGCTGTTCTCCCTGTGGCTATGGTGGGGACGTCTGATAACCAGAAGGCTCCAGAGGAAGGGGCACGAGCTGGACTATGTAGGGGGAAAGGCTTGACGGTTCCTTGCATTCCGGATCTGTCTACTTGCCACTCCCCAGTGACCCCAGAGCCAGAGGCATTCACTGCACCCAAAGTAGAAGCTTAGACATCCACTTCCTACCTCTGTTCTCTTCCATGTCTGATTCTGTCTCTGTTTCCCAGTCCCTTATACTTCCTGGGATCACCTCCCAAATAAATTGCTCTCAGTCAGATCCATGTTTCAGGGTCCACTTCTGGGGAGACTCAACCTGAATGTTATTTGGAGTTGAACAAAGGAAAATAAAAAAGGCTTGCAGTGCCTCTAGGCACCCATTAAATCTAGGCTTCTTTCCTCTAAAAAGGTTAGGATGGTTCCATTAAATTCAAACAAAGACCCGTGGAAGCTGCAGTGAGCTTGGAGTCAGGAGCTCTTTCTGCTAGCTAGGTGAGAGTCTGCCAGCCCCCAGTGACAGCCAGGGAAATGTGAAGGATGAGAAAGTCATATGAAGAAATACTGTTTTGTTATGCTGTATACAGATGTGAGTTAGGTGAGCTTTGGTGGGAAGGGAACAAGAACACTAATGGAAGAGTTCAAAAGGAAATCTGTGTCAAGCAGCTGAGATATATGACTTGTGGTAATAAATCTGTCAGAAGTTTCTGTTCTCCCAACCTCCGTGACCAAAGATTACTTGTGATCTCTGACAAATTGCAATCCAAAGAATCAAAAGTTCACAAGTTAATCAAGATGAGAATCTTTTGTGCAGAACAGGAATAAATACTTCAGACTCATCTTCCAACTCAAAATATTTTGTGGAACACCTGTCTACTGGTGAAACTCTACATGAACTTTTTTCACTTGTCTGACAATGAAGACCCCAAGATGTTCTTGTTCGGGGCCCAGAACTTTCTGATCCTCTTTATGAGGCTGTTAAAATCATAGATTGGTCTTCTCAGGTAGCGCTAGTGGTAAAGAACCCTGCCTGCCAATGCAAGAGACTTAAGAAACGTGGGTCCAATGCCTGGGTTGGGAACATGCCCTGGAAAAGGGCATGGCAACCCACTCCAGTATTCCTGCCTGGAGAATCCCATGGACAGAGGATCCTGGCGGTAGGGTCACAAAGAGTTGGACATGACGGAAGCCACTTAGCACACACATACAAAGTCATAGATTAGGAGGACAGGGCATAGCATTTTGCCAAGGACAAATATTAACCAATAGGAACAACAATTGATTCAATGACTCTGTGATTTGAGGACTTTACCTATGATTCAAAGCAAATAAAATAAAGATTTATGAGACAAGACATAAATGTTGAAGAAATACTGGGAGACTAAATTCATCCTCCCATGTCAACTTTTACCCTATGGATAATGTATTGTCGTTCAGTCGCACAATAGTGTCCTACTCTGCGAGCCCATGGACTGCAGCACACCAGGCTTCCCTGTTTTTCACCATCTCCCAGACCTTTGCTCAAACTCATGTCCATTGAGTTGGTGATGGATAGGATATAACCAAGGCCATATAACTAAGTTTTGGTTTAAAGCCATGGCAAAATTGTACTTTATAGTGCCTCCAATTGTTTAATTTTTGAAACAAGTGTATATTTTTAAAGTGTATTACTAAGTGTAGTTCAAGCATAGGACTAACTAAACTCAGGGATGAAGAGATTTGGGGAAGAAAAAGAGTTATTAAGGGAATTAAGGACAGGAGGCGTCCTTCTCAACCAGCTCCCAACCTGAAATCTCCTTAAATGCCTTCTGGTTCTATGGGCCAATTGAATCACAAGGCTGTGAAAATAAACAGGGAAGGTTAACAAGAGATAATGAGCAGGAAGTGACCTGTTATTGATTTTCCAAAGGATGTGTGCATGGCAGATATTGGAAATGAACTCTGGTGTGGCTCATTCTTGCTTCCTTAGGTTGTTGACATGGGATACCTATAAGGTTTTTGTCTGTTTTGTTTTTAGGTTCACAGGATTTTGTTTTATTTATTTCTTTGCCACATTGCAAGGCATATATGATCTTAGTTCCCTGATCAGATCCGGAGCCCCTGCAGCGGAAGCAGAGTCTTAACCACTGGGCCACCAGGGAAGTCCTACCTATAGGTTTTTAGATGATTAATAAAAACAGTTTTAGAGCAGTTTGACACTCTTTAGTTACTGACCGAACTTTATGTTGTATGTTACCCTTTTCATGTCATGGGCAATGCTACCGAATGATGTAGCTTCCAGACACCAGGAACCCTAAACTAGAGTGTGCTGAGAGGCAAAATGCGTTTTCAAGTACAAATTGTCAGAAGTCCCATCTGATTTCAAAGAAGTTTGGGTGTCTTCTTGGTGAAGACTTTGAAAACTTGAACGTATGAGGGTGATTGGGAAAAGTGGGTCACATTTTGTGGGAAAGGAATTTTGGCATCCAGTTCAGGGTACATCTTCTGTTTGTTTTTCTCTTTTCTTATATCCAATTTCAAGTCTTCAAGTAATTCAATTTGAAAACTCAGTACAGTCCTTTTAAAAGACTCATTAGGATTTTAAATGAAAAAGTTAAATATGCAACCACATTGATTTTTACAGTCACAGGCAGAGAATTGAGAACCAAATTCATCCCCTGACTCTGCCCCCATGCCTGACCATGGGTATTCTTACCCTCTGCGGACCCTGGTTCCTGATCTGTAAATGTCACCTCATACAGTGTGTGAGTCCCTGAGCCACGGAAGGAGAGAATAGAGCACCAGGGGAAACCTACTAGATAGGGGTCATTGGTGTGCCTCCCTATGCCATGTCTTGAGGAGAAAATTTCTTATCAGAAAATGAAATTTTCTGATAAGAATTGACCTGGGTAAGTGATGGGATGGTGGGAGAAGTGATTGGTGGGAGAAGCACCTGTTGTTTTTTTTCTGGCTTCACTGGGTATTTGTTGCTGCACATTGGCCTTTTCTAGTCTCAGGGAGCAGGGGCTATCTCTGGTGCGGGGTCTTCTCGTTCTGATGGCTTCTGTTGTTACTGAGCAGGGTTCTAGGGCCACTAGGCTTCAGCAGTTGCCAGCTAGGGCTTAGCTGCTCTGCAGTATGTGGAATTTTCCCAGACCAGGGATGGAACCTGTGGCCCCTCCATTGACAGACAGATTCTTAACCACCAGCCCGCCAGGGAGGTCCCACCTTTTCTGTTTTAGAGTTTATTTCCTTTATGTTTTCTACAATGAATGTGTATTACTGCTGTTGTTTAGTCGCTACGTTGTGTCCAACATTTTGCGACCCGGTGGACTGCAGCGCACCAGACTTCCCTGTCCTCCAACAATGAGTGTGTATCACTGTTGCCCTGAAAATATTCTGGAGAGAGGAGGATAAAGTTACAATCAAAGGAAAACAAGGGCAAAGAGCTGATCTAACACTGGACTGTAAGAGGAAGTACCCCAGAGGCATCAGGCTCTTACTCGGGTGGGTCCTGGCTCAGACCCACCTTCATGGTCTGGGAACATCTGCCCGCCTCTAAGGGATACCCATTTATCAGTTCACCATCAGGGCGGGTGGCGTCAATGTCAACGTTGTGCGCCTGGCAAGATGTGCACAGCCTGAACTTGACTGTATGTCTTGGCGGGAACGGCCTGGCAGGCGCTGGCTGTGCTCAGGTGTGCGTCCCCGTCGTGCTGTTTTTCAGCTCGCCCGTGCATCGTTGGGGAGTGGAGCCCCTGGAGCGGTTGTGCTGGCCAGTGTCGGCCCATGGCGCGCGTGCGGAGGCGCTCTGTGCAGCAGGAGCCTCAGAACGGCGGCGCGCCCTGCCCGGCCCTGGAGGAGAGAGCCGGCTGCCTGGAGTACGCGACGCCGCAGGGCCAGGACTGCGGGCACGCCTTCGGTACTGCGCTTTCCTTAATTGCTGTCCGTGGGTGGTGAGCATCCAATTCAGGCACTGCAGGGAGCGGGGTGGGCCAGGCTGCGCAGAGGAGATAGGAAGCTCAGGATGTGTTAGATAATGTCTTTATCATCAGATGCATTAAAGCCCTCTCCAACACCCGACCCAGCCCTTCCCATTTATAGCTTGTAGGTGGGCCCCTCCCGCGCTGCAGGTGCCAGCTGTAAGGGACTTGCACTGTGGTGTTTAGCAAACTTTGTCAAGCTGACCACAAAGGACTTAAGGTAGGATGAGGCTATTTCACACAGGATAAGATGCGTTCAGTAAGGATAACTGGATTTCAGCTTTCACCGCCATCCCTGTTTAATCAGGGACACTCGCATACCTGTGAAAATAATAGAAAAAATTAGAAATTCCTGTTGTTGTTTAGTTGCTCAGTTGCATCTGACTCTTTGTGACCACATGGACTGTAGCCTTTCAGGCTCCCCTGTCCATGGGGTTCTCCAGGCAAGAATACTGGAGTGGGTTGCCATGCCCTCCCCCAGGGGATCTTCCCGAGCCAGGGATGGAACTTGTGTCTCTTGTATTGCCCTCGGATTCTTTACCACTGAGCCACCTGGGAAGCTCAACAAATTCCTAAAGCATGATAAAATGATTCTCTTAAAAAACCTGTTTCTCCTCCCAGACCAACTGGATTGGGGCTGATGTGATGAGATTTTTGATTTGGGAAGATTGTTTTGGTTGTGGGCTGGCCCAGGAGACCCAGAGTCAGCTCCTTCATGAGTCGGGAGCCATAGGAAGCTCACAAAGAAACAAAAAGGCCAAAACTGGTGTGTTGATAGGGGTTAAATCTGATAGAGCAAAACACTGACTTCGCAGGGTAGCAGAGATCATGTTTTTTTCATACGAACCTGGAAAATTCCATGTCAACGTGATCCTCCCTGAGTTGTTTTGCTCCTTTGTTCTTTTCACACACACGTGTTTATTGAGCATCTCCTGGATGCCAGGCACTGGGTGCCAATTACAGTGGGGAGAAAAGTTGCTGTGGAATCTGCTGTCAGGTAGATCACAGTCTAGCGGGAGGGGAAGATGATTAGCAGATCATCCTAGGAAACTAGTCCCAGAGAATTACCACTGCAATGGTAATTCAATGGTAAATCCAACAGGGTATGGAACAAGGGCTTGTCTATTGGGTCAGTGGGTAAAGAATCTGCCTGTAATGCAGGAGACACAGGACATGCGGGTTCGATCCCTGTATCAGTAAGCTACCCTGGAGGAGGAAAATGGCAACCCACTCCAGTATTCTTGCTTGGAGAATCCCATGGACAGAGGAGCCTGGCAGGCTACAGTCACAAAGGTTCGGATGCAACTGAGTGACTAAGCACTGCAAGCATAGGATATCATGTATGGAACAAAGGAGAGGTGTAGTGAGTTGTGAGTGTGTGTTGTAAATACCGTCTGAGCCAACAAGGGGGTCCCATGTGTGTTGTAAATAGATTCCTTGGTGGAGGAGGGGATCCACAGAGGCTAGGAGGGGAGGGACTTCCCTGAGGATATGATGAGGCTGAAAAATGCAGAACCATCCAGGTAGAGGGAACAGCGTGGTGAGCCAGACACTCAGGTGTAGGGGGGTTGAGGATCTGGGGACTGGTCTAGGAAAAACTCATGACCGCAAGAGGCAGTAACACACGATGACCTTACAGGTCGTGTGAGAGAGGATGATCAAAGGTTGCACTATGGCGACCACCATCCAGAGGGGGAACAGAAGAGTCTGCCAGGAGTTCGTGTATTCAGTTGATGTCAACTAAGCAGCATGGTTTGGAGTCCCTGTGTGAAAGGGCTTCATAGGGCAGGTGTCATGGTGGCTTGGGGTCTTGCAACCATAAAGATTTACCTAATCAATGGCCAGCAGACGTTGGGTATGTTTCACAGGATCTGCAAAATAAGTAGGATCTAAATGGCTAAAAATCTGCTTGTTTGGCTATTTTAAAAACAATCAAATGTATAAAAATTTTAGTTTAGTGCCAGTAGGGTTTTGTCTCATTTTGTTCATTTTTGGCTGTGCTCAGGCTTTCCCTAGTTGCAGAGAGTTGGGGCTACTCTCTAGTTGTGGAGCGCGGGCCCTAGGGTGCAGGCTCAGTTGTTGTGGCACACAGGCTTAGTTGCTCTGCAGCATGTGGAATCTTCCCAGACCGGGGATCAAACCCATGTTCCCTACACTGGCAGCTGGATCCATTAGAAAGAACAGTGGCATCACTTAGTTACAGGGATGGGCTGCTAGAATGTATTCCAGCTGCACAGGCTGACCCTTCAGTGTGGCACTAGGGTGCTCAGCACCCTTCCCAGGCCTGGGTCTCTTCATAGCAGGATGGTAATGCATATCCTTCCATCCTTTTGTTTGTCTTCAGTTTCCTTCATCAGTGTCTTACAGTTCTCAGAGTACAAGTCTTTCTCTTCCTTGGTTCAGTTTATTCTTAGGCATTATATTCTTTTTGAGGCAATTGTAAATGAGATTGTTATGTTGATTCCTCTTTCTCATAGTTTGTTACTAGCCACAGTGTATTTTTGTGTATTGAATTTTGGGTTGTACTGGGTCTCCACTGCTGTGGGCTTTTTTCCTAGTTACCTCAAGCAGGGGCTGCTCTAGTTGTGATCTGTGGGCTTCTCGTTGTGGTAGCTTCTCTTGCTGCCAAGCATGGGCTTGTGGGCTCGTGGGCTTCAGTAGCTGCATCACGTGGGCTCAGTAGTTGTGGCTCCCAGGCTCTGGAACACAGGCTCAACAGCTGTGGCACACAGGCTTAGTTGCCCCACGCCATGTGGGATGTTCTCAGATCAGGGGAACCTGTGTCTTCTGCGTTGGCAGGCAGATTCTCTACCACTGAGCTACAAGGGAAGTCCCTGTGTATTGATTTTATATCTTAAAACTTTACTGAATTCATTAGTTTGAACAGTTTTGTTTTTTTTTTGGTGGAGTCTTCAAGGTTCTCTATGTATTAATAGTATCATGTCATTTGCAAATAGTATCAGTTTTATTACTTCCTTTTTGACTTGAATTTATTTAAAAAAATTTTTTTGACTCATTGCTGGGACTATGACTTCCAATACTTTGTTGAATAAAAGTGGCAAGAGTGGACATCCTTGTTTTATTCTTCTCTTAGAAGAAAAGTTTTCAGCTTTTCACCACTGAGTGTGTTTGTGGGCTTGTCATATATGGCCTTTATATGTTGAGGTACATTCCTACTGTATCCAGTTTGTTGATATCAACATCATAAATGGATTTTGAATTTTGTCAAATGTTTTTGCACATCTATTGAGATGATCATATGATTTTTATCCTTCATTTTGTGAATGTCTCACGCTGGTTGATTTGCAGAATCAATGAAACCATCCTTGCATCACTGGAATAAATCCCGCTTGATCATGGTGTATGATCCTTTTACTGTATAACTGAATTCAGTTTGTTACTGTTTTGCTGATGATTTTTGCATCTATGTTCATCAAGGATATTGGCCTGTAATTTTCTTTTTTTGTAGTGTACTTGTCAGGTTTTGGTATCAGGGTAATGCAGGCTTCATAAAATTTGTTTGTAAAATTTTCCTCCTCTTTGATTTTTACAAAACATTTGAGAAGGATTTAGAAACGTTTGGGCTTCCCTGGTGGCTCAGAGGTTAAAGCGTCTGCCTGCAATGCAGGAGACCTGGGTTCGATCCCTGGGTTGGGAAGTTCCCCTGGAAAAGGAAATGGCAACCCACTCCAGTACTCTTGCCTGGAGAATCCCAAGGACGGAGGAGCCTGGTGAGCCCCAGTTCATGGGGTCGTAAAGAGTCGGACACGACTGAGCCACTTCACTTCACTTCACTTCTTTTGAGAAGGATATTAAATATTTTTGTTATGTTTTGTAGAATTTTCCAGTAAAGCCATCTAGGCCTGGGCTTTTGTTTTTTGGGAGGTTTTGTTTTTTCATTACTGTTTCAATTTCCCTATTAGTGGTCAGTCTATTCAGATTTTCTGTTTCTTCATAATTCAGTCTTGTATGAATTTATTTGTCTAATTTGTTGATATATAGTTATCTGTAATAGTGTCTTATGATCCTTTATATTTCTGTGGTATTAGTTGTAACTTCTCCTTTTTCATTTCTAATTTAACCTGTTGGAATCGCCTCTTTCTTTCTTGGTGAGTCTAGCTAAAGTTTGTCTATTTGGTCTGTCTTTTCAGAAAACCAGCCCTTCATCTCATGGGTTTATTCTACTAATTTTTTAGTCTCTGTTTATTTTCACTCTGATCTTTATTATTTCAGGAAGCAGTGAAATAATATTTTAATCCTCTTGGAACAAGGACTTGATAAACTGTGAAACAGCCTACCAAAATGCAGAAAACACTAAAATTAAGAGATTCACTCACAGGAAAACACCTTTTAGAGAAAAACACGCTTGGTATTGTATTATTGTTGTTCAGTTGCTGAGTTGTGTCTGACTCTTTTTGATCCCATGAACTGCAACACTCTAGGTTTCCCTGTCCTTCACAGTCTCCTGGAGCTTGCTTAAACTCAAGTCCATCAGGTTGGTGATGCCATCCAACCATCTCATCCTCTGTCACCTCCTTCTCCTGCCCTCAATCTTGCCTAGCGTCAGGGTCTCTTTCAATGAGTCTGTTCTTTGCATCAAGTGGTCAAAATACTAAAGCTTCAGTATCGGTCCTTTCAGGGAACATTCAGGCTTGATTTCCTTTAGGATTGTATTAGCTTTTGTCAGTACCTCAGAAAGCTGGAGGCAGCACATTACCACAAACTTAGTGACTTAAACAACACAAATGTATCATCACACAGTTTTATAGTCAGAAGTCAGACATAGGTCTTGCTGAACTTAAACCAAAGTTGTCAACAGGGCTGAATTCCTTTCTGATGGCTCTGAGGGAGAATCGGTTTCTTTGCATTTTCCATCATATCAGAGGCTTCCTTTTCTCATGGTCCCCTTCCTCCACCTTCCCAGCCAGACCATAGCATCTTTTTGTGCCTCTCTTCAGTCATAATATCTTCCTCTAACTCTTCGAAGGACCATTGAGTTTACATTCAACCCATCTGGATAATCCAGAATAATCTCCCTATTTTAAGTTCAATCGAGTAACATCTTTAATTTCTCTTTGCCATGTAACATAACATATTCATAACTTCTGGGGATTTGGACATGGACATCTTGAGGGAGGCATTATTTCGCCTGTGATGGACAGGGAGGCCTGGCATGCTGTGGTTCATGGGGTCTCAAAGAGTCGGACATGACTGAGGGACTGAACTGAACTGAACTGATGGATATAGGACAATGTCATCTCTCTGGGTTTACACATGAGGACATTGGAGCTCAGTGAGGTGACAGCATGACAGGTGATCTCATTGCCCTAAATTTTATGAGTTCCCCCCCTTAATAGTGTTTTGCTTCTAAGCATTATCATTCAGTTCAGTTCATTTCAGTCACTCAGTCGTGTCCGACTCTGTTATGATTATTATTATATTGAAAATTAATATTGATATTGGTTGGATTTCCTTGCAGTCCAAGGGACTCTCTCTGTTGGAGAGTCTTCTCCAGCACCGCAGTTCAAAAGCATCAATTCTTTGGCGCTCAGCCTTCTTTATGGTCCAACTCTCACATCCGTACACGACTACTGGAAAAATCATAGCTTTGACTATATGGACCTCTGTCTACAAAGTGATGCCTCTGCTTTTGAATAGTAGGTCTTAAAAAACAGACTTGATTCTGTACTGGGGCGCCTGCTTGGTCATTTACTGTTTGTTTTCCCTTAACTTCCATGAGCCTGTTTTCTGATGAGAAAACCTCTGTCTAGACAGAGCTTTGGTGAAGATCGGTGGTGTAGACTATGAAAGCACTTTGCAAATATACAAGGTGCCTTCCTGCCCCAGGCCCTCCCCAACCCCTGAGCCATACCTCACGCCCATCCCCCAGCCTGAGGGGCCTTAGAGTGTCAGGGCTAACTTTTCCCCCCTTTCCTATCTCCGCTCTCACTTCACAAGGGGATGAAAATGGAAAATGAAACCAAATTTAAGCAATTTATCAGTAATATGCTGCCATATTGAAACATTAATATTAATAAACTAGTGAAACTTTGTCATCTGTGTTGTAATAGTCAGACTGCCACACTTTTGAGCCTTGAACATGTTTCTTATGCTCTCTGGACCACAGTTTCCTCATCTGTGAAATGGGGAAATAACTGGACCTATCTCAAAGGGTGGTTGTGAAAATTAAATGACTAAAGAGATAGGAATACCAGACCTGCCTCTTGAGAAATCTGTATGCAGGTCAGGAAGCAACAGAACTGGACATGGAACAACAGACTGGTTCCAAATTGGGAAAGGAGTACATCAAGGCTGTATATTATTACCCTGCTTATTTAACTTATATGCAGAATACATCATGAGAAACACTGGGCTGGATGAAACACAAGCTGGAATCAAGATCGCCAGGACAAATATCAATAGCCTCAGATAGGCAGATGACACCACCCTTATGGTAGAAAGCGAAGCAGAACTAAAGAGCTCCTTGATGAAAATGAAAGAGGAGAGAGAAAAAGTTGGCTTAAAACTTAACATTCAGAAAACTAAGATCATGGCATCTGGTCCCATCACTTCATGGCAAATAGATGGGGAAACAGTGGCAGACTTTATTTTGGGGGGCTCCAAAATCACTGCAGATGGTGACTGCAGCCATGAAATTAAAAGATGCTTACTCCTTGGAAGAAAAGTTATGACCAACTTAGACAGCATATTAAAAAGCAGAGACATTACTTTGCCAACAAAGATTCATCTAGTCAAAGCTATGGTTTTTCCAGTAGTCATTTCTGGATGTGAGATTTGGGCTATAAAGAAAGCTGAGCACCGAAAAATTGATGCTTTTGAACTGTGGTGCTGGAGAAGACTCTCCAACAGAGAGAGTCCCTTGGACTGCAAGGAAATCCAACCAATCAATCCTAAAGGAAATCAGTCCTGAATATTCATTGGCAATACTGATGCTGAAGCTGAAGCTCCAATATTTTGGCCACCAGATGCGAAGAACTGACTCACTGGAAAAGACCCTGATGCTGGGAAAGACTGAAGATGAGAGGAGAAGGGGATGACAGAGGATGAGATGGTTGGATGGCATCACCGACTCAATGGACATGAGTTTGAGTCGACTCTAGGAGTTGGTGACGGACAGGGAGGCCTGGCGTGCTGCAGTCCATAGAGTCGCAAAGAATTGGACATGACTGAGCGACTGGACTGAACTGAATGCGTGAAAAACACTTACTCAGGAGTGCATCACTGGTAGCTGTTTTATTATCGCAGAACTTTTTCTTCGGATTTCATATGAGAAACTGTAGTCCTACACTTACCCTCTACTTCCTAACCAAGTGTTTTTTCCCTTGAGCTATAAATTAAGTGCATTGCCTTTGAACTTTTATAATAACATGCCCAATACAACTTAGGAGCTCAGGTAATGTTTTGAGCTAAAGAAACATATTCTGAAAATGTTATAGTTTGACTGGAAGGATGCTACAAGGATTTAGCAGTAAGTATATTCCTTACTTAGTAAATAAGTCCATATGTGTGTCAAAAGAACAGAAATGAAAACAGTACATGAGAAAATGAAAACCCTTTCGATGTTTGTTTCTTATAATTAGGTCTAACAGAAACAGAAGGATCCTGACGTACATGCATTCACTTGTCCTTTTTGATTCCGCCCGTGAATTTTGGAAGTTCCAAAGCTACAGTCACATTTAGAAAGAATGACATGTTCCCTTCGGAAAACAAACATGCTATCACAGCAAGAGACACTCAGCTGGGTGTCTAGAGCTTACACAAGATGTGGGTAATGTTCAGACAAGAGATTAGGTGCCCAGCCACATGGGACAAGAATGTGCCTCCAACTCTTAGGAGCAAGTGGCTATGCTTATGTTTCCATGTAATAGAAAAAATGACATCTCATTCAGAAAATCTAAAGAATTCAGGCTGCCACCTCGTGGCCGGAAGGAACTTAGCAAGATGAACATACAGGATTGAAGCATCTATTTTGCTGCTGGTTCCCCCATGCCCTTGTGCTCTTGTTGATGACTTGGGCATCTCACAAGCCAATCTCAGTTGGTATCTCCTCTTCCCGAAATGGTCCAATTTCTGAAATAAGAGGTCAGAAGGATAGTAGAACTTTCTCAGCTGCAAGACTCAGTATAGGAACAGAAGACCTCAGGGAAATAGGACCCGTGGACCTCATGGCAGTTTTATGACTTCATTTATTCATTCATTCATTCATCGACCCATTCATTCCTTGAACACGTATTTGTTGAGCATGTGAATATATGAGGGCTACCATGATGATCAAGGCAAAACCCTGTCTTCCTTGAATTGACAGCAGGATGGAATCAAGAGATCATCCCCAGGGGCTACACAGAGCAACAGATGCCCCCACCCCAGACTTAGAGATGAAATAGGAGAAAGACAAAATAAGAGGGAAGAGGTGGAAGGAAAGGGTTTCTGGCTGTTTTTTTTCCTCTCCGATCCAGAGTATCAGAAGTGAGGGTGTTGGGGTGGGGTGGGGTGAGGGGAAGAGCCCCTTCAAGACCTTCATTCTCTGAAGTTGGAGCGGGGACAGCACCGTGCTGGCCAGCACCCAATGGCCACACCCTGGGCTGTGTGGTTGGTGGCGAAGCTTCCAGGCTGCGGTTATCAGAAAACCTGGGAGGAGTCACTCTTCCCTCCTTTCCTGTGCCTGGTTTTCCCTGTCTCATTTACTCTCTGGTTGGCTTTTTCTCTTTTTCTTCTTCTACTCCACTTTCTCTCTCGTCTTCTTCCTCTCACCTTTGTTCCTTTTCTCTCTCTTTATTCTACTTTTCACTTTTCTTCTCCGTTTCTCTTCTTTTCATTAAAAAAACAAATCTCCCTTTCTCTATTACCTTGCTTTTTCCCTTGGTCCCCCCTGCCCCACCCATCTTTTTATTATTCCCTCTGCTTCCTGCCCCCGTGCCTCCCCTCACCTCCTGGCCCCCACCCCCCGGTTTCCTTTGCACATGCTGAGATCACTGCAGACAAGCGTGCCCCTCCCTGCCCAACTGTGCTGCATGAGGCTTTACGCAATTTGGTTCTGGGGTCTCTGGCTTCACCTTCTTCACTCCTTGGTGGTGTCCCATAGATTTAGGGGTGGAGGGATTTTTTTTTTTTAACACCCAAAACATTTTGTATTGGGGTATAGCCTATAAACAATGTTGTTATAGTTTCAGGTGGACAATAAAGGGACTCAGCCATACATATACACGAATCCCCCAAACTCCCCCTCTCATCCAGGTTGGCACATAACATTGAGCAGAGTTCCCTGTGCTCTATGCTAGGTCCTTGTTCGTTATCCATTTTCAGTATAGCCGTGTGTCCATGACCTTCCCTAAGTCCTTAACTATCTAGGACTGGAGGGCTTTGGATGGGTTTGAAACCAAGTTTGGGAACAGTTGCTCTGGAGACTTCAATCTGCACGTGTGAAGGTCATTCTTCTTTTCCAGTCCCTGCCTTTATAACTACCTCTGCATTCAACAAGGAGCGAACAAGACAGGCGGCCTCCCCACACTGGACCACGAACACAGAGGATGCTGGGTAATTTGGTATTATTTGTTTTTCACATGTTTTTTTCTGGTCGGATGGTCAAGTCAGCTCACGAAGGTAACTTGTTGGGGTGGAATTTCTTCTGTTATTGTTCATGTACTTTGAACAAATAAAATGTGACTCTTGATCCCAGAGCTGGGAAATACTTGCCCCTTCCCTGTTTTTTTTTTTGTGTGTGTGTGCGTGGAAGGGGCTAGAAATATTTTGTCTCTGATCCCTAAGAAGAAACATGCTGTATAGAAATGAGATGGTGTATTTTGTCATTCACACTAAGGATGCTCAGCTTGTAGTCTTTATGGAACCGTGGACTCCAGCACCACCTCTGTTTGTGAATTTGAACATGATCCCCATCTGAGGTCTGAGCCTTTCTATCAAGATCTAATGGGCTCAGAAGGAACCTCCACGCTCATTAGAAGCCCACTTTTCTGCTGTTAGAATAGGGACACCAGACGGCTGCATGTTCAAATCCCATGCCACCTCTTACTGAGCTCAATTTTTCCTTCTTATAAAATGAGAATATTGATTCCTACCATGTGGGGTTGCTGTGAGAATTTAATGAGCAAATATCCTTGAAAAAATGTCAGGGTTAAGCTGTCTAAAGCTGACTGAAGCTGCATCATAGACTTCCTACCTTAGTACCTTAAGGTAGCAAATAAACTTTACCTACCATTGTTAAAGATCTTCTTTGAAACAGTTTCTCTAAACACTTTCCATCTAACTTATTACAGTTCATAATTATATGGATTAAAAAACAAGAGTCCATTTTAGTATAGTGAGAACCTAAAATGCCATGTTGTTTTGTTTCCCTGAAGAATTGTAAAATTGTGTTGCTTTTAAGTACAAAACTCTGAAATATTCATCCATGTCTGAATGCACTCTGGGGCCTTCAGGGTCTAGTCACATAATATAATGTTAGAGTTTTCCACAGCTCTAGTCTGTTACAGAAAAGCGTGTCTCAGCTTCCCATGTCCTTTCATCTGTGATGTCCGGTATAACTTTGATGCTTGACTCTGAGTCAAAACTCATCTCATTGCCCCAGATTATGTAGGTGAGCTGGGAGAGCAGGTATAGGGAAGGTCCCAGGAATGTTGGTGAGGCAGAAAAACACAGGTGCTAGTCTGGACATCCGGGACCAGCCTTCCTGGGGCTCACATGTTCGCAGACTCAAGCAAGTTCTTGTTCAATTTCTGTAATTCATTAAAATCTCTGCAAAGTTATCAAGGGCAATTTTCCTACTGAAATGTGTTTTGAGACATAATTTCATGGTCAAGCTAGATAGGATCCGAGATAAAATTTGTGCAGTATGCTGTTGACCAAATAATTCAACCATGGATTGCAAAACAGCAAAAAGGTTCAGGTGTCAGATGTCAAGAGTTCAGTGAGTGAGAAGCTTGATCAGGCCTTCTGTGACCTGTGACAAGGCAACACCCTACCTTCCCCGGGCTGTCAGGAGTCCTCAGGGGGTTCCTACAACATCAGGGCACTTCTTGTTGTTGTTCTTGTTGACCAAAAAGTTCGTTTGGATATTTTCATAAAGTGGTATGGGAACATGCGAACGAACTTTTTGGCCAGCCCAATCATTACAATTACAGCAACTGAAATTCCTCCTTTTTTCTTTTTTTTTTTCCGTTCTAGATACTGTATGGAGTTCAAGACAGAGTCATTGACTCATCACTGTGCCATGGAAAACCGCCCCCTGACCCGATGGATGCAGTATCTCCGAGAGGGCTACACAGTGTGCGTGGATTGTCAACCTCCAGCTATGAACTCTGTGAGCCTTCGTTGTTCTGGTGATGGCTTGGACTCTGACGGGTAAGGGAGAGAGACTGGTTGGAGGATTTCTCTTGGCCCTCATTTGGGGAGATATGTCCTTTTCATGTCATGCACAGCAGACCAATATTCGATTTGGGGAATCACAACAGTGGGGAGAAACTTTCATTTGGCCATTCCAGAGTCCAGGACCCAGTTCACACTCTAGGACTTAGAGGCTCTGTACCAGAGAGGTGTGGGTGAATTTGGATATTTGGGTTCAGACCAAGGTCTCAAGGGATCATCAGAGACCTGCCCCCAAAGCAGCCACAGACGCTATGCAAACAGATGAGCTTATCTTTGTTCTAGTAATACTCTATTAATGGACACTAAAACTTCTAAAATTAAATTTTATAGAATTTTTATGTATCATGAAATAATCTATGAATTGCTTTCAGTTCTTTAAAAACATAAAAATCATTATTTTTATTACTGTTTTTTAAAAGTCGAGGTAGAGTTTATATCAGGTTCAGGTGTGAAAGTGAAGTGAGGTGAAAGTCGGACCGTAGTGTCCAACTCTTTGCGACCCCATAGATTTATACAGTCCACGGAATTCTCCAGGCCAGAATACTAAGGTAGCCTTTTCCTTCTCCAGGGGAACTTCCCAACCCAGGGATTGAACCCAGGTCTCCTGAATTGCAGGCAGATTCTTTACCAGCTGAGCCACAGGTTCAGGTGTACAACATAGCAATTCAAAAATTATATAGCTTATACTCCATTTATGGTTATTATAAAATGTTGGCTGTATTCTCTGTGCTGTATTCTTGCAGCTTGTTTATTGTATACAGAGTAGTTTGTGCCTCTTAACCCCCCACCCCCAGCTGTCTCTTGCCCTTCCCTCTCTCCACTGGTAACCACTAGTTTGTTCTCTGTATCTGTGAGTCTGTTTCTTTGTTATTTTCGCTAGTTTAATTTGCAGAATCCACATACAAACGATAATACACAGTATTTGTCTTTCTCTATCTGACTTATTTCACCAGGTCCACCCATGTTATTGCAACTGGCAGGATTTCATTTCTTTTATGTCTAAGTTGTAATATGTATGCCACATATTCTTTATTCATTCAACCATTAGTAAACACTTATATGCTTCCATGTCTTGGCTATTGTAAGTAATGCTGCTATGAACATTGGGGTGCCTGTATGTTTTTGAATTACTGTTTTCATTTTTTTTTTGGATATATGTATATATACGGGAGTATAATTTCTGGATCATATGTAGTAATCCTTCTTACCCTGTAGACTACACAAGGGGTGGGTGGGCTGGATTCAGCCCATGGGTCACAGTTTGCTGAACCCTGTCCAGATGATTCATACCCACGGCAAAATTTCAGAACCACTGCTCAGTGAGGCACAGTCATGACTGAGGTAGTATTGGAGGGCCTAGCTTTGCATGACATAAACCCTTTTGATGTTCTAAGCACTCAATTTTAATATGGGGGGTTGGGATTTCCTCACACAACATGAAGCAATTCATGGGATACCAGGTTTGACATCCAACAATTTAACTTAATTCTGACACTATCAGTCCTACAAGACTGCTCCCTCCTGCCGCCCCCTTCAAATACCAGTTTCCAGCTTAGTCTGTGTTACCTGTTCACCTGTGCTTCTGACTGACTGGCTATACATCAGAGATTCCATGATCACTTCCTCAGGTCTGATTAATTTGCTAGTGGCTCTCAGAACTCAGAGACACATTGCCTGACTAGATGACTGTGCATGTGTGCGTGCTATGTCACTTCAGTTGGGTCTGACTCTTTGAAACCCTGTGGACTGTAACCAACCAGGCTCTTCTGTCCATGCGGTGCTCCAGGCAAGAATACTGCTGAAGTGGGTTGCCATGCCCTCCTCCAGGGTCTCTTCCCGACCGAGGGATCGAACTCGTGTCTCTTATGTCTCCTGCACTGGCACGCCAGTTCTTTACCACTAATGCCACCTGGGAAGCCTGACTAGATGACCAGTTTATTGTAAAAGGATATAATTCAGTAACAGCCCAATGCGAGACAGGGAAGAAGTATGGGAAGGGGTGTCATTCTCCCCACCTCTCCATGTGTCCACTCACCTAGACACCCTCTAAACCCTGTCCTTTTGGCTTTCCTGGATGTCTCACTGTGGAGGCGTCATTGATTAAGTCATTGGCTACTGACTGATTCAACTTCCAGCCCCTCTCCCATTCCTGGATGTTGGGGTTGAGGGTGTGGAGCCATGAATTCCAACCTGCTAACCACCTGGTTAATTCTCTTGGCAACCAACTCCCAACTTCAGGTGCTTCCAAAAATCTGCCTACTCACATAAAAAGACACCTTTATCACTCTCAACATTTAAGAAATTCCAATGGCTTTGGGAACTGTCAGTTAGAAACCGTCCAAAAACCAAACACACAGGAGAAATATAGTTTAGTCGCCTGGATGGCCAAATATGTTTCTTGTAAATCATAATATTGCATAAATTACAGAAATCTAGATTGTCCAAAGGAATTGAGCCTTGAAAACATTTTACCTTCCTAAAAACCCATTCCGGTCCTGTACTCATCTACCAGTTAAATCCAGTAACATTATTCATAAGTAAGAGACGGGTAGAATTGGTGACAGTATGGTTTATGGCTTTTAAAAATGTCAGATGGAATTGGTAAAAATATAGATTAGAAAGAAAAATGTGGACCTTTCTAATTAATCATTATTCCCAGAGCATATTTTAATATTTAATAACTTGAATTTATGTTTATTAGTCTCTTGTGTCCAACAGCCTCTATATCAAGTATGCACACGAAGAGTAAAATGGGTAAAAAATTCACATGCAACAGAAACTTAATATTTTCCTGAATACCTCATCCATATTTTGACTTTAAAATAAATATTATAATTTAATACATACCTATAAGGCACCTTCAACCCTGGCTGAAGTTCCAGTGACTTAAAAAATAATAATTTCAATAATAGGGCTTTTTTCTTTTCACTGCTCACATTTTTTCATTATGGGATCAAAGAGTTTCGGAGAGGATTACGAGGAATCATTTGGTTGAGTCCCCTCTAATTTAAATGTACACAAAACAGTACCCAGCAATCCCACTACTGGGCATATACCCAGAGGAAACCACAGTTCAGAAAAACACATCACTCCAACATTCACTGCAGCACTATTTAAACAGTCAGGACATGGAAACAACCCAAATGACCATCAACAGAGGAATGGACAGGGAAGCGTTACATGCACACAGTGGAATATTATTCAGCCAGAAAAAGGAATGAAATTTGGTCATTTGTAGAGAAGTGGGTGGACCTAGGGACTGACTGTCATACAGAGTGAAGTCAGAAAGAGAAAAACAAACATCATGTGTTAATGCATATATGTCGGATCTAGAAAAATGGCATAGATGATCTTATTTGTAAAACAGAAACAGAGACACAGACGTAGGGAACAAACATCTGGACGCCAGTGTGGGGGACCCTGGGAGATGGGATGAATTGGGGAGATTGGGATCGACATGTATACACTATTGATACTATGTATAAAATAGGTAACTAATGAGAACCTATTGTATAGCTCAGGGAAACCTACTCAGTGCTCAGTGGTGACCTAAATGGGAAGGAAATCCAAAAAAGAGCCAATATATGCATACGTGTAGCTGATTCACTTTGCTGTACAGTAGAGACTAACAACTCCGTAATGCAACTATACTCCAATCAGTTCACTTCAGTTCAGTCGCTCAGTCATGTCCGACTCTTTGCGACCCCATGAATTGCAACATGCCAGGCCTCCCTGTCCATCCAATAAAAATACACTAAAAAAACGTACACAAAACAGAAAGTCATTTTCCTTTATGCAACACTTCATATACTCAGAGCAACTGAGAGACACGCATGCAGTGACCTCAAACTACAGTTCTCAATGTCCAGGGTGGGGGGAGGTCCTCAAATAAGGATTACTTGGTAACTTGTTTTGACAGAACCCGAAGAAAAGAAACAGTTGTGTTGTGATCATGTTTGTTTTATAATTTCAATTTGTAATGTACTTCAAAACTTCAAGTGTTAACCTCTTTAAAAAAAAACACTTTATAATTCTGTAGATTAGAATCATCTTTGGTTTGCTTTAGTGTAACTCACATTTTCAAAATATCATTTCAGAAATCAGACCCTCCATTGGCAAGCAATTGGCAATCCTCGATGTCAAGGAACTTGGAAAAAAGTTCGGCGGGTAGAACAGTGCTCTTGTCCAGCTGTTCACAGTTTCATTTTTATATAGACCTTGATATAAATATTTCGAAATGTGTTTGTAAACATGTTTAATACTAGCAAGTCATGTTCAATGCTGCATAATCCTTTGAAAACTCTTTGGCCTTAAGTTCCTAAATGTATGTCGTTGCCACATCCTGAAGCAGAGAAAGGAAATTGAGGGGCCAGTTCTTAAGAAACGCAGTACCTTTATTTTTATTTTTTACTATGTTGAGGACCCATTCTAAAGTCTCCTGTGGTTTTCTGACCTTGGCCTGTCACTTGGAGTCTCCTCATTGAACATGTAGCCCTCTGGACACAGAGTAAATCTGTTTGCACTAAAATGACTACGTTTAGTTGGTCCACTTACTGGTAAGTTGTCATTTAAGGGTACTCATGCTTTGAATCATGGGTTCTTTCTTTCTATTCTGTAATCTCTTAAAAACTTCTTGCCTTTAAAAATGTCTACAGATATATGTACACTCATGCGTGCATTTCTAATATATTATTCCACAAATTCTGCAATAATAATTTCAAGCAAATTTGTCACAAGTAATTTTTCACCAGACAAGTTGTTTGAGATTTAGTAAGCAAAACCAACAGCTCTACTAAATATACCTTTTTTTTTAAAAATAGAAGAAATTTTCTTCTGTTAACTGAAAAGCATCAATCAAATGTTCATTCTAGGTCAGTACAATTCCTTTAAATGTTTTAATTTCCATGAAGTGAAATTTTGGCAACAATAAGTGAAATAATTGCTTTAATTATGAACATTCTACCATCATTAGCATTGAAAATTATTTCCAAGGCATAAAGCCTGAAATTGACTACAATAATTTTGGAGTCCAACCTCAAGTTTAATTGAGGTAAAATTACCATATTTTCCCCCCCTATAGCACATGTTTTCTTTTGTTTGGAGTAGAAGGTAGAGGTATAGATTATGGAAGGCATAGATTTATTACAAATGCTATGATCTCCATCCCCACCCCACCTCTACAAACACAGAAGTATTAGTTTCCTTATCGTATGATTGGAAAATCAATGAACCAGAGACAAAAGGCCTTGTTGAAGAATCTGGACTGACAGAGCCAAATCTTAGCTTCTCATTCAGAATTTAGCCTCGATGAAGAGCCTAATGTTGCCAAAGACTGTTCTGTAAAAGCAAAGCTTTTTTTATTTCTGAAGCAAATTTTAAATTCAGAATATTTTCTTCAGAGAACTGAATCTGGAGATTTAAACTACAGGTAAACCTCGGAGATATTTGAGTTTGGTTCTAGACCACCACAATGAAGTGAGCCACAAGATAGTTTTGGTTTCCCCGGGAATAAAATAGTTACATTTACACCATATGTTTGCAGTCTATTGGGTGTAATAGCATTACGTCTAAAAAAAAGTATATAATTTAATTAAAAAATATTTTATTGCCCAAAACTACTAACCATCATCTGAGTCTTTAGTGAGTAGTAACATCAAAGATCACTGATTATAGCTCACCTGAACAGGTATAATAATAATGCTGAAGAAGTTTGAAATATGCTGAGAATCACCAAAATGTAACATAGACACACAAGGTGAGCAAATGCTATTGGAAAAATGGCACCAATAGATTTACTCAATCTAGGGTTGCCACAAACCTTCAATTTGTAAAAAAAAAAAAAAAGTAATATCTGCAAAGCACTATAAAATGAGGTGTGCCTGTATATGAAATTCCTTTGATTTCATATGTATAAAATATTATTTACTAACAAGTGATTTACTAAAATACCTATTTCTTGGCACTTATCATGTAATGATATAATGACAATAGCAAGTTTAATAGGGATGGAAAAGTCCCCAATATTTAATGCTGAGAGTAGCACTATTTCTGAGAATGTATTTGTTTAAATCTCAGGATTGTTTTGTGGTAAATTAAATTCTTCACAAATTAACCATAAAAATTTGAGTCTCATCAGAGTTAGAAACTTCAACTATCAGCTCAGTATTAACATTTCAAGATCATTTCTAACATTTGTAAAACAAAACTTTTGAAGGCATACTTGGGTAACTTTCAATGTTACTTAAAATTTTATACCAGTAAATAAACTTTCTGTTCACATTTTGAAAAGCTCTTTACTTGTTTGGCTAGAAAATACCCAAGTTTTCTGGACAAGTCAGAGAATAAACAAAAAAATCTCACAAAAGCCAAAAGAAAACATTTTAGAATTGATAGGCATATGTATGATGACTAACAGCAATAAGGCTATGATGCATTTATGGTTCCAATATGTTATAACATTCAGCCTATTTGAGTTGTATAAAATCAATTTTTCAAATTACATATTTAGCTTTCACTACATGACCATTAATTACTTTCCTATTGAAGCATATTTTTGTTATTTCTATTCTTCTGAAGAATTTCAAGGGCTGGAAGACAAAACTACTAAATAACGATCTTGAAAAACTTGCTATTACTTCTAGCAAAGCCCATGGAAACAGTACAAAACTGAAACAAACCGAAACATGTGGTCTGAATGATGAATGAAGAACCCCAAATTTTTTATTTTCAGAGATAAAGATCAAGGAATTTAAGACTTCTTTGCTATTCCTTTTTAATGAGTACGTTAGAGAGGGGGTCCTTTCCAATGACACTCTACAATGATCTACAGGCTGTAGCACTACTTAATAGGTTGCTTTTCAAAAGTGCATGAGAAAAGTAATTTGAACAAAAGTTGATATACCCACTCAGGATAGAAGGGGAAAGGAATTAAAGATGGTGATTATTCAGTAGAGAAGACCTGGGGGAGGGGAAATGAGAAGAGAAAAGAAAAGAGTAGAAAAAGGAGCAAGGTAAACTATTATCTCATTGTTCTTTTTTTAGGGTCTTGGAATTTAAAAAAGTTCTTTCTTTCTGTCTGTGCTGGGCTTTTGTTCCTGTGCCAGCTTTCTCAGGTTGCAGTGTGCAGGTTTCTAATTGCAGTGGCTTCTCCTGTGGAGCACGGGCTCTGGAGTGTGGGGGCTTCAGCAGTAGCTGTCTGCAGGCTCAGTAGTTGTGGCACACGGACTTAGTTGCCCTGCAGCCTGTGGGATCTTAGTTCCCAGACCAGGGATCAAACTCATATCCCCTGGATTGGCAGGCCTATTCTTAACCACTGGACCACCAGGGAGTTCCCTTTCTTGGGACGTTTTTATCTGAGAATGTTGAAATTATGGATAAATAGCAATAGCAATAACTTAAATTGTTTAGTTCTACTCTTGTATAAAAATTGCAATTACCATTTCTTCAAGGAATGCACCAAAATGATGTAAAAAAAACTAGTTCTGCCCTCTAAGACTATTTTGGTGAAGGTTTGTACAAATAAGTGTAAGATGGTTTAGAAAACCTGAATATTCTGATGAATATATTGAAAGAGAAGTGAAATTTCTAGGTCAAGGTGACAGATGGATAAACATGTTTATCTTCTTCCTCAACTCCCATTGAGATTATAGGATTCATGGAAGAGTCTGTAACACAGAGTCTATAACACAGATGAGAAGGCAGGGATGGAATCAGCTCATAGATTTTGAAGAAACTTTTTGAAGATTGAAAGCACATAGGATTCTATGGATGGATAAACCAGAATAGAGGGACCATACCCTTTAAAACACGTAGAAAAGAAGATGGAAGTAGGGCCATTCTTCTTGGAGTGTGGCAGTCCTACCAAGCACAAACAAAATGGATTTTAAAACTCCCCACCCCTAGAGACAAACTTGTGAAATTTAAAATCAAGGATAAAGAAAAGACTATAAAATCTTTCAAAGAAAGAAAAGCAGATTACCTACAAAGGAATAAGAATTCCCACGAGAAACAGCAGTCTTCTTGAAAGGTTGTTGTTGAATCACGACGCCAGGATTCTTGGCCCCCGGAGGAGAAGAATTCAATCCGGGGCCAGAGACGAGGCTTGATCTCTCAGAGGTTTTGTGTAATAAAGTTTTATTAAAGTATAAAGGAGATAGAGAAAGCTTCTGACATAGGCATCAGAAGGGGGCAGAAAGAGTGCCCCCCTGCTGGTCTTTAGCTGGATGTTATATAGCCGCTATGAGTCTGTTAATGAAAGAAAGGAATGTCTCAAACTTAGAATGGCAGCAGGCCCCTCACCCATAAGATGTATTTTGGGATAATCTTGGCTCCAAATGGTTCATCTTGGGCCATAAAAGGATTAACTTGAATCTTGAAGAAGGGGAGAGCACCACACAAATAGTGTCGTTTACATAGATTAGAGGAACAATATGGAAGTATTACATACTGGTTTATCAAGTAGGTTCTGAGCCCAAAAGGCGGAACCGACTTGAAGACAGAGTTTGGGGTAAATGCATAGTACATTAGCATAGCTTAAGATAAACATTTCCATAAGAAAAAGGCATTGGTTAACTTCAGGTGAAACCAGGTGTCATGGCAACACAGAATTTTAAGAGAAACCCCCTTTTAAATTTGTATAGAGAAGGAAAAAAATATCGCTAGTTTGTTTCCTCCTGCCGCTTTAGGGAGATAAAAATGTCTGACACTTGCATTTGGAGACCCCTGGCCTTCCTGCCTGTTACCCTCTCATTCTCATCATCAGTGGATACTTAAGTCTAATAGAATAAAGCCGCCAAGTTCTGAAGGACAATAATTTTGAAACTAGAATTTCCGTATCAGTCAAGGCAGTGATTAAAGTGTGAAGGCAAAGATTCAGCCTTTCAGAGGTGTAGAGATTTAGAAGCCTTGTGAAATTGTCCTCAACAGGGTATTTTTTACTTTCTGACTTTAAGCCTTCTTCAGCGATCAATGCAAATAGAGGAAAACAACAGACTGGGAAAGACTAGAGATCTCTTCAAGAAAATTAGAGATACCAAGGGAACATTTCATGCAAAGATGGGCTCGATAAAGGACAGAAATGGTATGGACCTAACAGAAGCAGAAGATATTAAGAAGAGTTGGCAAGAATACATGGAAGAACTGTACAAAAAAAGATCTTCACAACCCAGATAGTCATGATGATGTGATTACTAATTTAGAACCAGACATCTTGGAATGTGAAGTCAAGTGGGCCTTAGAAAGCATCACTACGAACAAAGCTAGTGGAGGTGACGGAATTCCAATTGAGCTGTTTCAAATCCTGAAAGATGATGCTGTGAAAGTGCTGCACTCAATATGCCAGCAAATTTGGAAAATTCACCAGTGGCCACAGGACTGGAAAAGGTCAGTTTTCATTCCAATTCCAAAGAAAGGCAATGCCAAAGAATGCTCAAACTACTGCACAATTGCACTCATCTCAAGTAATGCTCAAAATTCTCCAAGCCAGACTTCAGCAATACGTGAACTGTGAACTCCCTGACATTCAAGCTGGTTTTAGAAAAGGCAGAGGAACAAGAGATCAAATTGCCAACATCCGCTGGATCATGGAAAAAGCAAGAGAGTTCCAGAAAAACATCTATTTCTGCTTTATTGACTATGCCAAAGCCTTTGACTGTGTGGATCACAATAAACTGTGGAAAATTCTGAAAGAGATGGGAATACCAGACCACCTGACCTGCCTCTTGAGAAATCTGTGTGCAGGTCAGGAAGCAACAGTTAGAACTGGACATGGAACAACAGACTGGTTCCAAATAGGAAAAGGACTACATCAAAGCTGTATATTGTCACCCTGCTTATTTAACTTCTATGCAGAGTACATCATGAGAAACGCTGGACTGGAAGAAACACAAGCTGGAATCAAGATTGCTGGGAGAAATATCAATCAATCACCTCAGATATGCAGATGACCCCACCCTTATGGCAGAAAGTGAAGAGGAACTGAAAAGGGGGAGCGAAAAAGTTGGCTTAAAGCTCAACATTCAGAAAACGAAGATCATGGCATCTGGTCCCATCACTTCATGGGAAATAGATGGGGAAACAGTGGAAACAGTGTCAGACTTTATTTTTTGGGGCTCCAAAATCACTGCAGATGGTGATTGCAGCCATGAAATTAAAAGACACTTACTCTTTGGAAGAAAAGTTATGACCAACCTAGATAGCATATTCACAAGCAGAGACATTACTTTGCTGACTAAAGTCCATCTAGTCAAGGCTATGGTTTTTCCTGTGGTCATGTATGGATGTGAGAGTTGGACTGTGAAGAAGGCTGAGCGCCAAAGAATTGATGCTTTTGAACTGTGGTGTTGGAGAAGACTCTTGAGAGTCCCTTGGACTGCAAGGAGAGCCAACCAGTCCATTCTGAAGGAGATCAACCCTGGGATTTCTTTGGAAGGAATGATGCTAAAGCTGAAACTCCAGTACTTTGGCCACCTCATGAGAAGAGTTGACTCATTGGAAAAAACTCTGATGCTGGGAGGGATTGGGGGCAGGAGGAGAAGGGGATGACCGAGGATGAGACGGCTGGATGGCATCACGGACTCAATGGACGTGAGTCTGAGTGAACTCTGGGAGATGGTGATGAACTGGGAGGCCCTGTGATTCATGGGGTCGCAAAGAGTCGGACACAACTGAGCAACTGACCTGAACTGAACTGATTTTGTATTGGAGTATAGCTGATTGGCAAACGATGTTGTGATAGTTTCAGGTGAACAGTGAAGGGACTCAGCCAAACATGTACGTGTATCCATTCTCCCCCAAACTCCCCTCCCGTTCAGGCTGCCACATGTCATTAAGCAGACTTCCCTGTGGTCTACAGTGGGTCCTTGTTAGTTATCCATTTTAAATACAGCAGTGTGTACATGTCGATCCCAAACACTAGGATACTTTTCTCAATTAAACATGGCAGGTTGACAGTATCTTTACCTCCTTTACCTCCAGATTCCCGATAAAATTACAGTTAGAGGATTTTTTTTAAAAGACAGAGTATACTGATAAGCAGATTGAGAGGGAAGAATCTGAAAAGAGGTGGCTGTAAAATTTCAGGACCAGTAAAGCAGAAGAAAGGAGAGTCAGATGCCTAGAAGAGAGAATTTCAGTAAGCAAGGTCCTCTCCAGTATCCCAGGAATGTAGTCTTAGCCGCTAGACCACCAGGGAGGTCCTGTGGGACCCATTTTACAGTGTCATTTCCCTTGCCACCCTCTTTTCTTCAGCAAGGAGGGCTGCCCAAATGCACAGCCCATGCCCAGACCGAGATGGAGTATAATTAAACAGGGATGCTGAAAGACTGTCTTCTTAGAGGAAGACTGAACTGGAAACAAATCCCAAACTCTCCCCTTCTCCCCAAGGAATTGTGGGAACACTGCTTTAAGAGGTCTAAGAGGTTGTCACCAGTCAGCTGTCCTGTGAATCTGCAGCCCAAATTCTCATCACCAGGCTGGGCTTTAGAAATCTCACACTGCTAATTCAGTTTCAAAGTGGTTCTAACCGACTAAAAAAGAGAATTAAGAGAAGTTCCCAGATTTGGAATTAACTGCCTATCAGAACAAAGTCCAATATAATTCAGAGGAAGAAAACAAAATCTAGAACTCAAAGTCATCGGTCAGCAAACTACAACCTGCAGGCTAAATCTTGCCTGTAGTTTCTGTAAATATAATTTCCTTGGAACACAGTCAGGCCCATTTATTTTCATGTTTATGTCTATGGACCATTTCAAGCAGAGTTGACAGAAACCCAGTGGCCCACAAGGCCTACAATATTTCATCTGGCCCTTTACAGAAAGCTTGTTTACCCTGGCTTAGATCATTGACATTTAATGTAATTATTCGTGTGGTTGCATTCAGGAGCACCATCTGTTTTTTTGTTAGTCCTTGTGGTTTTGTTGGTTTTTGCTTCCTGTTCCCCCTTCTCCCTGCTTTTGCTTTCTTAGGGATTATTTAAATAATTTTTACTATTTCAACTTATATATTAGTTATATATGTGTATTTTTTTAAATGGTTGCTCTAGGGGTTACAATAGCATACCTAATATTTTATAATAAATGTAACAGTTACTATTATTCCTCTTTAAACATTCATCCAGCTGCATTGGGTCTTAGTTGTGGCATGTGAACTCTTAGCTGTAGCATTTGGGACCTGACAAGGGATTAAACCCAGGGCTTCTGCATTGGAAGGGCAGTCTTGGCCACTGCACAACCAGGAAGTCCCTAATATTATTCATAATACTACACTTCTTGTAAATTGGAAAAACCTTGCAGGCATAAACTGGAAACTCAGAGAATGAATCTAAAAATTGACAAAGGGCAGAACTTACATGACGACAGTGAGTCATAACCTCTGTGGCAATCAGTTTAGAATGAAGAACTGAATTCCCAAAGCTATCTACCCAGAATGGGCAGGACTCAGTTGATGACTACCAACATCCCAATGTTTTTGTCTCTGCTTTCAACTTAAGAGCAGAGAAAGCCAAGTATGTTCCCCAAAACAATCATATAAGATGCCTGCTGCTGGCTGGCCGGCCGGCCTCCAGCTTCCTCATGCCAACAAGCTCCAATCAGAGCACGCCTGAAGCCTTAGTTTTTGACTACAAAGCTTTCCCACTATAAACATCTGCCTGCATCTCTGCCAAACACAAGTGATGGTGGCTGGCTTCCTTAATATAGCAAGCTCTGAATAAACAGCCTATTTGTTTTCATTTTTGAGTGGTTTCATTTATTTCCACAACTCAAATAGTTGTGATATAAGGAGGAAGCACAAGCTGGAATCAAGATTGCCAGGAGAAATATCAATAACCTCAGATATGTAGATGACACCACCCTTATGGCAGAAAGTGAAGGACTAAAGAGCCTCTTGATGAAAGTGAAAGAAGAGGGTGAAAAAATTGACTTAAAACTCAACATCCAGAAAACTAAGATCATGGCATCTGGTCCCATCACTTCATGGCAAATAGATGAGGAAACAGTGGAAACAGTGTCAGACTTTATTTTTCTGGGCTCCAAAATTACTGCAGATGGTGATTGCAGCCATGAAATTAAAAGATGCTTACTCCTTGGAAGGAAAGTTATGACCAAACTAGACAGCATATTGAAAAGCAGAGACATGACTTTGTCAACAAAGGTCCGTCTAGTCAAGGCTATGGTTTTTCCAGTGGTCATGTGTGGATGTGAGAGTTGGACTATAAAGAAAGCTGAGCACTGAAGAATTGATGCTTTTGAACTGTGGTGTTGAGAAGACTCTTCAGAGTCCCTTGGACTGCGAGGAGATCCAACTAGTCCATCCTAAAGGAGATCAGTCCTGAGTGTTCATTGGAAAGACTGATGTTAAAGCTGAAACTCCAATACTTTGGCCACCTGATGGAAAGAGCTGACTCATCTGAAAAGACCCTGATGCTGGGAAAGATTGAGGGCAGGAGGAGAAGGGGACAACAGAGGATGAGATGGTTGGATGGCATGACCGACTCAATGGACATGGGTTTGGGTGGACTCCGGGAGTTGGTGATGGACAGGGAGGCCTGGCGTGCTGCAGTTCGTGGGGTCACAGAGTCGGACACAACTGAGTGACTGAACTGAACTGAATTATATAACCTTACTTTGTAGAAATGCAAATAAACAAGTATGGCTATATACATGAATATGTTGAGTGGGGGTTAAAAAAGACAAAGAATACAGAGTAGTTCATTTCCTTAAATCAATAAGAAAAACAGGACTTCCCTAGTGATCCAGCAGTTAAGAATCCACCTGGCTATGCAGGGGATATGGGGTCAATCCCTGGTCTGGGAAGATCCCACATGCATGGGAGGACTAAGCCCATGTATAAGCCCATGTGCCTAAGCCCATGCTCCACAACAAAAGAAGCCACCACAATGAGAAGCTTGTGCTCTGCAACTAGAGGGTATCCCCTGCTCACACTCACAGCAACTAGAGAAAGCCTGCATGCAGCAAGGGGGAAGACCCAGAGAAATAAAAAATAAATAAAAGTAATTAATCAATTAAGGAAAAAAACCAGATACTCTCCCAGCCTTTGCAGCTTGGCTCTGAGTTGGGTAGCTCATTCAACGCTGAACCAGGCCACCTATAACTTACTCTGCCTTAGCCTCCATCTCCGGCACTTATGAAGCCTAGGATCACACAGCAGAGGCCTAGGGTGCTCCCAGGTCTTTCCTGAGACTGTGTCTAGTCCTGGGCACAGAGGCCTGGTCTTCTGGATTCCCTGGTTTACTCAAGACTTTCAAAGCCTTTACCTACCACATACCTTAATTTCATGCAGCCATATTAAAAGATGCTTGTTCCTTGGAAGAAAAGCTATGACCAACCTAGACAGCATATTAAAAAGCAGAGACACTACTTTTCCAACAAAGGTCCGTCTAGTCAAAGCTATGGTTTTTCCAGCAGTCATGTATGGATGTGAGAGTTGGACTCTATAAAGAAAGCTGAGCGCCAAAGAATTGATGCTTTTGAACTGTGATGTTGGAGAGACTCTTTGAGTCCCTCGGACTGCAAGGAGATCCAACCAGTCCATCCTAAAGGAAATCAGTCCTGAATTGGAAGGACTGATGCTGAAGATGAAGCTCCAATACTTTGGTCACCTGATGGGAAGAGCTGATTCATTGGAAAAGACCCTGATGCTGGAAAAGACTGAAGGCAGAAGGGTATGGCAGAGGATGAGATGATTGGATGACATCACCAACTCGATGGACATGAGTTTGAGCAAGCTCCAGGAGTTGGTGATGGACAGGGAAGCCTGGCATGCTGCAGTCGATAGGGTCACAGTTGGACACTACTGAGCAACTGAAATGACCTTCTTTTCCAGGCTCTCCAATCTGTCTGCTGTCTCTGACCCTAGGCAGATGTAGGTACTACTTTTAAAGCCCATGAGTTCAGAAGGGGCAAAACATAGGCAAATCTCTGAACCCTCAGGGAACTGCCAGACATGGAAACACCCCACCACAATCCTGAGCACAAGATCTGTGTTGGCCTCTCCCACATCATCAAATTACACCCCGACAACACATATCACTGGTCCCCTCAAGCAGGATAAAGAAAACCACCAGAATGCTCTACAATTTAGCAGGCTCTTTTTTCATTGAGCACTGCCCGTTTAAGTTATTAGATTCGTTTCAAAAAGTTGATTCTAATAGTTTTTTTTTTGCCAGCTTAATATTTGCTTCAGAAAAAGGAAGCCTCTCTGGAACTCCCACTTTGTCATTCTCTATGTAACCTTTTTAATGATTGTTTTAGAAATGAAGGGCAGATTAGTGGTTGCCAAGGGTTGGAGGAATGATGTAGGAGAGAAAGATGAGCGGCAACATAAGGGATCCTCACTGTGTTGGAGTATCTTGCCTGTGGTAGACACATGCACCTATACAAGAGATAAGTTGTTTGGAATTACATACACCGTACACACAGGGTACAAGACTGGGAAAATCTGGGTAAAACTGACGATTTATATCAATAGTCTGATGGTGACTTACTGTGGTTTAACTGACACTGGGGGAAGCTGGAGCAAGTGTACAAGGACCTATTATTTCTTACAACTGTATGTGAGTCTAGATGTCTGAATAAATTTCAGTTTAAAAATTTAAAATATTCAGATAAAAATGAGGAAGCATTTAGGAATACAATAACCCAACTTATTTCACTTTTCTACGTGTCCACAAGTTATATAATGAAAATCTATGCTTACATAAATCTGTAACAGTTCTTTAATTAAAAATAAAATTCTAATAAGAAAGCACCACATTATAGCATAATTCATAGTGATCTTTTTTAGTGGCACATGAAATAACTGAGCATCTTATAGTTCCTATCAGTTTAGATTTGATGATATAGGGTGTTTGGAAAGAGGTTGACAAACTGGTCTATTTTGGCTCATAAATAAAAGCCATCAGCTTTGGCACTGATCATCAAAATGTCTGCAGTAAACACAATGATGGTAACCATACTGTAGCAGGACAGATAGAACCAGGAAACATTATCCACATTTTAATTTATTATACATATAAGACAACAAATTCACAAACTCAGGAACAATGAGAAGTAATGTATAAAACTTTAATAAGAAAAGCAAATGACAAAATAATCATTTAATTTTTTGTCCAAATACTTAAGCATTTTCACATACTTATTAATAAAACATACATAACTCAAAATGCTAAATAATTCTAGTTTTTGACAAAATTCTCTAAAGAACATGTTGGTAAAAACTCAAAAGTTGTCTAATAAGGTGTGCAGGATCTTGTTTATTTACTATTTATCACAGACATTAAAATGATTATGTTTAAAGCCAATTTAAACATTTATAGAATGCTATTTAGGCCCGATATTTATCTAACTAAATGAAAATATCGGAGAAATTGATATTTATAGCACCAGGTTATAAAGAAGCTTTATTTAAACTATCTCTGTCAAAGTTTTAACACCAGAACCAAAGTCAAATGT
Source organism: Budorcas taxicolor (assembly GCF_023091745.1). Lineage (NCBI taxonomy): Eukaryota > Metazoa > Chordata > Mammalia > Artiodactyla > Bovidae > Budorcas > Budorcas taxicolor. The sequence goes on along the minus strand of NC_068923.1, from coordinate 49,761,487 downwards.
ACCTAAATGAAACATAAGCTATTCTTGGTAGTAGTATAAACTCTGTCCTATGGGTATTACATTTTCAAGTTTTTTCCTTTATATGAAACTACTTAAAAGGAATTTTTAAGTATATCTCATAGATTACTTTGTACATTTATCATTCTATAAGCAAGTGTGTTAGTAATTAACATATTAAGGTCATAAATCATTACGCCTTATGTCAAAGGCCTCTTATTCACTGATTTAGAAACTTCACTTTTAGGAGTGCCAGAGTTGAAGTCAGCCCACACATATACAGCAGGTTAACAGCAATATATTTTTCCTCTAATCAGGCTTCGGAATAGGGTTTGGAGGTAGGAGGATTGAAAGCACTAGGGTTCCAAAAAATTTATGTTTTTTATTAAAGGAAAAAGATTCTTAAAGAATACAATGATGGTAATGCTCTTACAGCACAAATCCTCATATTGAATGACTGTGCTACAGAAAAAATACTGTAATGCTTTAAACAGAGTTTTGACCAACTTTCAAACAACATGCAGTGATTAGAGTGTTAAACTGTCATCTCAATCAAGCTCTGCAAACACTCTCAGTCTTCACTGTCCGAACAGATCAGTTTTAGCTTCTTCATAGTCCTCCATCTGTCTTTCAACATGACGCTTGTTCGGTTGTTGAATTCATAATGTGATAGTATTTTAGACCAATTTCCCTCTCCGTATTTCCTCACACCAGATCTCAGATTCTTGTCTTCTTCCCAAAGCCATGCCTTTTGATGAAAAGTAGGATAGTTAATCACAGAACCAGTTCTTGACAAATAGCATTAGTTTCAGGTGTACAACATAATGATCCAGTATTCATACATATTGTGAAATGATCATCACAATAAGTCTAGTTAACATCTGTCAAAAGTGGATAAAAAGTAGAACAGTTATTCACAGAAACAATTCTTTAACATATCTAAATACAAATTTTTAAAAAACCAATATGTTATAATTTCTTAAAGGTGGAAGAAATTCTGTGAACATATCTTATATTTCTGTAAGATCTTGTGGTGGTGATATTATCAAGGGTCCTGACTAGATTACTGTTCATTTTGCATGACACACTATGGCTCTGCTGCCCCAAGTCAGACAGCTATAAAGGGTGAGAACTAAACACAAACCCAATTTGTCTGACTTAAGCCCACAAAGTCTCTTAAAATTCGACACCTGTTAACAGGTTAGAGATGTGTCTCCCTCTTCCTCGCTCTCACGCGTACTCAGTCATGTCCAACTCTTTGCGACCCCATGGACTGCAGCGGGCCAGGCTCCTCTGTCCACAGAATTCTCCAGGCAAGAATACTGGAGTACTTCTCCCTCCAGTATTCTTTCTTCCTCCAGGGTATCTTTCCAACCCAGGGACTGAACCCGAGTCTCCCGTGTCTACAGCACTGGCAGGTGAGTTCTTTACCACTAGTGCCCACCTGGGAAGCCTTAGAGATGTGTAGGATTCATATAATGCCAAATAGAACTTATGAATATTTAATTTTTTCCTAATGAACTCAGCGAAAACCCTGTTCTATGTTGGGCAAAGTACACATGCACGTAAGACTAAAATCTCCTCACTTTCTCCAACAGATTTCCGAGAACACAACTAACACAAACTAATTAAAGATAATTATTTTGTTTTTGGAGAAAATGACTGAAAAACTTTAAAAATCAAATTCAGTATTATACATAGAAAAAGATTACTGATACTTGGCATTTGCTAGAGGTGACCAACTAACTATTCCTTCTGTTGACATGCTGAGAAGCAATACATAGGGTCATCCGAATGATTATTTACTGTTTCTGAACTACGAATTATTTCCCCAGCTGACTCACATTTGGTTTAAAAATTCATCCATCATCAGTCATGAAAGGGCAAATGCTGTATGATTTCACTTACGTGAGATATCTACAGTAGTCAGATTCCCAGAAACAGAGAGTAGAATGATGGTTGACGGGAACGGGAGGCAGGGAAATAGGGGGCTGTCTAACGAGCCTAGTGTTTCAGTTTCACAAGATGAAAAAGCTCTAGAGGCTGTTGTACAATGTGAATGCATTTAATGCCAGTGAATCATACACTTAAAAAACAAGGTGACAAATTTTATGCTATGTTTTACTATAAATACATTTTTTAAATGAATAAAGGTCTTGAGTAGACAATTCTCCAAAAAAGATATATAAATAGCCAATAAGCACTTGAAAACATGCTCAATGTCACTTAATCATTACAGAAAAGCAAATCCAAAACCCAGGAAGATATTGCCTCAAACCCATTAGGAAACAACCAACCAAACACAGAAAATAACACGTGCTGGTGAGGATGTGGAGAAACTGGAACTCTTATGTGCTATTGGTGGGAATGAAAACTTACGTGACTGCTAGAGAAAAGTGTGGTGGTCCCTTGAAAATTAAAGGCATCATGTGACCCAACAATTCTGCCTGTGAGTAGAATTCTATATTCTTTTGAATACAGCCGAAAGAACTGAGTGCAGAGACTTGAAATTTGCACACTCCTGTTGACAGCAGTATTACACATAATAGACAAAAAGTGGTATATAAATACAATATCATTAGCTTTAAAAAAGGAAGATTCTGACACATACAAGGGAAATGATCTTGTCCTCAAGGTAAATGAGGACATTATGCTAAGTGCAAGGAGTCAAATACAAAAGAAAAAATACTGTAGATTTCCACTTATATGAGGTACCTACAATAGTCAAATTGAGAGAAAGTAGAAAGTTGGTTGCCAGATGCTTGTGGGGGCGGGGTGAATGAGATGTTACTGCTTAATGGGTACAGAGTTTCAGTTTTGTAAGATAAAAAGAGCTCTGTGGATGAATGGTGGTACGGTAGCACAGGAGCTATTTAATGACACTGAACTATACACTTTAAAATGGCTAAGATGGCAACTGAATATTCACTGGAATATTGGACTGATGCCAAATCTTCAAAACTTTGGCCACTTGATGCGAGGAGCTGACTCATTTGGAAAAGACCCTGATGCTGGAAAAGATTGAGGGCAAGAGGAGAAAGGGATGACAGAGGATGAGATGGTTGGATGGCATCACTGACTCAATAGACATGGTTTGCGCAAACTCTGGGAGATAGTGAAGGCCAGGAAGACTGCTGTGCTGCAGTGCATGGGGTCACAAAGAGCTGCACATGACTTAATGACTGAACAATAACAAGATGGCAATTAAAAAAAAAGAGAGAGAAAAAAAAGAATCCAGCTCAACTGTCTGACACACCAAAAAGAAACTCAAGGTGCTTGCAGACAAATACGAGATCAAAATTATCTTGTGTACGACTCAATGCCATAAAACTGGCAGTATCATTATACCTCCTGCAGAAGTTTGTTTGAGCTGTCGCCTATCAGCAATGATGCTGCCTACAAGTGTAAGACTACTCACCCTCTAGACAAAGACTGACATCTGTCCTATGACCTTCTGTCCTGACAAGCCAGCCCACTTCCCTCACCAGTCACCACTCCTAAAAGCCTCACCACACTGCTCATTACTAACTGACGCAAAACCAAAGGAGATATAAATTCTGCATGTGTGTAGTAAGGAGTTTAAAGGGGAGAGGGATGTACTTATTGATTAATCTCTGGGTTCATGTAAATCTTTGAGAATGTGATGAAAGCTATGGATCCATTTTACAGACAAGTGAAGGTACACATTTTACATGAAATTTCAGGAGCCATTTAGAATCCCCTTAAGAAAACTTATCAATTCTATGGTCCTTCAAGTTAAGAATTTTTGTTGTGTAAGAAGCTGCCACACGTTTATTCTGTTTTAAAAAGTAGCCTTTGATTTATGCAAATCTCATATACATAGCACAGTTTCCTTGTTTTAATCTCAGTAATATTTAATAGAGAGCACAGATGATATCTGATAAAATACAAAAGCCCGTTTCTCTGAAGAAATAACAACTTCTGCTTGAATACTATTTAGGTTCCTGAGTGCAACCAAAGTTTAAATGGTATTTCCAGTGGATCATATTCAGCAGGGTTAGGCAGGCTACTGCCCCGGTACAGCACAGGAGCTAAACGATGGTTTTACATTTTAAAAAGTAGTTTTCAATAAAAAGAATATGCAACAGAAACTGTATATGGCTCACTGCCTAGCCCTTTATAGAAAGTGTGTCAACCTCTGATCTAGAAGTTATAATTTTGTCAGTAAAAGTTAATTGAAAACCACAATGTTTAACATTAAACATTTAATTTTTTTTCTTCTATTGAAAACGAGCAACTATAACTTGATATATTATTGTTACTTTATGATTATGGCTTATATTGTTTGATCTGATTGCTTTTTTTTAACAGTCCTTGCTTACTTTCATCTATGATTTAAAGGGGAAAGAGTCTTAAAAAACACCATATGGAATGTATCAGTAATCATATAGCAAACAGAAACTATACTCTTCCAGCCCTGGTTGGGAAACTAGGATCACGCAAGCTACACAGTGCAGCCAAAAACAAAAATAAAAGTTTAGAAAACTTAAAGAGGTCAACCTCTATTGTTCATAGATGGAACTGAATAAGTGACACAATGGACTTATCAGTGTTAAGATTAGAAAGAAAATATGAGGACAGCACAATTTCATAAGTCTACTTTTTTGCTTAAAACTCAAAATTTCATTTCTTTGTTTTGTACAGGTGATCTGTTATACTAGATTCCCTTCATAATGACACATGGTTAACTAAGAGTTTAAGATAATGTATTTCAGGACAAAAGCAAAAACTGTGCCCTTGGAACTATTCTCTTTTGTCTTTTGTTCTTCTTGAGAAAAATAAAATTAAATCTAGCCATGCCCATAACTCAAGATATAGACAGCATGGGACAAATTAAAATGCACCAATCTTTTCTTTCCTTAAGGCTAAAAAGTTATACAACTTATATTTTTAAATTGCATATCATTTTTAATGCCTTTTAGAAAAAAACCCCAATGCTTTAAAAATGGTATCGTTTATTTACACCAACAGAGTCCTTGGATCTAGCGCTATGTCAGTAAATGGCACAGGCATTTTGTACTTTCTTATCTGTTGAAATGTATACATTCTAGCCTAGTTTGGTCTATTTTTAAAGCCTGATTTGGTGTGAATAATCAAGTCAAAAATCAAAACTTCGAAATATGTAATGAGCAACTATCTTCCACTGGTCCATGTAAATCATTTCAAAGGCATCTATTTTATCTGATAAATAATAAGTCTATATTTTGGAGAAGGGATTGTTCCTTACAAGGCCACCAGGGAAGCTATAGGCTTGCTCTACTGTAATCTCCAGCGATGACTTGATGACTCAAAGGTCTGCTCCTACCTACCCCATGTATTTCTCTCAGATGAGAGAAAGCCAGAGCTAAAGTGGTGACCTCTCTCTCCCATGACACAAAACCTTCAAATTGGCTTTGTTCAGGAATATGGAGATCTCAGACCATGATGCTGAGGAAGCTGCCAGAGGCTCAACTGTTCTAGAAAACTGAGAACCACAGTAGTCCCCAAACAGAAAGAAACCTCGTGTGTGTCTCTGGGAATAGAACCTACCAGTTTTCTACCCGTTTCCTTTCTGCCTCAGAGGAAAGAAAGATATGGGAGGCAAACATACTCATATAAAATACTAATTTTAAAAAAGCAGCTGGATTTAGAGATCTGATTTCTAGTCTTCATTATAAAACACATATTCTTGTGGGTTCATAACTGAGTATTATGTATTGGTACCATCCAACGCAGTACATTTTTTCCCAAGGGCCAACTGGATTTTTCCCCCTAAACACAGTTTTTATACTGAGCAGATGCTGTGTCATGATTGTGGTGGTGCAGTTTTGATATCCTCTATATTTTACGGGTTCATAAAGCAGGAAAGAGTAAACTCTCAGTCTGAAAGCACAGTCCATTCCTCCCACTGTTTGCAGTAACCTGTGAATGTTACTTTAAACAGTGTGCCCTTGCGCTGCTCAAGTCCAGCTGGTCTACCACCCAGGGGTCCATATTTAAACATCAACTGATTGACAGAAGGGGCTTTGGAAGAGCTTTATAAACTGAAATATCCTTCCAGTTCATCATTCAGATTCTTCAACAGGAGCTGGGAATAATGTTCTTTTCATCTTTCCTGTATTTTTTCTCTTACTATGAAAAATAATAGTCGACCTCAAGACATAGACTGAACTCACTGCCTGCTGAGACAGGACTGTGAGTTTGTTTCCTGGTCATACCTACCTGTATGTTGGTGCTCAGTGTAGTGTAGACATGTTTTAAAATAAAACAGATGATGTATAATAAACAGTGATATCATTTATAATTTAAAAATACCGTATAATAATTCCCATTACATACCATCCATGGGAAACAAGTCTTTATTGTTGAAAGCCACTTACTTTTCTTCTGAATAAATTTACAAAGGAAGGCCTCTTTTTAAATTGTGATAAGGCAGGCAAAAATACCTTTGTTTGTTTAACATACAAATGCAGGAGAAAGAAACTGTCCAAGAAACTGTGCAAGACTATTGCAATCAAAATTTTTAAAGAATCCAAATGTCAATACAAAATAAAATAAAATTGGTCGCTCATCTAACAAGTTATCCCACCAAAACACCAACAGTAGAAAGCTAAAAATAAAACCAGACACAGAATTTTTGGCATAATAAATAGTGATAGACAATATCACCTATATTTAATTGTGCAGTTGATATCCCACATGTTGTTTCAAATATATAAAAAAGAGAAACCGTTTTCTTGATGTATATCACTAAGTAACATCTATAATTCCATTTAGAACTGTTACCAGAAGAACCACAAGAAAAGACAAATATATAAGGCAGAGACTTCTGGATTTCAGACCAACCTGGAGAGTCCAGAACTTGATCCTACCCCAACATATCAACAATGAACCATTTGCAAATAGCTTATCAAAAAAGAAAATCATCTTAAATAATTTACTCATTTACTGTAAACAACTAGAAAACCAGATAAAACAGTAAACAATGGCTTCAGCAACTAGAGATAGCACAGGCCTATAATCACCGAGAGGAAAGACAAACGAGTGAGCCCTAAAACTGACTCAGCTTTCTTAACAGAAAAATTCTATGTCAAATGGTATCTCCTTTTTTAAAGCACACAAAAATCTTATTTAAACTGAACCTATGTTAGGAAGATATGAAAATAAGTTTATCATGGGGATTTAAGTTTTACCCTACATCTGATGAATGGACTGTAGGATGGATAATTCTAAATAAATGTCATTAATACCCAAGATTATCTTTAAAATGTGAGTGAACTCTGAACAGGCAATTTGATCAATTTATCTAAGATGGCAAAGAAGAAACATTTTATTCTCAAGATTTTTTAGAGTTGAACAGAAATAATGTGAAAGTCACAACTACTTCTTATGACTTTAGTCTACATTAAGCATTATCAAATTAAAATAAACAAGTACCTGTTTTTTCCTAGACCGATGCTTTTCAGGAGTTACAGGCTGACTTTTTAAAATACGTATTCTCTTACTTTCAGTGGCTCGTCTACTGTTCTTTTTCTTTCTTCCACCTAAAAGCAGAAACACTGTCATCAAAAACTGTCCTACATTAAAAGAATTGTATTTTTAAAGGTTATCATGAAATTCCTATTTATTTTATAGCTATTAAAAAAAAACCTGTTTAATCTTTTTCCTTTGAATCTGGAAGCAGTATGGTATAAATGCAAAAATCAGCCTTTGAAAATCAGGGAGCATGTGTTTCCTTTCCAGCAAGGGCTTGGCAGAATCGCTCCTGCAGAGGGTGGTGAGAAGGGGCACTCTGCCATCAATGAGATGGTAATCAGAGATGACACCATCAACATCCACAAACATATCAATGGAGTAGGTTTCAAGAAGCGCCTGTGGGGGCTTCCCTGGTAGTCCAGTGGTTGAGGATTTATGTGCCAATGCAGGAGACACAGGGTTCAATTCTTGCTCCAGGAGGACTCCATATGCTGTGGGCAGCTAAGCCCAGGTGCCAAGAGCCCAGGCTCTGCAGAGAAGCCACAGCAGTGAGAAGCCCACATCCCACAACTAGAGTTGCCCTGAAGCCTGCACACAGTAACAAAGACCCAGTGCAGCCAAAAAGAAAGAAAGAAGTCCCTCTGGCACTCAGAGAGATCTGGAAACATGCCATGAAGGAGATGAGAACTCCATATGCATGCACTGGCACTGGGCTCAACAAAGCTGTCTGGGCCAAAAAATAAGGAATGTCTCACACTGCATCTAGCTGTGTGCAGTTGTCTCAGAAAATGTAATGAGGATTCATCAAGGAAGATTTATATATTCGTTATCGATTTAACTACCACCACTTTAAAAAAAAAAATCTAGATAGTGTGAATGAGGACTAACTGCTGATTGTCAGTTACAGAGCTGCAAAAAAAAAAAAGAATGAAAAAAAAAATCAGAGGGATGTGCTTTGAATTTTGATTCTTTCATGCCTTTGAACAAGCCATTTCACCTCCCAATGCCTGTCTTTTCATCATCTGCTAAAATAAAAGGAATATTTACCTTATAGGATCATTGTAGTTTCTTAAAATAATGTTTAAGGAATATCTGACACAGTGTAAGAAATAAATATTTCTCTCTTATTTACAGTTTAGTAAGATAAATAAATGTATATGCAACTGAAAAGAAATAGAATGGTCATTATTGAAAGAAAATTGTATATATATAGTTGATCCTTGAATGATGTGGTTTTCAACTACATAGGTTCACTTATACAGATTTTTAAAAATATAGTATCTATGTTTTCATTTTACAAATGTTTTAAAATGTGCATAAAAGTTTATGTCTGATTAGATATGACAATATGTGGAATCAAAAGAACTAGGGTTTGAGTTCTGATTTTATGCCATCTGTTTCAGCTGCCTACCCTCAGGTAAGTCACTTATCAATCCCTTTGTTTCTGAGGCAGAGATAGCAGTATGTGTTGACTGCGAAGAGTTGGAGCCCCTCATCCCTACTGTACTGTACAGAAACCTAAAAGAATCTACACATAGAATTTAAAAAGGATTTAGCAAGATGGTTCCATACAAGATCAATAAACAAAACTCAACAGTTTTTCTGTACATTAGCAACAGTTAAAATATTTAAATTATCAAAAGATGATATTTACAATAGTAACAAAATATAAAACATGCTTAGGGATGAATCTAGCAAAAGTAGTTAACATCCACATGCAGTAAATTATAAAGTTTTACTATATTTGTAAGTGTGTGTATACACACATACATGCTGTAAGAAAAATATACATAAGACAATCTAAATAGAGAAATGCTTTTGTGCATAGGAAAGTAAAGTCGCTCAGTTGTGTCCAACTCTTTGCGACCTGTGGACTGTAGCTCACCAAGCTCCTCCATCCATGGGATTCTCCAGGCAAGAATACTGGAGTGGGTTGCCATTTCCTTCTCCAGAGGTTCTTCCCGACCCAGGGATCGAACCCAGGTCTCCCACGTTGCAAGCAGACGCTTTAACCTCTGCACCACCACGGAAGGAAGACAATATAAATATGTCAGCTCTCTCCAAAATGATCTATTACAATGTAATCTCAAATAAAATTTCAATAGGGTTCTTTGTAGAACTTAATAAGATTATTCTAAAATTATGTCTTAGGACAAGTAATTAATCATAAGCTCTGATCATTCCTGTAGTTCTTGCTAAGATTTTACTAAACAGTTTCTGCAGTTAGTCAGGTACCTAAATAGGTCACTGGAACCACAGGCTGACCACCATGTAACTACTCTCTCTTGGAGAAGGGAACTGGATTATTTGCTTGTTGCTTACTCAAAAAGTACCCTTGGCCCCAAGTTCCTCTTTGCAGTACAACCTACTGCCTGTGCAGCATCCACCTGGGTGCATTATGCTGTCTTTGGGACCTGGCGAGGGAGGGAAACCAGCACAACTATGCTGTTGCCATACACAATTTGCTGTACTGTAGCAAACTGTCCTGTTCCGACCCATTAAGTCTCGTTGTACACTTTGTGGCACCTACGGAGTGGTAGCAGCTTCACTGCTTGCAATCTTTTATGAAGTTTCCTCCCACCTCCGACAATATGGAAGACCAAAACACCAAGAACACTTAAGATGTTCCTAAAGAATAACAGGATAATGAAGGAAATTACTCTGTCACATACTGAGTTATTTCTAAACTACAGTAATACAGACGATACGGTATCACTGCAGGGGGAGACCATATGTGTTGGTAACGCTAATGGAAACCACACCAGTTATGAACAGAGATTTTCATAATGTGAATTGTTCAAACAGGTGCTAGAGGACTAAAAAGGCAAAAATAAATGAACAGATTAACAATGAAGAGAAATTCATAATCATAGCTGGAGACTTCAATACTTCTTTCTCTCAGTAATTAGTAGAACAAGAAGACAAAAAATAAGCATGCATATAGAACATCTGAAAAGGACTATGAATCAATTTGACTTAATCGACATTTGTAACACTGTATACTCAACGACAGCAGAATTCACATTCTTAAGTATATATCAACAGTCACCAAGATAGACCATATTCTAGGACATAAAGCTAGTCTTAAAAAAGAAAAAGAAACCCTACAAAGTATACCTTCAGGCTGGAACAGAATTAACTGTAAATCATTATCTTTAAATACCTGAAAATTTAACAAACAGCTTCTTAATAGTCCAGATGATTAAAGAGAAAAGTCTCAAGGGAAATAAAAAATATATTTTGATGAAAACAAAAATATAGTATGTAGGGATGAAACTAAGGCAGTAATAAAAGGAGAATATATAGCATTAAACACACAAATTAGAAAAACTGGGCATCTATGAAGAAAAAGCCACTCATATACAAAGGGAGGCGAGTCAAGTTGATATCAAGACTGTCCATAGCAACACTCATCAACTTAGAAAACAGAGAAACAAAATCTGTAAAGTTGTGAGGAAAAGTATTTCCAAAGAATACTATATTTGGTCAAATCTTTTATTATTTTTTGCTAATCTCACCCATTACAGTTGAAATCATCAGTAGTCTAAAGTTTATATTTACTGTTACAGAGGCAATCTGACCCACGTTATCAAAGCATTTATTATTATTTATTCTTCATTTTGAAGGAATCATAGTTTATTGATATATTTCTTATGAGATAGCATTTATGTGAACTTCACTGAATCCTTCAGTTTCACCTCTTAAAAATTAAATGTAAATATAAATGTAAATGTAAATATAAATACAAATGTAAATATAAATATAATTTTAAGTACATATATAACCTCATCACTTTTTACTAAATTTTTATTTGCTTCGATTCTATCCATCCCTTGAGGCAGTTTATCTATCTCAGCATTTAAGGTCATGGGCTCTAAAAAGTCAGAAATGTTATTGTGGCTTTGGTTCTGTTCATGATCTATATGACCAAGGGCTTTCTACACTTAACCTCTTTTTGTCTTGGCTTTCTCATCTGTAAAATGGGGGTGATTAAAAAACAAATGCACTGATTCAGATTGTTTTGAGGATTAAGTGAGTTTATGGGTGAAAAGCTTCTAATTCAAATATTCATCATTTCACTGAATACTGGTGAAATTTTTTTGCATGGAACTCAGTGATGCAAGAGATGCAACAGACGTGGGTTGGATCCCTCGGTCAGGAAGACCCCCAGAGGAGGAAATGGCAACCCACTCCTGTATTCTTGCCTGAAAACTTTCATGGATAGTGAGGTAGTAAAGAGTCGGACATGACTAACGGACTAAGCATGTGCACACACGTGCATACACACACACGTATATATTACTAACAGCTAACAAAAAGTTAAGAAATGTACTAAAACTCATAGGATCACCTGTTTAATATCCAGTCACTGCCAAACCACTCTACAAAAAGATTATAGTTTTCATCAGTCTAATTATTGATCAACAACAGTGTAGAAAAGTGTATACTTCCATTTCTCTGAACTTTGTATTGTGAAATTAAAAGTCCAGGAAAAACCCTCCAATTATTTTAGTTTAGAATTAGGACTCCAGTGCTCACTTTGGCACCACATACACTGAAAGTAAAGTTTTGATTCCTAGTCATTCCTAGGAACTTCACCAACATGAAGCAAGTATTTCTTTGCCCTATCACTGGCCATCTGCTATGAATAAACTTATTCAATTAGTATTTACTGCATATATTACACAGGGAGCTCTACTCAGTGCTCTGCAATGGCCTAGTGTACACATGTATTTGTAAAACAGATTCAATTTGCTGAACACCTGAAACTAACACAACATTGTAAATCAATTATACATCAATAAAGTTTTTTTTAAAGTTTTACTGCAGGTCTACCATGTACCTGGCATCAAGGTGGTACATCTATTATTTTTATATTGATCATTAAGTATTTAGATTTGAGTCAAAAAGATTTAAAAATCTTTGTATTAGAACATAATAGGTTCAATAAACATTTTTTGAATGAATGCATATCAAGGAGGAATTTACAATCAAATTCTAATTGAAAATAATTATGGACTGCTTTTAAGATTTTTTTTGGTTACTGTTTTTTTTTAATCTAGCAATTTTTTTATAAGGATAATAAACTCTAAATGCAATGAGTAGAGTAGTTAGATTCTATATATAGCCATCCTCATAATAGTCATGGATTCTGGTATTTGAAAATATACCTACCTGTTGAAAGCTATAAATCAAAAATCAAAACTTGCAGTGCTTTTGTGGACATGCACAGAGTGGCAAAATATTGAGTCATGTTCCCAGCTGAGGTTAAACGAGGTGAAGCTCTATCTTCCTATTTCAGTTCCCACACTAGAAATAATTCTTTTTACAGTCTATTTAGTGCTGTATTTTTGGGCTTTCAGGAGGTAATTTTGCTGTTTAAAATGGTTCCCAAGTGTATTGTGGAAGTGCTATCTAGGGTTCCCAAGTGCAAGAAGGCTATGTATGATGTTCCTTATAGAAAAAAGTATGTGTGTTAGATAAGCATCATTTAGGCATGAGTTACAGGGCTGTTGGCCATGGGTTCAATGTTAATGAATCAATGGTGGTGGTGGTTTAGTTGTTAAGTCGTGTCTGACTCTTGTGAGCCTGACTCTTGCAGGCTAATGGACTATATAGCCTGCCAGGCTCCTCTGCCCAAGGGATTCTCCAGGCAAGAATACTGGAGTGGGCTGCCATTTCCTTCTCCAGTAATGAGTCAGTAATATATACTAAATAGGTGTCTTTCAACAAAAACACAGAACTAAGTTATATTTTGAACAGTTGACTAAAATGTTGTCACCAGAGACTCAAAAGAACCTAACGCTGTACTCCTCTGTAAGTGTTTAGTATTCACTAAGTGTTTAGGGTGACTTTACAGAATATTACCATAAATACCAAGCACCAACTCTAACTTTCTAAATTAAGCACCACCTCTAATTAACTCTATGAACCCAAGGGATTTAATTCTTTTGTGTTTTCCTTTTCTGAAGTATGTCTGCGTGTTGAGGTGTTAGGTCAAGGGTTGGACTGCTCTCAAGGAAGTATCAATTCTCCACTCCTAAACCTGTAATAAGTGTACTTACTTTGAGAAGTTTCCACTCTTTCCTCTTTCTTATTAAAATCTTGTTGGTTTCCACGTTTCAACTTAGATAAGAAGAGATTTTTGTGAGACCTAAATGAAACACAAAAGCTTGTGATTTGCTCTGCAAAGACTAGAAAGGCTATGGGAAAAGGTAGAGGATTTGTCTCAATCTCTATCTAGGACCTGCTTCTACTTTGGCCTGTTTCCTTTGGTGTTCCCCTTGCTCAGTACCCCATCTTAACCTTTGGTCTCTAAGATTTTTGTTGTCAAGACTTTCTGCTCTCCCATCACTTATTTTCTCTACTTCATTTACTCAGAAATCAAGATCCCTCTGGCCTTTCAATTGGAGAAATTTCAAAATTCTTTTATATATGATGGTAGATATCACGATTATAGATTCTGAAAAAGGGCTTTTTGGAAAGGTAAGATTGTTTGGAAATATAGGAAGGGGCAGAAAATTTGGACAATTCTGCAAAGTTTGTATTATTACAATTTATAAAGGGGCAAACTAAAATGAGAGGGGAAAAAAGTTCACTTAAGCTTAGGCAGCTCTTTTATTATCACCTAAAATCTATACTTTTAACCCTGTAAATGCTAATGCAACCACAAATGTTTTCCCTTCCTTCTCAAATTTTCTGTGTGCTCTGGAATGCCAGTCTCAACTTCTATGCCTTGTCTAAAGTTTAGCTCTCCCCTGGGTACAACATTTCTCTGTTCATGGCCTCGAGTAGAGATTAGCTTCATCTTCTACATTCCATGAATCAGAGGGTTTTGCAGGTGGGTCTCTATACTTCCTGTTTCCTCATGTCACTTTCAGGATCCTGTTTCCATAGAAACCTCAGCCTTTGAGGATTCATGCCTTTGAGGCATATTGCCATTTACTGTTTTCCATAATCATTTGTTATCCTTCCAAAGCACTTCCCATCATTCACAGATCTTTTTCTGAGTGTTGCCATTACCATGAATTATTTCCATGTTTACATGAATAAACCAAATAACATCCTGGCCCCTTAATTCCTCATCTCCAGTGACCTCCTCCACACCAAATCAGCCACCCCCTTCCAAGGTTCCACTTAGCATCCCAACTGCTTGGCAATCACTCATATTGACTTTATGCTCTCTGAATATGCTACACTGTCTGTTACAAAATTTCTATCAGATTAAAGAGTTTTTAAAATAATTTCTTAAAATCAGGATTTGGGACATTATCAGAAATGTAACCTCCATCCCTTTCCTGCCCTAGCATCATGCCCCTGTTTCTGATAGAATCAAGTTTACTAATTATCTGCTTTAAATTCAAGGACTCCCTGCTTGTGTGCTCCTTGCAGAAACAATGTCAAACAACCCAGGATCTGAAGAGGCAGGTCTCCACAGTTTGCCATTTCAAGGGTCTTAATATCTGTTGAGGTAAGTTAAAACTTTGTGACATTCTTCAAATCATAGCGTTTGCATGCAGCTATTATAATCTACCTAAGTTTGCATGAATTGCTTCAAAGATTTGAAAAACAGAGAAGAAAAATGTCAAATTTACTTCACCTCAATAAGGATACTGTATCCCCTGAGGATTCAGTTACCGCAGACTGTTTGTCACTAACACTTTAAAAGAAGAAAACATTTGTAAGAATGCAAACATAAGAAACTGTTCATAAGGATAGTACTTTCCACAGTCAAGTCAAATTTCAATTTATAAAAAGTATCTCTGGAAAGAAACTCTGTGCTGCTGCTGCTGCTGCTAAGTAGTTTCAATCGTGTCTGACTCTGTGCGACCCAAAGACGGCAGCCCACCAGGCTCTCCTGTCCCTGGGATTCTCCAGGCAAGAACACTGGAGTGGGTTGCCATTTCCTTCTCCAATGCATGAAAGTGAAAAGTGAAAGTGAAGTCGCTCAGTCGTGTCCGACTCCTAGCGACCCCATGGACTGCAGCCCACCAGGCTCCTCCGTCCACGGGACTTGCCAGGCAAGAGCACTGGAGTGGGCTGCCATTGCCCTCTCCCATGTATGTGGGCAGGAAGGGGTTAATGCTTAGGGACAAGGTGTATATGGAAACAAATAAACAAACAAAAAACCAGAAAGGGCCTATGTAATGCTTTGTAACCCATGCAATAAAATCTAATCCATTTAATAGGAAACAGAAAGCTAAGAGAGGTTATTAAGCTGGGAAGTGAGTTAAATGGATTTATTTTAATGGAAAGCTAACTCTGGAAGTCATGTCAAGGATGGATTTTTGTGGCACAAAGCTAAGTAATAATCTAGGCTATGAATGGATTAGAGAAGCGTTTCTAAGATGGAATTTATAACACTTGGAGGGATAACTGGATGTGTGAGGGGAAGGAGGAGAGTCAGGGTACAGAGAGACAAGAACTGTTTTACACAGTGACTGAACTGCATACTTAGAAGGGCATCTGAAATAAGTGGTGGCACTATATTAAGAGAGTATATAGGAAACATTCATTATGTGCAAGAATCATGATAAGCTCTAATTTTATTTTACTTTAAAGCAGTACTATAGAGGGCAAGAAGTCTGGGCCACAGAATTTATTAGGTCTTAGCATTACTAAACTTTGATTTCCTAAACAAAATGAAATAACCAAGCCAATAAAAGTGAAAGCCCTACTTCTCAAAATGGGTCTTAGAAAAGAGTCAATGAGAAACAAGACTTCAATGGAGCAGTGAGGAGCAGATCATGTTTTGACAGGCAGGGACAACAAGAACTGTAAGACTGAGGTCAGTCCTGAGGTGTGACCAATGCCACATCCATGCAATTCAGACTCCAACTCCCACCTCTAAATCAATAGTTAAGATGGGGGCTCACAGCACTTAAGCCACGGTCCTGAGACGAGAGTAATACTACGTCCACTGCCAAATACATCCATACAGAGACCACAAGGATTTGACTATTTGGCCTTGGTTTAAGGGTGGATGAAGAGAAGGAATGGACTACAGGTTCAATATAAAAGATCTTTATAATGGTAGATTTTATTGTCGTCAATAGAGTTAGTTTCTCAAGCCAAAGCAAAAGGTAAAAGTCAATTCTGCAAAAATTACCCTTGAAAATCCCTAAAGAAGAAATAATTTTAGAAACTGAATTTTTTTCTCTCAATATGTAGGAATGACACAGCCTGCTTCCTTTCAACACTGGAGCAAATCAGTGTCTGCACTTGTCCACCAGATGTAGAATTAGCTTGCCCTTAGGCAAAACGAAGGGCTTCCCAGGCAGCTCAGTGGTAAAGAATCTGCTTGCCAATGCAGGAGACACAGGAGAGGCGGATTCGATCCCTGAGATGGGAAGATCCCCTGGAGGAGGGCACAGCAACCCACTCCAGTATTCTTGCTTGGGAATCCCATGGACAGAGAAGCCTGGTGGGCTAGTCTACAGGGTCGCAGAGTTGGACACCACTGAAGTGACTGAGCACGCGTCATGCACAGAGAAGATGAACAGTATTTTAACAGATCAGAATAACCCCCAGTGCAACAGTCACATGAAGATATGTAGGATTTGAGAACTAAGGGACCCAGATGATTCAGGCTTCCAGCCTCAACACTGTTCTGGAGCTCATGTTCCCTGAGAACAGTAAATGATACCACACTATCTACACAGTACTGTTTTCTCTGTACTCTTGCTTAGCATTTGCAACAGAATTTGCATAAGCCATGATGTAACTCTACAGTACTTCCAAATATACAAATGTTAATCATCAGTAAGACAATATACCTACTGCTCAAGAATTATTTTTATTAACAACATCTCACTATCATCACTTTCACATAGCTATTATATTCATAAGACAAAAATGTACTAATGAATTTACAAACCTTTGTCCTGTATCCAAATTAGTTTCAGTTGCCAATTCAACATCTTTGCCATTAGGTTTATCTTCAGAATATGTTGTTCTTGCTCTTTTAGTTTCCACTACTTTTGTTGCTGCCTTAAAAAAATGGGGATGTGGGAGAGGAAGGAATGCAATAAGCCATTAAAAACAAATAGTATTAAATCAAGCCTTCTAGTTATTTGATAGTCATAACAGAAGTATCTCTTCACAGACCAACAAAGGGCAGTGCATTATTTCCCCAAGTACTGTGACGTGACTGTCAGCCACCTGCTTGCTTTATAAGCATTACGGAGAAGGGCTTTCCTTGTAAATGTACTTGATACACACAATACGCTGCAGAAAACTTTTCCCCCCTTTGAGTGTGCTGGGTCTTAGTTGAGGCATGTGGGATCTTTAGTTGTGGCCCGTGGGATCTAGTTCCCTGACCAGGGATTGAACCCTGGTCCTCCTACTTTGGGAGGGCAGAGCCTTAGCCACTGGATCACCAGGGAAGTCCCTATAGACAATTTTAAGATAAAAGGTTACTTAAAAAAAAAAAAAAAAAAAAAATATATATATATATATATATATAACATATTAAAACTTTCTGGGCCTAAGACAGGATAAAATGTGATAAAAAAAATTTCTGTAGTAGCCCTTCTTTGGTCCAACTTGACTTTTCCCAAAAATATGCTAAAATTTTCTTTTAAATTTAATTAAATTAATTTCTTTTTCACATATTTCTCATTTCATTTTGGTAAGTTTTCCCCTCAACTTTTTATTGTGAAAAATTTCCTCAAATCTTACTTTGAAAGGTTGAAAACACTACACAGATCAGAAATAAACTTTCTTTTAGATGCACTAACTGTAACATTTCACCACACTATTCTATAAAATCACTAAGTAAAATTCTGATTAGTTTTTAAGGATTTCTATTTCAAGTATTCTCTTTTATTGTAACAGTGTAAGTCTATGTTTAGAGCTTCTCTGAAATACGCATACCTTCATTAGAAACGTTGATGATTTTTCATTTAGCACACAGTTCACATAACTCTTAATTTTCTCCATCATGTGGTTGTAGCTGAAGTGTTGAAAAAAGGAATGGAAAGTATCTTTCTGAGAGATTATCATAAGCAATTTCCTTTTAAAAGGCTAAAGAAAACGGAAGAAATATAAATCACAAATAAGATACTAGAAATTCTGTCATATTATTTAACTGAAAAAAGTCAGTAAGCCAAAACTCAAGATTTTACAAATTCTCCCATTTTAAATGCCCACCAATATATTTTTGACGAAAAAATTCTATATTTACACAAATACAAAAGGATTAAAATAACTTATAAACCTATCTATGATCAAGTTTAAGAAATAAAACATTGTCTATTCAACTGAAATCTTATTACCATAATCTGATGTCACTCCTTGTCGTTCCTGGCCTTCTTCTCAATGTAAGCAGAATCCTGAATTTAGAACTTAGCATATCCATGCATTCCTTTACACCTGTACTACATAGGTATGCATCCATAAACAATGTATAGTACTGTTTAACATGATTTTAACTTTATACAAATGGTGTTATACTATGTGTATTCTTCTGAAACTTTCTCTATTCTGCTCAACTCTATGTTTACGATATTTATCCACATTGATTTGATACCTATAGAATTACTAGTTACTTTCACTGTTAAATAGTATTCCATTGATCAAAAATACCACTTATTCATCTTACCTTCCAGCCTGTGTAAGTATTTAGGCTATTTTCTATTTCCATAATTCTATTAAACATTTTTCTATGTGTCTTCTTGTGAACAGTACAAATTTTTCTTAGTTCTTTCATGCTGATTGCATAATTAAGCTATAAAGCTTAAAAAATTTTTTTTTACTTCTCAAGCTCTATCTCAGAGCAATTTTCAGTTGGGCCTGGATTTTTTTTTGTTTGTTTGTTTTTATTTTTTTAAATAAAGCTTCATGACTTTAAAAGCATATAGTGAAAGTAAGAACAGTTACTCTTGGGTATTTATCTAGAAGTGGAATTACTGGAATGCATGCTAATCGATTTTGCTAAAATACTCTCTGAAGCTTAAGTACCAATTTATAGTCCTGAGAGGAAGGTATAGCAGTGCTATAATTTCTCCACATTTTGAGCCAACTGTTGGTGTTCTAAGACATTTTAATCATTGTCACTCTGAGTATAGAAAATGTTATTTCAAAATATAACTTGTGGCACATGTGGTGTGTGTTTAAGTCACTATAGCTGTGTCTGACTGTTTGCAACTCTATGGACTGTAGCCCACTAGGCTCCTCTGTCCATGGGATTCTCCAGGCAAGAACACTGTAGTGGGTTGCCATGCCCTGCTCCAGCGGATTTTCCCGACCCAGGGACAGAACTGTGTCTTCTGCGACTCCTGCATTTCAGGTGGATTCTTTACTGCTAAGCCACTAGGGCAAGTATTAGTGAGGTTAGCATTTTCTCTTTATGTTTACTGGCCATAAAATTTCCTCTTCAGTGAAGTACAAGCAGAATGGAGTTTTTAGTCACCTCACAGAGCTAAGGCAAAAAAGTTAGGGCAAGGAACCCAATAGACAGCAGGTTTTCAGCTGAAATCTCTGGAGGAGTACACTGTAGAAACAGGTGCAAATTAGAGATAGAATGAGCGTTACTAAAAGCTCCGTTTCTCAATGAATTAAAGTGATTCCCCCCTCCCCCACACCAGTATGTGAAAAGGTATTCAGCTTCATTAATCATCAAAGAAAACAGAAATTAAAACCCAATAAGGCAGCACTACCTCACTGCCAGAATGACTAAATACTTGCCAGAGTGACTAAAATGAAAACCACAGACATGGTCTGTGAGGCAACTGGAACTCTTTCATACTGCTGAAAGAACTGATATTGCTACTCTGGAAGACTGTTTCACCTTATCTACTAAAACTGAATATGTGCATATATTTATAACCTATCAAATCTATTCTTAAGTATTATCCAATAGAAACACATATATTTGTTGTACAGAAGACATGTAAAGGAATCTAACAGCCAAAACCTGGAAATAAGTCAAATGTCCATCAACAATACAATGGATAAACTATAGTATATTCCTTCCTACAATGGAGCAATGAGAATAACAATTGTTACAAGCAATGCTGTGGATCTTTCTGACAAACAGAAACCTGCTATATTATATAAAGTTCAGAAATAAGTAAAGCTAATCTTGGATGTTACATGTTAGGAGAGTGGTTACCCTTGAGAAGGTGGGAAGGACAGTCACTAGAGTGCTGGTGATGTTCTATTTCTTGATCTAAGAGGTCATCACACGAAGTGTGTTCCTTTTGTGAAAATACATCTACTTATGCTATAAGTATTCTACTAAAGGTATGCCATTGTTCAATTAAAAGTTTACTAGAAACTGTATAAAACTATCTTTACTTCTTTGATAAGCTTAATTGACTCCCACACCACTTTGTTTTTAATACTTAAAAATTAACTTCTATTGACCTTAATATTAAACATACCCAGAAAGACTAGTGATCACATAAGAAACCATTAGAAAAACAGGCAAGTTATAATGCATTCTTCCATACCTGTGCTGCTCAATATGACAGTCCCTAGTCAGAGTCCTTGAAATGTGAGCCCTGAATTTAGACTTAAGTGTCAAATACACCTCATATTTCAGACTTCGTATAGCTGTTGCTCAGTATTGGTAGGGAATTGGCCCCAGAACTCCCCTCTGATACCAAAATCCAAGGATGCTCAAGTCTTCTATATAAAATGGTGCAGTATTTGCATATAACCTACACACATCCTTCTGTAAACTTTAAATATATCTAGGAAACATACAAAACCTAACACAATGTAAATGTTAGGTAAATAGTTACCAGAGTGTGGCAAATTCAAGTTTTTCTTTTTGAAACATTTTGGAACTTTCCCCCCAAATATTCTCCATCTGCAGTTGGTTGAATCCCTAGATATGGAAACCAGGATACAGAGGGCTGACTGCCCAGAAAAAGGAGTGCAAATTATCTCACCAATGTGTTTTCACATGGATTGCTAAAAAACAGCTAGCTTTGCTTATTTCTTACTTTTTTAATGTGGCCACTAGAAAATTTAAAAATCACATCCATCACTGGCATTACATTTCTATTGAACTACATTTTTCTTTTAAACTATACTGTTTAAAAGAGAAAGCATTTCTTTTCCCTCCCAATGCTTTTTCAATTTTTCTTATTCCATATAAACAGCTCTAAAATTCTAATGTAAATAATTACCATGTAAGAATTTGGGTCACCAAATACTCTTTCAAAGACTTCTTCTGCTTCCTTAAAATTGCCATTTTCCATGCAAACGGCTATAGCCTAAAAATCAGAATGACAAATACATACCTTAGATAGCTTTTTAAAATATGTTAATTGCTGTTTAATATTAAAATAACTCAGGTAAGATCTAAACTACTTCATCTAAAATATTCTTACACAGTTTCACAATTTTGATTTGATAAATGACATATAACAGCTTTTCAAAGATGAAGTAACTGTGGTCCAAAAAGACATGAAAATTTTTGACTGGCCTCTTCTGTTTAATTATTAATAAATTTGGAGCTACATTATATATATTGAGGACTCACCAAAATAATAATTTTAAACAAAAAGGAAATAAGACAGAAAGCAGATATATGGTATTTGAGATGATCGAGAGAGAGATATATATATATGTATATAAAATTTGCCATTTAGGAGCCTAGGAAAATCACTAATAGAAACCCAGGAAGCCAGATGCTTTTGAATAAGCATTTTATAAACAGGCCTTTTTTATTTCCCCCAACTGATTAAAAAAAAGAAAACGAAACTATTTTGTATTCGGGTAAAGTCAGCAAAAACAAGACTGAGAGCTGACTGTGGCTCAGACCATGAACTCATTATTGAAAAATTCAGACTTAAATTGAAGAAGGTAGGGAAAACCATAGATCATTCAGGCATGACCTAAATCAAATCCCTTATGATTATACAGTGGAAGTGACAAATAGATTCAAGTGGATTATATCTGATAAATAGAGTGCCTGAAGAACTATGAACAGAGGTTCATGCAATCGTATAGGAGGCAGTGATCAAAACCATCCCCAAGAAAAAGAAATGCAAAAAGGCAAAATGGTTGTCTGAGGAGGCTTTACAAATAGCTGAGAAAAGAGAAGCAAAAGGCAAAGAAGAAAAGGAAAGATATACCCATCTGAATGCAGGGTTGGAAAGAATAGCAAAGAGAGATAAGAAAGCCTTCCTATGTGATCAATGCAAAGAAATAGAGGAAAACAACAGAATGGGAAAGACTAGAGATCTCTTCAAGAAAATTAGAGATACCAAGGGAACATTTCATGCAAAGATGGGCTCACTAAAGGACAGAAACAGTATGGACCTAACAGAAGCAGAAGACAAGAATACACAGAAGAACTATACAAAGATCTTTATGACCCAGATAACCACAATGGTGTGATCACTTACCTAGAGCCAGACATCCTGGAGTGTGAAGTCAAGTGGGCCTTAAGAGAGCATCACTATGAACAAAGGCAGTGGAGGTGATGGAATTCCAGCTGAGCTATTTAAAATCCTAGAAGATGCTGTGAAAGTGCAGCACTCCATATGGCAGTGAATTTGGAAAACTCAGCAGTGGCCACAGGACTGGAAAAGGTCAGTTTTCATTCCAATCCCAAAGAAAGGCAATGCCAAAGAATGCTCAAACTATCACACAATTTGCATTCATCTCACACACTAGCAAAATAACGCTCAAAATTCTCCAAGCTAGGCTTCAACAGTATATGAACCGTAAACTTCCAAACATTCAAGCTGGATTCAGAAAAGGCAGAGGAATCAGAGATCAAATTGCCAACATTGGCTAGATCATAGAAAAAGCAAGAGAATTCTGGAAAAATGTCTACTCCTGTTATATTGACTACTTCTGCCAAAGCCTTTGACTGTGTGGATCACAACAAACTGGAAAATTCTTCAAGAGGTGGAAATACCAGACCACCTGACCTGCCTCCTGAGAAATTTGTATGCAGGTCAAGAAGCAACAGTTAGATCTGGACATGGAACAAGTAACTGGTTCCAAATTGGGAAAGGGGTACAATAAGGCTGTATATTGTCACTCTGCTTATTTAACTTATATGCAGATTACATCATGCGAAATGCTGGGTTGGATGAAGCACAAGCTGGAATCAAGGTTGCCGGGAAAAATATCAATACCTCAGAGGCAGACACCACCACCCTCATGGCAGAAAGCAAAGAGGAACTAAAGAGCCTCTTTAGTTGAAAGTGATGAAAGTGAAAGAGGAAAGTGAAAAAGCTGGCTTAAAACTCAACATTCAAAAAACTAAATCATGGCATCCGGTCCCATCACTTCAAGGCAAACAGATGAGGAAATAATGGAAACAGTGTCAGACTTTATTTTTGGGGGCTCCAAAATCACTGTAGATGGTGACTGCAGCCATGAAATTAAAAGATGATTGCTCCTTGGAAGAAAAGGTATGACCAACCTAGACAGCATATTAAAAAGCAGAGATGTTACTTTGCCAACAACGATCTGTCTAGTCAAAGCTATTGTTTTTCCAGTCATCATATATAGATGTGAGAGGTGGACCATCAAGAAAGCTGAGTGCCAAAGAATTGATGCCTTGAACTGTGGTGTTGGAGAAGACTCTTGAGAGTCCCCTGGACACAAGGAGATCAAACCAAGGAGATCAAACCAGTCTACCCTAAAGGAAATCAATCTTGAATATTCATTGGAAGGACTGATGCTTAAGCTGAAGCTCCAGTACTCTGGCCACCTGATGTGAAGAACTGACTTATTTGAAAAGACCCTGATGCTCGGAACGATTGAAAGAAGGAGGAGAAGGGGACAACAGAGGATGAGATGGTTGGATGGCATCACTGACTCGATGCACATGAGTTTAAGCAAGCTCCGGGAGTTGGTGATGGACAGGGAAGCCTGGAGTGCTGCAGTCCATGGGGTCACAGAGTTGGATCCAACTGGAGCAATAGAACTGAACTGATAGCCAATTAACAAACAATGTTGTGATAGTTTCAGGTGAATAGCAAAGGGACTCAGCCATACTTACATGTATCCATTCTCCCCCAACACCCCTCCCATCCAGGCTCCACATAACATTGAGCAGAGTTCCATCCGTTATACAGCAGTACCTTGGTGGTTATCCATTTTAAATATAGCAGTGTATAAACCGGTGCTTTTGATACCATATGTGTTTATAGGACCATCACTACCATCTGGATAGGCTTGTAAATTTGGGCAAATCTCTTGGGGTCTTGGTTTCTTAAAATGGGGAAAATTATAGAACCTATTTCATAGGGTAGTTGTGAAAATTAAAGAGTTGCTTATGAAAGTACTTATAAAGACAGCTGAGTGCCTAAGAATTGATGCTTTTCAACTGTTGTGTTGGAGAAGACTCTTGAGAGTCTCTTAGACTGCAAGGAGATCAAACCAGTCTATCCTAAAGGAAATCAGCCCTGAATATTCATTGGCAGGACTGATGCTAAAGCTGAAACTCCAATACTTTGGCCACGTGATGTGAAGAACTGACTCATTTGAAAAGACCCTGACACTGGGAAAGACTGATGGCAGGAGGAAAGGGGACTGCAGGAGGAGAAAGGGACGACAGAATATGAGATGGTTGGATGGCATCACTGACTCGATGGACATGAGTTTGAGCAAGCTCTGGGAGTTGGTGACGGACAGGGAAGCCTGCGGGCTGCAGACCATGGGGTCAAACAGAGCAACTGAACTGACTGACTGATGAAAGTACTTAGAACAATATCTTCAAATAGTAAGCAATATATTATTACATGTTTGCTATGTATTTCATGGTAACCTGCTCAATTTTATACTAGCATATTTAACAAAGGCTGCTTCCCCTAGACCTCCAAAAGTTTGGGATAACATGATAGATCCCTTTGGCCTGAGCTGACATTCTTAAAAGCAGCAGTCATGTTTTTGCCCTTTTTCTTCAGGCTTAATTCTACTTGATGGTCACCACACGATCAATGGTTAATTCTTGAGAAGGTAGGACACCACCTGGATTTTTGTTTAACTATGAAAATCTTGAGAACGTGCTTTGCCTGTAAGCAAAACATATTTTCCCTTCTGTCTTTGGATGACTTTCTTTAGTTTCTCACTCTTCAATAGGCTACTTGTAAAATTCTCTATATAGTTAACATTTTACATTCTCTCTTTTTAATTTTACATTCTCTTAATCACAAAAATCCATTTCATTTTCTATCATTTGATAACCTTGAGTGGGAGAGCACAAACCACTGGTTTTTTAAGTTTAGTGATCTTTAAATAGATCTGATGGACTGTAGCCTGCCAGCCTCCTCTGACCATGGAATTTTCCAGGCAAGAACACAGGAATGGGTTACTATTTCCTACTCCAGGGGATCTTTCTAACCCAGGGATCAAACCAATGTCTCTTGCATCTCCTGCATTGGCAGGTGGATTCTTTACCACTCACGCCACCTGGGAAGCCCCTATTTTTCAAAGTGGGGGCAATATGCACTTAGGTAACAAACATTAACTCCAGTTCTTAGAGCTTATGTCAAATTTCTAAAGAGAATAATTATATTGAATTTTACTAAAGGGTCATTGTCCAACAGTAGCTCTTAGTTTCTTTAAATGTCATGCTTTTATTTTCTAGGAAAACAATAATTATAAACACAAAGAATACTCATACCTGAATTTTAATTAAATTCTCTATTTCTTCATGAAGCTTGTCATGTTCCTTTTCAATTGAAGCCCAAATCATTAGGGCTGATTCCAAGGGTGTAATTCGTTCATCACTTTCAAACTGTGCATCTTTTAAACCAAAATAAAAACAAGTACCTTAGAAAACCATGAAGAATTTTGTTAATTTTTTATAAATTACTTTCTTTAAATATTGACTGATTGTATTCTATTTGCCAGGCACTGCTCTTATATATGCCAGTTTAGGAAAGATTTTGCAAATTAATTTCCTCATTAAAATCAATTTAAAATAGAAAATGCTAGATGAGTTCATAAAACATTTGAAGCTTTTCTCTGCTAAAATATTTATTTTAAGGACTTCCTTGGTGGTCCAGTAGTTGAGAATCTGCCTTCCAAAGCAGGACACTCAGGTTTGATCCCTGGTTTAGGACCTGGGATCCCATGTGTTGTGGGGCAGCTAAGCCCACATACCACAGATATTGGGTCCGCACTGAAACTAGAGAAAGCCCACACACTGCAACAAGAGAAGCCTGTGCACCACAACAAAGACCCGGGGCAGCCAGTATATATACATATGCATTGATTTTTTTTTTCTTTTCTTTTTTCCTTTTATTTATTTTTAATTTTATTTTTTTTA
This sequence comes from Budorcas taxicolor, assembly GCF_023091745.1. Taxonomy (NCBI): domain Eukaryota; kingdom Metazoa; phylum Chordata; class Mammalia; order Artiodactyla; family Bovidae; genus Budorcas; species Budorcas taxicolor. Next base: position 49,734,765 of record NC_068923.1, on the reverse strand, counting down.
CTTTACAATACTGTATTGGTTTTGCCATACATTGACATGAATCCACCACAGGTGTACATGAGTTCCCAACCCTGAACCCCCCTCCCACCACCCGTATATGCATTGATTTTCAGAGCCGAAAGAAAAACTTTACATAAGGTATCACAGTAACAGAATTCTTAAATGGTTTATAAGTGTAACTGCAGCATAACAAACCTCAAATAGAAATCTGATCTTAGCATATACTAACTGAAATCCTTATTATATATTTTGTAGACATTTGAAAGAGGCATTCAGGTTATCTCTCTACCAACATTCTTCCAAGTATCAAGGCTTAAAAATCTAAGGAGTCATTGTTTTACTCCTCTTTCTCATCACTGTATCTGTTGCAATATATTATACAGTGGTTTTAAAAACTTTGGAGTTTATTCCAGACTCTATCATTTATCATCTTTGGGGTGCTGAAAAGCTATTTCACCTCTCTAAGTCTCAGTTTTCTCACCTATAAAATGCCACAATTATAAATACTATGTGAATATTTAATGAGATAATATTTGTACTGCTGTTACAACTTTCTTAAAACAGAATTTTGATCAGGTTATCCTCATGAAACACTCACTGTGGCTGACAACTACTTAACAAATTACATACAAACTTCTCATTTCGAAATTCAGAACCTTTACCATGTACATCTTACATGTCTTGCACCTCTAATTGCTAATCTATTCACTCAGTATGCATTACAGCTCATTTCAATACTCATCTTTCCTAAGAAGTCTTTCTTGGATTGACATTATCCAACCCTTCTTGTTAATCTACCTTCCTTCTTATAAATGTGACATGCAGAAACACTGTATGTATGTTAGATCTTAAAAAACTTTACAGTGTAGAAAAACAAGTAGTGTATATTAACACATATATATAGAATCTACAAAAATGGTACTGATGAACCTATCTGCAGAACAGAGACTCAGATATAGAGAACAGACATACGGACACAGCAGGGGAAGGAGAGGGTGGGACAAAGGGAGAACAGCACTGAAATATACACAGTACCACCTGTAAAACACACAGCTAACGAGAAGTGGCTACACAGTGCAGGGAGCTCAGCCTGGTGCTGTGTAACAACCTAGAGGGGCGGGACAGGGTGGGAGGTGGGAGGGAGGTCCAAGAGGGAGGAGACTTGTATCCCTATGGCTGATTCACGTTGTTGCATGGCAGAAACCAACACAACATTGTAAAGCAGTTAGGCCTCAATTAGAAATCAATATATCAAAAAGAAAAATGATTAAAAAAAAACCCTTTACAGTGTAGACTTTCACTTTCAGGTAGGATGCATGGCACTGCAACAGGGCAACACTCTCACCATGATCAGAAGAAAAAAAAGGGGGGGACAAACTGCAAAATCATGTTGTTGAAGACAGGAGACAGCTGTGTAAGTTCTGAGAACTAGGTGGAATATATCCTATAAAGAGATTCCTTCTCAGGTGAGCTGATGATTCACAGCTCTTTCCCTCCCTGGGCTAATTTGCCGAAAAGGCTGAAGATCCAGTGTACTCCAGGCAGGGAGGCTTTATTGTGGGTAAGAGAAAGAAGAGCTTCTGGTGGTTTCCTTGGGGCTAGCATGGTAGACTGGAAACTAGAGGAACTGAAAACAGCGTCTCACCACAAAGCTTTTGCTGAGTTCTGGGGCAGTGCGGGAAGCTGGGGTGGAAAAGTACAGAAAACTTCCAGTTGCACAGATCTTAAGATAAAGTCCCATGAGAGGGTGGAGGCTGCCATAAACAAAAGTTTCCCCTTTAAGACATTTGCCATATTTTAAAACCAGGTGGAACAGGAGACTATAAAGTTAATAAGGCAGCCACTGCTGCTGCTGCTGCTAAGTCACTTCAGTTGTTTCTGACTCTGTGCGACCCCACAGACGGCAGCCCACCAGGCTCCTCCATCCATGGGACTCTCCAGGCAAGAGTACTGGAGTGGGGTGCCATCGCTTTCTCCGAAGGCAGCCTCTAGCTATATGTAATTACTGGACAGTTACAGCATTGCTAATCCAAATTGAGATGTACTTTAAGTATGAAATACAAACCAGATTTCAAAGACATACTGCAAAAAAATTTTAAGAAGGTGGTAAGATATCTCATTTTGTATCAATCACATGTTGACATACATTTTAGAAATACTGGGTTAAATAAGACATTGCTAAAATTCTACCTATTTCTACTTTACTTAATACAGCTATTAGAAAAGTTCTGATTATATATGAGGCATACTTTGGGCTTCCCAGGTGACACTAGTGGTAAAAGAACCTGCCTGCCAATGCAGGAGATATAAGAGACTCCGGTTCAACCCCAAGGTGGGAAAGAATCCTTGGAGAAGGGCATGGCAACCCACTCTAGTATTCTTGCCTGGAGAATCCCATGGACAGAGGAACCTGGAGGGCTACAGTTCAGAGGGTCGCAAAGAGTCAGACATGACTGAGTTGACTTAGTCTGCATGCACGTGGCCTACTTTATATTTCTATTAGGCAGTGCTGCTATACAGCAACCACTAAAAAAATAAGCAGAAGGGTTATATATAGCTGAAAATCCAATACAAATTAAAATGAAATTTTAAATGCTGCCTGACTTATTTGAAATAGACTGACTCTTGTTCACTAACCTGGGCCTATTGTATCTAAGATGTGCTCTGGGGAACTTTCAGACTAAACCATGGAGTCACACACAAAACAGGAAATTTTCTGACCCTTTTTTGATATCTTAAAGATATTAGTCGTTTGGACTATGGTAACTTTGTGGTGACTCTTATTACTGTCACACATTACTAGCAACTATCATATTTGTAACCTCTTGTTGAGCTTGATTTCAGCACTTATTCAATAAGGGAATATGACTTAAACTATGATATCTCTTTCTCTTGTCCTCATAGTTTATTTTACACTATAATGGCCAAGCCTGGCTCAGTTTATGGCTAATATTCACAGCACAGTCATTTAAAGGACTTTCTGACGCTACACAAGCCAGAGTTGGATTAGCGAGAGTCCGGAGAATGGGACTAACAGGCTGGGATTTCCTGTAACACAACATGTTCATAAGTAAACAGCTTCATGTAATACTGTCTACCACTGGAGACTGTTGGGAAAGCCTTTTGTAAATTGCAAACCCCAATATAAATATGCAATTATCTGCATCAGAAGGTCCTTTAAATGACCATGCTATAAATATTAGCCATTAGTGATAAACTGAACCAGGCTTGGTCATTACAGTCTAAAATAATCTATGAAGACAAAGGAAAGAGATATTATAGCTTAAATCATATTACCTTATTCAAGTGCTGAAGTCAAAATCAAGTAAGAGGTTTCAGACATGCTGGTTGCCAGTACTGACAGCAGTAAGAGACACTACAAAGTTACCACAGTCTAACTGAGTGACTATGCACTGAGCTCCTTGTTGCAAAATTCAGACTTAAATTGAAAAAGGTAGGGAAAACCACGAGACCATTCAGGTATGACCTAAATCAAATCCCTTATGATTATACAGTGGAAATGACAAATAGATTCAAGTGGATTATATCTGATAAATGGAGTGCCTGAAGAACTATGAACAGAGGTTCATGTAATTGTACAGGAGGCAGTGATCAAAACCATCCCCAAGAAAAAGAAATGCAAAAAGGCAAAATGGTTGTCTGAGGAGGCTTTACAAATAGCTGAGAAAAGAAGAGAAGCAAAAGGCAAAGAAGAAAAGGAAAGATATTCCCATCTGAATGCAGGGTTCCAAAGAATAGCAAAGAGAGATAAGAAAGCCTTCCTATGTGATCAATGCAAAGAAATAGAGGAAAACAACAGAATGGGAAAGACTAGAGATCTCTTCAAGAAAATCAGAGATACCAAGGGAACATTTCATGCAAAGATGGTCACTAAAGGACAGAAACAGTACAGACCTAACAGAAGCAGAAGATATTAAGAAGAGGTGACAAGAATACACAGAACTATACAAAGAAGATCTTCATGACCCAGATAACTACAATGGTGTGATCACTCACCTAGAGCCAGACATCTTGGAATGTGAAGTCAAGTGGGCCTTACGAAGCATCACTACGAACAAAGGCACTGGAGGTGATGGAATTCCAGCTGAACTATTTCGAATCCTGAAAGATGATGCTGTGAAAGTGCTGCACGCCATACGGCAGTGAATTTGGAAAACTCAGCAGTGGCCACAGGACTGGAAAAGGTCAGTTTTCATTCCAATCCCAAAGAAAGGCAATGCCAAAGAATGTTCAAACTATCGCACATTTGTATTCATCTCACTCGCTAGCAAAGTGATGCTCAAAATTCTCCACGCTAGGCTTCAACAGTACGTGAACCATGAACTTCCAGATGTTCAAGCTGGATTTAGAATAGGCAGAGGAATCAGAGATCAAATTGCCTCAGTTGGATCATTGAAAAAGCAAGAGAGTTCCAGAAAAACACCTACGTCTGCTTTATGGACTACACCAAAGCCTTTGACTGTGTGAATCACAACAAACCATGGAAAATTCTTCAAGAGACAGGAATACCAGACCATCTGACCTGCCTCCTGAGAAACTGTATGCAGGTCAAGAAGCAACAGTTAGAACTGGACATGGAACAACAGACTGGTTCCAAATAGGAAAAGGAGTACATCAAGGCTATATATTGTCACTCTGTTTATTTAACTTATATGCAAAGTACATCATGAGAAACCCTGGGCTGGATGAAGCACAAGCTGGAATCAAGATTTCTGGGAGAAATATCAATAACCTCAGTTATGCAGATGACACCACCCTTATGGCAGACAGCGAAGAACTAAAGAGCCTCTTGTCCGTCTAGTCAAAGCTATGGTTTTTCCAGTAGTCATGTATGGATGTGAGAGTTGGACTATAAAGAAAGCTGAGCACCAAAGAATTGATGCTTTTGAACTGTGGTGTTGGAGAAGACTCTTGAGAGCCCCTTGGACACAAGGAGATTAAATCAGTCCATCCTAAAGGAAATCAACCCTGAATATTCACTGGAAGAACTGATGCTGAAGGTGAAAAACTCCAATACTTTGGCCACCTGACTGGGAAGAACTGACTCACTGGAAAAGGCCCTGATGTTGGCAAAAATTGAAGAAAAAGGAGGAGAAGGGGAAGACAAAGGATGAGATGGTTGGATGGCATCACCAACTCAACGGACATGAGTTTGAGCAAGCTCCGGGAGTTGGTGATGGACAGGGAAGCCTGGGGTGCTGCTGTCCATGGGGTCGCAGAGTCAGACATGACTGAGTGACTGAATTGAATGTTATCTTTAAAACAGTGTATATGGAGCATGGTTTCCTACCAGCAGCATCAGAATCATCTGGGAACTTATTGGAAATGTATTTCATCCTACCAAATCAGAAATTCATGATGGGGTAAGGGGTACATCATTCTGTTTCTTAACAAGTTCTCTAATAATTCCGAAGTAAGCAAAAATTTGAGAATCATTGCTCCAAAAAGATAGGGATATTTCCTTTACTAGCTTTAAATATGCTTGTGTATAGATGTACAGGCCAAATACAAGTGGGCAAACTCTCAAAAACAAACAATAGCTTCCATCTCTTTCTGGAGAAGGCAATGGCAACCCACTCCAGTACTCCTGCCTGGAAAATCTCATGGATGGAGGAGCCTGGTAGGCCTGCAGTCCATGGGGTTGCTAAGAGTTGACTAGGAGACTTCACTTTCACTTTCATGCATTGGAGAAGGAAATGGCAACCCACTCCAGTGTTCTTGCATGGAGAATCCCAGGGACAGAGAAGCCTGGTGGGCTGCCATCTATGGGGTCGCACAGAGTCAGACACAACTGAAGCGACTTAGCAGCAGCAGCAGCATCATCTCTTTCTTCTCATCATCACACCTTCAGACATAGACTGAAATATGTCCCATATAAGAAAAAAACATACTTACCAAGGGTTTTTCCAGCTTCAATTCTTGTCAAAAATTGACATACGTATATAGTTCTCAGTTGGTAAGCTGTTAGACTGGACAGTCCATGAATAATAGCTGAAAGTGAATAAAGTAAATTTTATTAAAACATTAAAACAAAACTCCAAACTTGGCCCTGCAGTACCTCTGTGTGGTGTGCTGAGTAGTAAGTTAACAAACACCACCCAAAGATTATCATAAATTTAGAACTGGATGCTTTATTCACAGACAATTTTTAAGAAATCAGAACAAAGGTGAGTAACAATGAACACTTTACCTTCAAAATAAAACTGATGTTTCATACACAGAAAAATAAATCTTTAAAACTACGTACTTTCACAGGTACCATTCTGTACTAATTAAAAGGGAGATTTAGATCCAAACTGTAAAATATGTCAAATCATTAGATAGAAACTTATTTTACAGCTTAAGATGCCTAACGTAATAGGAAATATATTATTACTCTCAAGGTTTCAGTTGAATGAGAGTCTCTTTAGTTTATAAAACTTTATTTTAAAAATGTGTATTTATATTACTCTCCCCAATATTTGAACACCCACCCACCCAGTGTTATTCTAGGTAGTGAGTACGTACAATGATGAGTAAACCATAATCCTGGTTTTCAGTGAGTTTACTATGTACAATGAAAGACAAAGATTAAATTAACTAGTCCTGTAGCTGCTAAGCAGATGAAACAAATATTTATTTTCATTTATTTCCTCAATTTTAATATGCCATAACCTTATGCTATACCGGAGATTATCTGTACCAAATACAGTCATAAAATAATAGGATTCAAAAAGAGAACAAAAGTTTTATAAAATTTAAACACAACTTATTCAATATTTATAGAATATCTACTGCTGGCCAATGGTAGGGACTCATGACTGAATGATAGATAGCCCCCTAGGAAGGTTTTAGCCTGAAAAGACACAAATTAAACAAAAATGTAGGCAGGTGACTAATTAAAATTTTAATACGTCATAAAGGGTAAGTATGGTATAGGAGCAAAAGAGAAGAAAAGCCCAATCTATTCTAGAGAAGAATTGCTCTTTGTACCTATTAGGCATAAAACAAAACAATGAAAATCTACTCAAGTTGAAGCCAGCTATCTGCTTTTTCCATACCTGTAACCAAATACTACTGACAGAAAGACACCAGAGGATCTAATGACCAACAACAATAACAACTATATTTAAGCAATTACTAAAATACCAGGCATGTACTTTAAGCCCTGAGCAGTGGTTTTCAACTGGGGCTGTTGTGACTCTGTCCCTTAAGGGACATTTGGCAATGTCCAGAGACATTTCTGATTGTCGCATTGAGACATTCTGATTGAGTGGGAGGGGCTGCTACTGGCACCTAGTGGCTGAGGTCAGGGATCCTACAATGCACCAGTGAACCTCCACTCTGTCCCTACTTCACCCTCAAGCTTACACAGAATAAAGAATTATGTGGTACAAAATGTCAACATGCTGAGGTGGAGAAACCTTGCTTTATAAGTATCAGTTCATCTGCTTCTCTTATCAGCTCTGTGAGGTAGATGCCATTATCCCTACCATTTTACAGATGTGGAAACTGGTGGTATCAAGTCCCTGCTTCAAGGCTTGTGACAATAAACAAACTGAGCCAGGAATCAAACTCAGAAAATTTACAAGGATTCCCTGGTGGTCCAGGGGTTAGGAGTCTGTGCTTACACTGCAAGGGGCACAAATTCCACCCCTGGTCAGGGAATCAGGGAACTAAGATCCCACAAGCCATGCAGCCAAAAACACAGACATACATACTCACAAAAACAAACAAAAATCCGCAGACAACTAACGATGGAGTCCAACCTCTTAATCACAATCCTACACTGCCTCCCACGATGGAGACAGGTTAGGAGTATCAGTCTGGAAAAGGCATTATCTGACACAAGTGAGGTGGGAGAACAATTCCGAGTTTGAATGAAAAAGCTAAGAATTTTCTAGCAAGCACCTAGAGTTGCATATGTTTACATTCTTGAAAAGTGTAGTAAATGTAATTCTGTAAGAGATAAAATGGAGTCCTGTCAGTCAAAAATGGTATACAGAGACAACGTTAAGTTCACAGTTTGTGTATCTGTCATTGATTTAGCAATGCAACTTGGAAAACAGTTTACTCTTTCTGGATTTTGGTGCCTTTAACCTTAAAATAATGGAGGTGACCTAGATTATTCCTTGGGTCTTGGGCTAGAACCGTAAAAGGTCTTTGTTTTTTATTTAAATGACTTTTTTTTTTAGAATGGTTTTAAATTTACAGAATGTTGGGAAGACAGTAGAGTGCGTGCATGCAAGGCTGCTTCAGTCGTGTCCAACTCTTTGCGCCCCATGGATTGTAGCCCACCAGGCTCCTCTGTCCATCAGCTTCTCCAGACAATACTGGAGTGGGTTGCTGTGTCCTGCTCCAGGGGATCTTCCCACCCAGGGATCAAACCAGTGTCTCTTACATCTCCTGCACTGGCAGATGGGTTCTTTACCACTAGCGCCACCTGGGAAGCCCCAAGATAGTAGACAGGTCCCATATAATACTCTCCATCCAGTTTACCCTGTTATTAGCATCTTACATTAGCATTGTTACATTAATTAAACAATATCGATACATTATTATCTAAAGTCCAAGCTTTACTCAGATTTCTTTAGTTTTCACTTAATATCCTTTTTCTGCTACAGGTTCCCATCCAAGGTTCAGTTCAGTTCAGTCACTGAGTTGTGTCCAACTCTTTGCGACCACATGGACTACAGCACACTAGGCCTCCCTGTCCGTTACCAACTCCCGGAGTTTACTCAAACTCATGCCCATTGAGTTGATGATGCCATCCAACCATCTCATCCTCTGTCATCCCCTTCTCCTCTCACCTTCAATCTTTCTTTCCCAGAATCAGGGTTTTTTCAAATGAGTCAGCTCTTCGCATCAGGTGACCGAAGTATTGGAGTTTCAGCTTCAGCATCAGTCATTCCAATGAATATTCAGGACCGATTTCCTTTAGGATGGACTGGTTGGATCTACTTGTGTCCAAGGGACTCTCAAGAGTCTTCTCCAATACCACAGTTCAAAAGCATCAATTCTTCAGCGCTCAGCTTTCTTTATAGTTCAACTCTCACACCCATACATAACTACTGGCAAAACCATAGCTTTGACCAGATGGACCTTTGTTGGCGAAGTACTGTCTCTGCTTTTTAATATGCTGTCTAGGCTGCATAGCTTTTCTTCCAAGGAGCAAACGTTTTTTAATTTCATGACTGCAGTCACCATGTGCAATGATTTTGGAGCCCCCAAAATAAAGTCTCTCACTGTTTTCATTGTTTCCTCATCTATGTGCCATGAAGTGATGGGACCAGATGCCATGATCTTAGTTTTCTGAATGTTGAGTTTTGAGCCAACTTTTTTACTCTCCTCTTTCACTTTCATTAAGAGGCTCTTTAGCTCTTCTTTGCTTTGTGCCATAAGGGTGGTGTCATCTGCATATCTTTATTGATATTTCTCCCAGCAATCTTGACTCCATCTTGTGCTTCATCCAGTCCAGCATTTCTCATGGTGTACTCTGCATATACAGCTAAATAAGCAGGGTGACAATATACAGCCTTGATGTATTCCTTTCCTGATTTGGAACCAGTCTGTTGTTCCATGTCTGATTCTAACTGTTGATTCTTGACCTGCATACAGATTTCTCAGGAGGCAGGTCAGGTGGTCTCATATTCCCACCTCTTTAAGAATTTTCCACAGTTTGTTGTGATCCACACAGTCAAAGGGTACCACATTACATTCAGTCATCATGTCACTCAGTCTTTCCTTGGTTTTGATGACCTTGCGGGTTTTGAGGTATTTTGTAAACTGAATCTCTCTACTGAGATTTGTCTGATTCTTTTCTCATGATTAGACTAGAGTTATGGGGTTTGGAGAGGAAGATCACAGTGGCAAAGTACCACTTTCATCACATTATATCAAGTGTACATGCTACCAACTATCACTGTTAATGCTGACCTTGAGTACCTGGGTGAAGCAGTATTTGTCAGTTTTCTCTACTTTCTTCCCCTTTCTATACTGTGCTCTATACAGCCCACACTTTAGGGGTGCGGACTTATACTCCACCTCCTTGAGAACAGAGTAGAAACATGAATTACCTGGAATTCTTCTGCATTGGAGATCTGTCTCTTCTCCCACTTGTATATTTATCCCAGCATTTATTTACATCAGTGTGGACTTTATGGATGTTTTAAAATAATTTGGGTTATAATATAACACTACAGTTGACCCTTTAACAATGAGGGGGTTAGAGACACTGACCCTCCAAGCAGTTGAAAATTGCAGTGTCGATCCTCTGAATGCATGGTTTAACCAACCATAGATTGTGTAGTACTGTAGTATTTACTACAGAGAAGAAAAAAAAAAACTGGCTTGTAAGTGGACAGGTACAATTCAAATCTGTGTTAAGGGTCAACCGTATTTTTATTTTCTTGCTTATGTCTGCTTGGGGTATTGGGAACTCTTGCAGTTGGCTTCTATGCCCCTTTGTGCTCCCATAATTGTGGAGCTTTGTTTCTTTGGGGGTTTTGTTTTGCTTTTAGTACTGCCCTACTTTTTGTCACAAGATGCTCCAGGTTCAAGTTGTATATTTCCTGTCCCTGTCCTGGAATCAGGCCATTTCTATGGAAAATGGTATTGGAAACCAATACCTGAATGCCACTGGAAGGACTGATGCTGAAGCTCCAAAACTCTGGTCAACTGATGAGAAGAACTGACTCACTGGAAAAGACTCTGATGCTGGGAAAGACTGAAGGCAGGAGAAGGGGATGACAGAGGATGAGATGGTTGGATGGCATCCTGACTCAATGGACATCAGTGAGCAAACTCCAGAAGACAGTGAAGGATAGGGGAGCCTGGTATGCTGCAGTCCATGGGGCTGCAGAGAGTCGGATACCACTGAGCAACTGAACTGAACTGAACCCTGTCTCTAGTGTTATCTGTGACACAAGGGAAAGGTTGCTGGATTGGAAGATAAGGCAGGTGTCTGGACCAACCCTCTTAACCTATCAGTGCTTTAGGTTGTTTAGATCACTCCTCCATAAACTGAGATTTTACTCGCCTCACTCATGGGATAACTGTGAAGCTAAAATGTGTCAACATGGTTTTCTAAAATATTTAATTTTCTATTAAATTCTATCTTGGGGTTGCGGTCTGCTGCAATAAGCTGAGAGCCAACTCCAATAAATACTAATACCGGAGTATTTTTCGGTTATCATTCAAAAAGCCAGCTAGCCTTCTGTAGGAATCAATGTCTTTGCCCATCACTCACAGGCTGTCTTGCATAGGTGGCAGACTTGTCAGTTACTTTCATTCTGAAGCCTATACTGAGCAGCAGGCTTAATGAGGGCTTCCCTTGTGGCTCAGCTGGTAAAGTATCCGCCCACAATGCGGGAGACAGAGGTTCAATCCCTGGGTTGGGAAGATTCCCTGGAGAAGGAAAAGGCTACCCACTACAGTATGCTGGCCTGGAGAATTTCATGAACGGTATAGACAATGGGGTCGCAAAGAGTCGGACACGACTGAGCGACTTTCACACACACAGGGTCAATGAGATTTAGACATCTCATAGAGTAATACAAAACAAGGTCTCAGTGACTTGCTAAAAGAAAAAAGAGAAATATCAATAACCTCAGATATGCAGATGACACCACCCTTATGGCAGAAAGTGAAGAGGAGCTAAAAAGCCTCTTGATGAAAGTGAAAGAGGAGAGTGAAAAAGTTGGCTTAAAGCTCAACATTCAGAAAACAAAGATCATGGCATCTGGTCCCATCACTTCATGGGAAATAGATGGGGAAACAGTGTCAGACTTTATTTTTTTGGGCTCCAAAATCACTGCAGATGGTGACTGCAGCCATGAAATTAAAAGACGCTTGCTTCTTGGAAGGAAAGTTATGACCAATCTAGATAGCATATTGAAAAGCAGAGATATTACTTTGCCAACAAAGGTCCGTCTAGTCAAGGCTACGGTTTTTCCAGTGGTTGTGTATGGATGTGAGAGTTGGATTGTGAAGAAGGCTGAACGCCGAAGAATTGATGCTTTTGAACTGTGGTGTTGGAGAAGACTCTTGAGAGTCCCTTGGACTGCAAGGAGATCCAACCAGTCCATTCTAAAGGAGATCAGTCCTGGGTGTTCTTTGGAAGGACATGCTAAAGCTGAAACTCCAGTACCTTGGCCACCTCATGCGAAGAGTTGACTCATTGGAAAAGACTTTGATGCTGGGAGGGATTGGGGGCAGGAGGAGAGGGGGACGACCGAGGATGAGGAGTTGGAGATGGACAGGGAGGCCTGGCGTGCTACGATTCATGGAGTCGCAGAGTCGGACACGACTGAGCGACTGAACTGGATCCTCTTATCAACTCAACGGGTTATTCTCATTTTACCGACTAGTAAAATTTATGAATCTGAGAAAAACTGAGGAGCCCATGAGAGGCGGAGGCGGGATTCGAACCAACGATTGACTCCGAGCCGGGGGCCCTCAGCAAGCAGCCCGATCCCCGACCCCTGAGGTAAAGCGCTGCAAACCAGGCCTCAGTCGCGCGCTGCGGTTCCCGCTCCCTGCCCGGGCGCGCCCAACACTCACCCTCGGCGCTGTCGCGGGTGCGATGGAAGTCGTCGGAGCGGCCGTCACGGAAAGCCCGGCAAAGCGAAAGGCAGAGGAAATCGAGCATCCAGCCGGCAGCTACCGCCTCTGCCTCAGCCACCAGGCCCGCGTCCTCCTCCTCCTCAGGGGCCCCCAGCTGTACCTGGCACTCGAGCAGTTCCTGGCATTCAAACTGCTCCTGATCATCTGTCACCGTGTCCGCCACCCGCTCCTCCGAGGAACCCGCATCCTCCCCGTCCGCACGCCCTCGCGGGCTCTGAGCCGCAGAGGCGGTATCCTCCGCCATGTTAAACACCTCGCGCAGCTTCTGGCCTTTCCGGCGCAGAGCGATTACTGGCTCGCGCCGCGCGGAGCGAGCCCACGGCAGGCGGCCTCTTCCGCCTGAGGGAAAACACCAATCAAACACCGCCGGGATGGGCGAGCGGCTCGAGCCTGGCTTTGGATTGGCCGAGACCTGCTCCAGCCTCTGCATGTTGAATTCACCCGCCACCCTGCAGTGCCGCTTTGTTGGTAAACCAGAGAAGTTCAGGCTAGACCTGGAGAGAGGACAGGAGGTGGTTGTTGTTCAGCGGTTCAGTCGTGTCCGACTCTTTGCGACCCCATGGATTGCAGCACCCCAGGCTTCCCTGTCCTTTACCATCTCTCGGAGCTTGCTCAAACTCCTGTCTGTGAGTCGGCGATGCCATCCAACCATTTCGTCCTCTGTTGTCAGTCTGCCTTTAGTCTTTGCCAGCATCAGGGTCTTTTCCATTTTAACTAACCGTGTTGTTCTAGACGATGTTGCATTTTAGCACAAGAATAGAATAGTTCCCCCACCTCCTGGGGGAGGTGTTTTAACTAGAAAAAGAAAACATTTTTAACTTTTCCCAGTTAAAATGGAGAAACATTTTACTCGTTTGTGCTTCAAAAGAGATAGATAATTAAAATGTCACTATTTTTCTAGCATAACACTTTAAATCCTAATGTACTCTTAACAGTTACTATGCAATCAGGAAGCAAAACTCTTTCAACAGACAGATCCGTGCTTTCCCAATCTTAAGGAGCGTCAGAATCAGTCCCGAGGCTTGTTGGGCATCACACCTATAATTTTTGTCCTGTAGGTTTGGATTGGGATCCTTAATCTGCAAGTCCTTTGTTCGCAGGTGAGTGATACTAAGGCTGCCGGTTTGGGGACCAAATTTTGAAATTATTGCTCTAGAAAGAGTCTGTTATTATGGAAAAGAATTTCAGTCAGGACCTGAAATAGATTATAAAAATTCAGCTTGTACAACAGTAAAGTGAAAGTGTAAGTAGCCTCTGACTCTTTGCAACCCTGTGGAATGTAGCCTCCCAGACTCCTCTGTCCTTGGGATTCTCCAGGCAAGAATACTGGAGTGGGTTGCCATTACCTTCTCTAGGGTATCTTCCCAACCCAAGGATCCAACCCAGGTCTCCCATATTGCAGGCAGATTCTTTACTGTCTGAGCCACCAGGGAAGCCCAGTGGCTTCCTGTATTCACAACAATAACTGAATACTTAGTTTGAATTTTCAAACTTACCTTGGAGCACAAGAGGGGACTGAGGGGAGAGGGGTCTGGTTATGTTCTATTTTTCTATGTAGGTGACCATCAATGGTCACTTTATGAACATGCATGGAACGTGATATATGCACTTTTCAGTACGTGAGTTATAATTGAACAAAAAGCTTCCTTTAAAACCCTGTTTGTAACATATCCAGTGTTATCAAACCCTTTATATTTTAATTTTTCACATTTATTATTGCCTTAAGGCTGAAATGTTGAGTCATCAAAGGACTATATTGTAGCCTTTAAGAATGCCTAAGTTGGGGACTTTCCTGGTGATGCAGTGGCTAAGACCCTGTGCTGCTAATGCAGGGGACCTGGTTAGAACCCTGGCACAATGGTCTTTGAAGATCCTGCCCCCTGCAGCTAAGACCTGGAGCATTTGTGTGTGTTAAGTCACTTCAGTTGTGTCCAACTTTTTGTGACCCTATGGACCATAGCCTGCTAAGTTCTTCTGTCCATGGGATTCTCCAGGCAAGAATACTGGAGCGAGTTGTCATTTCTTTCTCCGGGGGATCTTCCTAATCCAGGAATTGAACCCATGTCTCTTATGTCTCCTGCATTGGCCGGCTGGTTCTTTATCACTAGCACACCTAGACCTGGCACAGCCAAATAAATATATTTTATATATATATATATATAAAAGAATACCTAGGTTGGAATTCCCCTACCATATATACCCATTAGCTGTGTGACCTTGGATTAACTATGCCTCAGTTTTCTGTTTACTGGGTATACTAGTAATACCATCATTACAGTCTCCTTGGAAAGATTAAAGGAATTGATAAATGTAAAGACTTTAAAAGGAAACCAGGAACTAGGTAAGTGCTCTGTAACATTAGCTGGAAAAGCAGGACATTTGTGCTACTCAGAGAGTAGTGAGTCAGAAGGAATTGTTCCTTTAGACTCCAGTAGTCCCATGGAAAGTAAGTCCTATTTGTAAACAATATAGAGGACTGCTGCTGCTACTGCTAAGTCACTTCAGTCATGTCCGACTCTGTGTGACCCCATAGACAGCAGCCCACCAGGCTCCCCCGTCCCTGGGATTCTCCAGGCAAGAACACTGGAGTGGGTTGCCATTTCCTTCTCCAATGCATGAAAGTGAAAAGTGAAAGGGAAGTCGCTCAGTCATGTCAGACTCTTCGCGACCCCATGGACTGCAGTCTACCAGGCTCCTCCATCCATGGGATTTTCCAGGCAAGAGTACTAGAGTGGGGTGCCATCGCCTTCTCGGATATAGAGGACTAGGCCTAAGGAAATAAAAAGATAAGGTATAAAGAAAATGACCCTAGATGAGTGTCAGATTTCTACTCCACTTTGAGGCAGTGGACACAATGTAACATTACTGGTAAAGAAGCTTCTTGCTCATGAAGAGTTCTTCCCTTTGCAGAGTTAGTAAATTAGTGAGGACTGAAGGTATGTGTGGAACTAAAATGAAGCAGATTTCAGGATTGGAAACATGTTAGACAATTCTAATCCTAGGCTTCCCTAGTGGTTCAGATGGTAAGGAATCTGCCTGCAATTCGGGATACCTGGATTGGATCCCTGGGCTGGGAAGAAGATATCCTAGAGAAGGGAATGGCAACCCACTCCAGTATTCAAGCCTGGAGAATTCCATGGACAGAGGAGCCTGGCAGGCTACAGTTCATGGGGTCACAAAGAGTCGAACATGACTGAGTGACTAACACAATCCTTTAGAGCTTTTAAAATATTTAGAAGATCTTGGTAGCCCCTTGAGATTTTTTAGACTGGTATTTCATGTATTATAGGATTAGTATATGACTGTCAGACAATAGGCATCAGTGTTGTACTGTCTTACCCTGTAAGGGCATGTAGTTTGTTAAATGCTGAAGTCAGGCTGACTGTCCGTGATCACATAATTTTGTTGCTTTATTAAAAAAAAAAAAGCCTTCTGGTGTATGTCTTTAATAAGTCGCCAGTTAGCCAGTATTTTTAATAAAATGCATCTGCCCATAGTGAAAGCAATAACATTGCACAGGAGTATAAGGATATGTCTACAAACAGCTGGGAACCCAGGGGAAGAATGCTGTTTCTATTTCCTCCTGGAAATGAGTCAACTCTGTATGATGCAAGGTATCCTGGTGATGGTTTCTACCCCTGAATAAAAAATAAGGGGAAATCTCTTGACCACACAGCACTAAGAAATACATTCTATGGATAGTCTCTACTTATTAAAGCCTCTACTAAATTTTTTCAACATTCTTTTTAAAAAACAAATTTTTTTTTGGTCTTGCCTCACGACATGTGGAATTATAGTTTCCTGACCAGGACAGAACCCACACCCCCTGCACTGAAAGCAAAGAGTCTTAACCAATGGACTGCTGGGGAAGTCCCAAGTCTCTATTTATTTAAGTGAATGAGCCCGATATGAATTTTTCAATTTTCTAGGAGCTT
The DNA here is from genome assembly GCF_023091745.1 of Budorcas taxicolor. NCBI lineage: Eukaryota > Metazoa > Chordata > Mammalia > Artiodactyla > Bovidae > Budorcas > Budorcas taxicolor. Next base: position 49,718,206 of record NC_068923.1, on the reverse strand, counting down.
TATTTAGAAAAGAAAAAGCTGAAATTCATTTTAATATCATAGTTCATTTAACCTAACATATCCAAAATATCAGGGCTTCCCTGGTGACTCTGGTAAAGAACCCGCCTGCCAATGCAAGAGACTCAGGTTTGATCCCTGTGTTGGGAAGATCCCCTGGAGAAGGAAATGACAGCTCACTCCAGTATTCTTGCCTGGTAATTCACATGGAAAGAGGGAGCCTGGAGGGTTATAGTTCATGGGGTCACAAAAGAGTCAGATACAACTTAGTGACCAAACAACAAAAATATCAACAACCCCAAATATCATTTCAACCTGTAATCAATATATAAAATATAAAAATGATTGAGATATTTTACATTGTTTAAATGTCTTTGAAATACAGCACCTATTTTACATTTATAGACATCTGTTTGGAGTTGTCATGTTTCACATGCTCAAATAGCCAAATAAGGCTAGTGGCTATAACTGTAGGACAATTCTATACAGTACAGGTAGAAATTCAGGCTCTAGAATCAGAGATTTTGATTTGAATTCTTTCTCCACCACTTTCTACAGCACAATTAGGGAAATTTCTGGTTTTAAAAGAAGTATCAGTTTTTTACCCCCATGGACTTCTCAGAGCTACATACTCACCTGTACACTAATATGGATTATGAATTTCTAAGAAAAACATAGCGTAAAACGTATGCTCTAATTTATCATTACACTCTTTTTTTCACATGACAACCTATGTAATTATTGTACCAATAAATATACTTTGATGCTTTAAACTACTATACCAATATATACAGATACCAGCTATTAAGATGATTCCATGATCTCTAAGGGGAATGCCCCGGTGGCTCAGTGGTAAAGAACTCTCCTGCAATGCAGATGCCGCTACAGATGTGGGTTCTATCCCTGGGTCAGGAAGATCCCCCGGAGGAGGGCATGGTAGCCCACTCCAGTATCCTTGCCTGGAGAATCCCATGGAGAGAGGAACCTGGCGGGCTACAGTCCATAGGATAGCAGAGAGTTAGACACATGTGGATGTTGACTTGATCTCTAAGGGTTATAGTAAACTCAGTATCACTCGATCCAGTGGATCATACCCTCATCCTGGATGTATTTTCTTTATTTGACTTACAGGATCCATCCTTTTTAAATTTTCCTCACATCTCACTAGTCACTTCTCTTCAGTTTTTAAACTTTTGGATACTCACTGTAATTTTCTAGTTGATCTTCTCTCCTCCCGTTCTTTAAAATTGTCAATGGGAATTCCCTGGTGGTCCAGTGGTTAGCACTCTGCACTCTCAGAGCTGGGGGCCTGGGTTCAATCCCTAGTCGGGGAACTAAAATTCCACAAGCTGCACATGGCAGAGCCAAAAAAACTAAAAAATGAAATAAAATAAAATTGTCAAGATCCTATTGAGGGACTTCCATGGTTTTCCAGGAGTTAAGAATTTGCCTGCCAATGCAGGGAACATGGGTTCAGGAAGAGCCCACATGCCTCTGAGTAACTAAGCCTGCTGCTGCTGCTGCTAAGTCGCTTCAGTCGTGTATGAGTCTGTGTGACCCCATAGCCGGCAGCCCACCAAGCTCCCCCGTCCCTGGGATTCTCCAGGCAAGAACGCTGCAGTGGGTTGCCATTTCCATCTCCAATGCATGAAAGTGAAAAGTGAAAGTACAGTCGCTCAATGGTGTCTGACTCTTTGAGACCCCATGGACTGCAGCCCACCAGGCTCCTCCATCCATGGGATTTTCCAGGCAGGAGTACTGGAGTGGGGTGCCATTGCCTTCTCCAACTAAGCCTCATGTGTCACAACTACTCAACCCATGTGCAGCAATGCAATCCTGAAGCCCACGCAGCTAGAGCCTGTGCTCTGTAACAAGAGAATCCACTGTGTGCAAGCAGAGAGCGCCGTGCTTTCAGAAACTAGAGAAAGTGAGAGGGTAACAGGCAGGAAGGCCAGAGGTCCCCAAGCGGCAGGAGAAAATAAACTGCAAGTGGCAGACGTTTTTTCCCTACTCTACACAAATTAAAAGAGCCTTCTTTTGATTCTGTGTTGATGATACCTGGTTCTGCCTTGAGCTAACCAATGCATTTTTCTTACGTTAATGAAACTATGTATTTGCTTTGAAATTTTCCTTTCTTCAGAATGGTTCTGCCTAAGACTAATATTTTCTTTTCTCAAACCTTGGGCTGATAATGGCTCAACAACCAGAATTTCTCTCAATTGTTTTATGGCCAGGGGGATGACACACCTCATGCCATCCTGTCTCAAAAGTGTATATTATGGGAGAGGGGCCCAGTGAGATGGCTAAACTCCCTCTAGCCTTGAGATGTCTCTCTTACCTGATTAATAGCTTTCTAACAGACATAATGGGCTTCTCTGTGGCCCCAATGGTAAAGAATCTGCCTGCAATGCAGGAGAACAGGGTTCGATCCCTGGGTTGGGAAGATCCCTTGGAAAAGGAAATCGCAACCCACTCCAGTATTCTTGCCTAGAGAATTCCATGGACGGGGGAGCTTGGTGGGCTACAGTCTGTGGGGTTGCAGAGAGTTGGACATGACTGAGCGACTAACCCAAGCAACAGACATAAAACACCTTGCTAAAAACTAGCAAAGGGGCACTCTTTCTGTTCCCTTCTGATGTCTATGTCAGAAGCGTTCGCTATCTCTATTACACTTTAATACAACTTTGCTACACAAAAAGCTCCAAGTAGTCAAGCCTTGTCTCTGACCCTGGATCAAAATACTTTCCTCTGAAGGTCATGAATCCTGCATAACACATGACTGGAAGCAGCGACCTTTCAAAAGTCTGCGCAGCAGTGAAGACTGCTGCTCTTCCTTGTGGTGCACCGGCCCTAGGATGCCAGGCTTCAGTACTTGCAACCCTCGGGCTCAACAGCGTGGACTCAGTAGTTGTGCCTTGGGCCACTTAAGTTGCAGGTGGATTCTTAACCACTGGACCACCAGAGAAGTCCCATAAAATCTTCTTAAAAAGAAAAAATTCAGAGTATAATGGACCTTATGTGTGTGCTAAGTTGCGTCGGTCATGTCTGACTCTTTGTGACCTCATAGGCTATAGCCACCAGGGTCCTCTGTCCGTGGGATTCTCCAGGTAAGAATACTGGAGTGGGTAGCCACGCCTTCCTCCAGGGGACCTTCCTGATCCCTAAGGGATCCCCTAAGGCTTGTGCATTGCAGGCAGGGTCTTTACCGCTGAGCCACCGGGATAGCCCACAACTGGACCTTAGTACTAAATAAAGATTTGACCAACATTGCCTTTCCAAATTAACCAATTATTTGACTAAGCAGACTGAATTGACTACTTTTTGTCAGCCCTGGTGACACCTTTACTCTTCCCAGTAGAGGTCACTATGTAACAAATTCTTTGATTAAAAAAATATGTATAGTATAATTCCTCCCATGTGGAAAACAAACAAACAAACACCAAACTGAAATTCTTTCTTACTAGATCCCTTGTAATCCAAATAGGCAGAGGAGCCAAGCACGAGATGGGATGAGGGCCGGAGATCCAAGAAGCTTGTGTGAAAGCCACTGCACAAAGACAAGTAACATTCATGCATGTGGCTTAGTGTGTTTGCTCTTTTGGTTTCAGGAATTTCTTCCGATTTCAAAAATCTAAGATTCCACTCTGTGCTCTCCACAGAGCGCCAATGTGATACCTGCTCGGACTAAACCCGTATGAATCAGGAGGCTTACAGCAGGGCACCACTCAGTTGGAGGATGGTGTCTTCTTCTGAGTCTGTCTTTCACGGCCTTTCTTTTGAGTAGGAGAGCCTGGACTTCTTTCTGTGACAGCTTTTTTTTTTTTTTAATGGAACACTTCACAAATTTGCATGTCATCCTTGTGCAGGGGCCATGCTAATCTTCTCTGTATGTTCCAATTTTAGGATATGTGCTGCCAAATGAATCGAGTATGACAGCCAGATTTTTTTAAAAAAGCAAAAGTATGGGAATTTCCTGGTAACCCAGTGCTTAGGGCTCTGTGCTTTCGCTGCAAAGGCCTGGGTTCAATCTTCAGTCAGGGAACTAAAATCCTGCAAACCACACAGCAAAAACGTAAATAAGCAAAATCAGCAAAAGCAAACACTTTCAGGCCTCTGGAAGCCCAAACCCAGAACAGCACAGTGTCCCTTCTTCCATGCTTAGTTGGTCAAACAGAGCCAGAAAGCCATTGCAGATTCAGTGGTGGACAAGTAGGCTTCACATCTTGATTGGAGGAGGAATATGCCTGCAGCAGGATGAGATGAACTGTCGAAGGCTCGCCTTGTGAACAGGGCTTCCCGGGTGATGCTATTGGTAAAGAACCTGGCTGCCAAGGTAGGAAACGAAAGAGATGAGGGTTCGATCCCTGGGTCGGGAAGATCCCCTGGAGGAGGGCATGTCAATCCACTCTAGTATTCTTGCCTGGAGAATTCCATGGACAGAGGAGCCTGGTGGGCTAAGGTCCTAGGGTAGAAAAGGGTCAGACATGACTGGAGCAACTTAGCACGCACCCACACATTCTTGTGAACCACATACCAATGTCTAACTGAATGTGGAAAAATAAGACACTGGAGTCAAAGGGTGAGTCTAGGGTGGTTACCCAAGCAGAGTTGTATCTAACAGCCAAAATGACTCAACATGGGAGAGGGAAACTAATACGTGTTGTTGTTCAGTTATTCAGTCGTATCCAACTCTTTGTGACACCATGGACTGCAACACACCAGGCTTCCCTGTTCTTCACCATCTCCCTGAGTTTGCTCAAACTGATGTCCATTGATTTGCTGATGCCATCCAACCATCTCATCCTCTGTCATCCCCTTCTTCTGCCTTCAATCTTTCCCAGCCTCAGGATCTTTTCTAATGAGCCAACTCTTCAAATCAGGTGGCCACACTATTGGAGCTTCAGCTTCAGCATCGGTCCTTCCAATGAATATTCAGGGTTGATTTCCTTAAGGATTGTCCTGTTTGATCTCCTTGCAGTCCAAAGGACTTAAGAGTCTTCTCCAGCAGCACAGTTCAAAAGCATCAGTTCCTTGGCTGTTAGCCTTCTTTATAGTCCAGCTCTCACATCCATACATGACTACTGGGAAAACCATAGCTTTGACTATTCATTTGTTCTAGCTACATTTCAAATCCTTTGCAGCCACCTGTGGCTGTGCTGTGCCGTGCTCAGTTGCTTCAGTCATGTCTGGCTGTTTGCAACCCCATGGACTGTAGCCCGCCAGGCTCCTCTGTCCACAGGATTCTCCAGGCAAGAATACTGCAGTGGGTTGCTGTGCCAGAATACAAATGTTTCTGTCAAGTAGCAAATCAAGTAGAAGGAGACAACATAAGAACAACAGTTAAGAGTAGGTAGACTGTTCTGCATATGGCATTTTCCTGTTAGCTGGCTGTGAGATGGTCAAATAGGAACTTCTACAAGCTCTGTAGCTGGGGGAAATGTTTAGCTTTTATGCAGCAAGCACCATGGAGGCCCATGTGTCTTTCCCAAAGGTCTTTCATCCTGACCAGACTAAGGTAGAATCCATCCTCCCACTAAAAGGATGAGATCATAAAATACCCCTTTCATTACCACAACCTGGGCAGAACCCAGAAGCAGATGGCCAGACAATATGGAAGCTCTAATTAGGGAGAGAAAGCTGCAGGACCACCAAAATAGAAGGAAACATCTTCCCTTCGTAGTAACTAAGCAGTTGTAGGCATTTTGCAGAGCATTTTGAAAGAAAATAAAGGCTTATTTTTGTCTGAGTGTGCTATACAAGGTCCTGGTGAAATTCTACTGCTCCAAGTGCTTTTTTTTTTTTAAACCATACATTCCACAGGGAAGTATTTTTGGTCTTGATTTTTAAAGGCTTTGAAGAACTTCTGCTGTTCTTAACTCTGGAAGGACTGAAAGTGATAAACGTTTCAATTTTATGCACTTAATGTTCTGTGGTCCATGCAGACTCTCTTGACAACCTCTAGTATTATTATGACAGCAGCAAAGATAATAATAGCTGGTATTTAAGAGAGACATTTAGCTTTTGTAAATGGATGTTCACATTTATTATTTATTTTTATCTTATTTTGTTTCCTTGGTGGAGCTGGGTTTCCCATGGCTCATGGAACTCTAGATATGCTGTAAGTATCAGAAACTGTGAAACAGGGAATTCCCTAGTGGCCCAGTGGTTAAGACTTGTGCTTTCCCTGACAAGGACCAGGGTTCAATCCCTGATTGGGGAAGTAAGATCCTGCAAGCCATGGTTAGCCAAAAACAAACAAACAAAAAAAGAAACTGTGCAAAAGGAAACGATGGCACCCTTGTGTCTATTTCCTTTTAATTATTTGGGCATTTTATTATTCTCTTCTCCAGTTTGAAAGTTCACTGTTTTTAGTGAAAAGCAAAAACCATCACATTTGGAAGGCAAAATTTAATTAGAACCTAAAAATGCTAGTTTTGTTCTTCTATTGAGAGTCATTATTTCAGTAGTTCCTGTATGTGTTCCCATTAACACACAAAATGAAAAGTGGTGTGCTATGGGTTTAATTAGGCTTACTATTTAAACTGTGTGTTCAGAGATTATTAAGGTTTGTTTAAAGCTAATGAGTACAGTGGTCTTTAGTAGTTGACTCAGAGGGAAGGAAAGAAAGGGTTGAGGGAGCCCATTCCTAACTCCCCCACTTTGGAGAGCTGCTGTGGAGCGTGGCTATAAAGACCCCCCACCCCTGAACTGGGACTGCCCTAGCAGTCTGGTGATTAGGATGCCTTACTCCCAAGGCAAGAGGCATGGGTTCAGTCCCTGGTTGGGGAAGATCCCGTATGCCTAGTGGCCTGGCCCTACCCACCCTCCCCCCCCACCAAAAAAAAAGATCCCCAGCTGTTCACAGACTGCAGATCAACACTGTGTGGGGCCTAAAGCTGTTACTCCTTCAGGGACTCAGAAGGGGTCTTGTAATGAGATGCTCTGAAGCTAATGCTGTACAGGTTTTTTTTAACTATGTTAAGTAATTATCTCTATTCCCGAACATGGTACAAATATGGATTTCTTTATTTTCTATTGGAAAAACACCAGTTGACCAGTTAATCTGCAGCCTTAACTAATCTTCTAGGTGATAGCTCTAAAGATTTTTCTTCAAAACAAATAAGGAAACATTTGAGAGGTATCAACCCAATCAAAAATGTTACAAAAGAAAAAAAATACTGTTAAGAAGGTTGTGATAAAAGTGATATCAAGTAACTCAGTTGTTGTTGTTTCATTGATAAGTTATATCCGACTCTTTTGCGACTCCATGGACTATAGCTCGCCAGGCTCCTCTGTCCATGGGATTTCCCAGGCAAGAATACTGGAGTGGGTTGCCATTTCCTTCTCCACTCTGTACAGTTTTATAGGTAGTGGGTCCTGCTGGGGCTGGAAGAGGGATGAGGATTGGGCTCCACTGAGCAAGACAGGTGAGTGGGAAGAAAGACTGGAGATGATAGATGGAACCAGTCTTCCAGAAAGATTGCTTTCCAAAACAAAGATGAATACTCTGCTTTTATTTTTCCAATTTTTAGTCACAGCAATTCGAAAATATCAACAATCATAGGACACATTTCATGCCTGGACAGAAAACTTGACCAAAGTGAAAAATGGTCTCTGGGTCTTTCTGATACTTGAATATTTTCTGCATATTATGTTGTTCTTTTTGAAAAAGAAACCTAAATTGTAGTGAAATAGTATCAACTGAAATTTGACTCTGTTTTGGGATTTTTTTTTTTTTTTGTCACAAGTTTAAAAGGAAAGACATTACAAATTTGAGATGAGGCAGAGTAAAAAATTACACAGCAGCACTCAATCTGGTTGTCTTTTCCCTGCCTGAAGCCAGCAGGGAAATTTCAGAAGCCTCAACACAGCTGAAGACTTCATAGAAGAGAGTAGGTTGCTGTTCAGGAAAGCGGTGACCCCTCATGCCGCGTGCTGAGCGGGTTACAAGACAGTAGCTGAAGACAGTGGTGTAAATGGCAATAAGAAACCATTTGTTAGCTCTCATTTATTCTCTGAGCCTTAGCCTGAATGTCTTATCCTCTAGAGACCTTCCCAGGAACTGCTGAGTGGTTATCCTCTGACCTCTCTTGCTCAGATTTTTCTTAGGCTACTCAATGACTTGCTCATTTAACCTTTATGTCCAGAATGATAAGGAGTATACTTTAAGGCTTCCCACCGACCCCGCTTTGCTTTTTAACACCGCCGCCACCCTCAGTTGCTAACTGGTTTAAGAAAGACTTTTACAAATTCTGTGGAGGCGTTATTATTTACATAAAATAAGATGCACTCATTTTAAGGCAGTTCTATGGATTTTTGATAAAGGTGTATGCCTATACAACCAATAATTGTCTTTTTGTTCAACACTTTAAATGTTTCACTTCATTTTCTTCTTGCACATGTGGTTTGTGATGTAATTTTTGTCTGTGATTTTTATCCTTGTTCCTCTAGAGGTAAGGTGCTTTTTATTCTGAGAGATGTTGCTTGCTTAGTCATGGCCAACACTTTTACTAATATAACAGTATCAGACGCTTCATGTATGAATTCTGTAATGCTCACACAGCCCTATGAGGCAGGGTCTTTTAATACATTTATAGAAAAGGAAACAGAGAGGTTAAGCAATTTGCCCAAAGTCACACAGGTGTAATGGTCAGAGGCAGACCTTGGACTAGACACTCTGAATCCAGTGTCTACCCTCTAAATCAATACACTCCAGTATCTGTGGCTTAGAGATAGGATCTGAGGAAGAAACCCAGATAAAAGGAAGACTTTTCTAGGGTTTACAAAGCGATAGTAACAAGCAAATTTTCTGTAGAGTTATTGCTATTGTTCTCAGAAATCACAGATGTTTAAAAGAGAATTTAGAGATCACCCAGGCCAATGCTTTCATTTTTACAAAGGAACTGAGACCCAGAAAAACCAAACGCTACAGAGTCAGATGTGGTAAGAACAAGTTGCTGTTGTTGTTTTTTTTAAAATATTCTGAAGTTGCAGATAAAATGAGTTTTAATTTAAAGATATAAAGTTAAATAAAAAGAAATTTCTTGATAGAGCAGTTAAGCACTGGAGCAAAGAAAACTATGGAAGCTCTTCAATTTTCCTAATGATTGCAGAGGTGTTTGCCTAAAACAGAGGCGATAAACCTGGGACAGATAGCCATCTGTTGTTTTCTTTGTCCAGTTTCCATTCACTCTTCCCTTAGCAATGACATCCTGGTTTTCCTCTGGGAAACACTGCCCTCCCACCCCCTCTGTCCACGTCCATACTTGGGTGGGAATCATCTTTCCCAGCCTGGCCAACCAAGGCTGGGCCAGTCAGCTTTGCATTCCCTTGGCTCCAGTGATTGGTTCAGCATTGGACACAGCATACAGGCAAGGAGATTCATGTCTGGGAATATTAGGGAGGCATACGTTCTCATTCAAGTTTCTGAGAGAACACTTCTGTTGGGAAGAAACTGCTTGAGAATGGAGCCAACATAGAGAAAGCAGAGGTGACAAAAGGGTATCATTTGAGCCACTGGATCCAGACCTGCCTAAAGACAGAAATCCCTGCATTTTTGGATTCTTGAGTCCATATGATTGTAGTCACAGGGAACATTTATCTGGTGCTTCTTAAGTGTCAGGCAATGCTGTATACGATGTAGGTGAATTATCTCATTTAGTTCTCACAACAGCCCCATTAAACTGTTATTATTTCCATTCTATAGAGGTGACAACTGTGGTATGGAAGGGTTAAATCAGTTGCGTAAGGTACAAAGAGAATAAATGGTGGACAGGAATTTGAATTCAGGCCATCCAACTGTTAGACTCAAAGTTTTAACCATCTACATTTTCATCAGAGTCTAAAAAACAGCTCTGGAGACTTCCATGGTGGTCTAGTGGTTATGAATCTGTGCTTTCACTGCAGGGCCTGTCAGTTTGATCCCTGGTCAGGGAACTGAGATCCTGCATGTAGCTCAATGTGGCCAAAAATAAATAAAATCAAGTAAAGTAAAATAAAAACCCAGCTCTGATTCAAAAAAAGACTAAAACCCACTACCATCCACATTTAACGTAGAGGAAATAAATCATCCCAGATTTCTTCTATGATGATAGCTGCAATTCTGTATTGTGTTGCTTTCATAGTTTGCAAAAAAACAAAACAAAACACGAGAGCTGACTTCATTTTTAAGTCTTTGCATCCTGGTTCATCTGAACAAAGAGAGTGGTTCAAACTTGCTAAAGCAATCTTTTCCTTCACAAATTTAAATCAGCCTGCTTTTTCTATTGATGATTAAGCCACTAATAATATTTTGGGTTTTGGAATTGCTTGGCCCATTTAAAAATTCTTGTATCCTCTGAGTCCCCTTGCTGTTCACTTGAAACTATCACAACATTGTTAACTGGCTGTGCTGTGCTTAGTCGCTCAGTCGTGTACACGACTCCACGTTTGGCCCACCAGGCTCCTCTGTCAGTGGGGATTCTGCAGGCAAGAATACTGGAGTGGGTTGCCATGACCTCCTCCAGGGAATCTTCCCAACCTAGGACACCAGGGTCTCCTGCATTACAGGCAGATTCTTTACCAGCTGAGCTACCAGGAAAGCCCTGTTAATGGGCTATACCCCAATACAAAATAAAAAATTTAAAGTTTGGAAAAAAAAAAAAATATTGCAGCCTCATTGTTAATCAACTATACTCTAAAATAAAAGTATTTTTGAAAAATTGCAGCCTGAAAGGCAGAGTAGACCATTTCTCAGAACTAAAGGAATTCCCTCTAGTGCAAGTCCCTTATTTCCTGGGTCGCTGCTTCCATCTTTATTGGTCTTTCTGAGGGTGGCTCATTCATAAAACAGTTACATTTATGAAGTCTCCGAAATGGGCTTCTGTTCTCACAAAGAGGAAATAGTTCTTTGGAGAATAATGGCTGATTACCTGTTCAGCGAGAGCAAAGTTTTCCATTTGCACAAAGAAGAATTTTTAGCCTGTTTTAATGAAATTTCTTTCAATGCTTCAATATCTAAGAATTTCCCAGGGCAATTTCAAGTAAACTTGAATTCGAGGGCCTAGAAAATGTTTATGAGAGGTGGTTTTGGAGGCACATTTGGAAGCAGAATGTTCTCAGTTCAGAGTCAGCACTGCAGGGCATTGCCTTACCTTCCCCTGCTCCTCAGTCCTTTTTACCTTGTAAATATTTCCTTTTATACTCTGACCCTGACACAGAGGTAAGAGCAAGGTGGGCTGTGATCAGGGTTAAAGAAAAGGAAGGAAGATGAGCCCAGATGCAGCACCCCTACCTCCATGTTGTGCATATCTCTGTTTAGATTACTTGTTACTCTCTTGTATCCAGCTGCAGCCTTTGCCATGTGGACTTAAAAAAAAAATTGGACCATGTGAGAATTGAGAGTTAAGTTTTATTTGGGGGCAAAATGAGAACGGCAACCTAGGAGACAGCCCTTCAGATAGCTCTGAGAAACTACTCCAGAAAGGCAGGGGGGAAGGTCAGTATATATGTGATTTTGGTGCAGGGGAATACATGCAACCAGGCACCTATTTTTCCAGATAGTTTTTCTAGTCTTGTGAAGCTTTCTGCTAGTCACAAGAAAAAGTTGTCACCATGAAGGATTTTCATGCTTTTCTAGATATGCTGAGATACAAGGATTGGACTCATAAAATCAGCCCCTGAAAATATCTATCAGAAAACCGGTCCTGTCAGTTACCCCACCCCTGCCCCCTGGGACAGAGTACCTCATTTCTGCTCTCCACCCTGAACTCCTTCAGGGGGTGTTGAAGGTCAGCATCTGCAGCAGCACATGATTTAATCCTTATAGAGACAGATGACAAGGGCCCATGGCAAGTGCCAATTTGTAGTTAGACACCCACTTTACTGAAACTTTTTCAACTTTTTTTTTTAAGTTTCAAGTGAAAAAAATCCAAATTGCGCAAAAAATTTACAGCAAAAGGTACTACATCTCCTCCCCCATCCAGCTCTCAATGCTCCAGACTCTTTCCCAGAGGCAACTGTGGTTACCATTTTCCTTTTTAGTTAGGAACTTGTTTTCGAAGTGATGATCTAGGGACTTCGCTGGTGGTCCAGTAGTTAAGACTCCACCTTCCAGGGCAGGGGACTGAGATGCCACATGCCTCAGGGCAACTAAGCCCATGTGCATCTCTACTAGAGAGCCCACAGGCTGCAAGTAAGATCTGACACAGTAAAAAATAAAATAAATACTTTTTTTTTTTTTTAAAGAAGTACTGCTGCTGCTTAAGTCACTTCAGTCGTGTCCAACTTATAGACGGCAGCCCACCAGGCTCCTCTGTCCCTGGGATTCTCCGGGCAAGAATACTGGAGTGGGTTGCCATTTCCTTCTCCAATTCATGAAAGTGAAAAGTGAAAGTAAAGTTGCTCAGTCGTGCCCGACTTAGCGACTCCATGGACTGCAGCCTGCCAGGCTCCTCCATCCATGGGATTTTCCAGCCAAGAGTACTGGAGTGGGGTGCCATTGCTTTCTCCGAAAGAAGTACTAACTACCTTAAATTTACTTTCTTTCTTTTTTTAAAAACAGCTTTATGGAATTTATTCTCTGTACTGGGATTAGTGTAACCACCTGGATATTCATGGTGCAGAGGAGGAAAGACTTGCTACCCTCCTAGATTTGATAGCTGGATCTATGAAACAAACTGACAATGGGCAAATTGATAGGAGAAAATGTCTACAAATTTATTTTTATTTGTTTAGGCTGAGCCCTGTGGCATGTGGGTTCTTGGTTCCTCAACCAGAGATTGGATCCATGCCTCTTGCATTAGGAACATGGAGTTTTAACCACTGGACTACCAGGGAAGTCCCTACAAATTTATTAGTTTTTAATATTACATGCACAGGGACATCACATGAAAAATGAAAAAGTGAATATCTAAAAAAAAAAAAAAAAGCCCAGGAGATTTGAGAGCTTATGTAACATTTTAACTGGGGAAGATGAGAGATATTGGCCTTTTAGGGGAAAATAAGTGAGTTTTAGTGATAATGGATGAATGGGTGCCAAGAAGGATAGATGGGAAGTATAACAGTTTGTGACAAAGTTTGTCTGGGTGTGGTATCAACTTCTAGTCTCCTCCCCATGAGAAGAGTCCAGTCTCCCCTGGTTTACGAAAGGGGGGGGTAGGAGGATGGGGAAAAATTGTTGGGAAGAGTCTTATGACAATTGGGTTCCTTTTGAAGGATCTGTCTTTAGGCAGATAGGAGAGTTCAGAGAAAGCCTTTCCCTACATTTGCTATTCTTTAACTACTTTCAGCTCAAAATAAGTCAATACATCAGCATATTTGGGGTGGCAAGTCCTAAATTCCTTCAAAGGACATTTAGGTCTCTTCAGTGTTGCTCTTCTAAACTAGGCTACTGTGGGATTTCCCTAGTGAGCCAGTGGTTAAGACTCTGTGCTTCTACTGCAGGGGGTGGTTCAGTCACTGGTTGGGGAATTAAGATCTCACGTGCTGTGTTGTGTTGCCAAAATTAAAAAAAAAAAAAACCTAAAATAAACTAGGCTGCAGTGAACTTCATACCCATGTATTTTTGCTCATATGGGAACATTTCTTTAAAATAAATTCCTAAATTATGCATTCCTAGGGCAAATCAAATTTTCATCTTTTAGTAGATATTGCTAAGCTTTCCTCCAAATAATTTTTTAAATTTATTTATTTTTGGCTGCACTAGGTCTTCCTTGCTGTGCTCGAGCTTTCTCTAGTTGCAGTAAGTGGGGGCTACTCTTCTTTACTGTGCATGGGCCTCTCATAGTGGTGGCTTCTCTTGTGGTGGAGCATAGGCTCTAGGTTTGCCAGCTTTAGTAGCTGTGGCTCATGGGCTTAGTTGCCCTGCAGCATGTGGGATCTTAATTCCTGGACCAGGGATTGAACTCAGGTCCCCTGCATTGGCAGGCAGATTCCTAACTACTAGACCATCAGGGATGTCCCTCCTCCATATAATTTATATGAATTGACACTCCTACAGTGAATAAGAATGTCATTTTCTTCTATGTGCTAGGTATGAGGAGATACAAGAATTAAGCTTATAAAATTTGCTCCTGAAATTATCTATTTGAAGACTTGTTTTGTCAGTTTTTCCCAGAGCACAGAGTGCCTTATTTTTGCTCTCCATCCTGAATACCTTTTTGGAGATGTGTTGAAGGTCAGCAGCTGCAGAAGCACATGATTTAATCCTGGTAGAGGTAGATGGCATGTGTGAAGCTTACTGAAATGAATTAGAAATACCCCAGAAAAAAAAAAAACACCCCAGAATAATAGGATAGTTACTTCTTAATTAACCAGCAACTAACCCTAACCCTAAGTTCAGTTCAGTTGCTCAGTCGTGTCTGATTTTTTGCGACCCCATGGACTGCAGCACACCAGACTTCCCTGTCCATTACCAGTTCCTGGAGTTTACTCAGACTCCTGACCATTGAGCTGGTGATGCCATCCAACCATCTCATCGTCTATTGTCCCCTTCTCCTTCTGCCTTCAATCTTTCCCAGCATCAGGATTAATTTCTAAGGAGTCATGTAATCCTTTTGAGTAGTTAGTTGGTATGTCAATCCTAAAGGAGATCAATGCTGAATATTCTTTGGAAAGACTGATGCTGAAGCTGAAACTCCAATACTTTGGCCACCTTATGCGAAGAGCAGACTCATTGGAAAAAACGTTGATGCTGGGAAAGATTGAAAACAGAAGGAGAAGGGGATGGCAGAGGATGAGATGGTTGGATGGCATCACCGACTTGATGGACATAAGTTTGAGCAAGTTCCAGGAGATGGTGAAGGACAGGGAAGCCTGGCGTGCTGCAGTCCATGGGGTCCCTAAGAGTCAGACACGACTGAGTGACTGAACGACAACAACAACAGTTTGTGTGTGCGTGTGCTCAGTCATGTCTGACTCTATGAGACCCCATGAACTGTAGCCCACCAGGCTCCTCTGTCCATGGAATTCTCCAGGCAAGAATGCTGGATTGGGTCACCATTCCCTTCTCCAGGAGATCTTCCAAATAAGACAACAGGCCCAAAACAGAGCTGCTTATACTACACCCCACATCACCAAGCTGAAATTTGATTACAGTTTCGACTCCTCCAGAAATGGAATCTTAAACCAGGTCCATTAGGAATCACCTGATCAGCACTAGTTAGGTCATCTGCCTTATAGATGTCCCCTGTTGTCCCCAAAATGAAAATAACTTGCAATCACCAGCCCATTTTTTAAACTTAATATAACTTCCTTGTTCCAATTCCCTTCTGCGTATGAAAGTTTTTAATTTTGGACAGCTCCTCTGCGCTCCTTGCTATCTGCTAGACTGGATGCTGTCTGATTCAAAGGGATCTTTGCTCAAATAAACTCTTAGAGTTTTCAACACGCTTTTTAAACTTTTTATCTTTTAACAAGAGGAACATTATTTAAACTTTGCCAAAGAAAGCAATTCTAACAGGCTCATTCTGTGTCATCATTCTGAAAGTGACGAGTAAAGGTCACTGTGAAACATGCCACTTTGTTGTGTGGATAATTTTTAGCTGAAGGCAGCAAACTCAGGAAACACTTTTATTTCTCTCTTAACTACATAAAAGAATATAGATGGGGACCTGGCCCAGAAAGAGAGCGGTTACCAGACATTATTATTATTATTATTGTGGCCTCGCAGCTGGTGGGATCTTAGTTCCTGGACCAGGGATCAAACCCAGGCCCTGGCACTGAGAGCACCAGATCCTAACCACTGGACCATCAGGGAATTTCTTATTACTGGAAAATGACTCTTTATTAGAAATACTTATATTCATGGCAAGGGAGACATCTAATTACTAAACATCTGTTTTTCTTATTGGCCTGTGAATTACCTTTCTCACACTTGAAACCCTGGGTCCCACCCCACTGCTTAGCTCAGGATAATATGCAAGCTTCAGTTCCCTGACTGTCTTTGAGGTCTCCTGTTTTTTATGGGGCTCCCAAGTACACAAAGTTCCATTTTTTCTTATATTAATCTATCTTAATGTCAGTTAAGTTACAGACCAGCCAAAGAAGGGTGGAAAGAAAATTTTTTTCCACCCTAATAGTTGTGAATCTTACTTCTTATTGATTGTTAGTCTAGGTAAATTGTTCCCTGCCACTTCCTTGGTGGCTCAGTGGTAAAGAATCTGCCTGCAATGCAGAAGATGTGAATTTGATCCCTGAGTCAGGAAGATCCCTTTGAGATGGAAATGGCAACCCACCCCAGCATTCTTGCCTAGGAAATCCCATGGACAGAGGAGCCTGGTGGGCTATAGTCCATGGGGTCGCAAAGAGTTGGACACAACTTAGTGGCTAAACAACAAGAAGTTGTTCTCAACTGTCTGGCAACATTTTTTTTTTCCATAAAAAAAAGCATATTGGCTTTATTAATTGATTCAAGAATGAGGCAGCATCCCATTTAGGAAGCAGAAAGGCATTCAGAGGTGTTGCTCAAGATGATGGTAGGTATTTATAGGTAGAAAACTGCATGGGTCACGAAGGTTGTTAGCAAAAGAAAAGAAAGGATTGCTTCAGGATAGCTCATCTTCTTTTGTGGTGGTGGGGGGGTGGGGCAGAGAGGCAGCAGTTTTATTATTTCCCCGACTAGAATCAGGAAATGCCAGTGGTTTAAAATTCCACTCCTGGGAGAGGTAGAAACTGAAGTTAGATTGGGTATTAAGTCTAGGTGGGGCTTACCGCAAATGGCTCCATTTTGAATTTGTGTATTTCTTTTTAACAATTCACCCCTTTTGATCAAACTCTCAATCTGAGAGATGTGATAAAAATGTATGCCTTGGTGTCACCCTCAGCTGCCACTTGGTGGGCTCCGTAGTCCTCTCAGCTTTATTGGTCTTTGATGTGGTGCCCGTTGGTTGTGGCTTTTTGCTTAACCCCTGTGATGGTCACAGGTTACGTTTCCAGTTCACAGTGTCTAAGTCAGTCATTCTGTTTGTTCCCTTTTTGAGCTCCCTGTAGCAGGGTGATTGTTTGTCTGGTGGTCAGGGGCTTTGAAGAAGCATTTAAAGCTTTTGAGAGAATAACACATCAGGGGGATTTATCATCATAACTATAAGCAGGATAATTCCCAAGGTTTGAAGTGTACTTCAGAATCACACTCTCGAAGTCTCAAACCAATCAAATAAGTCAAAGAAAGACCTTGTTGAGAGAGTCACTTTCTTCTTCTTCTTCTTTTTTGCCTCACAGATTGCAGGATCTTAATTCCCCCACAAGAGACTGAACCTGTGCCCTCTGCATTGGAAGCATGAAGTCTTAACCACTGGACCACCAGGGTAGTCCTCCTGACAACATTTTAAATTATTTGCACTGGGGAGTGCTACTGGTATCTAGCGTTTGAGGGTGAAGATGCTATTAAACATCCTGTAATCATAGGATACCCCTCCACAACAAAGAATAGCTCCACTAAGATGAGAGTTGAGAATGTAAACAGATTGATAAACCCTTGTTTAGATAGAGAAAAATAGGATTGAATGGCTCCCAAACCTAGAACTGAAGTGAGAGATGCTTTTCTTCTTTTTAAAAATATATTTATTTTTTACTTATTTTATTTATTTATTTGTCTGCACTGGGTCTTAGCTGTGGCATGTGGGATCTAGTTTCCTGACCAGGGATCAAACCTGGGCCCCCTGTAGTGGAGTGTGGAGTCTCAGCCACGGGACCACCAGGGAAGTCCTAAAGATGTTTATTTCTGAGTTCAAATCATTCTGCTTTGCTTCTTTTCTTCTCTAAATTTTGGACAGAAATGCTCCCTTCATTTCGAGATTCTAATTTCTCAAAATTAACCTGGGTATTAGCCAATTGTGGGATCCAGGTCTGCTGACATGCACACCTTTACTTCTCTCTTTTAAAAACAACCAGAAACTAATTATTATATTTTGACTGCACAGCGTGGCTTGTGGAGTCTTAGTGCCCCGACTAGGAATTGAACCCTGCACCCTGGGCAGTGAAAGTGCAGAGGCCTCTTCCCTGGATGGCTAAGGAATTCCCAACAACCAGATTATTATTGCTCCTTCACTTAAATCTTACTCTTCTTCCCTGCCTTATGATCCAGAGCAGTTAATAACTTTATATAAAGAATGTTCTTTATGTAAAGAAGTTCTTTATATAAAGAGCTTTTAATAAGGAATGTCTACATCCACTCCATTTAATCTAGTGGATGGAATAATTTTGAGGGGGAAACAATAGCTAATTTCCATTTTCATAATGCATCACAAAACACCCTCCCAGTGTCTGTTAAAATGATCCTGACCAAGTCATATCTACCATTCAACACTAACGCCTCAAAAGTGTTATTTTGTACATAAATTGCTATTTTGTACATAACCTCATGAATGGCTCCCAAACCTAGAAAAATATACTGTTATACCTATTTCAAGATTTTCTTCAATTTTCAGTTCTTACATAAGGAAAGAGTTGTTTGCTGACACCTGCCTGTTTTCTTCTAGCTGTCCATATATCATTCTATATCATTTTCAATATTATGTTTTGGCTTTTATTAATCATTTTTCCCATGTGTGTATGTGTATGTGTGGCATCATTAGAAATGCTTAAAATATGCTAATTGGGCACTTTGGGCTTAGTTGCTCAGTCATGTCTGACTCTTTGCGACTCTGGACCGTAGCCCACCAGGCTCCTCTGTCCATGGGGATTCTCCAGGCAAGAATACCGGAGTGGGTTGACATGCCCTCCTTCAGGGGATCTTCCCAACCCAGGAATCGAACCCAGGTCTACCACAGTGCAGGTGGATTCTTTACCGTCTGAGCCACCTGGGAAGCCCGTTTTAGCTTAGGAACACTAAAACGTTTTGCTTATGAGCTTGTTGATGGCAGGGGCTATGAATCTCAGAGGCTGTTTTATCCCAAAGTTCATGAAGCTAAAACCGTAGGGTGCCTAGCAGTTCTTTCTTCTAAGCCTCATGTTCGCCTCCAGGGACTTGGGGAGGAAGAAGCCCTAGCCACACACCAAAGTCATGACCTACTGCTTTTGACTGGAAACTTTGGAAGCAAGAATACTATTTTAATGATTTAGATAAGAAATGAGGGTCTGAACTAGGACCCAGAAAGACTCAAGGGAATGAAAATAATACATGGTAATTTAGAATTGCTTTTCATATGCATTGTGTGCTATTGTTTCCACTTGGCTTTGTATTACATGAAAGGAAAAAAGTTCACACTAGCTTAAATTGTAAAAGGAACTTATTGGTTCAAAAGAATTGATGCTTTGGAACTTTGGTGTTAGAGAAGACTCTTGAGAGTCCCTTGGACTGCGAGGAGATCAAACCAGTCAATCCTAAAGGAGATCAGTCTGGGTGTTCTTTGGAAAGACTGATGCTGAAGCTGAAGCTCCTATACTTTGGTCACCTGATTCGAAGAGCTGACTTGTTAGAAAAGACCCTGATGCTGGGAAAGATTGAAGGCAGAAGGAGAAGGGGATGACAGAGGACAAGATGGTTGGATGGCATCACTAACTCAGTGACATGAGTTTGAACAAGCTCTAGGAGGTGGTAAAGGACAGGGAAACCTGGTGTGCTGCCATCATGGGGTCACAGAGTGGGGCACGACTGAGCGACTGAACAACAAAGTTGGTTCAGAATGTGAAAACTCCAGGGCCAGTAATAACATCAGGTGTGGCCTGTTTCATAACTCAGGCCACGTGATGACCACAGCCCACAGTCTCTTCATCCCTCTACTCTGCCATCAGTGGGGCCTTCATCCCTCATCACTTCGCTGAACACTAACAACCCTAGACTCCTCTGCATCACCAAATTAGAGCTGCCTCAGTTTCAGGCTTCATGTCCTTGCATAACTTTGTGTTTCTCTTTAGGAAAAATCGTAGGAAACACAAAATCGCATACAAAGGAGCCTACGATTTAGGTTGCAAAAGGAAATCACAACAAACTACAAAAGTTAAAAGCTGACACATATCAGATTATTACAAAATCAGCATCGTACTTTATTATTAGTTAACTGGCTGATATATATGTCTAGAATATCTTCTTTCTACATGTTAGGCTACATAATCTTTGAACAGGACTCCCCAGGTGGTGCAGTGGTAAAGAATCTGTCTGCCATTGCAGGAGACCTGAGAGACATGGGTTCAATCCCTGGGGTGGGAAGATCCTCTGGGGTGGGAAGATCCTCTGGAGTAGGAAGTGGGAACCCACTCTAGTATTCTTGTCTGGAAAGTCCCATGGACAGAGGAGCCTGGCGGGCTACAGTCCATGGGGTTGCAAAGGGTCGGACATGACTGAGCACACAATCTTTGTACATCTCTTCAAATGATGATTTTGTAATATTTTCTGTAGAGAATATGGAAGTTAATTCAATCTTTCACCTATTAGAGTTGATGTTTAAATTTTATTATTACTTCCAGCTTATAAAAATTTTTTCCCTCACTGTTTCACAAGTTGTTTTTGGAACCATCCCTTTTGCAAATTCCGCCATAGTTTCTTGCTTAGGTGAAGTATGAATATTTGCTGTTTCTAGAACACACCAAATGCTTTTGTATCATTAATCACAGTGTTCCTTAAACTGAGTGTATTATTTTCCTTTCTTGGCTCTTTCAGAAGCTTGTTAGCATGTAAGTTGCTTCCTTTTTGAAGCCCTCTGAGGTTTCCTTACCTAATTTCTATGTCTCCTGCAGTGTCACTGCACCCTGCCTGCACTTCCCTCCCAGTATTTACTTTACTGTGCCTGTTTTTTTGTTGTTGTTGTTTATAATTTTTTGGCTGTGCAGTGAGGCATTTGGGATCTTAGTTCCCTGACAAAGGATTGAATCTGCACCTGCGCAGTGAAAGTGCAGAGTCTTAACCACGGAAATGCCAGGGAAGTTGCTCCTTCTTTTACAGATGACAATTTATGGGATATCTCCTAAAAGGGTGTAGGATCTTCTGGGGCAGAGGCTGTGTCAGTTTCTTCTATGTTTTCCCCACAAGACCTGGCATAGTCCAAGGAGCCCAGCTTGGCATGACTCGTTTAGTGAGTCCTTACAGGTATTTCCTAAAAAGAGATACCTAGCTACCACCTACTTTGACAGTCTTAGGTTCTGAACCATTAATCTTGACTTCCTTAAGATTACTGGTGCTCTCATCTTTATAGGATATCAACTTTTCCTTCCCTCCTTTTCCATTCTTATCTTGCTCTTTGGATGAAGGCACTTTTCATTCAATGAATACTTATTGAGCCCCTTCCAGGTATTGGAACTGATGCTGAATAGATACCTGGCCTCTGTGTACTGGTATCTAATCAAATCTCAGAGACAGATTTTTGGGTATAGTAGAAAAAAAAATGGCTTTATTGGTTTGCCAGGCAAAGGGGGACACAGTGGCCTCCTACCCCTCAAAACTGTGTGTCCCAAGCTGGGAGGATTTGGCGAAGTGTTTCATGGCAGTTGTTCCAGGGCAGGGTTGCTGATAAAAATTAGAGTGTGTGCAGGGCCTGCACTCTTTTAATCTGGTCCCAGGTGGTCTCCTCTGGAATGAAGATTGCTGTGGTTATGGCTCAGTCATGTCCAGCTCTTTGTGACCCCCCGTGGACTATAGCCTGTGGGCTCCTCTGTCCGTGGGATTCTCCAGGCAAGACTATTGCAGTGGGCTTCCATGCTCTCCTTCAGCGGAACCAACCCAGGGATCGGTTGGTTCACAACCCATCTCTGTGGTGTCTCCTGCATTGGAGACAGATTCTTTACCACTAGCTCCACCTGGGAACCCAAGGAATGCTAATATCTTCCATTTGTTGGGGTTTTAGCTCTGTTAAGAGCTCAAAGATATTGTTATTGTATCCCTTGAGGGAGAACCAGGGCTTACCTGGTGGCTCAGATGGTAAAGAATCTGCCTGCAATGAAAAAGACTCTGGTCCTATCCCTGGGTCAGCAAGATTCCCTGGGCAAGGGCATGGCAACCCACGCCAGTATTCTCACCTGGATAATTCCATGGACAGAAGAGCCTTGTGGGCTACAGTCCACAGGGTCGCAAAGAGTTGGACACGACTGAGTGATTAACCCTTTCTTTTCCTTTCCTGTATCCCTGATAAGTAACTGTTCAAATCTGCCCTTTGGATGTTAGGGAAGGTCATGGGGACTGGAGTCTATTCTCTACAAGAAATGGGAGACACTGAGAGGCTTCTGTGCCCAGGAACCCCATAATGTCCTGCTTGGTTTCACAACTAGGGATGAGCAAGCAGTTTAATCTCTGCCTGCATGAAGTGCTTATTCTGGTTGGCGTCGGGTGGTGGGAGTGGGAAAAACAAACAACAAGTGAACAAATAAATACATGAGGACATTTCAGAGTGTGACAAGTTCTAAGGAAAATAAGCCAGGAAAATGTGATACAGAACAATATGGTTACATGGTCAAGAGCTGAGTAGTGGGGAAGGCTTGACATCAATAAGTACTTACCTTCTCTACTAACGTCACTAGAGTTGTCTGGGGTGATGCCTTTCCTGACTCCCCAGATCCCATGTCCCGTTCTTGGCACTGCCCCTGATGATGTGAACAACAGACATGGGGCCAAGAAAGGCTTGTACTCTTGAAGTGGAAGCATCCATTTAATGTAGTCAGTGCTCTGCTGGGAGCTGGGCAAGGTCTCTGAGGAGCTGCAGTGCTTAGGACTCATGATATGCTAGGCTTTCTCTTCTGGGTGATTTTTTCAAAATGCCATGCAAAAGGAAAAGGAAAGAAATAAAGACTGAAAATTCTGTCAGTGAAAAGATGGGAGACTCTGTATCTTTTTTTCCTGCTGTAGCTCTTGATTTGATAATGATCTTGATAATTTGTAAATTGCTTTTCCAGCTTCTTAGTTCTCTGTGCCCATGTTTTTTTTTCTTCTGTTTCAGCTGGCATGTGCTTTCTCTTTCTCTTAAGTTAATCAGTGGAATATGGAATTCTAATTTATTTGGGAAGAGGTGTATCAGTCTTACTCTGAGTCATGGTGGAGATGGGGACAAAGAGCCTAATAGGTGGGACTTCACTTTATAATCAAGGATTTAAGAACAGATAAGTCCAGGTGGTTCTTTGTAACAGCACATAAACATTGGGAATGACATTATCTAAAGATGAGAAATAAGAATGGGATTTTCCTACTTAAAGCTCTAGCTTCTTTGGGAAATGGCTTTATAGTAAGCATTACAAGGACATTTCTTGCTGAAATCAGGTGCAACATAAATGATATTTTCCTAAATTATAATTAGGAATAATTTTGAATTCTTAAAATGAAAGAATGTTGTCTAATGTTATTCATAGTTTTTCTTTTTTTAAAAAGAACACTGGAATTTCAAAATCAACTGGTTTATGCAAATAATAAATGTTCATGGAATTACACTCATCCTAAAATAAGGCATTTTGCCACAAACTAATTGATCCATACACATTACAGCGAGTCATCTGTGTGAATTTCCAGAACTTTACCTTTGCAACCATGTCTAGCTCTTGCATTGAGGTATTTTTGACAGTCATTCTCCAAACAAGATTTGTGCTTCAGCACAAATAGATGTGTGATTAATAGAAGTTTAAAAACATGTTTTTGCAAATTGCTTGCCGCCCCTCCCTCCTTTGCCAATTTGTCACCTGTGCTAAGTGGATATGGAGACAATTTAATGAATACAATTTACCACAGACTTGAGCAAAAAAATAAATTTGATTCTGGAGCACCACAAATTACAGAATCTTGGAAATGAAAAGAACACTGAAAGGTCATCTGGTTTGTCCTTCTTCATTCAGACAGGTTTGCACTTCTCATTATAGCCTCGCAAGAATCTATCCTAATTCCAAAGACATCCTGGGAAGCCGATTTCACCAGCTCTCTCGTTATCGCTAATGTGAAGCATCCATCACTTGTAGAAAATTTGTCTGAAGGACATCTAATTTCCTCACACCGGAGTTTATTCACATTTCCTTTAAATGAGTCTTCAGTGATGACCACATAAAATTTCTGTTAACCAACTACTCTAGGGAAATGAAATTGAGGAGGTAGTGCTTATAAAGCTCTCAGAACAGGGTGTGGCATGTAAGACGCTCTCGGGACAC
The DNA here is from genome assembly GCF_023091745.1 of Budorcas taxicolor. Lineage (NCBI taxonomy): Eukaryota > Metazoa > Chordata > Mammalia > Artiodactyla > Bovidae > Budorcas > Budorcas taxicolor. The sequence goes on along the minus strand of NC_068923.1, from coordinate 49,694,179 downwards.
ATTGCTACCTGCTAGGTCATTTCAGTCGTTGTCAGACTCTTTGCAACCCTATGGACTGTAGCCCACCAGACTCTTCGGTTCGTGGGATTCTCCAGGCAAGAATTCAGGAGTGGGTTGCCATACCCAACTCCAGGGTATTTTCCCAACCCAGGGATAGAACCCATGTCTCTTATGTCTCCTGAATTGGGAAGCAGGTTCTTTACCACTAGCAGCACCTGGGAAGCCCTCTGGACATCTTAGTTGCCACGATAACAATTATGATCATCACTAGAGAAGGAGAGGTCAGAGTTCCTGTCTGGTGATAAAGGAACATGAAGTCATTTTGGGATTATCTGTTTTGCCTGCCTGGTGGTAGTTGACTTAGCTATTGTATCCTGGCTCACTAGAAAGGAGTGTATAATTAGTTGTTGACATAGGAGCAGGCAGGGGGCTGGAAGGAATGGCTACACTTGTGCCGGCTGTTTGCCACTCCCTGATGATATCTGCACGTCTTTGGAAGCAGACATCTTACTAGTCTTGAGTTCCTGGTATTTAGTATAGTGCCTAGCACAGAAAGACACAGTATGTAATAAACACATACACACTGACTATTATAAAAATTCACTCAACAGAATATTTATGCTATCATGTGAGTATGGTTGGGCTTTCCAGGTGGCCCCAGTGGTAAAGAATCCACCTGCCAATGCAGGAGACATAAGAGACTAGGGTTCGATCCTTGGATCAGGAAGATTCCCTGGAGAAGGAAATGGCACCCCACGCCGGGATTCTTGCCTGTAGATTCCCATGGACAGAGGAGTCTGGCAGGCTATATATAGCCCATTGAGTCGCAAATAGCCGGACCCAACTGAAGCAACTGAGCACAAGTGAGTATTATCCCTGTATTCCAGTATGGTGTTAGAATTAAAAAAAATTTTTTCTTGTGTGTATTGCTGTTTCTCAGGTCAGACCTCTTTCTGTTTTTGTTGTTGTTGTTTTGTTTGTGTTTTTTTTTGGCAGCACTGCCAGGTATCTTAGTTCCCCAACCAGGGATCACACCTGTGTCCCTTGTAATGCAAGACCAGGGTCTTAACAGCTGGACTGCCCGGGAAGTCCGGAGGCCTCTTTCTAATTTTAATTTTTTAGTAAAGTATAGTTGATTTACAATGTTGTGCTAGTTTCAGATAGGTGTACAGCAAAGTGATTCAGTTATACATATATAGAGATCTATTCTTTTTGTGTGTGTCTATTCTTTTTCAGATTCTTTCCTCATATTTTTTTAGCCCTCTTTTATCCCCCCCCACCCCCGCACCCACTTTTTTTTTTTTTTCAGTTTGGCCAGAGTGGGCATGGTGAGTGTACTCTGAAGGTTATCTGTGAGTTACAGAGACCAGAATTAAACCTTGTGTCTTGATACATCCTTGAGCCTTGTGATGAATTCTGTGTCAAGCTCTGTGCCCACGCTTCCTGGTGGCAGGCTGGTTTCATTTGTATGTGAAGCATGATGAAGTTCAAAGTCAGGGAAGGTTTTACAGGGTTTCAGCTGATGGAATCAGAGGCATTCACACAAAATTTTGCCCTGATTATGGTTGTTGCCCACTTTGCAAACAGAGCTCTAAAGTTGTTGCCAGGGAGCTTCATAATCTTAGAAAACCATCAGAGGAGTCATACGGTTGAGAAATGAAAATACTGGAGCTCAGTTTTGGCTCTGGCACCCTCTCTGCTATTCGTCATCAGCCTGATTCACATTGTTAACCCATCTATTTTCATGAGGTTCAATATGGGAAAGGATGGAGAAGGAAGGAAAATCTTTTTTCATTCGCTCAGAGATGCCATACTAGTATGTCTCTTCCCATCCCCATCATTTTTGTGGCCCAGATTGTGCACTGTAGGGTTTATTCTCCTAAGGCTGCGGGTGGAGCCTAAATAGGACCCACTGGAGCAGAGAGAAGGGACCAGACCAAAGTGGTGAGAGGTTCGCCTTCAACCAGGTCAACAAGGGGGAGGAAATGAAGGTTGCTTCTGTACCATTTCTAGTGAGAGAGATGGAATTCTAGGGATGGGTGACTCCACCCTGGCTTCTCTCTTAGTCTGTGTTTCCTGAACTTTCAGAGAAGTGCATGTGTGCTAAGTCATTTCCATTGTGTGCAAACCTAGTCCTCTAGGCTCCTCTGTCCATGGGATTCTCCAGGCAAGGATACCAGAATGGGTTGTCATGTCCTCCAGTAGAGTTTGGAAAATGGAGTGTGGTGGACAAGATTGAGAAGCTCACATGGGAGAGGATTTGTATTTCCTTCCCTGGCTATATGGCCCTTACCCAGTGCCCACCCTCTGGGTGACCAGAGAAGGCAGATGACATTTTGGCTGGAAGGGCCACCCCTGGGTGATACAGCTAAGCCTGGAAAGAGTGTGGGTACAGTAGACTTTGGCGGTCACTCCTTCCTGATCCACGGTTTGGACCTTGAAGTTCAGCCTAGAGGGAAGGGCTCTTGCAGATTGATTGGTGAACACGTTGCTCCCGGTTGAATTCTCAGAATCCAGCACTGAGTTTCTCTACATCACCTGCCCCAACCTCTTATGTCCAGAAAAATGCACCTTTTATGTACCTCTTCCTCTGTTAACCCTGGAGGAGGGCGTGGCAACCCACTCCAGTATTCTTGCCTGGAGAATCTCCATGGACAGAGGAGCCTGGTGAGCTACAGTCCATGGGTTGCAAAAAGTTAGACACGACTGAAGCTACTTAGCTCAAACACCTCTTTTAAATGAAATGATGACCAGGAGGGGGCCCCTTGCTTTAGGAAGATGGTGGTGATATCTGAGCTACAAGGGAACACAGGGAGGAAAGTGTCATTGAGTCCAAGGCCAGTTGATTCTCCTTGTCACTCTTCACCCCTCTATCTTCAGGACAGGGGTCGGGTGTAGAGACCAGGCACTCGGCAGCTATAGCTGTATTGGGTCACAAATATGATGGCAACATTTTATTTAATATTAATAGCCATCTCTTATTAGTTTAACTCAAGAAAGTGTCCTTGACTTTAAGAGCAGGGAAATGCTGTTGTAGAGAGTTCAATCTCTCAGGAAGTATCATCCTCAAAACTTTTAGACTATCAAGGAAGGGTCTTTCAGATAAAGACTATAATGCATGTCCGCAGGTCTCTATTAACAAAATGAGGAAATTTTCTTTGATGGAAAGGCAGCATAGCAAAACAAGAGCTGGCATTGATCTTGTTAGGTAGTTAGAATAGGAAAAAGGAGTCCAAAATGGCGGTGGCTAAAAGACAAAGGGAAAAGCCCGCAAAAATAGAACAAAGGAAGGTCTGAGGACCGGAGTGAGGACCTCAGGCAAAACAAACAGCGCTCCTGGCTAGCCCAATTTACATAGGGCAGGCCCGGGGGAGGAGAAAAAAACATAAAAGGAACCAAAACTGGGCTGGGGAGCCTCTCTTCTCCTCGTGACTTTTGGGTCTGTATGCCCTCACACCTTAAGGATGTATTTTCCTTTACTTTCTAAATAAAACTGAGCTGTAACACGGAGCTGTAACCCTGGTCCATCAGAGGGCTGTAACGCTGGTCTGTCTGTTGCTTCACGTTTTTGTTGCAACAAGACAGAACTGAGGAAATTACCCACTCCCCTGACAACCTCAATGGTCAGGCATCCAAATTCTGTAGCCAAGCTGCCTGGGTTCACATCCTGGCTTTACTAGCTGTGTGACCTTCGGTAAGCTACTTAACTTCTCTGTGCCTCAGTTTCCTCTTATGTAAAATGGGGATGTTAATAGAACTAGTATTGTGAGATTTAAATAAACATATGTATAGGAGTGGACACATGGTAAGTGCTCTAAGTGTGGGACAGGGAGGCCTGCCATGCTTCAGTCCATGGGATCACAGAGTTAGACACGACTTAGCAACTGAAAAACAACAAGTGCTGTATGAGAGGTTATTAAGTAAATAAGCCTCTCTTCTTACTATCTGTTCACCTCTTACGTTGGAGAGTCTGGCTCAACTGGTAGTCTAATCATTTATCTCCCTGGCTAGGAAAGATGGACTTCCCTGGTGGCTCAGCTGGTAAAGAATCTGCCTGCAATTTGGGAGGCCTGGGTTCAATCCCTGGGTTGGGAAGATCCCCTGGAGGAGGGCATGGCAACCCACTCCAGTATTCTTGCCTGGAGAATTCCATGGACAGAAGAGCTGGTGGGCTATAGTCTATGGGGTTGCAAAGAGTCAGACACAACTGAAGTGACTAAGCATAGCACAGCAGCCAGAAGGACTGGCTGTACAATCTGTGGGGCCTAAAACAAAGTGAATATACTGGGTTCCTTACTGAAAAATTATTCAGAACTTCAAGATGGTGGCATCAGGGCATTAAATTGAGTGCCAGGCTCCTATGAATATCCATACTTCTGTGTGACTGCTTGAGTCACACACCCACAGAGCTGATCCTGGGGTCAGAAATCAAAACTTGATTTATCCAACAAGGACTGATCAGATTGGTTTTAGGAATGGTAGTGGGAGACTGTCTCAAAATTCTTTGATGATCTTACCCCAGTATTTTGCAAGGTCGTGTGCATTGAATTTTTAAAAAAATATAAAGCAAGTGATGCATTCGTAGGCTGTGTAAAAGGACTCATTTGAGAAGAATACTTTAAATGGTAATGGATCCAACTTTTACTTTTTGCCAGGCTTTGAAGTTTTATCCCTCACTTCCTCCAAAAAGCTCCTTGCTTCAACAGTCAGTAATGAGGTGTTGAGAAACCATGGATTGTTGGGTGGCGGGCGTGGATGCCATGCTCAATGTGAAGTGGCTTCATGCAGAGAACTGAAATGACACAGATGATTCATTTACACATTTATTTTCTATCTTGCTTATTCTACCAGACTGGAATGGAGAACAATGCCAGCAATTTTATAGACATTTTGACAGAAGGTAAACAAGTATTTTGACGTTGAACAATTGTACAGACTACTACATGCATATAAGGATGCCGATTGGTGCAGAAATATTGAGTTGATTAGCAAAACTACTGATACAAAATCACATTTTTGTTTTATGGAGTTAAAGTGCAGAAGATATGGGAACATTGATACAAACACCATTAAATGGGAGAGAAAGGCATTGTATTAATGGTGCAGGATGGACAGCTGCACAAACACAAGTATGCGAAACCGTTTCCTCTTTACAAAACTGAAATAAAAACATCTTGTTTGCAAATAGGATGAAATAAAGCATGTTGAGGCAGATGAATGAGACTAGACAAAACTTACCACTTATGCATACATAAGCTCTGGCTTCTATTGAGAGTTTGTATTAAAAACATTTCAACATAGTATGAGATGAAATGCTAATCCTATTATGTGTGTAAACCAGACAGGATAACCCAACTAAGAAATCTTCAAAAATAAAATACTTGATTGTGCTTCTTTTCCCCTGCAGCATTCAGAGCGTTCATAGATAGTATGAAAACCCTCTAAAACATTAAAAGTTAATAAAAGATAATGATGCTTCATGTGACAGTCCCTATAAGTCTAATACCATATGTAACTTAGAAATATGAAATTGTATTACTTGATGTATATGGTAAATTTAAGAACTATTATTTAACTTTGAATTTCTGACACTATATTCCTTAGGTTTTAAAAATTGTTATGGTGTTTTTTAATCTGGGAGATGTTAGGAACTCAATAGACATTGTTAAAATCTCTACAGCTTGAGACAAATAGAATCAGGTTGTTTATCAACCTATTTTACAGGGAAATCACCCACAATTATTCCCAGGAAGGCTTTTTATGTGCATTAATTACTGAGACTTTTATAGTTTCACTGTAAGTTTTCATAAAATTACTTTGTGAATATTCACAGAATTGTCCTGAGTTTAACCAGAAGATAATTCTAACATTAAACATTGAATTAATGAGTTTGGGGAGTTAGACACATTGTTTGTAATAGTTTATAACTCTAGTTAACCAAAAATGCATAATATTTGACTCTGGTTAACCCAAAACCCAGTAAATTCAGGCTCTACCTCCTGATCCTAAATGCACTCATGTCCACATGCACACAGACCAACACGACTGCCTTCCCAAAAGCCAGTCAACTTTTCAAAAAATGTACGTGATAAACTTCAGTTTCCTCCATTCACCTCGCTTGGAGATTTGCCTTTCTCTTTTAGTTTTTCTTTTTTTCTTTCCTCCTCTCTCCCTCCATTTCCTCACCTCCTTTTCCTCCCTCCTACCCCCCACATCCCTCCCAAAATGTTAGCCTTTGCAAGTCTATATGTGTTTATTTTATATATATCTGACTTTAGCTTTTGAAGACTAAAAGGACAATAACATATACTTGACCCTGGACATCACCAAATGGTGTCATTTCTGAGGAATGTCTACTTTTGACTAGTGAGAAGAGCTAACGTCAAACAGGTAAGCCTTCACCACACTATTCTCCTTTCATTTTACACATAATAGTGGTGAAAGAAACCATTTAAGGCAGGTCTACATTGGCAATGGGAAATAAATTAAGCAGTTATAAGCAGTTATCTGGAAATATTAGCAGCTAATTCTCTTTAGTTTATTAACAGACAACACTTTTTAAAACTGAATTACTCGACATATTTAGACTATGTAGATATGATGTAGAGATTTGTATTACAAGCCTGAAAAGACACTTAAAAAATACAACTTCAGTATGTTATAGTAGAGAATGCACAGATCAAAATGATTCAAACAGTGAGCTGTTCCACTAAAGGTGTTATTGCACTGCCTCAGACCTTTTTTTGGCTAGATATTGAGTAAGCAGTTATAGTTACTTTTGTACCGTGGTCTGTGTATGTGACGCCGTAACATAGTGCATTGACATAGTGAGATGAGACAGTCACACTGGCAGCTTTAAAAAGCAGTAGACATAAACAGTCAACACTGAGTTTCTCCCTAAGCTACATAGAGGCAGGTAATAAATACATTTAGTGAGCTGGTTGGGCAGCATAATGCTTTATCTGAATATTATTTAATAAGCTAGGAACTTGATTTTTTTAGGAAACAGGTAGGAATACAGTATTTGTTAAGCTATAACTAAATAGTAATAAAATCTAAGCTGTCATGCAGCTATGCTTTAGAACTTTTTTTTTTTTAAGCATCATAATACATTGATTGAAACCCCAAACTAAGTAATGTGTTACACTAAAGCTTTCGTAAAATTACTAGGCAAAGAAACAAAAACAAAACAAAAAACCCAAATAAACAAAACTTGGTAAAATCAAAGTATTATTTTCCGTTTACCAATGACACATACTGGATACTCTGAAAGCGAAATTTTACATATCTTGCAAATTCTTTTGCAGAGTCAACAGAAGATTGATCCAAAGTAAGTCTGTCTTTAATGCAGTGTTCAAGTTAGTTGCACTCCCCTGGTTGCACAGTGACTGCCCCGATTTGGCTAGAGGAGTTACATTTAGTCAGTGTAAGGACTAAGTGTGCAGCATTATTTGTAGTCCTTGGTCATCATCGCTTATAGGAAATAGGGGCTCAGGTTAAATTCTTGTAACTTGAAATTATAAATAAATTGAAAGAGAAAACAAACCTCCTTCTCTGTTACCTTTCTTGGTCAGTAAGATTTCAACATAAAAGAATAAATAAGTGATGACAGTCTATACATATTTTTTGATTTTAAAACCAAGATTTAATTAAGAATATTTGAATTCTGAAAGCTTTTGCTTTCATTTTGGTTTAATCTGGTAAATGGCCAATTATGGTAAAGCTGGAATAAAATTCAGTCATGAATTACTTTATGAAATGTATCCTTAGGTTTACAAGTGTTTAAAGCATAAAAATGGAGTGATACATTGATATTCACATAATGACTAATCATGTTTAATTCGGTGATAATAAGGATGATGTAAATGGGGTTGCAAAGAGTCGGACACGACTGAGCGACTGAACTGAACTGAAGAGACTTCAAATATATAGTATCTCTAAAGGCTTAGCAATTGTAGGAAGCTGATATATCTCTAGAAAAAATTGACATTTGTCTACTGAATATTAAAAATCTAAGGCTGCTAGGTGAAAAAATTTGCTTTACATAAGTTTTCATAGCATGTTATTTGTCCAAAAAATGTCAATCTCTCTTTAAAGCCACATGAAATGGTTTCATATATAATATATGTATACATATATATATATATATAATATAGCAAATAGAATGCTATTTTATGGTAACAGTGAGTAAAAACTTACATTTACACTCATACACACATGTAAAATTTTGACTGTTTAGGAAGACACAGAATAATTTTAGAAGACTAATTAACACACAAATGTGAGTTGAATGCTTTCTTTTGAAACACTCAAAATTCCTCCTATTTGTCTTCAGGTATTGTGCTTGGTGCTTTACTATATACAACCTCATTTAATTTATAATAGTCTTAAAAAACATTTATAGTAAGATGAGAAATATTAATTTCAAATGACCACCTAACGATATTTTTATATAAAAAACTTAAACTCTAATCCAAATATGACTTATTTTTCATTGGATGTAAAGCACTATTTTTCAGTATGGCCTTCTGTCCATATCTAATATCCCCTGTTAAAGTTTTTTTTAAGTTGCCATTATGATTTTGGCTCAAGAACCATATTGAAACTACCATACCAATATCAGTTTTCCCTGATCAAAATGTTTGTTAGCATTGAAAATAATGAAAAGGATAATACTGGTATTTCCTTTTTGTATACTGCCCTGAAAACACCCACTAATTGGTTACACACAAAATTTTAGTGGAAGTTTGCATTTAGGATGGTATCTTGTGATAAGTTAGTGAATGGGGCACCATTTCTCTCATCAACCTAGAGGTTCAAGAAATTAATAGAGGCTTTAACAATTATTGTTTTGTTAATAGTAGGAGAAAACATTGTGTCATTGCTTTGTTGGTCAAATCATATTATGACATGGTGTAGAGAGTTCTTTTGTCTTCAGGCTTCTCTAAGATTAGTGACCTTGACTTTGGGCTCCAAGTTGCTATTGCCCGTGGTTCATTTGGTCCTGCCCTTGACTTGACCCTGAAGACCTGTGTAACCAGGCAGATCTGAGGGAAGGATTGCTAGTGATTACTGCAGACAGGAGAGGAATGAAGAATCTGGATGATCTGATATGAGATTTGACCAAAAGAATCTGTTTCAGAATCAGGAAGATGAAAGGAAGGTGGAAGGGAGTGAGAAGATCAAGTCACTGACACAGATGGTTTCCACTCCACATCCAGGGCACAGAACTAATATTAGTAAATTGCCCAATAAACTTCCCCTTTTAGCTCTTCCTCCCACTTACCCTCATTCCTTCAAACAAAACAAAGCAAGCAAACCGAACCATAAGCAACAATATGAAACAGAAAAGCTTTTGGATCGAAAGCAAGGTGCTAAGAACAGACATAGTCATTATGCAATTAAATGAAAGGTTATTAAAAATGCTTCAGTGTGCTAATGGTACCTTATATTTACTTAATACACCTTTTTAATACATTCACTGTTGAATTTTTAATGTTTTAATATGCTGCTTTAAAACTGCGTAAGTTTAAATTTGGCTATTGGACAAACCCAATGTTTTATAAGTTGCAGGGTTTCTTTTTCTTTTCTTTCTTTAGCTTTGAAATAAATAGGAAGATTTTGTAAATTTTTTAGTGAGATTTTCATAATATATACACATTTGTTACTTCTGGTGATAATATTTTTGTTGGATAACTAATTTGGGTACTATTAGAACATATTACCTTCTGTGTATCTATTTGCTTTCCAAAACTCCTCCCCATTTCAATGAAACATTATGTGACTATAATCTGGAGATTAAAATCACAGCCTAACCCATAGGCTGCAAATAAGAATATTAGGAGCATCTTGGTTTAAAGAAAATGGCAGAAATCTGGCTGTAATTCAGTTTCTGGCCAGTACCCACAGATACGGCTTGGAAGTTTAGAACCACTTGTGTTTTTGCCAGGGTAATTCAGGGGTGCTTCAGGCTCTACCTTTAAGTAGGATGGAGACTGTGCCTTTGTCCTTATAGATCTGTGATTCTTAAAAAGGCACTGCTTTGAGTGCCCCTCTGTCTTTCCACTCATGGCAGAAAGGTCAGTGTAGCATTTACTAACATGTATTCAGAGTGCAGACTAGGACACTTCTAAACATTTAGTTAAACTTGTGACTCTTGTTTTAAATTTGGAGACAGCAGGTAGAACCACTTTGAAAGTGCTGTGCAGAGGGTGGCAACGATTTTATCAGATATTTTAGAATAAGGAAAAGAAAACAGAGAAATGATCACTAAAAAAAAATAACTTGGTTGTGATTTTGACTCTATGCACGGGTAATGGAAGGTGGAAAACGGTCCAGAACTTTCTTTCAAGTCCTCCTTGCCCCATCCTTTCTTGGCAGATGGAATTCCACTTTCTTTCAAACTGACCACTAGAGGGCACTCAATACAGACTGAAAAAGCAGGCCGAGCAGACTCCTGACATCCTTTGAGAAATCTGTGTATTTACCTGTTTGTTGCCAGTATTCTGTGTCTATTTCCCTGAGTCTTAATTTTGAAAGTCTATATTGCTTGGTACTCAATCTAAAGTCTTTTTAGGTTGAAATGAAGCAAAAGTAACAGGAAGAAAACCTATTCAGCTGTATCACTTGCCAGCTTGCCCACGATGAAAGGGAGATAAACTCCATTGCTAGACTGGCATTAAGCTTTCCTTACCAGCAGGTAGTGAGGGGTTCTCCCACAGCATGCAGGTAGGACTTAAACGAAATCAAACAGAACAGTTAAGGGGTATAAAAACAATGATTTTTTAATATTGTTTTTTGTCAGAATCTTATATCTTTTGGCTGAAGTGGGCAATATCTACACTAAAATAAATTATCACTAACTTTCAGACAGCTACGTTTTAAGCATGGATGTTTACAAAGCTTATGTGGTGGTCATTCAGATTCTAGACTAAGGAATGAAAATAAATAACGAATCTGAGAAAAAATAAAAGTGGATTACAGAAATTCTCAGACAACAAACTCAAACATATTGCCATACTATTTCCAGCTCAAGCTATGGAATTAAATTTCACTTGGGAACATAGTCTCTTTAAATATGAAATCTGTGCTAGAGTGTGAAACTGAGGGATTGAACTGTGCATAAATTAACTTCTGGCATAAGGTAGACAGTAAATGTTTGTTGAATGAAGTATTTTACCCCAGAAATATGGAAATACCTTAGATAATAAGAACTAATTTCTTCAGGAGAGAGATTAAAGCTGGGATTATGATCTCAATCACAAATTTCATGTTAATAAGCAGTTTCAATTACATAGAAGAATTACACACACACACACACACACATACCAAATATAAATTTCTTGGCTTAAAAACACATTTAGTTTACCTACCTATTTCTTAGTCTTTCTTCTTTTTGGGGGGTATTTGTATCTTTTGCTAGCCTCGGATTGTCTCACTACTAAAGAGAATTCCCCACCTTCCTTTCTTCGTATGTATATTTATAGTTTAAAACCCTTTTAGACTTAATAAGGAAGAGATTATGCATTAATGGCAATGGTAAACAGGTTTATGAAATTAAGTCAGGCTATTTGAAAAAGTCAAGTAGAAGCAATGGTAATTGACATCACTAAAGAATAGCATTATATTACACTAAGTGCTAACTTTTATAATATAGAATGTTCACCAAGATTTTGGAATTGAGGCCTTTCCCCTTTCTTATTAGGGATGGGCCTTCAAGTGTTTCCAATTTTTATTTAGATTTTTTAGTCTCTTCTTTCTTTTTTAGTTCTGTTTGGGTGAGGGCAGTTGAAGTGGGAAAACATCCAATAGATTTTCAAATTCACATGGACCTAAGTGAATAAATCCCTTGAGTCAAGCTAAACCATTTTTGATTACTGAATTTTAAACACTTTCCATTTAGAAATTCAGAGGACTTAATAGAGAATATTGATAGACTGCTAAAATGTTGCCTATCATCAATGGGAAGTAAGAAAAAAACATTAAGATGCTTAGTTTTTAACCAAATAACCATCAACAAACTATTAAAATATAAAATTTGCTACAGATTTCTTCACTGGTATTAAATTTTGCTCTACTTATTAGTGATAGATTATTATTAGCTACTTTGACAAGTAATATATCTAAGAATTATTTTTCAATTTACCAGATAATGGGGAAAGACAACTCATAGCTTTACTCAATCAGATTAACAATTTTTTACCTCAAATGTAAATTTAAACTGTGATTCAGAAATAATTATGCATCAGACTTCCATTCATACCATCCATTTATTTCTTAGGAAAACAGTTCTTTGGAAAAAAAAACATTTCACTTGTTCTTGTCATATACTTCCCTGGTTTGATAACTGAATGATTTTTCCATATTTAGAAGAGATACTTTCCAGTAACCCAAATGATCCTCAGCCTGGTTTTGTTATTAATGTTATGTACTTTTTGACCACGCCTCATGGCATGAAGGATCTTAGTTCCCTGACATGGCATTGAACCCGTGCCTGTTGCAGGGGAAGTGCAGGAAGCTTAGAATCCTAACCACTGGATGCTAGGGAAGTCCCCTCAGTCTGGTTTTAAATGGGTCGTAAGTCCATGAGGCTGGGGGCTGTGCCCAGCACCAAGCACAATGCCTTCTATAGAATATAGGAGTGCTTACCTCATATTTACTGAATGAATGAATAGTGAAATGCCAATCAAATTCTATTAGACAATATTTTTGAACTTATATTCAGTCATTCTAAAGTTCTTTATATTTTTCTAGGAAATCAGTGACTTCCTTCAGTCTTTGCCTAATGTGTATATCATGAGTAATAAATCCTTCTCTTTAATCCAGAGATGTGTATCTTATGACCAGAATTCCAAAAAGGGCAAATGTATGTGCTAAAGACCATCAATGTTATTTATCTCAAGTCATTAGCATTTGGCGTGATCCACTGCTTTGCTTTAAACAAACTGTGTCACAATAAATACACCTGTTTTTATTTTCATTATTTTGAATATTAATAGAGAAAAAAACACACCTTAACTCAACAGACTTTCTTGTAGTTCACTGGAACACTGGACGTGAAGCCACAGGATGTGAATGAGGTCTCGTTCTACTCTTCATCAAGTTCAAGTGTGAATCTGAACAAGATCCATAACTTCCCTGGTCTTCTATTGATAAATAACACCTGATTCAGAAGGCTGTTATGAGGATTAAACATGACCAAAACCTCTAAAATATTCTACATACTTTTTCCTTTACAAATTTCAGAGAATATAGTTGAGTTGTTGATTTTCCTCATGTCTACATGACTAAGACGCTTTTGACAATCAATTAATGGGAACAGACACTTGGCACATCCTCTTCTTGTTACCAAATCCAGTTCATATCAGGATAGTGCTAGATCTAAATGCTTGGTTCAAAGCTGTTGGCTGTGCCCCAGTGAAGAAATTTCTAGTGGAAATGTTTAGAAACTAATTAAATGAACTCTAGGGAGTCTGGGTGTCACTCTTGCATTTGTGATCCAGCCCAAGATGTATATCTACATACCCATTTCTATCCTCTTATGATCGGTATCAAGCTTTGAGTTAAAACAATCATGTGGCAACTTACACCCATTAGGATAGTCAGCAGAACTGAATTAACCATACCTGGGACTGTGTTATTTTGAGTTCTTTCAAATAGCCTTTCCTCATTGATGTTTGTCCCTGGTCACTGAGCTAGTGACCCACTCATTATTTACTTGATAATGAGTGGGCTCTCCCAGCAGCGAAAACCTCCAGGGTCCCTCAGGGAGTCAGACCGTGTCCCTGCCGCTTAAGCAGTGCTTCTCAAACTGGGGGTGTATTTTCCAGGGAATACAAAAAGAGGTATATATAAAGTTAAATGAGTATCCATTTCAGTAGTTGATGAGTACTTTAAGAAAAAACATCAATTCTTTTATATCGAAACATATGCTATGAAGTAAAATGCAGCATTTTCATGACTTTTTAACATAAAACATAAGATTTTGCAAGATCTCTGTGCTTGGTATATTCCCAGACCAGTCCACGCAAATACGTTCATCCTCTGCATTAGAGGCAGTTAGTTCACTGAAAAGGTTTAGGACGCACTGTACAAGAGCATTCTAGGAACCCTTGGTACTTTCTTTCGAAACAACAAAGTAAAAAAAAAAAATTTTTTTTTTGAGGAATGTTTTACTTTATTTTTTCCTAGCTGAAGACGTTTTGATCAGAGGGACTAAGAAGAATTGAAGGTTAAATTTTCCATAGGAGGTTCTCCAAAATTCTTAAAACTTAAAAAAAATATATTAACAGAATAAAATTTTTAGGGAGAAATCTTTTGGGGGAAATGTCTAGAATTCTTTATCTAGGAAAGATTTTTAATATTAAGCATTCTGGAGCAGGATTCTCAGGTAGAAGGCCTAATGGACACAAGACAGGTTGGCATTAGTAAACTATCAGATAAATTTTAAAAAACAAGATTCATCAATACAGAAACATCAGAAAATAACTGCTTCATGAGACTATGTAAAGAAAATAATTTTCATGACTTATTTGCTATTCATCTAACAGCAGATATATCTGTTTACTTGAAAAACTATATATAGAAAATTCAGACACTCTAGTTTTACAAAAACTGAGCAATATGTAGTTTTAGACACTGAAATAAGTATGACTAATGTAAATATCAATGATTAATGACCATACACTCTTAAAAGCTGTGTTTTGAAACAAACATAAAAACCATTAGGAAATTCTAGTAAGAACAATGAAAAAAATGCTTAAAATTATTTTTAGCAGTACGTGGATTTCAACTAAGATCCAACTTGGTTTTCTTATCTAAAGATATAATGACCAGATTTTGTTAATAAAGACATGTTATTCCTTAAAGCCTTAAGTTCAATTCTAAATTTTTGGGTTGTCTTTTTCTGATTTTTTTTTTCTTTAAAATATAGAATAAAATTTGGAATGTTTTTCCATAAACAAAAATAGTGCTTTAAATTTGGCCCAGAATTTTCCTGTTTCCCTGAACTATACACCCATACCCACCCAAACATCCACACACACATACAAAATATAAAATTCAGAGGCAAAACTTGGACATTCCTGAGAACTCAAGGAATTACATTAATTTGAACTCTTAAGGTAACTTAGAAATAATTTGTCTTTAGTTTTTATTGGAGTAAAACTGAGGCTAAGAGAGGTTTTCAAGATTCACCCAGGGTTACCCAGCAGGTAGTTACATTTCTGGAGCTAGAGCTTTGATTTCCTGTAAGGCAAAGTGGATCCAAATGATCTGGCTTCTAGCACAGTCTTAACCAACAGGACAGCCACCAGCAAATATCCTGTGTGTGTTTGTGTTGACGTGACACTCAGGCATGTCCAACTCTTTGCGAGCCCATAGACGGTAGCCGGCTAGGCTCCTCTGTCCACGGAATTTTCCAGGCGAAAAAACTGGAGTGAATTGCCATTTCCACCTCCAGGGGATCTTTCTGACCCAGGGATCGACCCGCGTCTCTTGCGTCTCCTGCATTGGCAGGCAAATTCTTTACCACTAGTGCCATCTGAACTGAACTGAGCGCCAACTACCGTAACACTTGTGCATTTCGCGGCTCTCAGTAAAAATGGTGGAAATAACTGCTTTCAATCCTCCACCACTTGGGGGCGCTGGAAACGTGAGGGTGTGTTTCTGGGTGCTGCCGCTGGAGTTTGCAGCCCTCCTCACCTGGCAGTGTTCCCTCCTCACACTGGGAAATACTGAAAGATCCATTATCAGGGCAGGGTTCTTTCTATGTAACTCATTTCCAGACCCACCTCTGTCTATGTGGTCAGGGTGGGTGGGGTGGCAGTCTGACTTAAATAGCTCTGCTTTTAGTTTGCCAAAAGTCACTTTTTAGAATTCCGATTTTGGCATATGTACATTCTATCTTTAGGTTTTTAGATAGAAAAGGTTATGTTGGATACAAGTGGAAAATAGTCATCTTTAGGTGGCCAATATATAGTTGTTTTTTTTTTTAAAGAACTGATTTACAGAAGTGGAGTGCGATCAAAAAAAAGTTTAGTTGTGTAATATCACCTTTTAAGTATGTTCAGATTTTTTTTAAATGCATTTCTGTACAGGCTGTGACATGATACATACTTCCCCCCACAATATTAGGGATATGTAATTGACTAGCAGAATTTCAAGTTTTTGGATATCTGGTCATTACATCTTGCCTATTTTCATGATTTATAAATAAAACCACAAATGCCACAACTAAGCAGAAGCAAAAAAGAAAAATGCACCCTGTGAGTCATATCAGTCAATAAAAATACTGTATTCCTTTAAACAAATGTACTTATAAGAGCTTTATAACCCAAAGCAAGATATGTGAGATGGTTTAAGAAGAGGTTGCAGTTTTGCAACAAGAAGTCTGTATAGCTCCTCCAGGCAGTAGCTGTGAAGGAAGTGCCTGTGTCTCAGAAACTTGTTTCCGTCTGTTCTTGACACTTCTGCATCCCAAGCCCCATTATTTACAAAGTTATGCATTTTGCAAGCTCAAAGCACCTTGTGCCTTGCAATTATGAATGCATGCAATGACATTTCATCCTTTCATGTGCAAATTCTAAAATTCATCATAACAGAAAAGCTCACAGTCGAAACTGTAATCTGAAATGAAAGGATCAAAAATGTCAGACATGGCAGAATACGATTCCTAATAGAGCTCTCTTTATTTGTTCAGTGTTCTTCAGTCATTTTTGTTTGTTACAAAAATGGAGTCTTGATTCTTTATTTAAACAGTACTGAAACTAAACTGTTCATGCCATGCAAAAATAACATTTTATGCACTTTTTTAGGAGGGAGGGGCTTCCCACGTTTTAGTTCACAGGCATTATTAACCGCATTTTTAAGAAACAAGTTTTTTTGTTTGTTTTAGTGTTATTATTGCTTTTGTAACTAGTCACATGCTGGTTTCACGTGTGGGGCAGTAACCTGTGTCTCCCGGGTTGGAATGAATTTCTGGGGCAAACAAATGGTTTTCCATCTTGCACCCTTCTTGACTGTTGTCCTTTTTCACTTCTGCCACACCGTGGTAAATGTCTTGTCTACAGTTGTGACTTGTGTCCTGGGCAGAGGAAGAGCCCACACAGGCCTCTTCTCTTAAAGGGTCTCTTCCATCACTAGGCTTATCTGTCAAGCAGTTTGGGCTGGAGTCTGCCTGCTTGTCCGGCCTCCTGGTCCCCTGGAGCTCTAAGAAGTCATCATCTTCCCCCGTGTCGATTTCCGTGAAGCTCCTCCTCTCTCTGGTGGAGAAAGTAAAGAGTTTCTGCTTGGGAAACCGAGGCGTCAGCCCTTTGGAGGGTCCTTGACAATGAACCTCAGCACCCAGCAAGGGTCTATCTCCCTGGGAGGGGGTTTCTTCTAAGAGAATGGTGCTGATGAGCTGGGGTGCGGTGAGTGGAAAGTCCGTCGCAGTGACTGGCAGCGGCCTGGCTGTGCTGGGCGGGGTTGGCGGGGCGCCGCCTCTGCTGTCCTTGAAGTTGACCTTGAGCGATCTGGACTTCAGCGGGTTGCTGCCTTTCAGCGAGCTCTTGGGGCTCTCGGAGGCACTGTCCGTCGGCAGAGGGCCGTGCGGCCCACCCTGGGGCCCGCCGGCGGCGTCGAGGTTCACAGTTATGTCGATCGGAGCATATTCTGGGGTGGCCTCCCTGGCCACGGGCCCCTTCTCCCTGATTAGGGTTAAGAAGGGGGGGGGCCGGGCTCTTTGGTGCTCTTCTATCCCGGCGAGGTCGGGTGGGAACTTCATCTGCAGGTGGGACGCGGAGGGCGGCGGCAGGGGCGACCTATCGGTCTCCGTGAAGTCGGTGGCGCAGCTGGTGAAGCTGTCGATACTGGATGTGCTCTTCATGTCCACGACGCCCTCGGTCTGTGCCACCGCCAGCTGCTCCTGCGGGCAGACCACCTCCTCCATCTCTATCTCTTCCTCGTAGGCGGACGGCCTCTCGGCCTGCTCCTGGCCATCGGGGTTCGGGTGAGAGTGAGGCTGCGTCTTGGTGATTTCATTGTACAGCATCTCCAGCTTCTGGGCGCTCAGATGCTGTGGGCTGGAGGAAGAAGTGTTGTTCAGCTGTTCATGGGAATCTTTCTGGCTGACCTCCTGGTACTTATTCTCGTAAGACTTGTTGGAGCTGGTTTCCGACAGAGCCTTCCTGGCCCACTTCCACCGGCTTGGAGAGAGGTGATTGTCATCCGTGGAGCCCTTAGTGTTGGCCGACTCTCCCGTCTTCTCCACGGCCACGTCTATCAGCTCCATACTTCGAGCAAAGGCGTCCTTTAAGTTCATAGACACGATGCTTCCGTTCCTCTTGGCGCGCTCCAGAGCCTCTCTCCTCTTAATGGCTTTCTCCTGGCGTTTCTGCTCCTTGTAAAACTCAGAAAAATTGTTCACAATGATTGGGATGGGAAGGGCGATCACCAGAACCCCTGCGATACAGCAGAGACCTCCCACAATCTTCCCTAATAACGTTTTTGGGTAGATGTCTCCGTAACCGACAGTCGTCATGGTGATGGTGGCCCACCAAAAGGAAGCCGGAATACTGGTGAACTTGGTAGCATCCTCGTCCTTCTCGGCAAAAAATACCAGGCTGGAGAATATCATTATCCCCATGGCCAGAAACAAGATCAGCAAGCCCAGTTCATTGTAACTCCGCCTGAGGGTGAAGCCCAGAGACTGCAGGCCCGTCGAGTGCCGGGCGAGTTTCAGGATCCGGAGGATCCGCATGATCCGGAAGATCTGGACCACGCGGCGAACGTTCTGGAACTGCAGCACACTCTTGTTGGACTCTGTGAGGAAGATAGTGACGTAATAGGGCAAGATGGCCAGCAAGTCGATAACATTCAGCGGGCCTTTGAAGAACTTCCATTTGTTGGGTGAGGACAGGAACCGTAAAAGGTACTCCATGGTAAACCAGGCGATACACACGGCCTCCACGTGGGCCAGCTGGGGGTTGTCATTGGGCTGTCCGAATTCATCCATCTCCTGCAGCTCCGGCAGCGTGTTGAGAGACAGTGCGATGGTGGAGAGGACGATGAACAAGATGGAAACGATAGCCAAGATCTGGAAAAGAAAAGAAAGGCAAGTCAGCAGGGCCTCTTAGTTGCTTAGGCACAGCCAGGAGACTTAGGGGTTTCACTGTTTTTTAAATGATATGCCTTGTTCAAAGGTATTCCAAGAAGGTAACTTCACAAACACATTCACTTCTTATGAGTTCATTTCACTTAGAAGCCTAATATGGATAAAATAGGCAACAAATGGGAACCAACTGTGTAGCACAGGTAACTCTATTCAGTGCTCTGTGGTGACCTAAATGGGAAAAAAATCCAAAAAAGAGGTGATATATATATACAAATAGCTGATTCACTTTGCTGTACAGCAGAAACTAACCTAACACTGTAAAACAACTATACTTCATATATAAAACAGACCTAATGTAACATACCTTTAAATTCTATGGTCTAATCCATTTGAAAAAAATCCACCCCCCCACCTTGCCCATTGTTCTTAGACCCCTCCGGAAGAGTTTTCGGGGAACAATCATCTCCCCTCTCTTGTGTGTGTGCATATGGCTCAGATGTGTCCTACTCTTTGCAACCCCATGGACTGTAGCCTACCAGGCTCCTCTGGAGCAGTTTACCATACCCTCCCCCAAGGGATCTTCCTAACCCAGGGATGGAACCTGTGTCTCTTGCATCTCCTGCACTGGCAGATGGATTCTTTACCACCTGAGCCACCAGGGAAGTCCTCTCCTCTCTTAGCTATTTGTAATTTTTCTCTCTGAACCACCCAGTGTATGTTTCTTTATGTGAATTGCCATACCTGCTCTAGAAGCTAGAAAAAAGTCATGATTGCCAGAAGTTTTATTCTAAAGAGTCAGACACAACTGAGCGAAAAACACTTTCACACTTTCCAGTGGTTAAGACTCCACTTCCACCTGCAGTGAGTACAGGTTCAATCCCTGGTTGGGGAGTTAAGATCCTACATGCCTCGAGGTGTGACCAAAAAAAAAAAAAAAAGGAAAAAGAGGATAAGTGACTGATCACTGATCAGTCAGTGATTGCAGACCTATATGTAGAGAGATAACAAGGCCTTGGTACAGTGATTCTTCCATGGAACAAATGTGATGTGTCTGGCAAGCACTGAAGACAGAATCAAGTCAAGGAGCCTCCATCCTGGGCCATGTGGCCTTCTGGCCAGCCTCATGAGGGAGAAGAAGATTATGAGCTAACTTCATTCAGTTGAGAAAGGTTTCATAAAGAAGAAACTGATGATTGTCCAAGGTGATCTTGGTTCAGGGCAGAGGAATAGCAGTGTGATGTCAGACATAGAAGGAAAGAGGAAGCACTCAATAAGAAGTAAAAAGAAGGACTTCCCCCGCAATCCAGTGGTGACTCAGACAATAAAGAATCTGCCTGCAATACAGGATACCTGGGTTCTGTCCCTGGGTTGGGAAGATACTCTGGGGAAGGGAATGGCTACCCACTCCGGTATTCTTGCCTGGAGATCCCACGGACAGAGAAGTCTGGCCAGCTACAGTCCACAGGGTTGCAGAGTCGGATGTGACTGAGCATGCATGCATACAGTATTAATGTATTAAGAAAATACACTTAACTATTATTTAAAGTTGGAAGGATTAGTAAATTTCATGCTTAAAAATAAAGATGAGGGAGAGGGCTTCCCTGGTGGTCCAGTGGCTAAGACTCTGAGCTCCCAATGCAGGGGACCTGGGTTCTATCTCTAGTCAGGAACTAGATATCACATGCAACTAAGAGTTCACATGCTGCAAGTCAAGATCCCACCACAACTAAAAGATAATGCATGCCTTGAAAACGATCGAAGATCCCGAGTACTAAGACCCAGCACAAGAAAACAAAACAAAAGGCTACAGTCTATGAGGTTGCAAAGAGTCAGATACAGCTGAGTGAATAACACTTTCACATTCTGCAGTGGTTAAGACTCCACCTTCCAATGCAGTGGGTGCAGGTTCAACCCCTGGTTAGGGAGTTAAGATCCTACATGCCTTTCGGTGTGGGGAGAAAAAAAAAAAAAAGGAAAAAGAGGATTCAGTTCAGTTCAGTCGCTCAGTCGTGTCCGACTATTTGTGACCCCATGAATCCCAGCACGCCAAGCCTCCCTGTCGATCACCAACTCCCGGAGTTCACCCAGACTCGCGTTCATCGAGTCAGTGATGCCATCCAGCCATCTCATCCTCTATCGTCTCCTTCTTCTCCTGCCCCCAATCCCTCCCAGCATCAAAGTCTTTTCCAGTGAGTCAACTCTTCGCATGAGGTGGCCAAAGTACTGGAGTTTCAGCTTTAGCATCATTCCTTCCAAAGAAATCCCAGGGTTGATCTCCTTCAGAATGGACTGGTTGGATCTCCTTGCAGTCCAAAGGACTCTCAAGAGTCTTCTCCAACACCACAGTTCAAAAGCATCAATTCTTTGGCGCTCAGCCTTCTTCACAGTCCAACTCTCACATCCATACATGACTACTGGAAAAACCATAGCCTTGACTAGACGGACCTTAGTCGGCAAAGTAATGTCTCTGCTTTTGAATATGCTATCTAGGTTGGTCATAACTTTTCTTCCAAGGAGTAAGCGTCTTTTAATTTCATGGCTGCAATCACCATCTGCAGTGATTTTGGAGCCCACAAAAATAAAGTCTGACACTGTTTCCACTGTCTCCCCATCTATTTCCCATGGAGTGATGGGACTGGATGCCATGATCTTCGTTTTCTGAATGTTGAGCTTTAAGCCAACTTTTTCACTCTCCTCTTTTACTTTCATCAGGAGGCTTTTTAGTTCCTCTTCACTTTCTGCCATACGGGTGGTGTCATCTGCATATCTGAGATTACTGATATTTCTCCTGGCAATCTTGATTCCAGCTTGTGCTTCTTCCAGTCCAGCGTTTCTCATGATGTACTCTGCATAGAAGTTAAATAAGCAGCCTTGACGTACTCCTTTTCCTATTTGGAACCAGTCTGTTGTTCCATGTCCAGTTCTAACTGTTGCTTCCTGACCTGCATACAGATTTCTCAAGAGGCAGGTTAGGTGGTCTGGTATTCCCATCTCTTTCAGAATTTTCCACAGTTTATTGTGATCCACACAGTCAAAGGCTTTGGCATAGTCAATAAAGCAGAAATAGATGTTTTTCTGGAACTCTCTTGCTTTTTGGTCAGTCATTCTGATCTCTGAGCTTGATTTTATTGTTTACTATGTGACTTTGGGCAAATGACTTAACCTCTCTGTGCCTCAGTTTACAAATCTGTAATGAAGACAGCACTTACAGTTATTTCATGGCTTTGTGAAGATCGTGGCACACATACGTTGCTGAGTAAATAAATGTAGCTCGGAGAAAAATATCCTGACACTGTTTAATTTAGACATTTAGTGTTCAGTAAACAATGATTAAGTATCTTGAGGCGACACAGCTCAGTAAACATGAGTCTGTGGAAAAAATGAACTGTAACTGACATTAGAATTTCTGAACTTCTCTTTATCCTTCTAAGTTTCTCTACTTTTGGCTCCTTATTCTGGCTCTTTTCTTCTCTTGTGCCTCATTTATACCTTTCATTGTTTTTTCTTCCTGTTTTTTTTCCAACTCCCACCTTTCCTCTTAGATCAGTATAAAGGAAAACCATAGTTTTTCCAGAATGCACTATAGATATTAAGATTTACAGTTTCTTAACTTCAAGAACAGCACTTCATTACTAGTGTTTTATATGTTTTTTCTTAAACAAAAGTACTTTTTACCTGAATATACTTCAGGAGTTCCTTTAAACATGTGAATCAATGAATGACAGTAGTATAAAGGCTTGCTTCATCTATGCTGAGAAACTTTGAAGGCTAAAGTTAGAAATACCCTCAAGAAGGTTTAAATAAACCCATGGATAATGGATTCAGGCTTCCCAGGTGACAAAGAATCCTCTTGCCAATGCAGGAGACGTAAGAGCTGTTGGTTCGATCTCTGGGTTAGGAGTATCCGCTGGAGGAGGAAATGGCAACCTTCTTGCCTGGGAAATCCCATGGACAGAGGACCCTGGTCAACTACAGACCATGGGGGTTGCAAAGAGCTGGAAAAGATAGAGCTACTGACTACACATGGGCACACTGGATGCTGAGGGTTTATTAAGGACAAGTCAGGTATGCTCACCCTGAAGCTCTACCCTCAGAGGCTAATGGAAGGGGAATATTTACAATATTCCATCATGCAAATATTCTTTGGAAGCATTGGTCAGATTTCATCTACTTTTATGTTCTTACCATAAGGAACTAGGTCCTTTTCTATTTCTAGAAGGTCATACTGTTTCTAATATACCTTTGGGCATTTTAAAATATTGAGATTGCTACCATCATTCTTGCACTGTAACCCATAGTCCAGATTTTTTATTTCTTCTTATCTGCTTACTTGCCCATTTGGATGCATTTTATTTAGGTTTATCACCTCCAAGAGCAAGAAAAAGTAGAAATACAAATGAAACCATTCTCCTCTCTTCCAGCCTTTTAGACAAGGAACAAAGCAGGTCAACATGGACCTTCAATTTTTCTTGACTCCACAATCCAAGCAAGATCACAGGTCAATTTACTTCGCTATCTAATTTGGGAAATAATGGACATTGTATAATTCTAATACAGTCTAATGGTCTAGCTGATGGCAACTGAATATAGCTACTTTTAGCACCTGAGAATTTAGCATGTACACAACATAATTTGGAGCACATTCTTTTAAAATATTTATTTTTTTGGCTGCACTGGGTTTTGACTGCCTGTGGGATCTTTAGTTGTAGCATATGGGATATAGTTCCCTGACCAGGGATTGAACCCAGGCCCCCTGCTTTGGTAGCATTGAGTCATCGTTGCTGGACCACCAGGGAAGTGCCATGGAGTACATTCTTGAAGAAAAGGAATTACTAAAGGAAAAAAATTCTGATACTCAAGCCCTTAACAATTCCACATTCATGTTAAAGAAACCATAACGTATTGAAGTGCATGATTTTTCTGTCTCATGTTCAAATTTAATCTGTCAAAGCCCATTTGCTTTCATTGTAAAAGAATGGCTTATCTTTAATATCTCATGAAACTTGGAGTTCTCCCAGTAAGACAGCATCTTAGACAAAGTTTTCAGTATGTACCAAAGATGATGTGTGATGCAACAAGCCAAATGCAAGGTTATTGTCTTAGGATAGAGGTGTTTTATTTATTTATTTTTTTGAACACAGTAAATAGAACAAGCATGCAATTTTGCTCTAAGCTACAGGATGCATGTCTAAACATGGATATTTACTTTAGTACAGCAAACCATAATGACATTTAGGTATTGCTTCGTTTATTATAAGCATGCACAAGTTAGGTTTTTAACCATGTTACCTCTAATAACCAGTCTCTAGAGCTGGCTGTTTTGGCTCCAGCAAGTAGACTTAGGTTTGTACATGGTAAAGGAAGCGGAAATTCCAAACAATTACCTATGTGATATCAGTCAACTCCCTTGGAATTTGGAGTACATAATTTCCAAGTTTCCTTTCATCTCTAACATTTGGCAATTTTTTCTAAACTAAAATATTTTACTAATTCCGTTCACATCTGCAAACCAAACCAAGGGCTAGTCACAGTTGATTCCATCAATTTGGTTGAACTGCCAAAGTATAATTTTGTTGCTTATGAAATAAAAAAAATGGAATGAGAAGGCTTTTTAAACCATTCCACTGTGTAGGTTCCAAGCATTTAGTTCCTGGGTATAGACATGCTTTCCAGAAATCACTTTTCTTCCCTTTTGCATTGCCTGGATAATGACTTAATTCTTCCTTAGACACAAATATTGAGAGGATCACATGGAGTTAAGAACAGGGCTCCCAGCACGGGTGTTATTGAATCCGCAAAGTTGGTTGCATTGATTTCAGTTTGTGTAAGGCATTGGGAGATTTGCTTCTATTTACCAACTAGTTTTTTTTTTTTTTTAATAACTTTTATTGGAGTATACTCAGATGGTAAAAAATCTGCCTGCAATGCAGGAGACCTGGGTTTGATCCCTGGGTCAGGAAGATCCCCTGAATAAGAGAATGACTACCTACTCCAGTATTCTTGCCTGGAGAATTCCATGGACAGAGGAGCCTGGAGGGCTACAGTCCATGGGGTTGCAAACAGTTGGACGTGACTGAAGCATCATGTTAATTTACAACACTTACGTCATGTTAATTAACATGGCATGTATGCTCAGTTGCTCAGTCCTGTCCGACTCTTTGTGACCCCATGGACTGTAGCCCACCAGGCTCCTCTGCCCGTGGAGTTTTCCAAGTAAGAATACTGGAGTGGATTGCCATTTCCTCCTCCAGGGGATCTTCCCAACCCAGGGACTGAACCTGTATCTCCTGAGTCTCTTGCATTGCAGGCAGATTCTTTACCACTGAGTCACCTGGGAGGCCTAATTAACTTTGATGGTTAATTTACAATGTTGTGTTAGCTTCAGGCATACAGCAAAGTGAATCAGTTATATATATGTGTGTATTCACTCATTTTTAGATTCTTTTGCAATGTAGGTCATTACAGAGTATTGAGTAGAGTTCCCTGTGCTATACAGTAGGTTCTTATATATTTTATATATAATAGTGTGTATATATCAATCTCAATTTATCCCCCTCCCCCACTTTTCCCCTTGGTAACCATAAGTTTTTTTTTTTTTTACCAACTTGTTGATTTCATATCCTTTGAAGATAGCAGATATTTCCTGGTGGAAAGAATATAGGACAAGGAATTAAATCACCCACATGGCTCTACTTCTGCTGGCCATGCAGACAAGCCAGTTTCTTCTCCAGACTCAGCACCCTCATCTGCAAAACGAGGTCCTTCCTATTTGCCCCTCAGCTGCCTCAGAGGGTGGTTAAGGACCAAACTAGATCACGCATGGAAGCATCTATAAAATGTAAAGTACTATACTCAAGAAATGCTGAAGATGTGTCTAGAAGAAGCCATTGGTCAGCATTGGGAGGGAATGATGAACATAAACTGTTCTTCCCCTACTTAAATAGAATTTCAGATGTAGTTCATATTTGAAACACTTACAAGCACATTCTTTCACCTAACCAGTGGTTTGCATGTCAAATCCAGATACCTGGGTTTTCCTGAGGACTGAATGATCTATCTAGTCTGCCAATATTTAAGTGTTGGACTGAGGTTGGGTGGGTGGGTGGATGAAACGGGTAAAGTTGGTCAAAGGGTGTGAACTTCTAATAATAAAATAAATTAATAGATAATCAACAAGGATCTGCTGTAAAGCACAAGGAACTCTACTCAACATTCTGTAATAACCTATATGGGAAAAGAATCTGAAAAAGAATGGATATACACAAATGTATTACTGAATTTGTTGCATACCTTAAACTAACACAACATTGTAAATCAACTATGACTCCAATATAAAATAAAAATTAAATAAAAAATAAATTAAGTCCTGGGGATATACAGCATGGTGACTATAGTTAGTAATACTGTGCCGAATATTTGAAAGTTTTTAAGACAGTAAATCTTAAAAGTTGCATCACAGGAAAAATGAGATGATGATGTTACATGAGATGATGGGTGTTAACTCAGCTCTTTGTGGTAATCATTTCATAATACAGGCATATATCAATTCATTATGTTGTACAACTAAAACTAATATACTGTTATATGTCAATTATATCTCAGTTAAAAAAAAAGAGATGGGCTGAGGTTGCTTCGGGTGAAAACTTGACTTATTTTGAGTCTTAAAATATACAGACTATATTCAAGCTCCAGCCTCCCGAGTGATAATCTGCTTTGTATTCACCAACTTGCAATACTTCCTTCAAATACATCGGAACTGGGGTACCTTGCACTGAGATCAGTGCAGGTACTTTCTCTCTTTCATCTCCCCCAAACTCTCCTTCCTTCTTTGACAAATGTTGAGGAGAGGTGAAAGTGAATGAGTTGTAGCACTTCTGCTTTATCTTCTTAGCGGAAACAGATGAACAAACACAACAACAACAAAAACCTTATCAGCAGTAGAAGACAGCATGGGAAACTGATGAGAAGAATTTGCAGGAGAGGACTTCCCTGGTGGACCCAATGGTTAGGACTCCATGCTTCTAATGCAGGAGAGGGGCAGGTTCGAACCCTGGCTGGGGAAGTGGGATTTCACATGCTACAGAGCATGGCCAAAAATGAAAAAAAAAAAAAGAATTTTCAGGAGAACATCAACTTATTTCAGTTGTCCAGAAGAAGGTCTGTGATGAGCATTATTAGAAACATGAAACATTTTCTATTTTCAGAAAAAGGGCAAAGCACAGTGACATTTCTGAGCCTATAAGCCAAAGACCAAACCATTTGTTGAGGGAAGAAGTGAGAAGTAGGTAAAAATATCATGACTTTCATCTACCTATCTTCTATTTTGAGCTGTTCTCAGAAGCAAACCAGAAAAAAAAAAAAAAAAATACTGTGATTTGCACTGAAGGAAGAGCCATCCAGGACCGTTGCTGTTCTAACATTTCTTATTCTTTGAAACTGTGGTGCTCTCCTCGAAGGCTGGGGGCCCTTGGTTGATGCTCAGCTCTTTCTTCTCCCAAATATCCCCTTGCCTTCCTGGGACAACAGAGATTCTGTGCTTAGGTGCTCTCTGGTAATGAATCCTTTGTGGGCTAGCACCACATGACTCATGCAAAGGATGAACATCCCTGAAAGGCTCAGTTGATTTTGAATTATTTTGGACTCATGGATAACATGAAGCCAGGAATTCGATCCCTTCCCATTTATGGACTGTTGAATGAGGGGTTTGAAGAGAGTCATCCACACAGAAGTTGATGTCAGCCAGAAGCCTGAGTGATGCTTTTCATTTGGGGTGGTGTGGTCAGTGAGAAGCAATTCAGTTCTGCATAGTATCAAAGTTTACTTTTTTAAAAAATTTCTCTAATATAAAACCATTTTTTTTTGAGAGGAGAGCTTTTGGCCATCTTATGATGAAAGATACTGTTTTAACATTTTCTTGGTATCTTCTGAAATAAGCCACATTTTACTACCCATGATATATTTCCTATTTTAAAAGATTAGGTTTTAGGAAGCAATTCATTAGGTAGAAGGCTGGTGGAGGGAACTTTATTCTTATTCACAGTAACTCTGAAAGAAAGGAGCAACAGTGAAATGGAGACACCTTTAATCTTACACCCACTCCAGTGATTAGACAACCTCTTTGTAGGTAATTTGTTCTTACAAAGTCTTCAGGGGCCAGGAAGTAAACATGAAGATGCACCAGGCTGAGCTGCCTGTGTTATGCAGCAACTTCCTGTTAGCTATCTATTTTACATATGGTAATGTGTATATTTCAGGGCTACTCTCTCAGTTTGTCCCACCCTCACCTGCCTTCGCTGTGTCTACAAGTCTGTTCTCTATGTTGGACAGAGTTTTGATCTGTTAACACCCATAAAGCCTTACAACCTTCTTAAACAATCATTTGACAACTTCACAGAAGATAGTTTTGCTTCTCAAACAGAGTTTTTGGATCACAGAACGGAGTAACTACCTATTTTCCTTCTATAGAATTGCTTGCAGTGCCCAACACAGAGCACATACTTTGAAAATCTATTTTAAATAAATGAATAACCAAAAAAAGAAGAGAGAAGCCCATAGAACTGGAGGAAAGGAGAACAGATCTTGAAGAAGCCAAGTGTTTTCTAATCACCAAAGAAGAATAAGATAGGTTCTTAGTCATTTTCTCTTGCTTCCACATGGTCCAAAGTCAGCCTAAAAGCTTTAACCAACAATATAATTTTTTAACACCAGAAATTCATATTACCAATAGCCCATTTTGTGATAACAGACCAACTGTACAACTTCAGCAACATAATCTTTTCCTAGGTTAAGCTCTGTAATTTTATTAATCCTTTCTTTTTCTTTTTTTTTCATTATACTGATCAGATTACTTGTTTTTTTTTTTTTTACCTTATTCTTTGAGAAGCCTGATTTTGACTATTTTAGGCTTCACCTTCACAGAAGGGTACATTTTCTTAAAGAAAACTGTTGTATTCATTCTATGTCACATTTTTTTTTTTTCCTGAACATTACTTGGAACCTCAGTTAATCCAACCAGTGAATAAAGTGATAGTTCCATGTATAGATATGGGTGGATTCAGGTTTACAGAATAAATGTGAAGCCACTGAGAAGAATTAATAATGTAGGTTATATATTAAAAAGTACATACATACAACTATTCTTCAATAAAAGAATATCAAAGAATAAGATAAAAATATACATATATATCACTGCCCCAGGTAACCAAAAATAAAACATCAGAGAAAAGTCACAAAAACTTCATAAAAGTGTAAACTTAACAAATACTGCAGATTCCATTTAATATTTATTTACAAGTATATTTTGTTAAAATACTCATCTATATAAATATCTTATGTGTGTGAAGACCTAAAACAAGACAATGAAAAGAAGTTTCCCTCCCTTTTCTCCTTCTTATCGGTTGTCTAGTTCTGTGGAAAGACAATTTATGAAAACCGAGGGAGGGAAAAAACAGATTTTAAACACCAAGGGTATTTTGAACACTAAAGTATTTACAGTTCCATCCAGATATAACAGTCTTCCCTTTCCTGTTGGAAAAGTGTTTCCTTGGTTCTCAGAAAAATTCTAATCAAAACTCTTCTTTTTGTGAAAGATGGGTAGAAGTTTCCATACAGAAAGAGGGTTATAGGGCACAACGGGCTGAGAAGACAGGGCAGGTGAAGCCCTAAAGCCCAGACCAAAGTTCCAGTTAATTTTGTATGACTGGGGCATCCATAGGGGTCCATGGTGATTTCAGGGTGGCTACATATAAGAGTGAAGGCTATGCACTGGTCAACTCCAGAGGGCACCAATAGAGAGATAAGAGTGTGAAGAGACAGGGGGCTTCCCTGGTGGTCCAGGGGCTAAGACTCTGCCCTCCCAGTGCAGGGGGCCAGTTTCCATCCCTGCTCAGGGAACTAGATGCTGCATGCCACAAATGAGACCTGGCACAGCCAAATGAATAATCTTTAAAAAAGTAAAAACGAATGTGAACGATGTCTCTGTCATTTGTTCAGGAAACAACCTTCACAAACTTGTGGCAGCCCTGGTCCCAGGGCCCCAGGGAGGCTGGTGAGATTGGATGCAGGTGGGATACTTCTGGGAAGTCAGGAAGTGGGCAAATTCGGAAGAGTGCTAGATGTGCCAATGGAGAGTTTGGTGGGTTTCCTTTTGAAGACCAGTTTTCCTCAAAATGTGGTCCCTGAACCAGCACATCAACATTACATCGTAACTTGTGAGAAACACTGACCCTCAGGCCTCACTCCACACCTGTGCTGTGCTGTGCTTAGTCACTCAGTCACATCTGAATCTGTGCGACCTCGGGGACTGTAGCCCACTAGGCTCTTCTTGTCCATGGGGATTATCCAGACAAAAATACTGGAGTGAGTTGCCATGCCCTCCTCCAGGGGATCTTCCCAACTCATGGATCCGAACCTAGGTCTCCCGAAATGCAGGCAGATTCTTCACTGTCTGAGGCACTAGGGAAGCCCCTACTTTATCAGACGCTCTGGAGAAAGGTTCAGCATCTGTTTTCACAAGCCCTCTGGGTGACTCTGATGCTCACTAAAGTATGAGGACACTGCTGTAAGGAGGAAAAGCCATAGACACTTTAAGCAAGGGAAGGAATGCTCAGAGTTGGGTTTAGAAAGAGCATAAACTAGGATGTGTGGGACAGATTGGGGTAGTGTTTCAAATGACGATAAGAAGTGAAGTTTCTGTTGCAAGGGCAGCAGTATTTACAGTTGACCCTCCACATCCATGGGTCCTGCACCTCCATATAGGGAAGGCGGTTGTACTACATCATTTTATGCAAGGGACTGGAGTATCTGTGGTTTCTGGAATCCAAGGGTGTCCTGGAACCAATGCCCTGCAGATGGTGAGGGACCACTATATAAATAAAATCACAGCCTTACTTGCTGTGGAGATGGAGACTCTAGGACTCTGCCATGTTTATGACTAAGTTTATCAAGAAGACTGAATACCCTTGACAAATCTCCATCATTATCTTATAAGGTAAAAACTTCGAGTGATCCTTGACTTAAATCATCCTTAGTCTTTGAAAATGATATCTCCTCATCTCAAAAAATTAATGGGACTTTCCTGGTGGTCCAGTGGCCAAGACTTTGAGCTCCCAGTGCAGGGGTTCTAGGTTTGATCCCTGGCCAGGGAACTAGATCCTGAGTGCTGCAACAAAGACCTGGCACAGACAAATAAATAAATAAAAATAAATATTGAACAAATTCTAGTAGTTGCAGTGGTAAAGAATCCGTCTGCCATCGCAGGTGACACAAGAGACATGGGTTGGGAAGATGATCTGGAGCAGGAAATGGCTACACACACCAGTATTCTTGCCTGGAAAATTCCATGTGCAGAGGAGCCTCGTGGGCTCCTTTGTATGAGCCTGCAAAGAGTCAGACATGACTGAGCATGTCTGAGCATGCACACAACGAATAAGAACTTCAAGTTTCAAAATAGAAACAGGTAAATTTCTCCCTGAGAGTGAGACTACAGTTTCTTGCTACATGAAAACATTATGAAACACACACTCTATTATTTGCCAGAACTATTTTCTTCTGTAAAATTTACCCTAAGTGTACATTCTGAAATCACACAGGGCGAAAACTAGTTTAAGAATCCATTTATGCTAGCTGGTCCCTGAAAGCATGCTCATTTGTTGAATTACTTCTCACTCACTCCAACTTCCAATTTCTGCAAGGAAGTCTCCTACACTTTGAGAATTAAAGTGCCATTAAAAACTGGCTGTGTTCCTTGGACACCTAGTTGGCCTCATCAGCTCATCAATCACCATTAACAGGGAACTGCAAGGATTTATTTCCACCATTATCCGCATATCTAAAGACTGTGTCCCAGCAGCCTCAAAGAAAGAAAACAACGAAAGCAGTAATGCAATAATTATTTTTCCTTTTAATGAAGCTCCGCAGTACACCTCTTCTGAAAAGTACTTTTGGGGTCAACATCATTAAGACTACATTATAGATTGCCAGAAAATAGACTAGGGAAACGCTGATATGAAGCTGTTTGCCAAGGTAAAGTTGAGATGGGAGACAAACCCAGCTGTGCCTGCAGAAAACATGCTCGGTTCACCTTCTACCTGCTGCTTCCGGCAGGCTTTGCTGTCCCAGGGCCAGTGGGCTTCAGCAGTTCGTGGAGGCTTCTGTCACATGGATGACAGGTGTTCATGTCAAGAAGCCAAGCATCACAAACAAGGGCTTTTAATGGACCTTGTTTGACTTCTTTTGACAGCAACCATGATTTGATTGGGCTCAAGCTCTTCTGGACTTCTTAGGGAATAAGGAGATGCTTATTGGGCAAAGGGGTCCTGCTGTTTATAGCTGTCTGAGGTGAACATTTACTACAATCACAAAGACTTACTCTGATCTATACTGAGTTGTTCCTGGGTTCTATCAGGAAGGCTACTTAAGACTTTGTCAATCAAAATGTGGTCCTGGAGCTAGCGACGTCACCTGGAGATTATTGGAAATGCAGAATCTCAGACTCCATCCCGACGGCTCACTGAATCCAAATCTATTTTCACAAGATTTCCAAGTGATTCAATGCACATTGAAGTTTGAGAAGCTCTGACCTCAGACACAAATCCATACAATATTTATTTTTTAATTAAAATACATATATATGTTTGAGTGAGTGAGTGAAGTCGCTCAGTTGTGTCGGACTCTTTGAGACCCCTTGGACTGTAGGCCACCAGGCTCCTCCATCCATGGGATTCTCCAGGCAGGAATACTGGAGTGGGTTGCCATTTCCTTCTCCAGGGGATCTTCCTGACCCAGGGATTGAACCCAGGTCTCCCATATTGCAGGCAGACGCTTTAACCTCTGAGCCACAGGGAAGTCTATATATGTTTAATTTATTAAAAAATTGGCTTAGTAGGCTCTTCTGTAGATTTTTAACCAGTGGATCTCAGTTTTGGAAACAGGGGTGAGTTGTTTGACCTTGCAAGGATTTTCAACCCTTTCAGAGGTTCTAGGGTGGGTGGATGTAGTTAGCTAGAAAAAGCCTTAAGGATGATGCAAAAGTGGCCTCTAATCCTGCCTTGACATCCTCTCTCAGTCTTCAGTTGACAGTCGTTACTTTATCTATTTTAAAATCATTTATTATGCGCTTGACGGCTCTGGATCTTCAGTGCTGTGTGCGGGCTTTTTCTGATTGCGGCAAGTGGGGGCTGCTCTTTGTTGCCGAGGGTGGGCTTCTCATTGCTGTGGCTTCTCTTGTTGCAGAGCACGGGCTGTTAAGTGTGTGGGCTCACTGGCTTAGTTGCTTTGAGGCATATGGGACCACGGATTGAACCAGTGTTCCCTGAATTGACAGGCAGATTCTTAACCATGGGACCACCAGAGAAAGTCCCAGTCATTACTTTAAACACTTTCATGTACTTGGCAGTAGAAAGAACACTGGATGAGGAGTCAGATGACCTGACCTTTCTCCTAGGTCTGCCTCGTTAAATTAACTGCATGACCTGAGTCAAGACATAGAGGCTCAGTTTCATTATGTTCAGTTCAGTTCACTCAGTCGTGTCCAACTGTTTGTGACCCCATGGACTGCAGCACGCCAGGCCTCCCTGTTCCTCACCAACTCCCGGAGTTTACTCAAACTCATGTCCATCACTCATGTCAGTGATGCCATCCAACCATCTCATCCTCTGTCATCCCCTTCTTCTCCCACCTTCAATCTTTCCCAGCATCAGGGTCTTTTCAAATGAGTCAGCTCTTTGCATCAGGTGGCCAAAGTATTGGAGTTTCAGCTTCCAGTGAACACTTAGGACTGATCTCCTTTAGGATGGACTGGTTGGATCTCCTTGCAGTTCATTATGTATAGACTGGGATTAATGATGACAAGTTCATTAACATGACTAGGGTGTAGTGATGATGAAATGACATAATGTATGGCAGTATTTTGGCAGTTATAAAGTCTATAGAAATGCCAATATTTGTATGATCAAAGTACCTTTAAAAACATGGATTCTAGAGTTTGGGGCAGAATTGTAAATGAGTACATAGTATTAGTGGAGAAGGCAATGACAACCCACTCCAGTACTCTTGCCTAGAAAACCCCATGGATAGAGGAGCCTGGAAGGCTGCAGTCCATGGGGTCATGAGGAGTCGGACACGACTGACTTCACTTTTACTTTTCACTTTCATGCATTGGAGAAGGAAATGGCAACCCACTCCAGTGTTTTTGCCTGGAGAATCCCAGGGAAGGCGGAGCCTGGTGGGCTGCTGTCTATGGGGTTGCACAGAGTCGGACACGACTGAAGCAACTTAGCAGCAGCAGCAGCAGGTACGGTTTAGTCCTTTGAGAAAGTCAGCCTACCAGATTGAACAGTATGCCCCCAAATTCATGTGGGCTTCCAACATCTGTCCTTATAAGAAATCCAGAGAGACACATGCATGGAGGGAAGATGGCCTGGTAACAATGGAGGCAGAGATTGGAGTTTTGCAGCTGTGAGGCAATGAATTTCAAGGACTGAGAACAAACATCAAAAGCTAGGGAGAAGTGAGGGGGGATTTCTCTTTAAGAGTTTTTAGACACTTTGATTTCAGACCTCTAGCCTCTAGAACTGTGAGAGAATAAACGTCTGTTTTAGGTCACCCAGTTTGTGGGGTTTTGTTACAGAAGCCTTGGGAAATTAAAGGGTCCAGTATTTAATGAGAGGTAGTGCTCAGAACTCAAGGAGCCATTATACATATTCCCTTCAATAGTGAATTTCATGTTATTTGCAAAGGAGAGGGAAGTCATAGGGGTTTGGAACCCTAGTCAACAGGAAGAACAGTTCCTAATTGAGAAAAACTAAGTTGTATTTACTGTTGGAAGTAAATAGCTACGTTTTGTTAAGTAGGTAATTAACACCTGTATTCTAAATAGCAGCCCAGTACAAGTTAGAACATGTGGGTCTGGAAGCTGCAAAATTCACTCAAACCGGCGAGATGTAGGAAAAAGATAAATAAGGATATTCTACAGAATACCATATTAGAATGGTCAAGTTAGCAACAAATTAAAAAACCCAGTTGATGTTAGGAAATTGAAAAACCCAGTTTTAGGTGGATGGTAACTATCACTGTGCTGGTGATCACTTTTTAGCATATAAAAACACCAAATTATAATGCTGTACAGCTGAAACATTAAAATAAAGAATGATGAAGATTATTTAATCACTAGTCACATTGCCCTTAGCACTAATTCATACTTTTCTTTTGTGTGATATATTATGTACATTCTATGTATGTCCATTATATATTATACATATATTACATCTGTACATACATGAGGAGAAGGGGAGATGAGATGGTTGGATGGCACCACCTACTCAGTGGATATGAATTTGAGCAAATCACTTCACTATCTGGGGAGACAGTGAAGGCAGGGAAGCTTGGCGTGCTGCAGTCCGTGAGGTCATAGAGAGTCAAATACGACTTAGGGACTGAACAACAAAATGTCCCTGATCCACTGCTTTATGTCTCAAATTCTAGTAAAATATAAAAGATTTTTGGGGGTGTTTTTGTACAAGTTATGTATACTAAGACACTTTCTTTCTGTGATCATTAGCACCAACACTCCCCAAATTATGATAATATAGAGAAAAAGCAGTATTAAAAAAAAAAAAACTCTTCAGTTCTGTAGTTAAAGTTCAGTGCATAAAAAAGACAGCATTTGTTGTTAGTTTTTGGAGAAATTTGCTACAAAGGAGATAAGAGAAATGGATCTGTAGCTATAAATGAAGGTGGAGCAACAACAAAAAGCCTGATAAATAATTTTTTAAAATGTATTGGAGTATAGTTGATTTATAGTGTTGTGTTTCTGATATACAGCACAGTGCATCAGTTATACATATATATATATGTATATATACCCACTCTTTTTTAGATTCTTTTCCCATATAGGGTATTACAGAGTACCGAGTAGAGTTCCCTAGGTAAAAAGTCCAGTTTTAAATAGTTGCTCTAGTGGTGGTTTATAAGTTAAGAGTGGTGGGAAGTTTTCATGCTATACCCTGTATAGCACGTACCCCTGTCTCTGTTATTCAAGCCCCTAGTAAGCATGTCCTACCAGCCCAGGGTGGCAGCTAACTCTGAACAGCTCCCAAGAATGGCGTTTTTCAAACTGTGAGTCCCAGCCCTTTTATGGGTCAGAAGTTCTGGGAGTCAGAATCAGCATTAAGAAAAGTATAATAGTTGGGAATTCTCAGGTCGGCTAGTGGTTAAGACTCCACACTTCCACTGCTGGGGGAATGGGTTCAATCCCTGGTCAGAGAACTAAGAACCCAAAGGGCCACCAAAAAAAGAGAAACTATCAAGAGGGGTAAATGATGGTTTGTAAAATGTTGATTTTCACGTGTGCATGTGTATGTGTGTGCACTGGGTCATAATTCCTACCCTCGAGTGATAATAACAACCACAAGCATGTGTATGCATGCTCAGTCACGTCTGACTCTTTGCGACCCCATGGACAGTAACCCACCAGGCTCCTCTGTCCATGAGATTTTTCAGACAAGAATACTGGAGTGGGTTGCCATTTCCTCCTCCAGGGGATCTTCCCAACCCAGCGACTGAATCGTTGTCTCTTGTGTCTCCTGGGTTGGCAGGTGGATTCTTTACCACTGGCACCACCTGGGAAGTTAATAATAATAGTAATAGTTATTATTAAATCATATTTGTTATTTCACTCTGATGATCCATATAAAGGTAACATCATCCTCATGTTTCCTAAGCTGAGCTTTGGATAATTTCTGTCAATGAAAGAGAAGGCAGGTTACCTTCCACATTCCCCCCACCCCAAATACAGATCTTTTAGTTCTTCTACATGACTTTGACAACTCATATATTTGTATGTAGCTTCTGTGTTATTTTTTTATTGATCCTTTCTTAGTCCTGACATTTAGATTTCTGACCTTTTATTTATTACTTTTCGCACTTCTGTTACTCTTTGGGGTTTGAATGGATTCAAGTGATTTATTTCATGATATTTCCTAGAATGTAAGTTGGGGTGATCAATTTTCATTGATCACTGGCAAATCTATTTAACAAATCTTTGTTATAAGGTTTATACGGTTATATATCTTTGTTATAAGGAATTGCCATAGATTGAATTATGCCTGGGCATACTGCCAGTTTACGACATTTTTATTAATCTCTTAATTAAACAGTTCAAGATTTAACAGAAGTTAATATTATTGATAGACCATTGATTCATATTGGTTTCTACATACTATGTGGGTTTTTCAATTATGTGATCTGACTCAAAATAAAAGACCCAATTTTTGATTAGGTGTTTATTAAACACACTTACATATTTAAATAAACTAAATGTTTATTTAGTTATATATGACTTAAATAGTTAATTTTAAAACAATTGATTCCATCAATTTAAACTACAACCTTAGCTTATAGGACACATTTTGGACTCAAATCAGCTATAAGGCATCTAATCTTCAGGTAATAGACCTGAAAAGGTCATGATTAGAGCTTAAATATATATAGCACCTAGTAGGTAATTATTTAATGGTGGCTAAATTGCATGTGTTCCAAAGATAGCTTTTACAGATGAAGATTTAGGTCTATGGTGATTCCTAGTTAGCAAGGCAAAATTCAATCAATAAGATATTTACTCTACATATAAAAATACACTGATTTTATCATGAAAAATATCCAGATAAGTTTCATATATAGCCTAAAGATTCTCATGATTGAATTTCTTCCTTTTTAGGTAGAAGTTTTTCAGTTTTTGACCTACACATGGACACTGTCACAGCCTCTGGCCATGCCTTTTTTCTTGTAGCCTGTAAAATACGCACCAGATGCAGAGAGCGGTGGAAGGACAAGTGTGAAAGCTAACACATCCCATTCTTTCTTTTTTAAAAACCTTTTTGTTTTGTATTTGAGTAAAGCTGATTAGGTGGCTCAGTGATAGAGAACCCATCTGCCAGTGAAGGAGATATAGGAGACGCAGGTTCAATCCCTGGGTCAGGAAGATCTCCTGGAGGAGGAAATGGCAACCCACTCCAGTATGATTGCCTGAGAAATCCCATGGACAGAGGAGCCTGGTGGGCTACAGTCCATGGGGTCGCAAAAGAGACACAACTGAGTGAGCACAGCACAGCACATAGCCGGTTAACAATATTGAGATAGCTTCAGGTGAACAGTGAAGGGACTCAGTCAAACACATACATGTATCCATTCTCCCCCAAAACTCCTCCCCCAGTCCAGTCTACCACATAACACTGAGCAGAGTTTCATGTGCTCTATAGTAGGTCCTTGTTGGTTATCTGTTTTAAATATAGCAGTGTGTACATGATAATCCCAAACTCCCTAATTATCCCTCCCCTCATTCTTCCCCCTGACAACCATAAGCTTCTTCTCTTAGTCTGTGAGTCTGTTTCTTGTTGTAAGTTCATTTGTATCATTTCTTTGTAGATTCCACATATAAGGGATGTCATACAATATTTTTTCTCAGTTCTTACTAATGATAGGAAGGAATGTCTCTTCAGAAATCTATGTGTGTTGAATTAGGCCCCAATTTAAAGGCTTCATCTTTTTAATAAAAGTCTTTCTTGATCTCCATTTTGATAATCACTTCCTGCTTTGGTTTTCAAAATGGGATTTCTGAAAGAAGATGACTTAGTGGACAGGGCT
This sequence comes from Budorcas taxicolor, assembly GCF_023091745.1. Lineage (NCBI taxonomy): Eukaryota > Metazoa > Chordata > Mammalia > Artiodactyla > Bovidae > Budorcas > Budorcas taxicolor. The sequence continues at coordinate 49,655,445 of NC_068923.1, read as the reverse complement.
ATGGGAACCCCATCCCCAGGACAAATCGGGTGGAGCTGTCCTCCCCTGTAGTGCTGAAGATGCATAAGTATGTGAAGAGGTGAGCATTTTTCATAGAATTACTTGAATTCTATGGTGGAACATATACACACATACAGTTGCGTGCATTTATATACACAAGCAGGTATATTTCTCCTTTGGAGATGATGATAAATACTGGTAGCTGTGTTTGAGGATATGTGTGACCAAAAGCTTTTCCACACTATTTCAGTTCAGTTCAGTCGCTCAGTCGCATCCTACTCTTCACGACCCCATGAACTGCAGCACGCCAGGCCTCCCTGTCCATCACCATCTCCCAGAGTTTACCCAAACTCATGTGCATCGAGTCGGTGATGCCATCCAGGCATCTCATCCTCTGTCGCCCCCTTCTCCTCTGGCCCCCAATCCCTCCCAGCATTAGGGTCTTTTCCAATGAGTCAACTCATCAGGTGGCCAAAGTATTGGAGTTTCAGCCTCAGCATCAGTCCTTCCAATGAACACCCGGGGCTGATCTCCTTCAGAATGGACTGATTGGATCTCCTTGCAGTCCAAGGGATTTGCAAGAGTCTTCTCCAGCACCACAGTTCAAAAGCATCAATTCTTCGGCACTCAGCTTTCTTCTCAGTCCCAACTTTCACATTCATACATGACCACTGGAAAAACCATAGCCTTGACTAGATGGACCTTTGTTGGCAAAGTAACAGCTTTGATTTTTAATATGCTTTCTAGGTTGGTAAAACTTTCCTTCCAAGGAGTAAGCGTCTTTTAATTTCATGGCTGCAATCACCATCTGCAGTGACTTTGGAGCCCCCCCAAAATAGAGTCTGACAGTGTTTCCATTGTTTCCCCATCTATTTCCCATGAAGTGATGGGACTAGATGTCATGAACCACATTATTTACTTACAAATAAAAAGCTATTTTATTTGTGGCCACAGTTGTTGTCTGTAGAGTTGGTTATGGAGGACAGCTTTGTCCTTTAGGCTTCTAGGCCTCCTAATTGTTAGGCCAATTTTGTATATGCCAAGAAAGCAATATTGGACCTCTCAAAACAGGCAGAGAGCATGACTAAACATATTATACTAAAATAGCACATGAAGCTGCAAACTAATGTTAGTTGCTCAGTTGTGTCTGACTCTTTGTGACCCCGTGGACTAGCCCACCAGGTTCCTCTGTCCATGGGCTTTTTCAGGCAAGAATACTCGAATGGGTAGCCATTCCCTTCTCCAGGGGATCTTCCCAATCCAGGGATCAAACATGAGTCTACCTGAATTGTAGGTAGATTCTTTACCATCTGAGCCACCATAGGTTCTAATGAGCCTGGGTTATCATCAGCCATCTATTACATTAAATGGCCTCTAGGAGGCTGAATGGAGAAGGAAATGGCAACCCATTCCAGTCTTCTTGCTTGGAGAATCCCGTGGACAGGGGAGCTTGGTGGGCTGCTGTCCATGGGGTTGCACAGAGTCGGACACAACTGTAAGTGACTTAGCATGCATGCATGCATGCATGCATTGGAGAAGGAAATGGCAACCCACTCTGGTGTTCTTGCCTGGAGAATCTCAGGGACAGAGGAGCCTGGTGGGCTGCCATCTATGGGGTCGCACAGAGTCGGACAGGACTGAAGCAACTTAGCAGCAGCAGCAGCAGCAGGAGACATGGGATCATCAGTTTTCTCACCATATCAGAGTTCTTTTTATGGCTTTGGATCATTTAGATAAACATGATAAAATATGCAAAATTCATTTTGACATATTATTTACACATTGGTTTAGAATTCCCTAAAAAGCATTTTCTAGGATTTTGTCCAGGTCTGAGTAGTCAACCCAAACAATGCCCACTGAATATGTATGTCATTCTCATCAAATTTTTATTTGTGTGTATGCTTTATTGCTCAATCATGCCCGACTCTTTGTGGCCCCATGAATTATAGCCTGCCAGTCTCCTCTGCCCATGGAATTTTCCAGGCAAGAATACTGGAATGGGTTGCCATTTCCTCCTCCAGGGTATCTTCCCAAGCCAGGAGTCAAACCGATATCTCTTGCGTCTCCTGTATCGGCAGGCTGATTCTTTACCACTAGCACCATCTGAATATTTATGCAAATTTAAATCCTACGGAAGCCACCTGTGGCCCTTAGAGGTTTTAAATCTTATTGCCTAAGACATTAAACTGAAGAAAACAAATTCTAAGCTTTCTGTAAAAATGAGTCAGCATAGTGATAATAATAAGAAAAACCCTATGGTGTCATTCCCATGGCCCCATCCTCTCATGGCATAAATAGTAGGTGTTTGCTTCTGCAAGTCTAAGCAGACAAGAGAGCAAAGCACGGGCAGATGATGATCTAGCACTGCTGCAACCGACACAGCTTTTAATGCTGCTTGGTCTGTTTGCTTTAAAGTCTTCATCCTAATGATATGGTTGGGAGATTGTCAGGTGCCACACATTTGGCATACACACAAAGAGCACCAAAATTCACAATCGGAATAGGCTGAAAAGAACTAATTTGCTCTCTGCAAAATCGCAACTAGGTAGGTTTAAAATCAGAACATAACTGTTCACTAGCAGATCAGCATCCAGGCTAGCAGGGCTTCCCAGGTGGCACTCGTGGTAAAGAACCCACCTGCCAGTGCAGGAGACATAAGAGACTCAGGTTCAATTGCTAGGGTTGGGAAGATCCCCTGGAGGAGGGATGGCAACCCACTTCAGTAATCTTGCCTGGAGAATCTCATGGACAGGGGAGCCTGGTAGGCTGTAGGCCAAAGGTGCACAAAGAGCTGGACATGACTGAGCATGCGTGCACGTGCATGTGATTGTTATTGTCACCTGAGGGTAGGAATTAAGACCCAGTGCACACACATACACTGTAGGCAAGTTTTATTTAACTTGCTTCTTCAGCTGCTTACTCTTTCAGCTGCTTCCCCTTCACCCCTTTGTATTTTTCATGTAGCTGCCTTTCCTCTCTTTCCTAGCTAGGTCATTTTCTCAGCCTCTGTGGGGCTTCCCAGAGTTCTCCAACATAGTACAAGCTACTGATGCCCTTTTCTTGCTCTGTCCTTTTCATTTTCCATAGAAACGTCCATCCAAAAGCCTTTACCTCTGACTCCCATTCTGCCTGGAGAATCCCATGGACAAAGGATCTTGGTGGGCGACAATCCATAGGGTCGCAAAGAGTCGGACACGGCTGAAGTGACTTAGCCCGCATGCATGGCCATTCTACCAACCTGATACCACTATGAGAGTTGGATTATATCTCAACCCAGTTGAATCTATCAGCAGAATCTCAGGCAATGGAGATATTTTTGATTTGTAGAACTTTATAAACTATACCACAAAACATTCACCTATTATGCCTATTTATAAGGCTGATAAAACTGGAGGAAAATGTTTCGGTACAATGAACCATCATTCTTTTAAAAATTTGCTGCTTATGCAATATAGTATATTCATGCTGGCTATTTATGCTATTTATTGTAGTGTGTATGTTAATCCCACGCTTTTGATTTACGCCTCTCTGCCCCATTTCCCCTTTGGTAACCATAGGTTTGGTTTTGATATCTGTAAGTCTGTTTCATTAAAAAAAAATTAAGATTCCAGATATGAGTGATATCATATGATATTTGTCTTTCTCTGACTTACTTCGCTTAGTATGATAATCTCTAGGTTCATCCATGTTTTTGCAAATGACATTATTTGTTCCTTTTTATGACTGAGTAATATTCCATTGTATATGTGTACCACATCTTCCTTATCCATTCCTCTGATGGACATTTAAATGCTTCCATGTCTTGGCTATTGTAAATAGTGCTGCAATGAACATCAGGGTGCAATATGTATTTTCTAATTATGGTTTTCTACAGATATATGCCCAGGAGTGGGATTGCTGGATCATATGGCAGTTCTAGTTTTAGTTTTTAAGGAACCTCCATACTGTTCTCCACAGTGGCTGTACCAATTTACATTCCCAGCGACAGTGTAGGAGGGTTCCCTTTTCTCCACACCCTCTCTAGCATTTACTGTTCGTAGATGTTTTTGATGATGGCCATTCTGACCAGTATTAGGTGATACCTACTTCAGTATTTTGTGATAACTTATGTGAGAAAAGAATCTGAAAAAGAACGAATATATGTATATGTATAACGGAATCACTTGCTGTACACCTGAAACTAATACAACATTGTAAAGCAACTATAATCCAATAAAATTTTAAAACATAAAAATTAAAAAATTGCTGCTTAAATAAATGGTATATAATATCATGTTCTGTCCTCATCTCAACTCCATTGGCAGAATAAAAATTCTGCTTGAACTAAAATCAAAACACTTGGCTTTATTCATTTGGCACAACATTGCCAATTCAGGACATTTTAAATAGAGTTGATTTATGGACTAGGGCTCAGGCTTTTAACTTTGGAATTTAGTCTTTATTTTCAATAAAATGACCATATGCTCATTTAAGGACAGTATAAATAAATTCCCTCTCATTTATATTATCTGTTTTTTGGCTTTCTTTTTTATGTGAACATTATAATAAAGGTGATATCTCACATATTAATGACTGCTGTTAGCCAATTGATTATAGTATTCTCTTTCATTTCACTGAAAGTATATTTGGTGCTAAATTCAACTTTTATTTTTTTTAATGGAAGAGGAAGGAAGAGTGGCTTTATTACTTTGCCAGGCAAAGAGGGAAAAGTGGGCTAGCACTTCAAGAGTTGTGCCCCCTAAATTCAATCTTTTGATTCTTGGTTTCTCTTAGCCATAGATGAGTGTATCTCATTTTGATTTATTCACTGTCTAAACAGTTATATCATTTTTCAAGTTTAGTACTCACTGAAAAATATCACAAGGAAATGTTTTTTCTCTTAATAATTTACTGCTCTTTATGTCTAGAAACTTCCGTTATAACTAACAATTTTTATATTAAACTAACTTACAAAAGCACTTGAGAGTAAAGATTTCAAATCAACCCTTAATATTAAGCAAATTAGTATAATTTCTTATACTATTATTAAACAAATTAGTATTAACTTAATATTAAACAAATTGGTATAGGGTTTCCAAAACTTGTGGATTTTCTCCATGGATTTCCTGATTCTAAAATAGTCTAATGAGACATGAGACCAGTTTCCAACCTCCTAGGTGATATTTCTACCTACATACCCATTGGTTTCTCTAGCCTTGGAGACAGTTGGAAAAGGAAACTCAAGAACTCAGCCTCTGCCCCAAATTAAAGTCCCCCCGCCCCAGGCCTAATAGTCTATGTCTAGATCTGTGTTTACGTATAACCCTTCTCCCTAAAGCGCCACATCCAAGTGCCTAAATTCTTTTTTTTTTCAGATTTATTGAATTTAATGAAAAATATTTCTCAGAACAAACATCATTCCTTAAATCTAATTTTATGTTTGTTTCTATATCCCTTGTCTCTTGAATTGGGAATGTATGCATACTTACTATGCATGAACTATTCAAATTTGAAAACAATAGTTACATGATCAGCTATTACTGATAACTGCACATATCAAATATTAATCAGGTAAATCATGTTAGAAAGGCTTCTTTTTATTTTTAAATTATTATTTTAAAAAACTTCAAAATTGGAGCATAATTGCTTTACAATGTTGTGTTGGTTTCTGCCATACAACAACATGAATCAGTCATAACTATATGTGTATGTGTGTATATATATCCCCTCCTTCTGGAGCCTCCCTCTCACTGCCACCCTGTTCCTCTAGGTCGTCACAGAGTACCAGGTTGGGCTCCCTGTGTTATACAGAAACTTCCCATAAGCTATCTATTGTACAGATGGTAGTGTATATATCAATGCTACATTCTCAATTTGTCCCACCCTGTCTTTCTCCTGCTGTGTGCACAAGTCCATTCTATACACCTATGTCTCCATTCCTTCCCTGCAAATAGGTTCATCAGTACCATTTTTCTAGGTTCTCTATATATGCATTAATATATGATATTTGTTTTCCAAGTCCCTAAAATCTCTTTGTGTGTCGGTACCAAGCCACTTCAGACGTGTCCGATTCTTTGTAACCCTATGGACTATAGCCCACCAGGCTCCTCTGTCCATGGGATTCTCCAGGCAAGAATACTAGAGTGGGTTGCCATTTCCTTCTCCAGGGGATCTTCCTGACCTAGGAAATGAACCCATGTCTCTAATGTCTCCTGCACTGGTGGGCAGATTCTTTCCCACTAGCACCACCTGGGAAGCTAAAATCTACTCATTAATCGTTTAAGATATTTTTTTCCCAATCCATCTCTTCCCCACATCCTCTATTAACTCAATTCCCCAACTTTTCATTTCTAAACAACTGCATGAACCTTCTAATTGTTCCAATTACCTCCTGTCTTGCCCATTTACTTTCTGGGGATGAGATGGATGTGGGAGAAGAGGGAATTCAAGGGGTGGAGGATGTCTTTGTTGCCCTTGCCTGTCTCACTCTTCCAGTGGCTTCCCGCTACTATCGCAGAGATTTACAATTTGTCTCGTTTCTTCTTCTGGATTAAAACTCTTGAAGGGTCAGGACAGATCTGATAGAGACTTGTTTTCTTTAGAACTCCAAACACAATGCTCACACTTGGTACTTAATAAATAAAACTTAATTGGTAGTATTCATGGATTTATTTTAATATTCAGTGAGTTGGGAGATGGGGATTGACATATGTACACTATTGACACTATGCATAGAATAGATAACTAGTGAGAACCTACTGTATAGCACAGAGAATTCTACTCAGTGCTCTGGGTAACCTAAAGGGGAAGGAAATCCAAAAAAGAGGTGATATATATGTATATATATACATCAGCTATGTATAGCTGATTCACTTTGCTGTACAGTAGAAACTAACACAACATTGTAAAGCAACTGTACTCCAATAAAAATTTTAAAAATTCAGTGGTATATCTCAGTATTCAGTTATATTCTCAATGCCAATGTGCAGATCTCTCATGAAATCATTTTAAATTCTTTCATCCCACCCCATAGATGAAGCTATCTTGTTTGGATCACTGGATGCCTTAATCACTTTTGTATCATTGGACTGCACTCTTTGGAAGACACATTCTCTTACTTTGCACATTGAAACTAAAACTAAACAAAAGAAACTATTGCATCCCAACAACCCAACTGAGGACAATTTCTTCTAGAGTCATCAAGACTTTTCAATTATACATGGTATGGCTAGGAAGTTTAGAAAGTCTAATCGGAATCCAAAGTGTTTTAACGAATGAAACCAAAGCCAAGGGGTGAATCTGCCATCTCCCTACAAAGTTTTCTCCTCTCCTAAGTGTCATTTTCTATCATCAATTTCCTCATCTCTCCTTTCCTAACTCTTTCTCCCAGAAGAAACTTAGAAAAGTACAATTTTCAATGTACAATTCCAGCCTCAACCAACCCGATATGGTATAGGAGAGAATTTAAACTATTATATATTCATGACATTTTTGATGGGAAGAGTGTCATCTCTGGGGACTCAAAGAACGTCTGAGTGTCCCAGAAGAGACAAGAATGTCTGATCTGATCACACCAGGTCTGATTCCTGGGAGCTGCAAGCTGGAAGGGAAGTACCTGTCTAGGGCCAGGCTGAGGCATCTAGAATGCTGAGCATCTTTTTTTTTTTTTTTAATTTATCTTTTTATTGAAGAATAATTGCTTTACAGAATTTTGTTGTTTTCTGTCAAACCTCAACATGAATCAGCCATAGGTATACATATAACCCCTCCCTTTTGAACCTCCCACCCCATCCCATCCTTCTATTATACACGATACAAAGCCCCTGTTTGAGTTCCCTGAGCCATACAGCAAATTCCCTTTGGCTATCTATTTTACATATGGTAATGTAAGTTGCCATGTTACTCTTTCCATACATCTCACCCTCTTCTCCCCTCTCCCCATGTCCATAAGTTTATTCTCTATCTCTGTTTCTCCATTGCTACCCTGTAAATAAATTCTTCAGTACCATTTTTCTAGATCCTGTATATATGCATTAGAATATGATGTTAATCTTTCTCTTTATGACTCCCTTCACTCTGTATAATAGAGCTTGATTCCTGGTTTCTGAGATGGGATTGCTTTGTGGGAGAATCCTCTCTCTTACCTCTCTTTGGGATGCCAGTGTTCATTCAAGATCTTTTATAAAAAAATTATTTATTAAATGTATGTGTTCAGTTGTTCTGTTGTGTCCGACTCTTTGCGAGCCTGTAGACTGTACCTTACCAGGCTCCTCTGCCCATGTGATTTTTTCAGGCAAGAATACTGGAGTGGGTTGCCATTTCCTTCTCCAGGGGATCTTCCTGACTCAGGAATCGAACCCGGGTCTCCTGCATTGCAGGCAGATTCTTTATCAACTGAGCTACTCTGCAGGATATATATATAGTATGCAGGTCAGGAAGCAACAGTTAGAACTGGACATGGAACAACAGACTGGTTCCAAATAGGAAAAGGAGTACGTCAAGTACTTCTATGCAGAGTACATCATGAGAAACGCTGGACTGGAAGAAGCACAAGCTGGAATCAAGATTGCCGGGAAAAATATCAATAACCTCAGATATGCAGATGACACCACCCTTATGGCAGAAAGTGAAGAGGAGCTAAAAAGCCTCTTGATGAAATTGAAAGAGGAGAGTGAAAAAGTTGGCTTAAAGCTCAACATTCAGAAAATGAAGATCATGGCATCTGGTCCCATCACTTCATGGGAAATAGATGGGGAAACAGTAGAAACAGTGTCAGACTTTATTTTTTTGGGCTCCAAAATCACTGCAGATGGTGACTGCAGCCATGAAATTAAAAGATGCTTACTCCTTGGAAGAAAAGTTATGACCAACCTAGATAGCATATTCAAAAGCAGAGACATTACTTTGCCGACTAAGGTCCGCCTAGTCAAGGCTATGGTTTTTCCTGTGGTCATGTATGGATGTGAGAGTTGGACTGTGAAGAAGGCTGAGCGCCGAAGAATTGATGCGTTTGAACTGTGGTGTTAGAGAAGACCCTTGAGGGTCCCTTGGACTGCAAGGAGATCCAACCAGTCCATTCTGAAGGAGATCAGCCCTGGGATTTCTTTGGAAGGAATGATGCTAAAGCTGAAGCTCCAGTACTTTGGCCACCTCATGAGAAGAGTTGACTCACTGGAAAAGACTCTGATCTGGGAGGGATTGGGGGCAGAAGGAAAAGGGGACGATAGAGGATGAGATGGCTGGATGGCATCACGGACTCGATGGACGTGAGTCTGAGTGAACTCTGGGAGATTGTGATGGACAGGGAGGCCTGGCATGCTGCAATTCACGGGTTCGCAAAGAGTCGGACACGAGTGAGCGACTGAACTGAACTGAACTGAACTGAGGCTTCCCCGATGGCTCAAGGGGTAAAGAATTTGCCTATAATGCAGGAGACGCTGGAAACTCAGGTTTGATCCCTGGATGGGGATGATCCTTAGGAAAAGGAAATGGCAAGTGACTCAAGTATTCTTGCCTCAAGAATCCCATGGACAGAGGAGCCTGGCGGGCTACAGTCTACGGGGCCGCAAAGAGTCAGACACGACTGAGCACACAAGCAGAGACATACATGTGTATCCATTCTGTTTCAAATTCTTTTCCTATTTAGGTTATTACAGAATGCTGAGCAGAGTTCCCCTTCCTATACAGTAGGCTCCTGTTGGTGATCTATTTTAATATAGCAGTGTGTGCGTGTCAATCCCAAACTCCTCAATTGAGATCTTCTGACTTGAAATGTTAGTGTGAAAGCCCCTAGGGACCATGCACCCAGCCTGGCGTTTGTACCCAAACAGAACTAATTGATGCAAGATCCTAATATGTAGCTTGGTATTCCTGTAAGAGAGAGTGGATATTCTATGCTTGAGTTGTTATATAAATAGATGGAGACTTCTGTTTTTCTTTACCTTAAAAATGTAATATTCTAAAGGGAAGATTCTGTATCTTACTATTACACTGTCCATATCCAATGTATTTCAAATAATGGTGAGAATCTCTGTCATTCTTTAAATAACAGAGAGAAATCTATGCAGTGAGGCTCATTCTCACCAGTAGGTGTCTCTATTCCATCATGTTCTCCCCCATACTTGCCCAGGTTTCTCCTGAAAATACAGACGTTACATAAAAGGCACCTATCTATGCTTCAGAAATCGTACACTTTAAAGAGAAGATAAAAAGTGACTTCTCTTTTTATTTATACTCACTTTAACTCTGAATTTGGCCTTGTTTGGCAGCTCTGGTTGCTGATAAAGTTGGAGGGCATTTTCGAGACGAACCTTTCTTCACTCTTTGGTACTTAGATTAGCTTTGTAAGCTAGGCTTTATCTCACTTGAATCGGTGATGCATTTCTGAGCAAAATAGCAATAAATAAGTTTTTAGGTATGTGAGGCTGCTCAAAAGGTCAGATTCTTTCTCTTAAACATTTATTCCCTTGCTTATAAAATAAAACCTTGGGTTGAGTGTCCTCTGGTTATCTCAGAAGTTAATTACTTTTTTCTGGAAAGGTTGAGGGCAGGAGAAGGGGGAAACAGATGATGAGATGGTTGGATGGCATCACTGACTCAATGGACATGAGTCTGGGGAAACTCCGGGAGACAGTGAAGGATAGGGAAGGCTGGAGTGCTGCAGTCCATAGGGTTGCAAAGAGTTGGACACAACTTAGTGACTGAACAACAACAATTTAAAAAAATATATATAATATATTTATTGGCTGTGCTAGGTCTTCGTTGCTGTACATGGGCTTTTTCTAGTTGCAGTGAGCAGGAGTTACTGTCTTGCAGTGTGTAGGCTTCTCATTTTGGTGGCTTCTCTTGTTGCAGACGGACAAGGCAATGGCACCCCACTCCAGTACTCTTGCCTGGAAAATCCCATGGATGGAGGAGCCTGATAGGCTGCAGTCTATGGGGTCGCGAAGAGTCGGACACGACTGAGTGACTTCACTTTCACTTTTCACTTTTGTGCATTGGAGAAGGAAACGGCAACCCACTCCAGTGTTCTTGCCTGGAGAATCCCAGGGACGGGGGAGCCTGATGGGCTGCTGTCTATGGGGTCGCACAGAGTCGGACACGACTGAAGCGACTTGGCAGCAGCAGCAGCTTGTTGCAGAGCACAGGCTCTAGGGCATGTGGGCTTTAGTAGTTGGGGCATGTGGGCTTAGTTGCTTCATGGCATGTGGGATCTTCCCAGACCAGGGATCAAACTGGTGTCCCCTGCATTGCAAGGTGGATTCTTAACCACTGAGCCACCAGGGAAATCCTCAGGTGTTCATTATTGAGAGATGGGCAACATGAGACTTAAATATGTAACCTCTGGCTCCAGGCTATCTGGGTCCAATTCCTAGCTGTGCTTATTACTGGGTTCATCTTCCTTGAGCTACTTATTCATTTTGTACCTCAGTTTCCTCACATATAAAAAAGGGATAATGATAATACTAGCACTACATGATTAAGTTGCTATAGAGAATAAGCATCATGTCTAATAAGCATCATGTCTTATTAGCATCATGTCTAATAAGCATCAAGTTGTTAGAACCTACGTGGCACATGATAGGTTGTATAAATATCTTTTACATATATAGGATATATACATGTTTTTAAAACACAGGATATGAAAAGTAAAAAATTAAAAATACATTTATATGAAAAATAAAAGCTAGTTCTTGCTTTCAAGTGAGTTTATAAGTAAAGTTACTGTAGGGCATATGCCCACCTTCTTTGTGACTTCTCAAAGCCTATGGATGTTGGAGTAATTAAACTGTAAATATTGTGGAGGTTTTCCCTGAATTTACTGGTTTTGGCTACCTCACGCATTTTCATACAAGTGAAGAGCCACAAGCCATCGTCCATCTGCTACAACCCACGATGATCTTGTCTCTGAGAAGCTGGGTTTCATGCCTTGAGTTGTTATAAACACAGCTTGAAAAGCAGGGAAAGGGAACTAAACGAAGGGACTAAATCAATGGGAAAATGACCCGCCCTGAAGATGCACAACAATTTTCGTGAACTAGCACAGCAGCCATCCTGATGCTTCAGGGCAACATTGATGGGGACAAATTAGATGGCGTTGTTATTGTTCAGTTGCTCAGTCGTGTCGGACTCTTTGCGGCCCCAGGGACTGCAGCACGCCAGGCTTCCCTGTCCTTCACCGTCTCCCGGAGCTTGCTCAAACTCCTGTCCATTGCGTTGGTGATGCCATCCAACCATCTCATCCTCTGTTGCTTCTTCTCCTCCTGCTTTCAATCTTTCCCAGCATCAGGGTCTTTCCCAGTGAGTGGGCTCTTCGCATCAAGTAGCCAAATTATTGTAGCTTAGCTTCAGTGTCAGTCCTCCCAATGAATATTCAGGGTTAATTTCCTTTAGGATTGACTGGTTTGGTCTCCTTGCTGTCCAAGGGACTCTCAAGAGTCTTCTTCGGCACCATGTTTAAAAGTGACAACTCAGCATGTATATGCATCAGCTCATACCAGTGTCTCAAACGTATTTGAAAGGGGGCACAATGATCATCCTTAGTTTACAGAAGGGAAGAAGGAAAGACCAAATGCTGAAGAGCCAAGCACAGAGCTAAATACCTGACATATGTTAATTCTCATCATCCTCCATCCTATACTGCCAGCTGATTCCGTGGTCCTTGTTATACAAAGTTGGAAATGGAGGCACAGAGCGATTAAATGAATTGCCCATAGCTAATACGTGGCAGAGGCAGGACTTGAATCTAGGCAGTCTGGCTCTACAGACTGTCCTGGTAGAGAAGGCATTAGTGCACTGGTGTTCAAACTTGACATTGTGCAGTGAGAATCACCTGTTGCAAGTCAGCCCTATTGGGATGATGCTGAAAACTAGGGATGGTGGGGACTGACTGGAAAACACTGGCGAGGAACCAGCACTTCTCGCAGTGCTGGCTAGTGAGAAGGGATCTGACTGGTTTGATCACTGATGCTTGTCTAAAAACAAATCATTTGTTGTCTCCGTCCCCTTGACTGTTGAGTGCTATTTCTTGGTGAAAGACTTTGAATGGTGTTTGCCTGGGTATGAGTGTGTGTGTGCGTGTGTGTGTGCGTGTGTGCTTGTGTGTGCCTCTCTGTGTGTGTGCATGTGTTTGGAGGGATTAAAGCTTGTTTGGTTTGAGGCTAAAGGCCCCATACAACGTCCACACAAGGATAAGTACATCCTGAGTACCACTCAGAAATCTGTATGTTCTCTCTGTCAGCGTTGCTAGGAAGACAAGGCTGGTCTCAAATCCACAAAGGTCATGGAGAAGACCCTGAAATGGAGTGTAGAGACGTAGGCTCTTGTCAGAGCTTCTGCTCAACAGAGACCTTATCTTGGGAAAGGTCTCAATGGGAAGATGAATTCTCCACGTGACTATGCGGGCAATGCAGAAAATTGCTACAGAGGCTATAGAGAGTTTAATTCCTTTTCAAAAAAGCCTTGAGAACAGAATAAACACATTATGCTTGGCTGGTGTATTCAAGAAGCCTGCTCTATAGGAAAAGACTTTTAGAACGATTCTTTTCCATTTCCTTTGCCAGTGCCTGTCAATGCATGATAAAAAACTAGAATGAGGGGGTCCACATACTAGCCCTGAAGGTCTTTTTTGTTATACTGAAGAAGAGCATTGAGGCAAAATCAAGTTTCTACAGTCAGAAAACATTTTAACTTTCTCCTGTGCCCTTCCCTTGGACTGTTTTTTTTTTTTTTTTTTTTTGGCTCCAAAAAAGTGTTTTCATAGAGAAGGCGATGGCACCTCACTCCAGTACTCTTGCCTGGAAAATGCCATGGATGGAGGAGCCTGGTGGGCTGCAGTCCATGGGGTCGGGAAGAGTCGGACACGACTGAGCGACTTCATTTTGACTTTTCACTTTCATGCATTGGAGAAGGAAATGGCAACCCACTCCAGTGTTCTTGCCTGGAGAATCCCAGGGACGGGGAACCTGGTGGGCTGCCATCTCTGGGGTCACACAGAGACCCGACTGAAGTGACTTAGCAGCAGCTTAGCAGTAAATAGTAATCTCTATCTACCAACTCCTCTCAATCTGCTATAATCTTGCTTTGTCCCTGCCCCGATCCCTGGGTCAGGAAGAGGACATAGAAACCCTCTCCAGTATTCTTGCCTGGAGAATCCCATGGACAGGAACCTGGCGGGCCACAGTCCACCAGGTCACAAAGAGTTGGACATTACTGAAGCGACTGAGCACGCACACACACATTCTTCCTGGAGCTCTTGTCTCAGGGGTCACTGATCCTACTTGTCTCAGAATTCAACATCACTTTACAGCCCTTACATTTCTCGACCCATTGGTAGGACTGTACTCTACTGACACTCTTCTGGAAACGTCTTTCCTTGGCTTCCATGATGTTTTGGCACTCCCTTCATTTTCTTTTTACGCCTCCCCCCAACCCCTGCTACTTCCCAGTCTCTACTGTGAATGTCCTTTATGTATTCCCTCCGTATTGATGTTCTGTTATACTCTCCTCTTTTCCTTCATCATTGTTTCCCAGTGGTTCCTAATCCCACCTATATACTGGTGGTGCTCAAGTCTACATTTCCAGGTGGATGGTCCTACTCCATTACCACTGCCAGGAGGGATTTATTGTAGCTAAGTGTTACCGCCCACCACTAAAGATTGACTGAGGCTAAGCATTATCTCATTTATTTCTCCCAACATCCTTTGAGGCAGGTAATATCATTATCCTAGTTTATGATGAAGAAATAGGTTTAGTAGTGTCATGTCCAAGCTCACACAGCTCATGAGGGACTTGAACTGAGGTCTCCTCTGACTCAAAAGCCCAGGTTGCTATGAACTATGCCAACACAGGAACAATGATCAACCACAGCAATCACAAAGACCATGGAAAATTTCTCCTGAGTCCCAGATCTGTTGACCCAGCTGACAACTGAGCATTGCCCCTGGCTTTTTACCCAACACACCTCAAACCAAATTCACCATTTCTCTTCTGTCACCTAAATATTCTTCTGCTTGCTCTGTACAGTGAAAGGCCCCACTGTCCCACAGTGATGCCAGCATCCAGGACACCACCTCTATTCTCCCCTCCTCACCCAAAGCTTGACAAATTGACCTCTTAAATATCTCTCATACCTGTTCATCACTCCCCATCCTTCCCTTCTGCTGCTCCCAGAGCACGGGCCCCCATCATCTGGCCCAGATGAATGCCTCCGCTTTGGGACTGTCTTTTCTCCCTGTGCCCTGCTCCTACTGAGTGTGTGGGCCTCCTTGGAATCAATCAGCTTTCCAAAATGCGAAGCCCATCTCCCACCACCCTCCGCATAGAGCTCCATTCCTGATGTGGATTACAAGGCTCTATGTGATCTTGCCCTCTCTCAGTTCTACAGGCTCTCCATCGCCTCCCACTCCTTTGTCTCCTCGGCCACGTGCCCCACCTCCCATGCTCTAGAATCCCTCTTGCTTCCTCTCCCATGTTCTTTCTTGCTTCTGAGTCTGGGCACCTGCCAGTCCCTTCACGTGGCATGTTCTCCTCCTCCACCGATGAACTCTTGGCTTCTGTTGGCTCCCAGATTAGACCACATGCCCTCTGGGACCCCATGTCCCATAAGACCAGGCTGGCTGCTGCTCCATGTGCCCACAGCCCTCTGTGCCTCTCCTATCAGGATACTCACTGCCCTGAGCTGCACGCACTCGTTGGTTGTTTTGTGCATCAGTCCTGAAGCTGTGCAAGTTCAGTGGCCACATCCATGCCCATCTTCCTAATCCTTCTACTCCCACTTCCTGATACCTGGCCTGTGCTTTATAAATATCAGTTGACTGACTGCGTGACCTAACCCAAAGTTTCAGCCTTCTTGAGACTGCCTGGGAAATGGCCAGGAAGAAGCGTAGTGAACTGGGATCCTGCTGATACTGTCATGAGTGTCAGCCCAAGTTTGGATCAGTCCGTGGCTCAAGGCGATTTCTGCTGCGTGGGTCCCCTGAGTCAGATGATTTTTACCAGCCAGGGCCTTCTCTCCCTATAGACGGGGCCCATCCTCTGGTGGGTATTCCTACAAACGTTATTAATCTCCTAAGAAAGCAGAGGGCTGTCTGGATTCTGTGACTCAGTCCCTCCACTCTGTTGTTCTGCAGCTGCTGCCTTTGTATAAACCTCATCATCCATGACCTGGACCCCTCCCTGCTCTTCCTGCTCCGAACCAGCCCCCCTTTCCCAGGCTGCCTTCCATCCTGCCACCTTGGGGAGACTCCTGAAACACTAACCTGGTCGTTGTTGTTTCGATATTTTTGTTGGCTTCTCACTGCCTACAAGATAATGTTGAAACACCTTAGCAAAGCTGTTTATAATTTAAAAAAATTTTCTTGACTGTGCTGCACAGCATGTGGGATCTTAGTTCCCCAGCCAGGCTTGAACCCCACCGCTGCCCCCACCCTGCCCCCCTGACCCACATTGGAAGCATGGAGTCTTAACCACTGGACTGCCAGGGTAGTACCAAAAGCTGTTTATAATTTTGCCCCAAACCCTATTTTTCCACACTGAGCAATGCTTAATTCCCTATAGTATGCTATGAGCTCTTGGAGGAAAGAAAGTATGCTTCATTCATTAATCCATCTACGCATCATCTACCAAGCAGTTCCCTAAATGATGGAATGTTGCCATGTGCTAGGCGCTGGGATAAACTAGTGAGCAAAATCAGACATGGTTCCTGTTCTCCAGTTGGGGAGACAAACATTATTAAAATAACCAATGGATCAGCTTCAGTTCAGTTCAGTTTAGTCTCTCAGTAGTGTCTGACTCTTTGCGACCCCATGAACCGCAGCACGCCAGGCCTCCCTGTCCATCACCAACTCCCAGCGTCCACCCAAACCCATGTCCACTGAGTTGGTGATGCCATCCAACCATCTCATCCTCTGTCATCCCCTTCTCCTCCTGCCCTCAATCTTTCCCAGCATCAGGGTCTTTTCAAATGAGTCAGCTCTTCCATCAGGTGGCCAAAGTATTGGAGTTTCAGCTTCAACATCAGTCCTTCCAGTGAACACCCAGGACTGATCTCCTTTAGGATGGACTGGTTGGATCTCCTTGCAGTCCAAGGGACTCTCAAGAGTCTTCTCCAACACCACAGTTCAAAAGCATCAATTCTTCTGCGCTCAGCTTTCTTTATAGTCCAACTCTCACATCCATACATGACCACTGGAAAAACCATAGCATTGACTAGACGGACCTTGGTTGGCAAAGTAATGTCTCTGTTTTTTAATGTGCTGTCTAGGTTGGT
This sequence comes from Budorcas taxicolor, assembly GCF_023091745.1. Classification (NCBI taxonomy): domain Eukaryota; kingdom Metazoa; phylum Chordata; class Mammalia; order Artiodactyla; family Bovidae; genus Budorcas; species Budorcas taxicolor. The sequence continues at coordinate 49,638,197 of NC_068923.1, read as the reverse complement.
CATAACTTTCCTTCCAAGGAGTAAGCACCTTTTAATTTCATGGCTGCAGTCACCACCTGCAGTGATTTTGGAGCCCAGAAAAATAAAGTCTGACACTGTTTCTACTGTTTCCCCATCTATTTGCCATGAAGTGATGGGACTAGATGCCATGATCTTCGTTTTCTGAATGTTGAGCTTTAAGCCAACTTTTTCACTCTCCTCTTTCACTTTAATCAAGAGTCTCTTCAGTTCTTCACTTTCTGCCATAAGGGTGATGTCATCTGCATATCTAAAGTTATTGATATTTCTTCCGGCAATCTTGACTCCAGCTTGTGCTTCCTCCAGCCCAGCCTTTCTCATGATGTACTTGACGCTGAGGTTCTCTACAACAAAGAAGACTGACCTAGACTGTGAGTCAAGGATGCTACCCTGAAGAAGTGATGGAACACAGAAAGGATAAGAAGGAGTTAGGTAGGGGTAGAATGAAAAGTTTATATTCTTTCACTGTTCAAAACTCTCCTTAAGTGCATGGCAGAGGAGAGATGCTCAAGAAATATTTGTTACATGAATCAGGAATGGTGGGAAAAAAACATTCACAGAAAAGTCAATTTAGACCAGGAAGTGTCAGCAGAAGAGATGAACACAGTCTCAGTTCAAGGGGAGAATGACAGTTCCTGTAGACAGCTGTACAAGTACTAGCTTCTTAGGAGGCTGGGGAAAAAATAATTCTCTACCTCTATTCAAATAGCAAGGAAAATATGAATTGGAAGTTAAATGTTAGAAGTGATTAATTCCAGAGGTAAACCTTATCGCATCACATTCAGTGGATACTTAGGGTAAATTTTTTAAAAAGTCTTTTTTGTATTTGTTACAACATTGCCTTTGTTGTTTATATTGTTTTTTTTTTTTTTTTTTGCTGTGAGGCATGTGAGATCTTAGCTCCCCAATCAGAGATCAAACCTGCATCCTCTGCATTGGAAGGTGAGGTCTTAACCACTGGGCAACCAGGGAAGTCCCCCAAAGCTAATTTTTAAATTTGTCCATTGGGTTCACAGTCAGTAGGGAGTTCTGCCCTGGGCTACTCCTGAATCTAAATGACTAAATATAGTGACATCTAGGCAGAGGGGGGCTCCTTGGTGGCTCAGATGGTAAAGATCAAACCTGGGTTTGATCCCTGGGTTGGGAAGATCCCTGGAGAAGGGAATGGCTACCCACTCCAGTATTCTTTTATTTCCCCCAAACTTATTTATTTTTATTTGAAGGAAAATTGCTTAAAATATTGTGTTGGCCTCTGCCATACATCAACATGAGTCAGCCATAGCTATACTTGCTTGGAGAATTCCGTTTGCAGATGCTACAGTCCTTGGGGTCGCAAAAGTCGGACAATGACTGAGTGACTAACACCCAAGCAGAGGGGCACAGATGCTTTCAGGACCTACCTCTGGCATAGTCTGACTTTGAAACTTTTAAATACAGCTTTGATTTCCTATTTGCAAATATATTTTTTGCCTGTGATCAGAGATATCAAAATGAGTCCCTGTATTCCTCTAGGTCAAATTCTGCTTTTAAGTTTGTATGAAGCCTCTAGGCAGAGACTTCAAGCAGGGTCTGCTCTGTTGAGCATACTTGGATTGACTTTATCTGCTGAATCCATCTTCCACTTTGCATAAAGCACAATTTTCTCTTAAAAAACAGAATTTTCACTGGTTTATCAGTACTCTAGCTTGGATGTATTTATTGAAGATACTTCATGGTTGCTTAATTCTTCGTAAATAAAAGTAGCAAGGAACACATACTTATCAGTGTGTGCCTATTTTTACTTGCAAGCAAACAAACATTGATTTGCCTCTCCGCTATTAACGGAAGCATTCTTATGGCAGTACTGATTGTACCACATCTCAGGTTATAATATCAGGAGATACATCTTTGTAATCACAGACACCCACAGTCATAATTGCCCAATGTTTCCTTCAAGGACAGGTAATCTGAGGTCACAACTGGTAGTTCTGATGGCAAAAGTGTGATATTTATAATGAAAAACTTAACATTAATTAGAAAGCAATCAAATGACAAGGCAGTCTTTGCTGTCGGGAAAGATATATTTTAAAAAGTCAAAACGTTATGAGTCACTCTCTTACAATGCAATTCTCTATTTTGGCTCCACCTCGTTAATTTGCAAACCAGCTTCTACTCTAAGAGAGGAAATGATTTTCTGTAAAAATCCCCAAAGCGGCTTTGTTTCACTATGTCGTTTGAATTCTACTGGGTATCTTTTAAAACTCTTTTGAAACTACTGAATATTTTAGTTGTAAAGAAACTGAGACAAATACTTTTTCTAAATTATCGATTATCATGTTTAATTTTATCTAATCTTAGGATTAATGGAGATGATCCAAATCTTTTCCTGGAAATGTTTTAGATACTAGCTAGAGCCGTAAGAGCTATAGGGGAATAAAAAGCAAAAAAATTCATTGGCTTTTTAAAATAGGAGCTTAGGTTAAAAACTATAAAAGCCCTAAGAAATGAAGGCATCAGAAAATGAATATTCTCTAGTGGAGAAGAAAGAGCAAAAGGCATAATGCCAGGTTCTCACTTTGCTTTGTATTTTTTCCTCCCCTAAAGCTTCTTTAAATAGAGTGAACAGTTTTACTTATATGCAGAAACGAAGCTGAAGATATTCATATGAAAGTAGAAATCACAGCACCAGGGCTGCTTGACAACTTCACAAAAGTATCAAGGGAAAGAAGAGAGAAAATTGAATAGTGGCTTGCTTCTGATGATGGAGAAAAAGGTCTCGTTAAGGATGAATCCTAGGGATTTGATCCTGAACTGTCCCTACTCTGGGCAGTGGTCCTGAGGGGTTCTACACCCTGGATTTGCATCTCAAATAACTTCTGTGAATTCCTGGTGGTCTGGCGGGTGAGTACAGCTTTCTTCATGAGTTCTGGGCTGAGCTGAATAATCAGTCTTTCCAAAGTTCTTGGTGGCTTCTGGTGAGATTGCTGCAACAGACTTCAGGCATCTGACTAAAGACCCCTCTGCTAGAAGCAAGCCTGCCTCATACACAAAGCAGTCGAAATGCTCTACTTTCTGATGACCAATCAGTGGCATTGCAACACCTGTGCTTTCAGGAAATCAGAAGCAAAGACTCACCGCAGAGGTCTGTGGTCACCTGCCGTGAGCGGTCCCACTGCTCTGCAGAGGTGTCATCTGTCTTCTTTTGCTAAGAGGCTTCTTTCTTATAAAAATCTCCCACGTCATTAAAATTCACTTAACTTTCTAATCTGCTTATAGTTTTGTGTTGTGTTTTCAGTCCTGTCTGGCTCTTTGCGACCCCATGGACTGCAGCCCACCAGACTCCTCTGTCCGTGGAATTCTCCAGACAAGAATATTGGAGTGGGTTGCCATTCCCTTCTCCAAGAGATCTTCCTGACCCAGGGATTGAACTCAGGGCTTCGGCATTGCAAGCTGATTCTTTACTGTCTGAGTCAGCAGGGACGCTTATTATTTTAGCATATAAATATTTCCTTAAGGTCCTGAGTTTTGTCTCTATACTTTGAAATTATACATCCAATGTATTTTTTTCAGTCACATCTGAATGGCTAAAGTGAAGTGGAGTACTGCAAGATTCTGTTAATTGGGAACCTTCTTGGTGGTCAGCCTGGGGGGAGAGAAAGGAGAAGCCAGATCCCTCCATAAGGCTTGAAGAGTGCATTTCATCAGTCTGTAATGAGTTTAAAAAATATTCCACTATCTCCCTTTTCAGAAGCCAAGCTTAACTTGGAAAAGTTTTTGAGAAACTTCTAAAGACATGGGTTCTTAGACCATTTAAATAAAGCATTTGATGGAACAGGAGTCAGGAACTCACTGAAAGTGAGGTTGATACTTGGCAGGTGGTTTTATGGTTAAAAAACAATCCTGTGTGATTCTCCAGATCTTGTGGAAGAGTTCAGTTATAGTTGCCTCCTACCCATCTATCCACGCATCCATCCATCCAAGGTATCTCCATACAAGGTACAAGGAATACAAAAGTGAATAGCACAGGTTCCTGTCCTCTAGATGTTCTATTCTGGTGACAGAAGAAAGAAGAAAAGGAGGAGACAAGACAGTACAGGGCAAGAGATGACAGGAGGCATTTGCACAAAGGATTATCATACAGTGCAATACATTTTCAAGTATAAGTTCATATAAAGTGCTATGGGAGCACCAATAAAGACTTTTTTTTTTCAAAACACCAAAGCTACTTACAGGCATCCAGCTAAGCTAGTTTAATTTGTATTATATATACACTATTGATAGAATGTATGAAATAGATAACTAATGAGAACATGCCACAGGGAACTCTATTAATGCACTGCGGCAACCTGAATGGGAAAGAAGACCAAAAGGGAGGGGAAATATGCACACGTATAGCTGATTCACTTTGTTGTACAGTAGAAACTAATGTAACATTGTAAAGCAACTCTACTCCAATACAAGTTAACTTAAAAGAAGATCATCAAAAAAATTGTATCTTAATTCCTTTCTCTTGTCTAATTGTTAAAGAACTTTGAAATGTCCAAGATCGAAAAATGGGGAGAGATTAATATTATACAGAATGTGGACAAGTCACTTTAGTTAACTGAATTGCAAAGAGACTAAAATTCTCTGTGTGTTCTTAAAAATAAGCATTGTAGTTGTTCATCTTAGTCATGCTATACTTACCTGTAAGCACATCAATATTGAATAAAAATAATTGGCAATAAAGCTAACTTCTGTATACAAAAACAAATCATTTAGTTCCCATACACCGTGGCAGATTCATGTTGATGTATGGCAAAACCAATACAGTATTGTAAAGTAAAATAAAATAAAATTTTTTTAAAAAGCAAATCATTTAGATAAAAATACAAAGAACTGAAAATGGAAAAAATATGGTATAAAGATAAGAAATGAAAAATGGGAATATTTCAATTATTCTCTACTTCTCAACACCTTTAAAAAATAACCCAGGGATCTATTCTTTATTTATATACTCATATAGGATTTAGCCTGCTTTGGACTATGGTTATTTGCTTATATTTACACACAGTTTTATCTCCACTATTATGTAATTATCTCAAGGGCAAAGATCTGTGTCTTCTTCATCCAAGTACTACATAAAGTAAGTTTTTGTTGTATTTTATATGTATATATAAATATAAAGAAATGTATATTTCAGTCTTCAACCCAAAATAGGTAGAAATGGAAACATATGTTATTTAATATGTTAGGATCTTGATCCTGATCGAGATTGCAGGATCTGGCTTCTTAGATGTCTAGCTTCCATGGAGAGAATCATCTTTTCAGAGATAATCTTTGATTTAGGGTCATGGAATACTTGAGCGGTGTTTCTAGCATTTTGAATCTCATTCTGTGGCAAGAAACTGGCATCATTTCCCTTAAATAGTTTCAAAATGTCAATTCAAGCATTTCAATATTTGCCTTCAAAACAATTTGAAAGCAAAATAATTTCAGACTAGAATTATAAGTATAACTAGAAGTTGACTTCCTTCAACCTCCATAATCACAGACATCTGAATTTTAGAGTGAGAAATGAAAGAAGAGATTATCCAAAACCATTTCTTATGAAGAAAATGGAGCTTTGCCAAAGGTCACAGATCACCAGTAATGACACTGGACCTTGCAAAACTCTGATTTCCCAACGTCTCCTTTGTACATCTTTCTACTGTATATTTCTTCACATATGGAGAAAAACAAAACACAGGAAAGAAATATCCCATTTCCCTTACTAGTCAGTTATCAGTGAAAAAAAACACAAAACAAGTCAGTAACAATATCCCAAATACTGATGGTATCAATAGACATCGCTAATAGCCCTAAATTGTATTACTTCCTAAAAGCGGATATGTCTTTTCTACAACAGCTGGGTTTTTCATTCATTTAACAGTTAGCTTATGACCTCTTAGGAAATAGGCTCTATCAGAGTGAAATAACAGTAGACATCTCCTTCAGTAAGCAAATAATTTGGTCAGCTCTAAATCTATCCCAGGGGACTCCAATGTCGCTTCTGATAACTTTGCCTCTAAGCTTCTCAATCTTTTTAACTTCATTTCCCTTCCAATTCAATTGTCAACTCCCATGGCCCAAAGAGGACCTTGCTCTCATCTGGCGCTGCCCTGTATCTGAAATCTCACACTCTAAAATTATACATTCTGATAGCTTCGTGTCTAGCTAGAGTTTTCTTTTTTCTTCTTTGTATGTTTCCATTTTTTAAGCATTGCTTTCATGTATGTGTATGTGTTTATTTAGTTTATTTATTTGGCCACACCACACAGCACTCAGGGTCTTAGTTCCCCAACCAGGGACAGAGCCTGTGTCACCTACAGTGAAGTCCTAACCGCTGCATCACCGGGGAAGTCCCTAGCTTCTTCTCTTCCCACAGCACCTGTCTTTGACTCTTCATCCATGGACTTACGTCCCTTAACTCCTTCTTCATTAGACCCTGCTTAGCTTCATTTCCTTCTTCATCCAGCTTAGAATCCATTCTCTTGACAATACCTTCAATGCCCTGGCTATTCCACTCCAACCCTGACACAGAGTAAGTCAACCAGTTGCACTTCTAAAGTCCTGTACTTGGTCCATGAAACATTGCTGAGGAAATCTGCTCTACTATTTGCTGACTGATGCTAGGAGAAACTCAAAGACCAGAGTTTAGGCTGAGCCTTCAAAACTGTTGATTAGTTCTGCCCTACCTTGTTGCTCAGCTTCAGCTATTCAGACACTTCCCTTCTCCTCTCCAGACACCAGCTCCACACTGAACCTCTGTCTTGATTTGCTGATAACCCTGTTTTCAATTTCAATAGAAAACAGAAACACTAGACTGGAGGTATCTCAAATTCCTACCCTCTTTCTCCAACATAACATCATCTGCACTTGATTTTCACTGCTGATGGGAATGCAAAATGGGAGAACCTCTATAAAATGGAATACAGCAGCATCCAGCTTTGAATCAGCAAATCTACTTCAAGGAATCCATTTGAAAGATAAAATGGCAAAAACACAAAGTGACTTAAGCACAAAGCTATTAATTTTAACACTGTTTATAAGAACAAAAGACTGGAAACAGCCCAAATGTTCTTCAGTAGCTTAAACCAAGAAATATATACAATGGAGCACTGTGCAGCTGTGAAAAAGAAATGGGAACTATGATAGTGAGCTACAGTGTCCATTCAGTAAAAAAAAAAGTGTAGATGAAAGTTACAATATGCTATTTTTTGTTTAAAAAGGTGGTGGGGAATTGATACATGAATGGATAAAGAAGATATGGTATTATACATATACACAAATGGAATATTACCCAGCCATAAAAAGAATGAAATAATGCCATTTACAGCAGCATGGATGCAACTAGAGAGGCTCATACTAACTGAAATAAGTCAGAAAGAGAAACACAAATACCACATGATTTTGTATGTGGAATCTAAAATATTACGCACACACACATACACACACAATATTTCACAAATGAACCTATCTGTGAAACAAAAACACGATCATGGACATAGAGAACAGATTGGTAGTTGCCAAAGGGAACGGGGGTTGAAGAAGAGATGAAGTGGGAGTTTGGGGTTAGCAGATGTAAGCTTTTTTATATAGAATGAATAAACAACAAGGTCCTACTGACAGAGAACTATATTCGACATCTTATGATAAATCATAATGAAAAAGAATGTAAAAAAGTGGTGAGGATAGGAATCTATGAACATATTTGCTTATATTTTCAGAAAGGACAACGTGTGGCTGTCTGACTCTTATGTATTGACTATTGCCCAGATGTCCCCAGGGCAGAGATCTGTCTCTGTTTTTGAAACACGGCTACTGTTTCCTGCCAACCACTGCTACAATGCACTGAGACGGTCATTCCCCTTGGATGGTCTGCCGCATCCCCCTCTGTGCATCACCAGAGCGGGCATCTGTGCCTCTCCCACCAGAGTCCAGGTCTCTGTTCTCGCTTGGCAGGCTCTCTGGATTCCCACAACCCTCTCTGACCTACTGCTTCCAGACTTGTTTTTTAGTCGCTAAGTCGTGTCTGAATCTTTGAGACTCCCATGGACTGCAGCCCGCCAGTCTCCTCTGTCCATGGGATTTTCCAGGCAAGAATTCTGGAGAGGGTTGCCATTTCCTTCTCCAGGGGACCTTTCCAGCCCAGGGCTTGAACCTGCATCTCCTGCAATGACAGGCAGATTATTGCTGAGCCACCAGGGAAGCCCGCTTCCAGACTAGAGTGATGCAAAGGGGCAAAACAATGAAATAAATAAATGATGGTTTCAAAGCAATGTAGAGGCATTCAAGACTATATTAAAGTCACTACTTAAAAATGAAATCTGGGACTTTGGGGGTCCAGTGGTTAAGACTCTGTGCTTCCACTGCAGTGGGCATGGGTTTGATGTCTGGTCAGGGAACTAAGATTTTGCCTGCCTGCTGCATGGCCATAAAATTAAAAAAAAAAAAGGAATCTATGCTTTGTTGTTTCTGTATTTAAGCACAAAAGTCCTTAGCTAAAGCAATTGCCCTTTAGTTAGGCAAATCACTTTCCTGGAGCAAAAAAGATAAAGTAAGCTGACAGGCTTTTACTTGGAGAAGTCTGTAAGTTAAAGACAGTCTTGAATAAATGTATCAGAAGTCAAGCTCATTGCTATATAAGAGGGAAAAACCCTTAGAATTCTATTCCTTTGCATAGTTTTGGGTCTATAGTTAATATTCAGGAGATAATCATTAAATATTGGTAGAATTTAAATAGTTCTTGTAAAGTTGCCTGAAATGTAATGTTTATGAGCCCATGAAGCAACAACCTTTGAAAATAAATGTCTAGGAAGCTTGGCAAAATTGGAAAGGAATGTGAAAGAGCGAGGGAAACTTCTGGCTTGGTTTGATAAGAGTCCTGGCTTCATTTCAACACATTTGGTGAGTAGAGTTTAAGTTAATGTTGCTTTGGCCTCTGTAATGCAGTCCAGAAAATAACTATTTATTCTAGACAAAAAAAGTGGTCAGCTTTTCAATGTCAGTGGTATTTTTTGCCTATAATTGTAATCAGTCAGACACCTCAGTAATTACAAAGAATCTTTCTCAACTCCTTCCAGAGATGTTCGTCAGTCCTTGTTAGACATGCAAATCCTCTTGAATTCCATAGAGAAATAAATCCCATTTAAGAAGAGAGAATTTGAAGTATGAAACGGGAGACAGATAAGACAGTTCCCAGAGTCCAAAGGCTGCTTTTAAAAAAGCCAAGTGATCCTTAAAAATCTAGAGCTATCAGAGGTGACTGCTTTTGAAGTGCACCAGCTATATAATTGCCCAGGGCACCTCGATCTTTCAACTGGAGTCTGGTACAATCTCCTCCAAGACACACGGAGTCCTTCCATATATGAGAATAGGGTGCACCCAAGAAGTCAAAATGATAGATAAAGAACACAGTCTCAGGCTGAGAATTTCTTTTACTAATGGGATTTTATATAGCATTTCCATATTTTGGCTTCATTTAAAAGAGCCATTTTTCCTCCCCAAATGATAATGCTTTCAGCGGGTGGAGATCAGGACAACTCAAATGAGAGGGAGTGCTAGAGACAGGAGCTTTTGAATTAATGAATTTGGGACAAGCAGACAATCAATGTGAGTAATTAGGATCCAGCCCCCAGCTTTGGTTGTGCACACATGGCTTGCAGTGCCGGTCAAGGAGCTAATTTTAAATGATTAGCCACCACTGTCTTTTAAATAGGTTCTTGAATAGAGCACTTAATCTTGATCTATGATTACACATGCACAACAAGGCAAGGGGATTTGAATATTCTGTGAATGATTCAAGCAGAAGATGATTTGTACTTCAAAGATCTTGACAGGGGTGAATGCTGTTTTTTCTAAATTGGATGTTCAGATAATTTCTGAGATTGTCTACTAACTTGTTAAACTAGATAAGTTAGCATCTGGAGTTCTTAATTATCCAGTTTTATTATTATTACATCAAACAGTCACATGAACTCGGTAATTTTCTCTCTTCACTTGATTTTGCATTGTTTTATTAGCTTTCCATTGTCTATGGAATGAAGTTTAAAAAAAGTTTTGAAGGTGAATTGTATTCTAGGTATAAGGAATGGTATAAAATTAATAAAGTATGGTCTCTGTCACAGCAGAGGGCCACAGATAGGAAAAATCAAGGCAATTTCCTATATTGTAACGACTTAATGAAAAAGTTCAGCCTGGAATTGTCTGGAATTTAGATAATGCATTAACCCTACTTAAATTTGTGCGTTCACGGGGACAACCATAGTTTGTATTTCCCATAAGATGGTCCAGAATAGGAATAAAAAATGATTTTTAAATGCCAATTAGGGATAAATAGATATTAACAATTAAAGGGAAAAGAAATTTTCTGTCTTGAGTTCTTTATCAGGCTGACAATCTGAGTTTCTCTAAGTGACTCATGTATTGACTTTTTCTTTTTAGAGAGAGATTAGGTCTAGAAGAACCCTCAATTAAGATACTGTGTCAAAATCAGTCGTTTTGAAAATGTATTGCAAGAAAGAGAATTTCTGACTCTTTAATACAGTGCTTGCTTTTGAAATATTCTCTAGATCATTGACATTAGCATATTCGATCTCATAATTTAGTGCTCAGCAGTCTGATACTTTGTGGCTGACAGCATCAGATGTATCAGGATGATTTTTGTATATTTACAGACACACATATCTGAACAAATGTAGAAATGCAGAAGTTTCATACGCAAGGCTGGAGCTTCATACATAATTATGAATCTGAAAAGGCTACTTAGCTCACTGTCTAGGCTATAATTACAGTGCTTCATTGACTTCATTTACGGAATATCATTTAGTGTCAGCTTTGTGAAAGATAATGTGCTTGAAAGTGGGGTGGACATGGAAGTGAAAGGTGTTCATTGTATCTGTCCTGAGGGAGGAGGAAATTTAGTGACAACTGCTGAACCTGCAGCAATTCCAATAGGAGGAACTTGGGTGATGGCATTGTTCGCAAACAGGCTTATGTAACAGACAATCAGAGACGGTGTCGACTTTCTGGAAGATGGACTGGCTGAAACTTGTCATCAGAGTCAAACTTATTAAATGTCAATATCCACTTAAGAGGGTTTCCTGAGCTAACATTCTCTTAGTCTGGGACATTCAGCAAAACAAACTCTGCCAGAGTCTAGATGGTGCTTCATCGTAACTCCTCTCAGAGGTCGAAGGAAGATATTACAGAAACTTAACTTGGAAACTGGAATAAAAAAGTTGGAGGATATTATGACCTGCTCATCTGATGAACTGTAAATGACAACTTAAATGGTTATGAAATAGAAACTTAAAATTAGGAACAAAATCTATCCCATAATCAGCAACTGTATGAATTAGCCCAAATATTTTAAAATGTATCCAGAAATCATTCAAAAACACTCTGTACCCTGTTCTAATATGGGCAGGCTGCTGGTCATGGGTGTTGCCCAAACAATGTTAAAAGCTTTGTTTTGTCTTACCTCCTGCAAAAGGTTTTCTGTCATAGGGTTTCAAGACAAAGATTTGCTTCCTCTATGAAGCACTTAGTCTGTGACTCTATTTCTCTCTTTCATCTTCACCCCTTGTGCTTCTTAACTTACTCTATAACATGAAGCTTTATTCCACTGTGTTCATTTTCTACTGCTGCTTTAACAATTTGTTATGAATTCCAGTTGAGCTATTTCAAATCCTGAAAGATGACGCTGTGAAAGTGCTGCACTCTATATGCCAGGAAATTTGGAAAACTCAGCAGTGGCCACAGGACTAGAAAACATCAGTTTTCATTCCAATACCAAAGAAAGGCAATGCCAAAGAATGCTCAAACTACCGCACAATTACACTCATCTCACATGCTAGTAAAGTAATGCTCAAAATTCTCCAAGCCAGGCCTCAGCAATATGTGAACCATGAACTTCCAGATGTTCAAGCTGGTTTTAGAAAAGGCAGAGGAACCAGAGATCAAATTGCCAGCATCTGTTGGATCATGGAAAAAGTAAGAGAGTTCCAGAATAACATCTATTTCTGCTTTATTGACTATGCCAAAGCCTTTGACTGTGTGGATCACAATAAACTGTGGAAAATTCTGAGAGAGATGGGAATACCAGACCATCTGACCCGGCTCTTCAGAAATTTGTATGCAGGTCAGGAAACGACAGCTAGAACTGGACATGGAACAACAGACTGGTTCCAAATAGGAAAAGGAGTACATCAAGGCTGTATATTGTCACCCTGCTTATTTAACTTCTATGCAGAATACATCATGAGAAACGCTGGACTGGAAGAAACACAAGCTGGAATCAAGACTGCCGGGAGAAATATCAATAACCTCAGATATGCAGATGGCAGAAAGTGAAGAGGAACTCAAAAGCCTCTTGATGAAAGTGAAAGAGGAGAGCGAAAAAGTTGGCTTAAAGTTCAACATTCAGAAAACGAAGATCATGGCATCTGGTCCCATCACTTCAAGGCAAATAGATGGGGAAACAGTGGAAACAGTGTCAGACTTTTTTTGGGGGGGTTCCAAAATCACTGCAGATGGTGATTGAAGCCATGAAATTAAAAGACACTTACTCCTTGGAAGAAAAGTTATGACCAACCTAGATAGCCTATTCAAAAGCAGAGACATTATTTTGCTGATTAAGGTCCATCTAGTCAAGGCTGTGGTTTTTCCAGTGGTCATGTATGGATGTGAGAGTTGGACTGTGAAGAAGGCTGAGTGCTGAAGAATTGATGCTTTTGAACTGTGGTGTTGGAGAAGACTCTTGAGGGTCCCTTGGACTACAAGGAGATCCAACCAGTCCATTCTGAAGGAGATCAGCCTTGGGATTTCTTTGGAAGGAATGATGCTAACGCTGAAACTCCAGTACTTTGGCCACCTCATACAAAGAGTTGACTCATTTGAAAAGACTCTGATGCTGGGAGGGATTGGGGGCAGGAGGAGAAGGGGACGACAGAGGATGAGATGGCTGGATGGCATCACTGACTCGATGGACGTGAGTCTGAGTGAACTCCGGGAGTTGGTGATAGACAGGGAGGCCTGGCGGGCTGTGACTCTTGGGGTCGCAAGGAGTCAGACACAACTGAGTGACTGAACTGAACTGAAATGATGCTCAGTCACTCAGTTGCATCTGACTCTTTTCGACCACAAGGACTGTAGCCTGCCAGGCTCCTCTGTTCATGGGATCTCCTAGGCAAGCATACTGGAGTAGTTGCCATTTTCTACTCCACGGGATCTTCCTGACCCAGGGATTGAATACATGTCTTTGTGTCTCCTGCACTGGCAGGTGGGTTCTTTAAGACTGTATCACCTGGGAAGCCCACAATTTACTACCAACTTAAAAGACACACATTGATACCTGACAGTTCTGTCATTCAAAAGTTAGACACAGGTGTGACTGGATTGAATTCAAAGTAATGGGTATTGACAGGGGGTGGTCCTTTTTAGGAGGGACACTAGGGCTAATCTATTTCCTTGTTCTGTACAGCTTCTCAAGGCCACTGGTCCTCCTTGGGGACCAATGGCTCCCTTTTCCTTCCTCAAAACCAGCAACATTGCATCTCCCTACATCTTTCTTCTATTATCACACCTTTCTATGACTTTCTTTTGACTTATTCTACTTTTAAGGACCCTGTGATTACATGGGCCTACTTGGATAATCCAGGATAATCTCCCTATTTTAAGATCAGCTGATTAGCAACCTTAATTCCATTTGCAACACAACAACGCAAGAGAAGACTCTATACATGGACATCACCAGATGGCAAACACCGAAATCAGATTGATTATATTCTTTGCAGCCAAAAATGAAGAAGCTCTATACAGTCAGCAAAAACAAGACCGGGAGCTGACTGTGGCTCAGATCATGAACTCCTTATTGCCAAATTCAGACTTAAACTGAAGAAAGTAGGGAAAACCACTAGACGATTCAGGTATGACCTATCAAATCCTTTATGATTATACAGTGGAAGTGAGAAATAGATTTAAGGGACTAGATCTGATAGACAGAGTGCCTGACGAACTATGGATGGAGGTTTGTGACATTGTACAGGAGACAGGGATCAAGACCATCACCAAGAAAAAGAAATGCAAAAAAGCAAAATGGCTGTCTGAGAAGGACTTACATATAACTGAGAAGAAGAGATGTGAAAAGCAAAGGAGAAAAGGAAAGATATACCCATTTGAATGCAGGGTTCCAAAAAATAGCAAGGAGAGATAAGAAAGCCTTCCTCAGTGATCAGTGCAAAGAAATAGGGGAAAACAATAGAATGGGAAAGACTAGAGATCTCTTCAAGAAAATTAGAGATACCAAGGAAACATTTCATGCAAAGATGGGCTCACTAAAGGACAGAAATGGTATGGAACTAACAGAAGCAGAAGATATTAAGAAGAGATGGCAAGAATACACAGAAGAACTGTGCAAAAAAGGTCTTCACAACCCAGATAATCACGATGGTGTGATCACTCACCTAGAGCCAGACATCCTGGAATGTGAAGTTAAGTGAGCCTTAGGAAGCATCACTATGAACAAAGCTAGTGGAGGTGATGGAATTCCAGCTGAGCTATTTCAAATCCTAAAAGATGATGCTGTGAAAGTGCTGCACACTCAATATGCCAGCAAATTTGGACAACTCAGCAGTGGCCACAGGACTGGAAAACATCAGTTTTCATTCCAATCCCAAAGAAAGGCAATGCCAAAGAATGTTCAAACTATCACACAATTGGGCTCATCTCACATGCTAGCAAAGTAATGCTCAAAATTCTCCAAGCCAGGCTTTGGCAATACGTGAACTGTGAAATTCCAGATGTTCAAGCTGGATTTAGAAAAGGTAGAGGAACCAGAAATCAAGCTGCCAACATCTGCTGGATCATTGAAAAAGCAAGAGAGTTCCAGAAAAGCATCTACTTCTGCTTTATTGACTATGCCAAAGCCTTTGACAGTGTGGATCACGATAAACTGTGGAAAATTCTGAAAGAGATTGGAATACCTGACCACCAGACCTGCCTCTTGAGAAATCTGCATACAGGTCAGGAAGCAACAGTTGGAACTGGACATGGAACAACAGACTGGTTCCAAATTGGGGAAGGAGTACGTCAAGGCTGCATATTGTCACCCTGCTTATTTAACTTATATGCAGAGTACATCATGAGAAATGCTGGACTGGATGAAGCACAAGCTGGAATCAAGATTACCAGGACAAATTTCAATAACCTCAGATATGCAGATGACACCACCCTTATGGCAGAAAGAGAAGAAGAACTAAAGAGCCTCTTGATGAAAGTGAAAGAGGAGAGTGAAAAAGTTGGCTTAAAACTCACCATCCAGAAAACTAAGATCACGGTATCTGATCCCATCACTTCATGGCAAATAGATGGGGAAATAGTGGAAACAGTGGCTGACTTTATTTTGGGGGGCTCCAAAATCACTGTAGATGGTGACAGCAGCCATGAAATTAAAAGATGCTTACTCCTTGGAAGGAAAGTTATGACCAACCTAGACAGCATGTTAAAAAGCAGAGACATTACTTTGCCAACAAAGGTCTGTCTAGTCAAGGCTATGGTTTTTCCAGTGGTCATGTACGGATGTGAGAGCTGGACTATAAAGAAAGCTGAACGCTGAAGAACAGATGGTTTTGAACTGTGGTGTTGGAAAAGACTCTTGAGAGTCCCTTGGACTGCAAGGAGATCCAGCCAGTCCATCCTAAAGGAGATCAGTCCTGAGTATTCATTGGAAGGACTGATGTTGAAGCTGAAACTCCAATACTCTGGCCACTCGATGGGAAGGGCTGACTCATTTGAAAAGACCCTGACGCTGGGAAAGATTGAAGGTGGGAGGAGAAGGGGACGACAGAGGATGAGATAGTTGGATGGCATCACTGACTCTATGGACATGATTTGAGTAAACTCCTGGAGTTGATGATGGACAGGGAGGCCTGGTGTGCTGTGGCGTATGGGGTCACAAAGAGTCAGACACAACTGAGTGACTGAACTGAACTACTGATAACATGTTGATGTATTCGGGGGATTAGGATACAGATGTCTTTGGCAGGCCTTTAGTATACCTATCACATTATAGAAGGCTAGCCTAGCGGGCTACAGTCCATAGGGTTGCAACGAGTTGGACACAACTTAGTCACTAAACAGCAACAACAATGGCTATAATTCCTTGTGCTATAAAATATACCATTGTTACTTATCTATTTTGTACATAGGAGTTTGTATCTCTTAACCCCATAAACCTCTCTTGCCCCTCCCCATTCCCTCTGCCCTCTGGTAACCACTACAAACTATTTGTAAGTTTCTATAACAATAGACATCTGGATTTAAAAAAAAAAAAAAAAGAAAGAAAATGGCTAGACATTTTGGTATTGGGTAGCCATAACCTAGGGCTTCCCAGGTGGCTCAGTGAGTAAAGAATCCTCCTGCAATGCAGGAGACACAGGAGACACGGATTTGATTCCTGGGTCAGGAAGATCCCCTGGAGGAGGGCATGGCAACCCACTCCAGTATTCTTGCCTGGAGAATCCCATAGACAGAGGAACCCGGTGGGCTGTAGTCCATAGTGTCATAAAGAGTCGGACGCGACTGAAGTGATTGAGCACACATGCATGCACGCAGACATAACCTAAACCTTTTTTCCTATGTTATCTGCTAGGTGACCAGAAAAAAAGGTTAGATGACAATATGACACTTGCTTTAATCTTACTTGTTTCAACTAATTTTGATAAGCAGTATACATACAGATTGAATAAGGTGATACATATATAAAAAAACACTTTGTGCAGCTCAGTTACTCCTATTATTATTTTGTGAAAGGTATTATGATTAAATTTTAGTTCTGAATTGTGTTTACTAATACTGTGGGGCTTTATATGTTAAAATAGGTAGAAGTCCTAGAAGTGCAGGTTGTTTTTCAGTCCTTAAGCCATGTCCCTATGGACCACAGCACATCAGGCTCTTCTGTCCTCCACTATCTCCCAGGTCAGTTTAGTTTAGTTCAGTCACTCAGTCGTGTCTGACTCTTTATGACCCCCATGCACCGCAGCATGCCAGGCCTCCCATTCCATCACCAACTCCTGGAGTTTACTCAAACTCATGTCCATAGAGTCGGTGATGCCATCCAACCATCTCATCCTCTGTCTTCCCCTTCTTCTTCCTCCCTCAATCTTTCCCAGCATCAGGGTCTTTTCAAATGAGTCAGTTCTTTGCATCAGGTGGCCAAAGTATTGGAGTTTCAACTTCAACATCAGTCCTTCCAACAAATATTCAGAACTGATCTCCTTTAGGATGGACTGGTTGGATCTCCTTGCAGTCCAAGGGACTCTCAAGAGTCTTCTCCAACACCACAGGTCAAAAGCATCAGTTCTTCAGTGCTCAGCTTTCTTCACAGTCCAACTCTCATATCCACACAGGACTACTGGAAAAACCAAAGCTTTGACTAGATGTACCTTTGTTGGCAAAGTAATGTCTCTGCTTTTTAAATATGCTCTAGGTTGGTCATGGAGAAGGCAATGGCACCCCACTCCAGTACTCTTGCCTGGAAAATCCCATGGATAGAGGAGCCTGATAGGCTGCAGTCCATGGGGTCGCTAAGAGTTGGGCACAA
This sequence comes from Budorcas taxicolor, assembly GCF_023091745.1. Taxonomy (NCBI): domain Eukaryota; kingdom Metazoa; phylum Chordata; class Mammalia; order Artiodactyla; family Bovidae; genus Budorcas; species Budorcas taxicolor. Next base: position 49,620,577 of record NC_068923.1, on the reverse strand, counting down.
CTGAGCGACTGCACTTTTGCTTTTCACTTTCATGCATTGGAGAAGGAAATGGCAACCCACTCCATTATTTTTGCCTGGAGAATCCCAGAGACAGAGGAGCCTGGTGGGCTGCCATCTCTGGGTTCGCACAGATTCGGACACGACTGAAGCGACTTAGCAGCAGCAGCAACAGCAGGTTGGTCATAGCTTTTCTTCCAAGGAGCAAGCATCTTTTAATTTCATGGCAGAAGTCTCCATCTGCAGTGATTTTGGAGCCCCCCGAAATAAAGTCTGTCACTGTTTCTATCGTTTCTCCATCTATTTGCCACAAAGTGATGGGATCAGATACCATGATCTTCGTTTTCTGGATGGTGAGTTTTAAGCCAACTTTTTCACTCTCTTCTTTCACTTTCATCAAGAGGCTCTTTAGTTCTTCACTTTCTGCCATAAGGGTGGTGTCATCTGCATATCTGAGGTGATTGATATTTCTCCCAGCTTGATTCCAGCTTGTGCTTCATCCAGCCCAGCCTTTCTCATGATGTACTCTGCATGTAAGTTAAATAAGCAGAATGACAATATACAGTCTTGATGTACTCCTTTTCTTATTTGGAACCAGTCTGTTGTTCCATGTCCAGTTCTAACTGTTGCTTCCTGACCTGCATGCAGATTTCTCAAGAGGCAGGTCAGGTGGTCTGTTATTCCTATCTCTTTCTGAATTTTCCATAGTTTATCATGATCCACACAGTCAAAGGCTTTGGCACAGTCAATAAAGCAGAAGTAGATGCTTTTCTGGAACACTCTTGTTTTTTTGATGATCCAGTGACTGAACTGAACTGAACTGAATGGATATTGGCAATTTGATCTCTAGTTCTTCTGCCTTTTCTAAAACCAACTTGACCATCTGGAAGTTCATGGTTCATGTATTGCTGAAGCCTGTCTTGGAGAATTTTGAGCATTACTTTGCTAGCGTGTGAGATGAGTGCAATTGTGCAGTAGTTTGAGCATTCCATCTCCCAGAGTTCACTCAAAACTATGTCCATTGAATTGGTGACTCTATCTAACTATCTCATCCTCTGCTAACTCCTCCTTTTGCCTTCAATCTTTTCCAGAATCAGGATCTTTTCCAATGAATTGGCTCTTCACATCAAGTGGCCAAGAACTGGAATTTTAGTTTCAGTGCCAGTCCTTCCAATGAATATTCAGGGTTGATTTCCTTTAGAATTGACTAGTTGGATCTCCTTACTGTCCAAGGGACTCTAAAGAGTCTTCTCCAGCACCACAGTTATTAATTCACAGGATTAATTTCTTCGATGCTTAGCCTTCTTTATGGTCCAACTCTCACATCCATACATGACTACTGGAAAAACCATAGCTTTGATTATACAGACCTTTGTCGGCAAAGTGATATCTCTGCTTTTTGACATGCTGTCTAGGTTGGTCATAGCTTTCCTTCCAAGGAGCCAGTGTCATTTAATTTCATGGCTTCAGTCACTGTCTGCAGTGATTTTGGAGCCCAGGAAAATAAAATTTGTCACTGCTTTCACTTTTTTCCCCTTCTATTTGCCATGAAGTGATGGGACCAGTTGTCATGATCTTAGTTTTTTTAATGTTGAGTTTCAAGTCAGCTTTCTCTCTCTCTCTCTCTTTTTTTTCAGAAAAAATGAAAAAGAAGTGCAGGTAGAGTGTCTAAAATTAGGAAATGCACAAAATCACACGATAATGCACTCAAAAGAGTTGAAAAGAACAAATCAAAGATATATTTTCTGCCCCATGCTGGAATGGAAAATAAATTTAGCATAATAGGATTTGGGACACGAAATGTATTTATCATGCCCAGATACAGAGCTGATGAGTGTGAATTTTTTTTTAATAAACAGAATAAATGTCAGGACAGATAAATCTGCCACAAAAGCAAACAGAATCTCTTCATAAATAGCAAATCACATGGAGCCACGGCCATCCTGTTTTTTTGTCAACTTGCATAAACCTCCTTTCTTTTATCTGTCCTCGGCTCAAAATCACCCACATCCATCATCCTGAGGTCAAACCAGATTTTCTGGTTGTGCAGAAGTCCAAGACAAAACTTATTAACGATTCCCGGGGGTTGATCAGCTGGCACTGCAAAGCTCATAGTTTCAGAAGTGAAACGTTATCACGGCCATTTCCTTAAGCATATTGCTGCCTTTAAATATTATTTTGTATACTTGTTTGAACAGAAGTTTAATTTAATTTACAACCTAATGACTTTGTGTCCAGAACTATCAGACGGTAGACAAATCTTCACAGGCAACAACTTTCACAGAGGATTTGGAAAAAAATTAAGTAAGATGAGAGTGAGATACAGAATTAGAATACAAGGGTGCACAGGAGAGGGAAAAGGGGATAGGCTGTGGAGCCTTGCGGTGGTGGTTTAGTCGCTCAGTCATATCCAACAAAATGCAACCCCGTGGACTGTAGCCCACCAGGCTCCTCCATCCATGGGATTGCCCAGGCAAGAATACTGGAGTGGGTTGCCATTTCCTTCTCCAGGGGCTTTTCCTGACACAGGGATTGAACCTGAGTCTCCTGCAGTGGCAGATGAGTCTTGAATTACTGAGCCGCCAGGGAAGCCTGAGGAGTCTTGTACACTCGTTCAAATTCTGTCTCAGTCACTTTTCAGTGACGTAAACCTTAGACAAGCTATGCGACCTTTCAGAACCTCAGTTTCCTTGTGTAATAAACCAGGAACAATCTGCCAACTTTTCAGGCTATTGGGTGTTCAGTGAGGTTACTTATGTGAATCACCTGATGTGTTCTGGGCACCTAGTATATGGTCCCAGATTACCTGAGAAGATTCAGTTTCCTGTGGGGAATGGGGGAAGAAAGAAAGGAAAGGATCAAGTAGGCTTAGATATTTATGGCAAGGCCTTTTGATTTGCTGAAGAGGTGATTTTACCTTTTATGTTATCTTATGGCATAGCCAATTAACAGTGTTGTGATAGTTTCAGGTGGACGGCAAAGGAACTTGGCTGTACATATACATGTATCCATTCTCCCCCAAACTCTGCTCCCATCCAGGCTGCCATGTTGCATTGAGGCGAGTTCCATGTGCTATACAGTAAGCCCTTGCTGGCTATCCATTTTAGACATAGCAGTGTGTACACGTCCATCCCAAACTCCATAACTGTCCTGTCCTGCAGCTGTAGGTTTGTTCTCTAAGTCTGTGAGTGTGTTTCTTCTTTATCAGTAAGTTCATTTGTATCATTTCTTTTAAGATTCCATATATAAGGGATGTCATACAATATTTGTCCTTCTCTGTGACGAGGGTCTTTTTGACTTTCCATGGGTGGTGACCCTGCCGGAAGCTTCTCGCTCCTGCTGTCACTCTCGATGATAGGGGGCCCTGTCCCATGGTCATCGCTCCGAGAAGCCCCTTCCACACACACTCGGACATTGTTCTCTTTTCTTTCCAACTAGGGAAGTGCAGAGACTGTCCAGCATCCTAGGAATCATGTGGTGAGAGCCCCATAGTGGGAAAATATTGATTCTGAATACTTTCCAGTGGGAGAGTTTAGGGTGCACAATCTAAACAGAACTTAGGCAACAACTGCAGATTTCCTTTCTTAAGGTATTTTCAAGGGGAACTGACAGTGGAGTGGAACAAAGCTGAGGGTGGGAAATGATGGCTTTGGCTTTATCCCCACTTTCTAGCCCACCTCTTCTTTCAAGCTTTCTGGCCTCTTAGACCAGAGACCACACCTTCACATCCAGGTCCCAGGCTCCCCAGTTCTTCCCTTTCTACTTGGAGCCAATTAAAACTCCCACAGGATCAGCCACCCATTACAAGGATGGCATTTGATTAATTTATTCACACTAAGGAATAACGGTTGATAGTGAATGTAATATTAATTCCTGAGTGGATCTGAGTTTTCAGAAGGAAAACATCCCTAGGTACTTTTGGCTTGCACATCCCTTCAGATGAGGCTGAAATGTCACCTCCTCTGTCTGGACCATGGCCAGTTTTAGTTAAATCTCAAAAAATGTTCCACAACGCAAAGATTTCTGAACCATGAATGAATGGTTAGTGAAATCATGCATTCAACTAGTCATTTATTCATCAAAGTGCTTGTCTGCACTTTAGGCATTGTATGGGAGTGCTACAGTGGGTCTGTAAAACCCCAGTTTGCCTGAATTTTTAGCCTTGTTTTCCTTTTATAAACTATTTTTATTATTTGTTTGGCTGCACCGGGTCTTAGTTGCTGCACACAGGATCTTTCATTGTGGCACGAGGGCTTAGTTGCTCTTCAACATGTGGGATCTTAGTTCCCTGACCAGGGATTGAACCTGTGTCCCCTGCACTGGAAGACAGACTCTAAACCACTGGACTAGCAGGGAAGTCCCAGCTTTGTTTTTCTTGATGCACATCTTAGAAAAAAATTTTTTTGGTTGTGCCATATGGCATGTGGGATCTTAGTTCTCTGACCAGGAGTCAAACTTGCAACCCCTGCATCGGAAGCATGGAGTCTTAAGTACTAGACTGCCAGGGGTGTCCCTCTTGATGCACATCTTGCAAAGGAGATGGCCATCTACAATCTAAGCTGGGTAGCTGACACTTCTGAGAATTTCCCCCTATGAACTCTGTCCATGAATAATTCTATGAGCATATCCTTTTGCTATTAATTTTCCTCATTTTCAACTCTTACTACATGAGCATGTATGACAATTTTAAAGACACCAATGGAACTTTATGTAGGATCTTGGCAATTCCCCTGTTCCCATCCTGCACATGTACAACTACCCTGCAGTTGCAAACAGTAAACAGTATCATCTCCAGCTCTGTTTCTTAAATCTGCTTCTGACATTGCTGCATCATGATGAATCTGCCCACAATCTTCACAGTCCAAGAAAACAAAACCTATTTTACATTAAAAATACATAAGCAGCATGATTTTATAACCACTAAAATTTGCATCAGTGCCGGAAACTGGAGTTCCATTTCATCTTTATAAGATACTCTGGCCTGACATGATCAGAATTAAGGTAGCTGATAATACTGGCCATTCCTCCTGTGCCACCATGTACCATATGGCTTCAGTCTCCCCTTACACAAATGTTTTGGCCCTGAGGACAATGGGGTTTGTGCCAAGAGTCTCATGGTGGGAAAACTATACTTGGGATTCCTGAGAATTCTTCAGTGTAACCCAATCTTAAAATGCATGTAATGAGTCGCTGCTGCTGAAAGTTAATTTTTTGCCAACAGACTGCAATCTACACTAAAGAGACTAAACTTAAAGACACAGAAACAGGGCTACATCCAGCACTGGTGTCGATAATTATTTACGAGCAAAGTTGTGGAAGCAGTGAAATGTAATGGAAAGAACATGGACTTTGAGGTCAGAGGCGGTTCCTTCCATTCTTACTATCTGATACTGGCCCTGTGTAACTTCTCTAGGCCTCAGTGATATCATCTGGAAAATGGGGGTAGTGGTGAGGATTAAATAAAATAATGTGTATCAAATTATTCAAATTTCATGCACATCCATATTTCCTGCCCATGTTTGGGGCTGTGACTCCTGTGATGCCTAGTGGGAACAGGTATGGTAGGTGCTTATCAGGGTGTGATAGAACAGGGGAGGATATCCAAGGTTCACAGGTATGAAGAGCATTAGATAGGTGGGCTGAGACTTACTGGTTCTGAGTTCTGTCTCTTTCCTGCCACACTCTATACATTCCTCTATTAAAGCACAATCATGTTTATTATGATTGCCAGTGTTTTTGCCTCCCCAATAGACTTGAAGCTCCTTCAATGCCTTGCTTTTTCATCTCTGTAGTCCCAGTGTCTGGCACTGTTGGGAGAATGAATGAAATAACTTAGGTTTTTGTATTTGGTAGATTAGCCATCTGTGGTTATTTGCTACTGAGGATGTTCTAGAACAGTAGAAGCTGAACCTGACCCTTTGAGAGATGCTTAGAGAACTTGTTCTCCATCCCTGTCCTTTCCTCCCCTTTCCAAGCCTAATGAACAATGAAGATGAAAAATAATAGGATTTGTTTGGGTGTTGAGTTTTGCATTTATCACCTCACTTTATTTATTGTTCACGTGTTTTTACTTATTTCTTTTTGATTATGGAGATGTCTGTTTTCCTCTCTTTTTCTTGAGAGAGGCTATAGTGAGAATGCACATTTAAATTGCTTTTTTATTTTTCGGCGTCCTATGATACTGTATAGCCTGGCGGGCTACAGTCCATGGGGTCACAAGAGTCGGGCATGACTTAGTGACTAAACTACCACATGATACTATGTTTTTAGACATGGTGAGTGTGTCTTTTTACTTGGATAATGAGAATCTCTCCATTAAGGGATGCTGGGAGTCATCACACAGAAGAGCTGTGAAGGATTTTCAAACATGAAATATGATACAGTACTGGTTCTACAGTACTAATATTCTCCCTCTCCCCTGACGAGCACGTGGTGCTTCCGGTCAGATGTTGGGGAAGCCCTCAGAGCGTATACTCCTTATGGTGCTGTACAGCTCTCAGAAGTAATCCAGAACATTTCTCTCAGGTTACAGATCCTGAGTAGATTTTCCAAGTCCCAGAGTTAGTGTTATACAAACTGCAATTTGTGAATCCCAAATTTCATAAGAGCAGTAGCAGCAGCAGATGGAGAAAATACATTTCTAATTCATTTAAAACCCGCTCCAAGAAATGAGTTCTCCCTGTACTCTTCACACTGTTATTTTTCTATATGTCTCTTCTATGCCTTCTAAATAAAATAATTATGAAGGAGAGAGACTAGCTTATGCTTCCCTCTGCTGAGAGGCAGCAGCAGTTTATGTTCTGTGGTCTTACTGGGGAAACATAATAGGAGTTTCTATTACTGAGGGACAAGGAGTTTAATTTTGTTGTTTTGCAAATCTGAGGCACAAGGGATGGCAAGTGGCTAGGTATAATTTACCACCACATTTCTTACTTTAAAATGTATAGCTGTGTCAAAAGTAATAGTCAGTTTGAGTCAAAGGCTTAAGGAATGACTTCAGCCTTGGTCCTCCATTAATTTTATGTATAAAGCAAAGTTTCAGTAGCTTCTTAAAAAAACCCACCTTTTATAATCATGACTGTGATTATAGGTAAGTCAAAAAATTGACTGACTGGAAATCATTCAAGAAATCTTTATTAGGACAAGAAGTGAAAGTGTTAGTGCCTCAGTCATGTCCAAATCTTTGTGACCCCTGGACTGTAGCCCACAAGGCTCCTCTGTGGCTGGAATTCTCCAGGCAATAATACTGGAGTGGGTTGCTGTGGCCTCCTCCAGAGGATCTTCCTGACCCAGGGATGGAACCCAGGTCTCCTGCACTGCAGGCAGATTCTTTACCATCTGAGCCACCATTATTAGGAGATGGTCATGTACAAAACACCTGATTAAAGTGTAAAGGCTCTTTTCCGAAATAGCTTAAAATCTGGGAGATAAGATAGACTTTATTTGTTGGGTGAATCTTCCAAAGAGAGCCCTTCTGGGAATCAGGACACAGGGTGAGGAAGACTTGTGATGAGCTGGTTCCCTCCCTCCAGTCTATTGCTGCTTCCTTCTGTGGAAAGAAGAAGTCCAAGGCCCTGGCCGAGGCCTGGGTTTCAGAGTTGGACTTCATTGAGTGAGAGGAGTTGGTGCCAGGATTGGGTTGGGTACTGTCTGTGGGGAGAAGTAAAATAAGATCCAGGAGGCAGGACTGTTAGGTTAGAGAATAAAGCATTTTAGGAAGGTAGAGCTTGAGATATCCCTGGAGCGACACTTTACCCTGGGAAGACACCTTGAGCTCTGCCTATGTGCAGGGGGCGCGGTACATCCACTCATCCAGTTCAGACAGAGTCTCTTGATCAGAAGCCCTCCTCCTGCTCTTGGCTAGACATTGGGCCCATCTTCTGATATGCTCAACTGTTTGAAACTGGACTATCCAAGAAAGTCAGGAATTAGGTCAGGCCCTCACCTGTGCAAAAAGACTAAATTTATTGTCATTTGGTAACATTTTCTCTACTAAACTTAGATGTCATTTGGTAAAATTCTCTATGTGTTTTTAACAATATTTTCCACCTCTTAGTTCTTAGAAGATTGTTCACTAAGTAGTCAAGATCTATCATGAGTCTGACCAACTTTCAGATATACAAAACTGGGTAGGATGTGATAGTAGGTTGTATTGTTTCAGACAAGCAGGTCATTCTGGGGTGGAATGGGGTATTTACTAATGCTGCGGTGTCCTAAGGTCCACAGTCAGGTTCTCAGCTCCCTCACTTGGTGGCTCAGAAAACAGTTATAGATAGGAGATTCTCATGAGGCTGGCTTAGGGCATCCTTCATAATCCCCTTTCACTAATACAGATCAACCAGAAGCAGAAGGTGTCCTTTGTGCTGGAGAGCTTGCCTGTGGAAGCAAAATGCTTTTGGCATGGGACAGATTCTCCTGCCTAAGCAGATCTAGCTGGTGGAACATGTGCCATTCCTGGAAAATGAGTGGCCAGCGTCTGTTTCGTGTGACCTTGGTTAAGCCATGAGATTATTCTTTTGTCTCTCTTCAGTGCCACTGGATAGCTATT